>NW_027460379.1:1287523-1931285 GCF_050947875.1 Dermacentor variabilis
GTCCTACGAAGGCAATCCACCCCATCGAGGAGACACCGCTCCTGGTCCTCTAGTCCTGCTTGGCAACCTGCTATTCATGATTTGAGAATGCCTGCCATGCGTACCCCAGCCCATTCTTATTCTTCTGATTATTTCAGTCTCACGATGCGGAACCGCAGTCACTGCCTGCCCTAAGTAGATGAATTCCCTTACCACTACCAGTGCCTCGCTACTTAACGTAAGCTACCGTTCTCTACTGAGACTGTTAAACATTACTTTAGTTTTCTGCAGATTAAGTTTTTAGACCCACCCTTCTGCTTGGCCTCTCCAGGT
The DNA here is from genome assembly GCF_050947875.1 of Dermacentor variabilis. NCBI lineage: Eukaryota > Metazoa > Arthropoda > Arachnida > Ixodida > Ixodidae > Dermacentor > Dermacentor variabilis. Next base: position 1,287,836 of record NW_027460379.1, read on the forward strand.
CAGTGAGCGTGCTTTGCAACTGGTGCGCTGAGTTACTAAACAAGGCAATATCATCAGTGAATCGCAAGTTACTAAGGTATTCTCCATTAACTCTCATCCCCAATTCTTCCCAATCCAGGTCTCTGAATAGCTCCTGTAAACACGCTGTGAATAGCATGGGAGAGATCGTATCTCCCTGCCTGACGCCTTTCTTTATTGGGATTTTGTTGCTTTCTTTATGGAGGACTACGGTGGCTGTGGAGCCGCTATGGATATCTTTCAGTATTTTTACATACGGCTCGTCTACAGCCTGAATCCGCAACGCCTCCCTGACTACTCAGGTTCCGATTGAATCAAATGCTTTCTCGTAATCAATGAAATCTATATATAAGGGTTGGTTATATTCCGCACATTTCTCTATCACCTGATTGATAGTGTGAATATGGTCTATTGTTGAGCAGCCTTTACTGAATCCTGCCTGGTCCTTTAGTTGACGGAAGTCTAAGGTGTTCCTGATTCTATTTGCAATTACCTTAGTAAATACTTTGTAGGCAACGGACACTAAGCTGATCGGTCTATAATTTTTCAAGTCTTTGGCGTCTCCTTTCTTATGGATTAGGATTATGTTTGCGTTTTTCCAAGATTCCAGTACGCTCGAAGTCATGAGGCATTGCGTATACAGGGTGGCCAGTTTTTCTAGAGCAATCTGCCCACCATCTTTCAACAAATCTGCTGTTACCTGATCCTCCCCAGCTGCCTTCCTCCTTTGCATAGCTCCCAAGGCTTTCTTTACTTCTTCCGGTGTTACTTGTGGGATTTCAAATTCCTCTAGGCTATTCTCGCTTCCATTGTCGTCGTGGGTGCCACTGGTACTGTATAAATCTCTATAGAACTCCTCAGCCACTTGAACGATCTCATCCATATTAGTAATGATATTGCCGGCTTTGTCTCTTAACGCATACATCTGATTCTTGCCTATTCCTAGTTTCTTCTTCACTGCTTTTAGGCTTCCTCCGTTCCTGTGAGGATGTTCAATTCTATCGATGTTATACTTCTTTGTGTCAGCTGTCTTACGCTTGTTGAGTAACTTGGAAAATTTTGCCAGTTCTATTCTAGCTCTAGGGTTAGAGGCTTTCATACATTGACGTTCCTTCATCAGGTCTGTCGTCTCATGCGATAGCTTACTGGTATCCTGTCTAACGGAGTTACCAGCGACCTGTATTGCACATTCCTTAATGATGCCCCCAAAATTGTCGTTCATTACTTGAACACTAAAGACCTCTTCCTCAGTTAAAGCCGAATACCTGTTCTGTAGCTTGATCTGGAATTCCTATATTTTCCCTCATACCGATCACTCATTGATCGGCTTCTTATGTACCAGTTTTTTCCGCTCCCTCCTCAGGTCTAGGCTAATTGGAGTTCTTTCCATCCTATGATCACTGCAGCGCACCTTGGTGAGCACGTCCACGTGTATGATGCCAGGGTTAGCGCAGGGTATGAAGTCTATTTCATTTCTAGTCTCGCCGTTCGGTCTCCTCCACGTCCAGTTTCGGATATCCCGCTTGCGGAAGAAGGTATTCATTATCCGCATATTATTCTGTTCCGCAAGCTCTACTAATAACTTTCCCCTGCTATTCCTAGGGCTTATGCCATATTCCCCACTGCCTTGTCTACAGCCTGCTTCTTGCCTACCTTCGCACTGAAGTCGCCCATCAGTATCGTGTATATTGTTTTGACTTTACCCATCGCCGGTTCCACGTCTTCATAGAAGCTTTCGACTTCCTGGTCATCATGACTAGATGTTGGGGCCTAGACATGTACGACCTTCAATTTGTACCTCTTATTAAGTTTCACAACAAGACCTGCCCTCCTCTCGTTAATGCTATAGAATTCCTGTATGTTACCAGCTATGCCCTTATTAATCAGGAATGCGACTCCTAGTTCTCGTCTCTCCGCTAAGCCCCATTAGCACAGGACGTGCCCGCTTTTTAGCACTTTATATACTTCTTTTGACCTCCTAACTTCACTGATCCCTATTATATCCCATTTAATGCCCTCTAATTCCTCCAATAGCATTGCTAGCAATAGACTAATAGTAAGAGCAATAGACTCGCCTCACTAGATAACGTTCTAGCGTTAAACGTTGCGAGATTGAGATTCCAATGGCGGCCTGTCCGGGATCAGGGATTCTTTGCACCCTCTGCTGCGCCGCAGGTCTGACCGCAGCCGTGGTCAGTTGTTTCGCAGCTGTTCGGGACTGAGGGCCGGGGTTTGATTGTTGTGTTCATATAGAAGGTTCTTTATTCTTTATTCAGTGAGTGCCGCGCTTTGCCAGAAAGGCGTTACAGCAGCGAGGTTAAAGACTTAAATAAAACACTTCTTCATCTATACAGTACACTTGCGTCTCTTGTAGCCGGTTCCAATCTCTGATGGTCATCACAAAGAAGGAATTGTAAAACATAGTTGTCCTTGCACGGTACTCTTTTACTTTGTGTCGGTGATCATTTCTACTGGATATGTAATTGGGTTGATAAATGTAGTTGTTATAAGCAATTACAGTGTTACCGTGAAAAATAAAAAATAAAAACTTCAACCGCAGTTTTTTTTCTGCGTAAAGAAAGCGATTCCCAACCCAAATCCGTTTTCATAGCGGTACAGCTATCTGTCCGCTTGTACAGCCTTAAAACGAACCGCGCAGCTCTATTCTGAATTTTTTTCAAGTTTATCTATAGACCTGGCCTGCACCGGGTCCCATACAGGGCATGCGTACTCTAAGATCGGCCTAATACAGGTGAGGTAGGCTGTGTTCTTTAAATTCTGGGGTGCCCATCTTAGGTTCCGTTGGATAAAGTTAAGAGCCTTTGCTGCTTTACCAACAACATAATCAATATTAGCATTCCATGAGCAATCATGCGATAAAAAAACACCAAGATATTTGCATGTCGGTTCAGTAGTAATCACATACATATTCAGGCTGTAAGATGTTTCAATTTGTTTTTTTTTTTTGGAAACACGCATGTGCACACACTTTTTTTTTGGATTCAACGTCATTTGCCACTTCTGGCACCACCGTGTAATACGATCCAAATCGTCCTGCAAAGAAACGCCGTCACTTGCGTCCCTAATCTGCCGATATAAAACACAATCGTGGGCAAATAAACGCATGCGCGATGAAATACCCACACAAATATCATTAGCAAAAATGAGGAATAAGAGCGGTCCAAGGACGAAGCCTTGTGGCACGCCTGACGATACACCAACATAGGATGAACACCTCCCATTTAAAAGCACGCATTGACGTCTGTCGAACAAGTAGTTGGTTCTCCAAGTTAGTACATTCTGGTCAAAATTTAGAATTTGCAGTTTGACGTGGAGAAGGGAGTGCGACACGGTGTCGAAGGCCTTTCGGAAATCTAAAAAGACACAATCTGTTTGCCCACCCTCGTCAACGTAGGAAGCCAACTCATGAAAGAACTCTACAAGTAGCGTGGTACGAGAAAATCCTTGGTGAAAACCGTGCTGCTCATTTATCAGAACATTATTATCTGTAAGATGGGTCAATATGTGCTTAAATAGGATATGTTCAAATAGTTTACATGATATCGATGTTAATCAAATGGGCCGGTAATTTGTTACATCCTTTTTTGAGCCACCCTTATGAACCGGAACCAACATGGGAAATTTTCCAATCATCGGGTAAAGTGCCTATTGAAAGGGACTTAGTGTACATTATGTAAAGGTAAAGCGGAATGGGCGCAGCCCATCGCTTCAGTACACGAGGAGAGATACCATCAGGACCAACTGCTTTGAATTCGTCTTGGCATTCAGGAAGAGAACGTATACCACGAACACTAAGTTCCACCGGTGGCATCAGTGGAAACGTGCTTGGGTGCGGTTGGGGAGGAGCGTCATGCTTAGGTAAAAACACGGATTGGAAATACGTATTTAAACATGTGGCTTTAGCTTCCTCATCGACTATAACCGTATCATTAAAATTCAGTTCCCTGACTCCAACATTATCAGTTCCGCACTCCTTGATATAATGCCAGAACGACTTGGGATTACTTTTCATTTTATTATTGAGCCCCTCGAAATATCTCTCTTTTGCTTTTTCGACACTTGCTTTATACTGCTCCGTTAAGGCTTGTAATTCTTTCGCGTGCTCACTGCTTCCAGTTTCCTTTAATTTACGGAAAACTCGTCGCCTTCTGATTTCTCTTAAAATACCTGAAGTCATCCATGGCTTCTTGCATTTATTAATCTTGCCTGCTTGTATCGCAGGTATATACTTATCCACAAGGGCTAACACCTTATCCTTAAACATAAACCATAAATCGTTTACACCTTCGGTTTAAGCAAGGCACTCAAACACGGGCAAATAAACTTCTAGCTTTTGAGCTATGCTTGAGTAGTCACCCTTGCTGAATAGAAAAACCTTTCTTGTTGCACCCCCAACTTAAGGTCCTTCTGCTCTCTTTTTTACTGTCTGCAACAACTGCCATGTGGTCACTGATACCTGGAATAACACTGACATTATTCACCAAACTGGGGCAATTCGAGAACACGAGGTCTAGAACGTTATTATTTCGAGTTGGGCAAGTAACAAATTGAATAAGACCAAAATTCTCAATAATATTTTTCATTTCTATGTTTACACGGCACCCAGTGCTGCTTACACATATTCCATCACGCCATTCTAAGTCTGGCAGGTTAAAATCACCAGCAAGAATGAATGGTCTGCTTGAAACTTCCGAGATAATTTCATTCAGCGATTGAAGTGCATTGTAATCAGAGTTCGGTGGTCGGTAAAATGCACCTACGGCGAACGAAGAGTCATCGTCTAGGGTTACTGTGCACCAAACAGATTCGACATCACACGGGATGTCTAAGGCGGCAGATTTCAGGGAACTTCGCACAAGTAAAAATACACCGCCCCCATGGCTCGACCTATCTCTAGAATACGCGACAAATTCGCTCGGAAAGATTTCACGATCGCCGATATCACGGTTCAGCCATGATTCCGTACGAATAACTACGTCAGCTCTCACCGTTTCAATTAGTCCTGCCAATTCTTCCATCTTATTCATTGCACTTCTACAGTTTATTAAAACAGCGACCAGGTTGTGCCGTGTTATTATTTTTTTTTTCAGGCAAGCATCATTTTTTCCTTTTTAGTGGAGCAACTACCTTCTTTTCGCCATCCAATACGTAAGTTTTTTCACCAAGAGCAAGCCTATCAAAATTCAGTTTAACTTTTTTTTTCTCGCCTTTGTGCTCCTTACCGTATTCTCATAATCGCTTCCGTACTTCCGAAACAGCTGGCGCATAATCTTGATCAACTCTGACCCCTTAAATTCTCTTGCATTGGACAAAATTTCTTGTTTTTCTTTATACGAAGAGAGGTTTGCGATAATCGGCCTCTTTTTTTCTTCTCGGTATACACCAATCTGATGTGCTCTTTGTAGTGATGTAACTTCAATTCCCAGCTTGTCGCCAACGATCTTTTTAATCAATTCTTCTGATTGGCCCCATGTTTCCGCCCTGTTGTCATGCACTCCGTAAAACAAAAGGTTTTGTCTCCGACCTCTGTTCTCTAGTCAATATTCTTAACCTGCAAATCCCTGAATACTTTCTGAAGAGTCTCAAGTTCATCCTTATGTTCTGAAACTGCTCTACAAAGGTCCTGAACTTGTTCCTAGGTTGCTTCAAGGCTGCTTTTTATGTCCGCTATCATTCCTTCATGTAGGGTGATCCTGGATTCAATAGCATCTAGATTATTCAAGATTGCAGTCTGCCCTTTCTGAAGGCTTTGCAATATTTTCATTTCGACAGGACGCGGATTAAGTTCGATATCGCCGGAAAGCAAAAAAAGCAGGAACACGTACAAAAATCTGTTCACAAATAGAAAAGACCTACTTCGAGGCGCACGCGCTCGTTTACGACAAGCATCAGCAAACACCATAGTGGGAGGAGCCGGCAACGCACACAATAGCCGTGAGACTCGAATAGGGTAATGCAAACCAACCTGCATGAATAACAGGGGAATCAGCTGCATGTCTGCCAGCGTGCCGGCTCCAAATCCCACGAGGCAGAAGCGTTGCTCATCTATATAGTGTCCACTCTGGTCACGTGAGCGTCGATTTCCAGCGGCGATTGGCCGAGGGCAATCGCTCAAATTCCTCCACGCGCCGAGCGCTGCACTGAAGATAATGGGCCTTGAATTGTCGATGTGGCTTAACAAGTCGTGGGATGTGATACCCGCCGAAGATGAAGGTACCGCTGAAGTTCGGTTTTGGCCATGATGAAATTCTGTGCTGCCGACAAGCGCACCGAGCCAGAAGGTGATTCCAAGACTTGCGAAAACCTGCATGAATAACAGGGGAATCAGCTGCATGTCTGCCAGCGTGCCGGCTCCAAATCGGTTGTGGTTAAGTTTTCCACCAGGGTGGCCAATCCGGCTCTGGTTAAGGAGTGCGCTACCGGTTCTGGTCACCGGGATTAGGCCACACTCCAGGCCTGTTTATACAATTTTATCAACACGCGGATTTTTTTTTATTCCGGTGGAAAATTGCGCGTCACCGGGATTCCAACCACGGTCCTCTTGCACGCGAGGCGGATGTTCTACCTCTACGCCCCCGCTGCACCCTGAAATTTGCCTACTGGCAAATTCGAGTACGCAAGGAAGATCAGCCTAAGACATCGTTCATCACACACCATGACACGTTTCAGTGGAGTAGGATGCCATCTAGTCTAAAGAACGCCCCTGCAACCTTTCAGAAAATCATGCAAAGCATCTTTCGACTACTGAAGCCGCGACATGCGAAATGTGGCGCCCGCGTATACCTTGATGATATCCTTCTCTGTGCCACCAAATTGCTTCAGTTAGTAGACTTGCTACAGGAAGTTCTTAGTGTCTTTCTAGAATGGGCTTCAATATCACACTCGCCAAATCCCAGATTGCAGTCCCATCCTTGACATTCCTGGGTTATATACTCTTCCAAGAAGGCAAGCAACCAAACCCGGCCAGAGTTGAAGCAATTTTGAAAATACCGGTGCGAATGAATGCTAAGTCAGTGCTATCCTGGCTACAGACAGCAAACTTTTACAGGAGATTCATCCCCAACTTTGCCAAGATTTCAGCGCCTCTTCAGGCAATTGTTAGAAGTGGGACCTTCCAGTGGACTCCAGCTTGTGAATCTGTCTTCGAAGCCCTTCGAACAGCATTAACTTCAGCTCCTATACTTGGTCATTTTGACCCTTTGCCCCAACTATTGTTACAACAGATGCTTTTGCCGTGGCACTTGGTGCTGTGCTATCTCAACGTCAGGGCGCTCATGAGGTTGTCATCGAATATGCAGCCGAGCGCTCTCAGCTCCTGAAAAGAACTTGCACAGCAATGTTTGGGAATATTTGGCAGTTCATTGGGCCATCTGTTTAAAGTTCCGTTCATACCTCATAAACAGGATGTTTTCGCTCATGACGGATAATTGGACTGTGGCCTACCTCACCACAAATATTAAGCCCTCCCGCCGGTTTATGGTCATGCTGATGGACCTGGTCGAGTTTGACTTTAGAGCTCTACACAAGCCAGGGAAACAGAATGTTGTTGCTGACATGCTGTTCCGCCTTTCATGCGCCACATTTGATTCCATGACAACGCTGCATCAGCTTCAACAAGACGACCAAGAATGCTCATCCATACAACAACAGCTGTTAACAAACAGTGAAGGAGTTGCTGACTTCCTCATTGTGGACGACATCCTGTATCATTGCACGCCGTCCGGTTTGAACAACATTATTGCGCCCTCCAAGCTACGCCAGCCCATTCTTGAAATGACTCACGACGACAATGGACATATGGATGCAAAGCGTACACTTAAGAAGCTGCAAGATCGCTATTGGTGGCCACAGATGACCTCTAAGGTGACTCCACCGATGTTGAGTCACCGTAGAGGCTGTCAAATTTGTCAAGCTTACAACCGCCCTACCACAAGAAACGTGGGAAAATGCACTTTATGCCAATGACTGAAGCTCCATTTAATACTGTTGTCATGGACCACATAACAATGCCTATCGGTGACAGCAGTAATTACATCTTGAACGTCCTCGAATTTGCTACCCATTTCATAGTGCCTGGTACTGTGTCCACAATGAACACTAAGGAAGCAATTCAGCACTTGTATTCTGCATTCTATCGCTATGGCGTCCCTGATGACTGTTTGTCAGATCACGACCGTGCCGTCGATTCCTATGAATTTAAACGCTTCCTCAGACTTCATGGCATTCAACAGCATTTCTCTGTTCCCTACCGTGCGTCAAGTAATGGCCTTGTTGAGCGCAGGAATGCAACTCTCGTTTCGGTGCTCAAGAAAATGTGTAGCGCTGAGCCTGCACTTTGGGACAAAAAACTGGTTGCAGCTGCCTTCCCCGTCAACACCACGGTCAATGCAAGCTTAGGATTTTCACCCTTTAAACTATTGCACGGGTATGTTCCCAAATTGCCTACGGAGAAATTCCGCAGTCCAGCCACAACTAGTAAAGCAATGAAGGGGGCTAGTTGGCGAACGTTCATGGTTATATTGCGCTCAGTTTTACAAACACGATATTAAGGAAGGACAGGACGTGGTTGGACGAAGCGCAAACTACCAACTGTTTGATACTGTTAAAGAACGCGCTTATATACAAGGAGATATGGTACGGGGGGGGGGGGCTACATATAGAAAGATATGACAAGGTGACGACATGTGATTATAGTTTGGGTCAGGCATACATCCTTCACATGCACCCGTTCGCCCTGGCAAACTCGACCTGAGCTTTGATAAGCGCGATGGACGGAGTGCTTACGCACGTCTCTTTTTCTTTAGCTATCGCAAGCGCCTCCCATATTTCTCGCTCCGTTTTTGTTTTTGATGTTCCGATGACTGTGGTGCTTTCTATTAGCGGGGAGCATTTGCACTGTTTGCAATGTGCGGCCAAGTTGCTAGGTGCTGTCAGAAGCTGGCACGTGTATTTGTGCTCCCGTAACCTATCGTTTAGACAAGGTCCAGTTTGCCCGATGTATACTTTCCCGCAGTCTAGTGGGATTTGGTAAACAACTAAAGTAGCGCATTCCACGTACTTTTTTGCGTGCTTAGGACAGGACGTGGACGGACGTTGCGCTTCGTCCGTCCACGTCCTGTCCTTCCTTAATATCGTGTTTGTAAAACTGAGCGCAATATAACCATGAACAGCCACAACTAGCCTTGAAACAAGGTTACTGAATCTCACGGAACGTCGTGCAGAAGCTCAGGATAACTCGGTACGTGCTGAACAACACCGACAACGTCACTACGACGAGCCATATCGTGAGGCCACGTTTCACAGTGGACAATGCGTTTGGCTTCAGCGCCAAGAACCTATTACAGACGGCACAGCCAAGCTCGTCCCCGCGTTCAAAGGCCTATATAAGATTGTCAATCAAAACAGTCACGTCACTTTTGTGGTTCGTCGAGCTACTGCCCACACTGCCAGTACATCTTCAAGAGACGAGAGAATCGTACATTCAGGGCAAATCAAGCCATTTCGCCCGCCGTACTTCGACCAAGCCCTCGTGAACCTACAAGCAACTCCGCTTTCTGTGTCACCCGATTCTGCTGACAGTGAAAATGAAGCAGAACTGTCTTCTACGCAATTCACGCCGCCCGGCCAAGCTATATGCGATGAAGAACACTTTCCCCAAGCTACTCCTATAAGCGCCGTGTTCGAGACCCTACAATAGCAGCACAGCCGCATATTCTCAGTCGGCCGCGTCGTAATATTCGCCAACCAAAATGGCTTGACGACTACGACATCTAACGCGACACGTTCTTAGCAACACCAACATCGCCAGCCCCAGCCCTGTGTTGCTTCCAATACTGTGTTTTTCTGTGCAGAACATTACGACCACGGGGCTTGGTCGCCAAAGAGGGGGTGGGATGTGGGCTGTCAGCCATCCCGCACTGCCTATCTCCTGTGTCTCTGGACAGTTGGCAGCACCCGCAGCTGCTCCATTTAGCATTTCGTCCTCAACCCACTAGAGGGCGCCTGGGGAGCCGCCAGCAGAGACTGCCGAGAACTGGGCGCGTTGCCTGTGGAATGACCGTTTTGTGCGCGTGGGCGAGCGTTTCCCTGTCGCGCCGCAGTGTTTTCGAGTACTGTCGTTATTAAACATGTAATTACCAAGAGACAGTACCCGTGTGCCTTCAGTCGTTCGCCCTCGAGCTTCTTCACAAATATCTCCCGAAAGAGGCGCCGTAATAAGTGCAATTTCTTCTTACAAACTTACTCCTACAATTACCGAATCATTTTTGTTACGTAAAAAGAGTACAAAATTATCATTGTTAATTAGATCTTGTACTCTTTATTAGTAGGTTTATTGTTTTTGTCATTTTAAAGGCAAATAGCGTTCAGCATCATCGATCTTGCACGTGACCTATGGCCTGATTTAAAATTTTTTACCGGTATTTTCGAGTGCATGGCAGCACGGATTCATTCGTTCGTACACTTTCAGACTGGTTGCTGCTTTGTTGCTAAAACTAGTTTATTGCGCTTAGATGTCTCGCGTTATTAAACTTGAGGTGAAGTTACGTGTTTGAAAGCGGACATGTAAGCCCGGAAGCTACGTTTCGGTCGTGAGCCATGCGTCTGCACCGAAACGGGAACAGCATTTTGCGACTGAGGACAGCAGTACCGGTGAGCAGTTTAATATCACTGGCTGAATCCTTATTTAATATTGCTCTCGTTAACTTACAGGCGGAGACAAGTTAACGAACAATATCTATGGATGCTGCATTACATAATGGCAGTCAGGACCCTCCGTTGCTGTTTCCGAAATAAACTTTTAGTTGCGAGGCCATCATGATACGCACATTCACGAAAGAAAAAGCGATATCGGAGCACGCGTCACATTTTTGATCTCGTTCTAGCCGTAGCCATGGGTGACTGAGTAGCCTTATCAATATATTTTTTCGAATCCGCCTGCACGTTCTTTCGTACACAAAACCGAATAACCCTTTGATAAACTGAAGCTAAAGTACGGAATTTAATGTATGAAACAGTTGCACGCATGATAATTCACCCAAATTTCGTACCTATTGGTTCCAAATGTTCTTTCTGTTCACTTTGGTTTACCTCGGAACATTTGTTTTTGCAGTGGTGAAGCGGTGCATAACGTTCACGCAGAAAAAGAATGCATTACTTCTATAGCTTCATTCTTCCATCTATTTGCGTGTGAAACCAGCATTGTGATCTCTTCTAGTGTGTAAACGAGCGTACAAATGTTCTCATTTGTGATCTTAATGATACTTAAGTTGTTGGCATGCATTGTGGTTAGGCAAACATCAATTTTATGGAGAGTAGCAATATTTATTTACCATGCTGCTAAGCACCCTAGACCAAACAGTGTACATTTGCATGTGTTCTGTAGTCACAAACCAAAACAATGTATATGTCACACCTATTTGCATATCAAATTGAAAAATTGTGCTTATTCAATTTCTGATGCAACCAAAATTTCTGTTTCAGACATGCAGTAATGAGGACCGCACAAGTATAAAACAACACACTCCACGCACTAAATAGAAGCTGCTGCCTGCTGCAACAAGGTCATTGTGTAGTCTTTGGCTGCCACTACAAGGTAAACAACCCTTGGTTCTGAAATAAATATGCTTGATATATGCTGTATTGGCTTGCTCGTCTTCAGATAGATGTCATTTGTTGGTAGCAGAAGATATGAACGTTTGCTCGTATTTACAGTTGAGTATAATTGGTTCGAACATAAAAGAAAACATAAAATGAGTTTGGATAATCTCTGCTGTATCTCATGTGTCACTGTTCTGCCCCAACAGAGTCTGTGCCAAGCACATCTTGGTGATCACGGAAACCCCCATCTACACCAACAGGAAGGGGCTGGAGCCGAATTCGCAAGGCTTTACACCACGAACAAAGAAGTTCCAGAAGTATTTTGATGAGATATGAAGTCTACAGACGCCTGTGTCAAGAGTGAAAAGAGCCTTTGCCATCATTCCACCAGCACGAATATTGGCCGAGTTATTCAGGTACCTCAACAACAAAAATTCTGCCTGCAGATGTACCTGCAACCTCCGTACAAGCAGACACGACGCTGGGCACAAGAGTTCCGTCAGCTCGCCCTTCATTATTGAGCTTCCTGGCCTTCTCAATTATCATTTGTGCCAAGTATAATTTTTTCAATAAATGCAAGCTTTTTCATTCCCCATTCTTGTTAAAGATCATTCCTCTTCCTCATCCAAACATTAATGATCAACCGATTCTTTGCTCATACTTAATACCAGTCACTGTCTTGTAGCGCAACATATTTGTAGCAGTATTTTCTAGTGTACGTTGCCATGTGGAATTCCTCTCCTGAAATAGCTGATGCGGCATCGGCATGTGTCTTAAACTAACCTTTGCACCGTGTGCTATGTAGCATTAAACTTATTTTATTGTTTTTGACTTTCAGTTCTTGCATGGTAGAGTGACTTCTTTCTTGAATGCAAGCATTCTCATTCCCACATTTAATTCCTAGTCCCGTCCAGGATTGCTATTTTTGCTCGACAGCCTGTGTTTTTGCGCAAGCTATATTGAAGTGATTCATTGCGGAATCTTGTTTCGCTGCTGTGACTTGGTACTCGTCACCATGTTACATTTCTCGTATGAGGGTATGAGGGTATGAGGGTATGAGGGCCTGGTAAGTTGCGTTGGGAAACAGTCTCTCGAGGCAAGCACCTGTTCCTGCAGTCCGCACAGCGACATAGACTCCGAATTTACACGCACCATGATTGGTGCTCCTCATTCCGTCCTTTCCTGCTGCTGCTGTGTGCAAATTTTGGTTATGGCCTTCCTCGGCCACGATTTGGCGTCAACGGAGACTATCATACGCGATTACATGGGCCGAAGTCCATGAAATGATATATTAGTGGAAAGGCCTGCAAAAGTGGATGCAAAATGGTCATGCCCACAAAACCAACCATGCCCGTATTTAGAGAATGTGGGGCAAAAGCGCTAGAAAGGGGGAGACTGCTGCGCTAACAAAAGTAACCAAGCTTGAGCAAGGCAACGCTCTACTACATGCTGAACTTAAAAGTACTAAAGACGAGCTAGCAGCCGCTAAGAGCGAAATCGAACTTCTTAACGCAAGGGTAACGCCACTAGAAGCAAGCGCTCCGTCAGAGCGCTCGGCCGATTCAGCCATGGGAGCCGATCTTCTGCATGGTGTTTCTAATCAGCTAGTAACAATCACCTCTAGGTGCGATGACACGTAAAACAGGCTGCGACGATGTAACTTGCTTTTCTTTGGCATTCAAGATGACCCAACAAAGGATTGGGCAGCATCGGAGATGAAAATAATAAAGTTTTGCGCAGAAAAGCTTGAAATAAACATAGCTGGTGCACAGTTGGAACGCCTACATCGACTAGGCAAATACAATGCAGACAAGCACCGACCCCTCATAGCAAAGTTCACATTTTTTAAAGACAAAGAACAGGTACTTGCAGCTGCACGCAAGCTTAAAGGCTCCTCATTTTTCATACGCGAAGACTTCTCGTTTACCACTCGCCAAGCCAGAAGAAAACTGATAGAACTTGCGAAGACGCAAAACAAACCGTATAGGTTATCTGTTGATAGGCTGCGTATTGGTACAACAACATATGTCTATGATATTCCAACACAAAATGTTGTGCGGTGGAATAGATAGCATGAGAGGCGCACGTGCACTCACGACCGTCAAGAATCGCGACCTTCTCCCGCTGTAACACCAATATGACTATCGTTGACTAACATCCGAAGCCTAATATCAAAGCATGAAATGGTGTCATCCTTCCTTGAAGATGCCGATTCTGACATAGTCATTCTCACCGAAACCTGGCTGCATCCAGATATTTCTGATAATGATTTTTTTTCTCGCTCGCACTTACAATATCTACCGGCATGACCGCCTTGACAGGCGAGGTGGTGGCGTCATTCTCGCGATTAAAAAAATCATTACATCTTATTACGTTAAGTCAGACTCGAATCTCGAAATCGTTTGGGCCGCCTGTTTAACCCGTTCTACAAGGTACTCATTGGTGCCTGTTACCGTCCTCCAGGTTCACTTCAATCCTTTGCCACCGACCTTCGTAACAGTATTACTACTGCAATTAAGGCCTGCCCAGCGGATATAATTTATCTATTCGGGGATTTTAATTTTCCACACATTGACTGGGCAAAGCTAACCTCTACCTGTCGAGTGTCATTAGATTTCATAATTCAACCCTAGATTTCAACTTCACCCAGATTGTCAACCAACCCACTCGCGGTCCCAACATCTTAGATTTAGTACTGACAACCAACCCTGAAACGGTTCAGCAAATAACATACTTGGATGGTTTTAGCGACCATAATCTACTCCAATTAACCCTTAATATTCCGTTACCATATACGGGTATAGTAAAAAAAAACAATTCCGAACTATAACAAGGGTGACTATACTACCATTAATGCTGACCTAGACCTTTTTTTCAACACTGCACTTCTCCCTTCCTTTTACAGTAGAACGGTCGAGGAAAACTGGGTACTCTTTCGAGACAAATTACAGTCATTAGTAAACCAGTACATCCCAATAATCAAAATATCCAATGATAAATCGAGCCCATGGTTCACCTGTTTCCTTCGCCGTCTCCGAAACAAAAAGAAACGCTTATACACTCGTGCTAAATGATTTAACACCCCATCGGCTTGGGAAAAATACAATCAATGTTTAAAAAACTACAACTCCGCGTTATCCGATTCTAAAGATAAATATTTTTCACATGACCTTCCATCTCTTCTCAAATCCAACCCTAAAAAGTTCTGGCAAATTATCTCTCCGAACTGCGACAGTAATCCAATTTTTTTACATGATAGCGACCATGTGCCCCTTCCAGACAATGAGTGTCCTTCATGCTTCAACACATATTTTTCATCTATATTTAGTACTGAAGATCACTCCACCCTACCTGACGTTCCCGATTTAGACCATCAGTACATGACACCCATCGACATTACTATCGACGGCATTGTATCTGTTATAAACAATCTTAAGTTATCTAATTCTTGTGGCGTCGATGAGATTAATTCCAAAATACTAAAGAACACCGTTATGACTTCTAGCAAAATACTATATCACATTCTCAAACAGTCACTAACTTCAGGAGCGCTCCCGTCAGATTGGAAGACTGCGAAAGTAGTTCCCATATTCAAAAACGGTGACAGATACTCGCCAGATAACTACCGGCCAATTTCGCTCACGTGTATTTGTTGTAAAATGCTCGAGGAGGAGGAGAAACTTTATTATTGCAGAAACCGTTGCGCGGTTTATTCCTGGGTGGTTCCCTCTGACAGGGCTCCACTGGCGATCGCGGCTCGCCGGGCCTGGTCGAGGGTCGCCAGTTGGCTTCCCAGGTCCAGTTCGGAGAGTCTCGCCTCCCAAGACCACGTAGTGAGTGTGTGTGTTGTGACTCGTGGCGAAATTGCGTCGCCCGGACGGTCAGTGCATTCATGTGTTATGTGCGCGAGTGTGGCTGTGTGGTTGCTACACCAACATATAATAGGTTCTCATATATACAACCATCTGGAATCAAACAACTTTTTTTTCACTAATCAGCACGGGTTCAGGAAGGGTTTGTCATGTGAGACACAGCTTTCAGAATTCACGACTGACCTGCATTTAGACATGGACCATAATGTACAGATTGATAGCATGTTTCTTGACTTTTCCAAGGCGTTTGATCGCGTAGCTCATTGCCGCCTAATTTCAAAGTTAAATGCACTAAGATTGGATTCACTGACACTAACTTGGCTCCGGAACTTTCTTTCTAATCGCCGACAATTTACTATGGTTAACAACCTTTCTTCGCCCCTTTCCTATGTCACTTCCGGCGTGCCACAAGGTAGCGTTCTTGGGCCGCTACTATTCTCAATATACATTAACGATCTTCCTATTAACTTAACATCCCGAGTGCGAATATTCGCAGATGACTGCATTATTTACCGCGCTATAACCAGCCCCGATGACCACCTCTATCTTCAAAACGACCTTAATCTCATATTCGATTGGTGTAACACTTGGTTAGTGAATCTTAATTCGTCTAAATGCAAAGCAATGTCTTTCACCCGTAAACACTCAACCTCTTCCTTCCAATATAACGTAAATAATAAGCCAATTTCTGTAGCTACTTCCTACAAATACTTAGGCATTAATCTCGCACCAAGCCTTTCCTAGGCCCATCACATTACTACTATATGTGCTAATGCTTCAAAATCACTGGGGTACTTACGCCGAAACCTACGTAATTTGCCCTCTAACATCCGTAAGCTAGCTTATCTAACGTTTGTTCGCCCCCAGCTCGAATGTGCCTCCCCAATCTGGTCACCCCATCATAACAACCTAATCAGCTTATTAAATCAATTCAAAATAGGGCCGCCAGGTTTATCTCGCGTAACTACACCTACAATTCAAGCATCTCACAAATAAAACTTGATATTTCACTTCAGCCACTAAGTACTCGACGCGATTTTGCACTCATATCATTATTTCACAAGTACGTTCATGCGGATAGGAAGTCTTCTTTACGGCTTGAAGTCGCACCTTTCACATCTCGCAGATTACATAATCACCTCAGCTTCACACGCATCTACGGCAACACACATGCATTCAACTGGTCGGCGCTTCCTCGTGCCATTCGATTCTGGAACGCTCTTCCTGATTTCATCGTCTCCGAACCTAATCCCGATAAATTACGCCAGCTCATCATTTCATATTCCACCGCGTAACTTCAATAAAGTGCACGATGCTTTTCTTTCTTTTTTTTCAGTTATGTGGTCACTTGTTTATGAGCTCATTTCGCTTATTATTCTTGTATTCTTTAGTATTGTTTAGTATTTGTACTAGAGTGGCAACATTATTTTTCGTTGTTTATAAAAGAAACTGTATCGTTTGTATTTTCTAATATGGACACTCCAGACCTTGTTATGTTGTACAATGCTTTTAATACTTGTATAAGATAGGCATATGTTTTTTCACTGTCAATTAATAATGTATGTCTATTATGTTTTTTATATGTTCTATATACTCTGTTAATCTTATTGTAAAGCCCCCGTTACCCAATGCCTCATACGAGGCCTGTAAGGACATTGTTAAATAAAAATAAATAAATAAACACATTAGCGGCACGCAAAAGAACAAAAAGAAATGTGCAGGTTGGAAAGGAGGTAACGCTGAAATGCCGGGTACCTTATGTCGCTATGTTGGCTGCGGCAGCTGAAGCTTGCGTCACCCGATTGCTTTGCATGCAAGTGTCTCATCTTCAATGGCGACTGTCAGTGCAAACAGGTAGGACACACTGTTGAATCTGCTTGCGCTGCTGGTTGTCGCTTGTTACCAGACCACCATGTGCGACGAAGGCAAGCACTATGCTTTCAGTCAGACGGTTGAATGTGCCGTACGCGACCCGTCCGCGTGTGCGCTCACTGTTGTCGTGTGGATTGTAGCCAGTGTATAGTGTCAATGCGTTATGTTAGAGGTATGCTGAAGTCATTTGATTGCATAGTCTTATTTCAATGCTGTACCGCTTGGTCGTGGTTGTGTTACATTTCTCGTATGTGGCGGCCTGGTCAGTTGCATTGGGCAACAGCCTCTCCAGGTAAGCACCTGCTCCTGCAGTCCGCACAGCGACATAGACTCCCTGTTTACACTCACCCTGATTGATGCTCCCCGTTCCGTCCTTTCCTGTTGCAGCCGTAGGCAAATTTTGCTTATGGCCTTCCTCGGCCATGATTTGGCGTCAACGGAGGCTATCATACGTGATTAGATGGTCTGAAGTGTATGAGGTTGATATCCACATGGGTGCAATTGCCTGCAAAAGTGGCTGCAAAATGGCGATTCCCACGAAACAGATCATGTTCATATTGAGAGCAGGTGGTGCACCAATTTGAGCGACACATTAGAGGCCACCTAAAGAACAAAAATAAACGTGCAGGTTGGAAAGGAGGTAACACCAAACTGCCGGGTAGTTCATGTCGCTGTGTTGGCTATGGCAGCAGATGCGTGCGTCACCCAATTGATTCTCAATACAACTTACAGCGACTGTTGATGCAAACAGGTGGGACATTGTCCAATATGCTTGCGCCACTGATTGTCACTCATTACTAGACTGGCATGTGCAACGAAGGCAAGCACTGTGCCTGAAGTCGGATAGCTGAATGTGCTGTATGTGACCCGTAGTGGGTGAATCCTCATTGTTGTCGTGTGGATCTTAGCCAATGTACCTTAGCTGAACCTTAGGCGGTGATTGAATGCCGAGTCTCATTTGATAATGGTTGCCGTGTGATGTTTCTTGGCTGTGGCAACCTGGTCAGCCGCACTGGGCAACAGTCTCACGCGGTAACCATCTGCTCCTGCAGTCCACACAGCGACAATGAATCCCAATTTATACACACCGTAATTGGTGCTCCCCGTTCAACGTTTCCTGCATCATCATCATCATCATCATCATCATCATCATCATCATCATCATCATCATCATCATCATCATCATCATCAGCATGGTTACGCCCACTGCAGTGCAAAGGCCTCTCCCATACTTCTCCAACAACCCCGGTCATGTACTAATTGTGGCCATGTCGTCCCTGCAAACTTCTTAATCTAATCCGCCCACCTAACTTCCTGCCGCCCCTGCTACGCTTCCCTTTCCTTGGAATCCAGTCCGTAACACTTAAGAGGAAGCTTTAGCTCGGGTGCTCCTATTTAAATACATGTAAAAGGAGAATTCGTTTTTCTCCGCAACCACTGCACCAAATTTGACGAAATTTGTTGCATTTAAAAGAAAAACTTAAAATCTAGTGACTGTTGCTTTCGGATTTTTGAGTTAGGTTGTCAATTTTTTATTAAAAATTGGCAAAAATCGAAAATTTTCAAAAAACGAAACTATCAAGTTTACAACTCCGTAACTCAACCACTAAAATGATAATACAATTCTGTGAATTGCATCTAATAGTACATCTAAAGCGGACAAAATTGATATGTTACACATAAATATAAAAAAAATAATCATAGGGAAATACAACTTTTGCAAAACCGTTGTAACCAACGTAACACATTCACGTAAGATGTAAAATGACATATTGAATTTGTCCGCTTTGAATGATCTAATGAATGCCGTTTACAGAACCGCGATATCTGCTCTTGATGCAGAGTTATGAATTTGTAAACTTCGTGCTTCTATATTTTTCAAACTTTCGAATTTTTGAAAATCTTTTTAACAAAATTCAGGACCTAAATAGAAATTCCGCGACCAACAGTCACTAGAATTTCACTTGCCCTCTCAAATGCAACAAATTTCATTAAAATCGGTCCAGGGGTTACATCAGAAAAACGTTTTTGCGCTTTTACATGTATTTGAATAGGCCGCGTCGGAGTTGGGCCCGAGCTAAAGCTTCCTCTTAAAGACCATCGGTTATCTTCCCTCCTCATTACATGTCCTGCCCATGCCCATTTCTTTTTCTTGATTTCAACTACGATGTCATTAACTCGCGTTTGTTCCCTCACCCAATCTGCTCTTTTCTTATCCCTTAACGTTACACCCATCATTGTTCTTTCCATAGCTCGTTGCGTCGTCCTTAATTTAAGTAGAACCTTTTTCGTAAGCCTCCAGGTTTCCGGCCCGTAGGTGTGTACTGGTAAGACACAGATATTATACACGTTTCTCTTGAGGGATAATGGCAACCTGCTGTTCATGATCTGAGAATGCCTGCCAAACGCACCCCAGCCCATTCTTATTCTTCTGATTATTTCAGTCTCATGATCCGGATCCGCCGTCACTACCTGCCCTAAGTAGATGTATTAACTTACCAATTTCAGTGCCTCGCTACATATTGTAAATTGCTGTTTTCTTCCGAGACTGTTAAACATTACTTTAGTTTTCTGCAGATTAATCTATTAATCTGCTATTATTCTATAATAATCTATTATCTGCTATTAATCCTGCTGCAGCAGTGGGCAACTTATGCTTGTGGGCCTTCATCGGCCGTGATGTGACGTGAATGGAGACCAGCATACGTGATTACATGATCCGAAGTGTATGAAGTTGACAGCCACGTGAGAAAGGCCTGCAAAAGTGGCTGCAAAATGGTGATGCCCACAAAACCAAGCATGCCCATATTGAGAATGTGGGGCACCAAGTGCGAGTTACACATTAGCCCAGCACGCGAAAGTACAAATAGAAACGAGCAGGTCGGAAAGGAGGTAACTCTAGAATGCCGGTTAGTCCATGTCGCTCTGTTGGCTGTGGCAGCAGATGCCTGCGTCACCTGATTGCTTCGCAATGCAAGTTACGGTGACAGTCGATGCAAACAAATAATTTGATTGCACTCCTGATTGTCGCTCGTTACCAGACCGCCATGTGCGACGACATAAGTGAGCTTCTCAGCGCATTTCGAAATGTAAATTTTATTTCTTCTCTTGTACGAGAAGGTGCACTGCTTTTCTTCTGCAAATAATATCGCACGTCCTGTTTACTCACATGTGGCTTGGTAGTATGGGCGTCAGTAGAGGCTCTTTGGTCTCCTGGCAATTAGAAAGCTCGAGCCACGCGGCAGCCTAGGCAATGAAGCCATGCCACACAGGCAGAAGGGCGAGCATGGCGCGTACCAGCGCACACGAACGGCGGAAAGCGGCCATATTGGATTTTGCTCTAAAGAGAGCACTTCCACTTCCTGGTTGAGCAACGCCATCGGGCGTCCGCCCCGCTAAGTTCCATGCACTGCCGCTGCTTATTTTCGTAGCACAGTGGAAAGTAGAGTTTCCCTTCTCTAAAGTTGGTTCTTTATTCTGTGGAGACATCGCAATCATAGAGAAATGTATGGAAGAGCAGACGCTCCCATAGAGCTCAGCGGCCCAATTCACTGCAGTGCACCAAGCCATCGGCATTAATACCTGAACCATACTTCTGGTTTCGGTGTTGTGCGCGCGCGTTTTGAATACTAGCTGGTCTGCGGTGTTTTTTTTTTTGCTTCTACAGCTCAACCGCGCGGGGTATTCGTGCGAAATCGTCTTATTAATAAGTAAAATTGATTGCGAATGATCTTCACAAGCCTGCATAGAATATGTGCCACATGCAATTTCAGGAAGACGCAGACGCCTTGTGCAATGAGGAGATGTTTATTTTATTATTTATAAATGCTCGTTGCAGGCTTTTTGCGCATTCATCCAACGTTGTGGCACCAGACGAGCAGCAGTAGTTTCCGTAGGAAGCTCCACCAGACGATGCCAACTGAAAAAATTAAATTACAAGGAAGTGTTATTTTGGTATTAACATGCAAGAATAATGCGTGTAGAGGCGAAGTGTGCGAAAGTGGTGAATGGACGGCATTATAAACAAAAGTAGTTCGTATTTACACACACGGCGTACAAAAAAATCCCCGAATCATCCCAAACAATACCGTGCATACTATAAAGGTCGCCACCTGTGTATATAAGGTGGCGCTACAATCTCAAAGGACCTCGTGTATAAGAGGCTTTGGGGAGTGGGAATGAACATTGTTTTGGTTTCCGCATTGACGGTAGTCCGCCTCCTCCCTCGACTCATGAGCAGAACATGGTGTCAGTAGTGGGGTCTCGCCGTTAACGCTGACATGCCTGACACGAAATCACCTCCCCCCCCCCCCTGAGACTACCGAACCAAAAGTGCACATCGCTGACGCGGGCGCATCTGGTCTGCGCCCACCGGAGAACTTCACGTTTTCAAACCCGGGAGAATGGCCATCGTGGATTTCGACGTTCAAGGATTACGCTTTCGTGGCCGGCCTCCACAGTGGCAGCAACGAGGCCCAGGTACGGACAATTCTTTACTGTATGGGACCGCAAGCCAGGACCATTCTCTCATCCTTTGGAGTGTCAACACCGGAAGCGCTTTCTTTCACTGCCGTCAAAGAAAAGCTGGATTCGCACTTCGTTTATCCAGTAAATGAGATATACGAAAGTCGTCGTTTCCACCGCCGCACTCAGCAGCCAGCCGAATCTGTGGATGACATTTTTTAGACATTACGCAGCCTGGTAAAGCACTCTAGCTATAACAGCCCGCTCGTCGAGGGCCGCCTTGTCGTAGATTCGTCGTAGGCATACGTGGCGAGAAACTGTCTGATCAATTGTGCCGGTGCAGAAAACTTACCGCTGAAGAAGCACTGTGTCAAGCCCGTATACGCCAGGAGCTGAAGAAGGGCTGTTATCACGCGCTAGATTGACTATGGATAACGCTCTCGCCGAAACGCTAAATATTGAGTCGGCTCGGCGAAGCGATACGCCCACCCGTTCTCCACGTTTTCGCGACCAGTCTCAGCACCCGACTAGGTTATCGTGTGGCTTTTGTGGACGACAGCGTCACTCTCGAAAAGACTGCCCAGCCAGAAAATCAATTTGCCACTACTGTAGAAAGCTGCTACATTTTGCCGAAGTGTGCATGAAGAAGAACGCAAATGAGCGACTGGGTTCCATCGAACTTCACAACGTGGATTCACGACGAGCGAGGTACATAGACGTACTAGTGAACGGGCACCCGGCCGAGTTTAAGATAGACTGGCCGCGGAAGTCTCTGTTGTTTCGCCGTCTATCCCAGGCACACCGCAGTAGCTGGATGATGTTGAAGAGGAAGTCTTGGGCCCTGGCGAACAGAGTCTCACGTTCTTGGTACCTTTAAAGCAACCTTACAGTGGGGTGATAAGTCCACAGTGCAGACCTTGTATGTGGTTGCACGTCAGCGCACTCACCTGCTTGGGCTTCCTGCAATTGAAGCACATGGTGTTGTTCACTTCCTTGATTCTGCCGAGTGCGTTCATTCCCCCCCCCCCCTAGCCAAGATTTTCCAAGGGTTGGGAAAATTTCGGCCAGCCGAATATCGCATTTGCGTTAAACCCGTCGCTCGTCTATTTTCCCTGAGCGTCCCAAGGTGGATTCCAATTTCTCTAAACGACGTTGTCACGAAAGAGCTAGACGACCTGGAGTCGCAGGACGTCATAAGGAAGGTAGAGACTCCAATTGAATGGTGGTTCGGGCTTGTAGTCGGGCCCAAATGATCGGGCGGCTTCAGAATTTGCGTCGATTTGACGAAGCTGATCGAAGTCATCGAAAGGGAGCGCTTAATGTTGCCGACGGTGGAACAGATCCTCGGCCAGTTGGGTGGAGCGCGAGTATGCTCCAAGTTGGATGCGCGGTCTAGATTCCATCAGCTGAAGCTTAGCGCCGAGAGCCAGGAACTCACGACATTTATAACGCCGTTCGGCCAGTACTGTTACAAGAGACTACCTTTTGGTATAGCCACGGCACTAGAGTATTTCCAGCAGTTAATCTCGAGGGTTCTTGAGCGCTTGCTTGGAGTCGTGAACTTGACTGACGCCATTCTAATCTTCGGGAAAGATCACCAAAAGCACGACGAACGTCTGGCTGCAGTCCCAGCTCGCCTTAAGGAGGAGGGTGTCACCCTTAACGAAAAGAAGTGTGTATTTCTGGTCAGCTCGATCAAGTTCCTTGGAGTATTGATTGTGGCGGACGGGATCTCGCCAGACCCGGAAAAGATGAAGGCTGTCATAGATGTACCGCCACCGACTGACATCAGCGGAGTACGACGATTGCTGGGAATTACCAATCGCGTCGCGCGATTCATACCTCACTTATCCGACCTTACGGAGCCCATTCGTTCCTTCCTTAACAAAACAGCACCTGGACTCGGGGTACCAGTCTAGAAAAGGCCTTCTCACGTCTCAAGTCGCTGTTGAGTTCCGACACGTGCATGGCAAAATACGATTCTTGCTACCACACTGTAGTATCCACGGATGTCATCTCCTGCTCCTGCATCTTTAGCTGTACTGCTAAAGGAGCAGCCTGAAGGTTCCCGACAGGCTGTAGCATATGCTTCGAAGGCGCTAACTACGAGGGAAGCTTTTTATAGTGAAACAGAAAAGAAGGTCTCGCGGTGACTCGGGCCATTTCACGGTGCGACCAGTTCCTATGCGGCCTAAGCTTCGAGGTAGAGACAGATCGCCTTCCTCTCGTCACCCTTTTTGATAACAAGGACCTAGAACTCATGCCGCCTCGCACACAACGAATGCGGATGAAACTGATACGATATCAGTACGTGGTGAAATATGTGCCTGGAAAGTACTTAGCTACGGTGGGCACTTTGTCACGAGCTCCATCTGATTTGCCAGCTAGTTGCATGATGGACACCCTGGAGTTGTTTGTCATTGAAGTGTTCAAGGAATTACCGCCTCTTGTAGCAAGACGGCTGGAAGATTTCCGCATACACCAAGCCCAAGAAGTAGTCTGCTCTGCGGTCATGACGTATTGCACGAAAGGATGGCCAGACAAAAGCAAGCTGCCTCGGAAGAGCGCTCCATTTTGGAAGGAGAGAGCCAGATTGAGCATATACGACGGCGTCCTTCTGCTGGACCGATGACTTGTCATTCCTTCAGCCTTGCGCCAGGGCATTGTCACCCTATTATACGAAGGGCTTCAGGGAGTGCGCCGCTGCGAAGAACGGGCCAGGGAGTCTCTTTAGTGGTCTAACTGTAACATGCATGTTGAGCCCAATGTTGTGACCCAATGTGCCGTATGCGCCGAGACTCGAGTTCAGCGTTCTGAGCCTATGTTGTGCACGGTGACACCCGATAGACCGTGGAAGCACCTCGGTACCGATCTGCTTCAACTTAGAGGGCGCGATTACGTCCCGATTATTGATTATTATTCCAGGTTTCCTGAAGTAGTTTCCGTGGGGTCCACCACGGAACCAGCAGTTATCTCGGCGATCAAGAGCTGTATTGCCCATTTTGGCATGCCAGACATCGTGCGGATTGACAACGGACCACAGTTTGTGTCGAACGAGTTCACCGAGTTTGCGCGGACATACGGCTTCCGTCACGAGACCAGCAGCCCGAGCTACCCCCAGAGCAATGGAGAGGCAGAGCGCATGGTGCGCACAGTGAAAGACTTGCTCTTCAAAGGTCCTGATCCCCACCTTGCTTTACGGCCGTACAGTGACACGCTGGTCCCAACGGCATTTCCCCGGCTCAAGCCCTGATGGGAAGGAAATTACAAACTCGTCTCCCGAAACAACCGGAACAACTGGCGCCATCGTTACTATGCCACACGAGTTTCAGGGAAAAGGACTCGTGGAACAAGGCACCGCAAGCGATTAACTACAATCGGCGTCATGCTTCAAGCCAGTTGGCCCCTCTGAGTCCCAGAGACACACGCTGCAATGTTGAAGTACTCTTGCAGGCTCAGCGTCCGCGATCCTACCTTGTTCAGACTCCAGAGGCGTCCTTCAGCGTAATCGTCGACACCTGGTACTTCATTCATCGGAAGCAACCCCAGCTCAACTGGCAGCTTCTTCGCCTGTCCCTCCCGAGGTCATGCAGCCTGCAGTACCTCATGAAGATCCAACGCAGCCAGAAGTAATGACGCAGGAAACGGTGACACAGACTCGCAGTGGTCGTATAGTGAGACCACCGCGACGGTTAGACTTGTAGGGCCCCATCCCATAAGAGAGGTCACCACCAGTGAATATAAGGTGGCGCTACAATATGAAAGGACCTTGTATATAAGGGGCTTTGGGGAGTGGGAATGAAGATTGTTTTGGCACGGCCTCTCCATGAAAACGCACAGGCGGGACCTGCCGTGTCGCGCCGCCGTCTATGGGCGAGAACGTGGAAGCGGAGTTTATAGCTGTCGCCGCGTTTCGCGAGGAGGGCGCTAATTGTCAGGAAGAGCCCGCGCGAGGCACTGGCGGGAAGGAGAGAGCATCAAAAAGTGCGCGTAGCTCAGTAGCTTTAACGCGATAGCATTAAGGAGCTCGTGTCGCAAAAAAGCCGGTGTCGCCAGCGTCGGCGGCGTTGGCCGTGAGAGAAAATTGGCGGCAAGCAATTCATAAATAAAAACAACTTGTAAGATGAACTGGGTGGGAATCGGACCAGGGTCTCCGGAGTTTGAGACGGAGAAGTTACAAGTCAGCCAAGAGTTCGATGCTTCAAAGCGGGACAAAAGCGCCTCTAGTGAATGCGGTGTTATCTTAGAAACCTGCCGTAGAAAGTTATACTGCGGTGTATATCGGTAATTATGAGCATGTAAATTACAGAAGTTGCAACTAAACGCGTAGCGAAGTACGTTTGCACTACATTTCTTCTGCGCTTGGCGCACGCGCAGAGCCATCTTGCGGCAAACACAGGTGACCGCACATTATTACAAAATTATCGTCCAATATCACTTACATCATCATGTTGTAAACTAATCGAACATATTATTGCCAACCAGATTAATGAATTTTTAGATGCACACACAGCCCTCTCGAATTTCCAGCACGGGTTTAGAGAAGGATACTCAACAATTACACAATTAGTGACAGTAATTCAGTCACTCGCTTCATGTCTCGATAGGAACGGGCAGATTGATGCAATATTTCTTGACTTCAGTAAAGCTTTCGATAGAGTTCCCCATGACAAACTAATTTTAAAACTCAGACGCATGGAACTCCCAGAAATTTTAACCATATGGATATCAAACTATTTAACCAATCGCAACCAATTTGTAATAGTTAATGAGCAGCAATCAAGTTGCCTTCCGGTCGGCTCTGGCGTGCCCCAAGGAAGTGTGCTGGGGCCATTATTGTTCTTATTATATATTAATGACATTGCTGCTGAACTTGATCCGAATGTCCAAATCAGGTTGTTTGCGGATGATTGTGTGCTTTTTCAAGAAATAACTTCAATTAACTACCAAATCCATCTTAACTCCTCTCTTGCTAAGATTTTTGAATGGTGTGAAACGTGGGACATGAAACTTGAAACTGATAAGCCCGTCTTTCTTCGCTTCTCTCGCAAAAAAGCTCCGCTTTCTTTTAACTACAGGCTTGGTTCGTCACCTTTGGTGGAAGAGACTAAATAAAAGTATTTGGGTGTCACACTAACTAATACTTTATCATGGAATTTACATATAGATAATATCTGTTCTTCCGCATTCCGTAAACTGCACTTTTTAAGACATAAGCTAAGAAATTCTCCCCCTAGTGTAAAATTACTTGCTTACAATTCACTAATTAGACCTAAACTTTAATATGCATGCGTTGTCTGGGACCCATTTAATAAACACAATATCACCCGCCTAGAAAAGGTACAGACAAAATCTGTAAGGTTTATTTACTCTAAATTTTCCCCGTATATGACTCACCCTCTGAATTAATGCAGATTAACGGTATACAATGTCTTGCACAACGAAGAAAAAATTTACGTTTGCAATTTCTTTTCTTGCTTTGGAGTCAAGATCTAGCTATTAACCCTTCTCCATATCTGTCGCTTTCAACGTCGAGGCATACACGCCACCACCATCCTAATTCCCTGACGCCATATTTTGTGCGAACAGATTTATTCAAGTTTTCATTTTTCGCTCCCACGGTAACCGACTGGAATGATTCCTTATTGCCTTTCGCCACACTTTGATGTTTTTAACTTTGTAATTATTGTTTATTGTTTTGTTGTCATTTGCCCCACCCTGCTTGGACCTGTACAAGGTTTGCAGTATTGAATGAAGACGAAAAGAAAACCCCCTCCTCGCAATGTACGGCGCTGCCGCGAAAGGTTGTGCGCCACTCGCCCGCGAGACGCGGCTCCTCTTTCCGTTCATAGCGCGATTACTTGGTGCAGCGCCCGATGCTGGATGCCTCTGACGTGAGCGCTGGGCCGTAGCGCGTCTGGTGGGAACGCGCCCCCTGCGATGTGTGCCGGGCTGCTGGCGAGGAGTCATGCGTCTGTGTGGTGCTCCCAAGCGAGATAGAGGACGATCCCTTCGAGGCGTCAGCCGCATGATCGCGTCCGCCTTCATGGTGCGTCACGGCCCGGCTGACCGTGCCGATCACAACGTTTGGCTCGCGTAGATCGTTTCTCCCTCCGAGACACCGAGTTCTTTGGTTCGTTCCGCTTGCTCAGGCGCACGTTTGGTCTTTGCGTGACTCAAGAGCATGCCGAACGAATGAGTGGGCGGTGCGAATGGGGTGCGATAACGCTATCGCGTTCCACTATTGAAGGCGAAGCTTAAGCGTCCTCCAATCTTTTTATTGCGAAACCAATACTACGCCAGGTCTAACCGCTCGTCGCGTCTGCCGTGCCCCACCGGAACCGGCGCTGCGCTCAGCAGGTGGTGTGACGTCCGCTCTCTCCGTTGCTAAGAAGACGCGTGACGTCAGCTTGCTCCCCGCCGCAGCTAGAAGGGAGCCGCTCGTCGCGTGTGCCGTGGCCTCCGAGCCGGCACCTAACAGGTGGTCACTCCGTTGATATGACGACCTCCTCGCCTTGCGCTCGCTCCGTGGCGGCTTCACTGGGATACATAGCGGTGCGCTACGCGTTGGTTGATCAGTCTCGCCATGGAAGTTACCGACGAAGTCTATATCTGAATCTAGTTGCTCTACTGCTTCGGAACAGTTAAATTCTAAGGCGAAAGCTAAGCAAGCTGTTCATTATGCAAAAAAGAAGTGAGGCGTGCAGACAGGACACAAGAGTAGAGAAGTGGACAACACAAACGCCGACTATGAACTGAAGGGAGCACTGAGGCGAAATAAGAAAGAATACACAAAACTCATCTGCGCATGCTCAGGAATGGTAACACCACGTGTCAGTCGGGTACACGTGCCGGTCTACGTGAGAGATAACTGTTAAGGCACTTAATCTCTTCCTTATGTAAAGTAATCGAAGGCTGACTCACGCACGCACTTCCACCATTATAGATATGCCACGCCTCTACCATAAGACGCGTAACTTCATTCTTATGCCTGTACAGTATCGCGCATTCATCTAACTCTGGCGTGCGGTTACAATCTCGGCAATGTAGCGAAAGATTAGAAGGCGATCCACCGGTTAACGACCTTTTGAATGCCCTCTATCTCTTTTAATCCCTTTGCCCATTTTGACATGGCCAGGTTGAAGAGCATAGGTGACAACACAGACCCTTGCGGCGTCCCTCTGTCACCGAGATCCATCTTCTTTGAATTAATATCCCCGAATTTAAGGTGAGCTGAACGATTGCCAAGAAAGGTTTTGACCACTTCATAGAGTTTCCTCCCCAATCCCAGTTCGCAAATCACTTCAAGTATTGCTCTATGCTTAATTCTGTCAATAGCTTTTTCGACATCCAACCGCAAGAGAGCTCGAGTGTTTTTTGGTTTAGGTAATAGAAGTTGATGCTTTATTAACAACATGGCATCTTGCGTGGACAAGCCTGATCTGAAACCAATCAGGTTGTACGGTAGGATGTCATTGTCCCCCACATATTTCGTTAACCTGTGCAATATGACATGCTCCACTGTCTTCCCTAGACATGATGTTAACGAAATTGGCCTCAGATTATCTAAGTTGAGTTGCTTGCCCGGCTTTGGTATTAAGATAGTACTCGCCGTCCTCTATTCTTCTGGATATACCCCATCTTTCCATAGTTCATTAATGTATGTGGTCAGATATTTTATTGATTCGTCGAAATTCTTAAGCAATCTGTTAGAGATGCCATCCGGGCCAGCTGCTGAGCTACTATTGAGATCATACAGTGCCGTGCGTACCTTAATTTCGGTGAATTCCTCATTCATATATTTGCATTCTACCCCTAAGTAATCGGGATAACTCACATCCTGATCCTCTCTTCTGAGAGGCAAATATTTAGTAGCCAGTCACTCCATTATGCTCTCTGCGCTTGCAGTCTGACTTTCCTGGTGTACCAGTTTCGCCACTGCAGTACGTATGTTCGATTTAGTGCCTTTTTCGTTGAGCAGATGCCAGAGCAGACTCCAATTGCCTCCACGTTTTATCCTTCCGTCTACACATTTACACACCTCATCCCATTTTTGTTTCTGCAAATATTGACACGTGTACTTGTTTGTCTTTATCGGGCGACACGTTTTACCGCCTAACAAATGTTATCGCACAGCGCAGGACGCGCCTGCATGTATCGGAAGTTTCTGGAATGTTGTCGGTGCTTCTATCCGCTGTCTCTGACCGAACCTTGTGTAACCTGATCGCATGTGTGCGCGACGCGAATAATGTGGAACTTTGTGGAAGGCACGTGGGTCCCAGCGATTGCTCTGGAACATTCGACGACTGATGTATAAAAGCCGACGCGCTTTACCCGCTTGTCAGATTTTCGACGATCACCGACCGTGTTCGCCGCTATCGTTGAGCTATAAGTGTAGCCTGTTGTTGTGGGCACAGATTCGCCCAATAAAAGTTAGTTTTGTCTTTCACAGTATGGATACTGTGTTCTTCAATGTCACCACCACGTGACATCTGGCGGAGGTGCTTTTCGTCCATGTACCGGAGGCCCCCGACAAGTCGTGATCCAAGCCCGGACCGTAAAGAGAGCACCAACGTAGTGACGGACCATCGAGCAAGCCGTCGTCTACCACAGCTACCCCCGGAGCACGGACTTCTACCTGAGAAGACCAAGAAGATTGTGGCCAAGACAACCACAATGGCTGCCCCAGTGTCAGCCATCGTACTTCAACAACCCAGAGAGCCCCCTACCTTCCACGGAGCTACGTCGGAAGGTCCTGAAACCTGGCTCGAAACCTTCGAAAGGATCTCGACCTTCAATAACTCGACCTCTGAGGATAAGCTACGACATGTGTACTCCTCCTTGGAAGATGCCGCAAGGACTTGGTTTGCGAACCGGGAGTCCACCCTAGCAACATGAAACCTTTTCCGCAGTAACTTCCTGAGGACATTCACGAGCGTTGTCCGAAAAGAAAGGGCCGAAGTTCTGCTGGAAACCCGAGGCCAACTACCCACTGAGACCATCGCCATCTTCACAGAAAAGATGACCCGTCTTTTCCGGCACGCCGACCCGGAAATGTCCGAAGAGAAAAAAGTGCGTTTCTTGATGCGAGGCGTAAAGCAAAAACTTTCGCCGGACTAATCCGAAACCCACCGAAGACCGTAGCTGAGTTCCTGACAGAGGCTACGACGATTGAGAAAACGTTAGAAACGCGCAGTAGGCAATATAATCGCCAAGTGCTCACGCCTCAGTGCGCCATCCAACGCTGGGCTCCGTTGATCTCCAAGAGACCTTAAGGGCCATTGTGCGCGAAGAACTGCGCAAGGTCTTGCCTTCGTCGCAGCCTCAAGTAGCCTCGATCGCTGACATCGTGAAAGATGAGGTTCAGCGATCGCTGGGAGCTCCTGCGATGCAACCTCAATTACCGCAGCCCCAGCCAGAAGCGATGACCTAAGCCGTCGTCGCACGCCGTCAAGGTCCCCCTCCGCGACCGCGCCAGGGCCCTGTCACGCCGCAGTTCCGTCTTACGCCGCCGCCGCCGCCGCCGCCGCCGCCGCCGCCGCCGCCGTCGCCAGCACGACCAGCCGTCGCCCAGCCATCGCCCAGCCATCGCCCAGCGCAGCTACGCGAGGAAGACGGACATTTGACGCGCCCCCGACCACCGCCCGCTCTGCTACCACTGCGGCGAAGCCGGCAATGTGTACCGCCGATGCCCATACCGCGACCTGGGATTGCGAGGATTCACCGTCAACGCTCAGCGCCCGAGGGAAGGTAAACGTCCTCATGACATCACCGACTACCTCACCGCTACTCAGTCGAGCCCTCGACGACCGTCCCGTTCGCCATCACCAGGCCGCTACGTGTCGCCGCAGCGCCGTCCATGCACTGGCCCAGCCCGGGGCCGATCCGTGAGTCCATATCCGGAAAACTAAAAGCAGCAACCGATGGAGGTGCGGTTGCTGTTCGTCGAACTGACGAAAATCCTCCGCCGCCTAAGAAGACTACGATGAGGCTGCCTCGACGACATGACAACGACACGCCGCCGTCCCGACGAAGATTGGAAGCAAAGAATACGCCGACAAAAGACCACGTGACGACGCCACGTATCAGCGACAGGTCAACGCGACGCAGCCGTGATCCAACGCCAAGGCCTAACTGTAACGCAAGACAAAGAACCACCGACCTCGACGTGCTTCTCGACGGCCACGCAGTCACCGCCTTAGTAGACACAGGAGCCGATTACTCCGTCGTGAGTGGACCCATCGCCGCCCAGTTTGAAGAAAGTTAAGACTGCATGGGAAGGCTCGTTAGTTCGGACCGCTGGAGGACACCTCATCACGCCGACTGGAATCTGCACGGCAAGAATTACCATTCATGACCGGACTTACCCTGCCACCTTCGTTATCCTGCAACAGTGTTCACGAGACGTCATTCTCGACATGGACTTCCTGAACCAACACGGCGCAGTCATCAACCTGAATTCGAAGTCAATATCGCTGTCGGAAGATCAAGCGATACCGCCGGAGAGCCCTCGTAGTCAGCACGCCTTGAGTGTACTTGAAGATCAAGTGAGCATCCCGCCTCGCTCCAGCATTGTTATCGCGGTCGTCACCGAAATGCCCGCTGACGTAGAAGGCGTCATCGAAGGCAACCAATGTCTACTGCTCGACCATGAAATTTGCGTCGCAAGAGGCATCACTCGACTGCACCGAGGAAACAAAGTGTTACAGGCAAACTTCAGCCAGGAGTTCAAGCACATCAACAAGGACACGACGATGGCATACGTCGAGGAAATTATGGAAACCAGCAATGCGTTTGTCCTCTCGGATTCTGTCGCATTTATCCCGACGACCGTAGTTCCCGAACCAGACTTCGACATAAAGCGAAATCTCCCCGTGATTAAGCGGCAACAGCTGAGAAGTCTGTTTCGACGATACAAAGACTGCTTTTCGACGTCATCGACGGTTCGACAAACACCAGTCGCAAAGCATCCCATAATAATCGAAGAGTGCGCTCGACCAATCCGCCAGAGCCCTTACCGAGTTTCGAAGCGAGAACGCGAAGCTATACGACAACAAATCGATGAAATGCTGCGCGACAACATCCAGCAGTCGAAAGGCACGTGGGCGTCTTCAGTTGTGTTAGTGAAGAAAAAGGACGGAACCCTACGTTTCTGCGTCGATTATCGTCGACTGAACAAAATCGCGAAGAAAGACGTATACCCCCTCCCAAGGATAGACGACGCATTGGATCGGCTCTGCAATGCTAAATACTTCTCATCGATGGACCTCAAGTCTGGCTACTGGCAAATAAAAGTCGACGAAAGGGATCGCGAAAAGACCGCTTTCATCACGCCAGACGGCCTCTGTGAGTTCTAGGTTAGGCCATTTGGACTGTGATCGGCGCCTGCAACGTTCCAGCGCGTGATGGACACGGTATTAGCAGGATTGAATTGGCAGACCTGTCTTGTTTACTTGGATGACGTCGTCGTTCTCGTCGGAAATTTCGACGATCACCTTAAGCGACTTGCGACAGTATTAGAGACCATCAAGTCATCAAGTCTCACTCTGAAGCCGGAAAAGTGTCGCTTCGCCTACGATGAGCTTCTATTCCTAGGCCACGTCATCAGCAACTCAGGGGTACGCCCCGACTCGCAGAAGACAGCTGCCATCGCAAAGTTTCCGCAGCCAATCGACAAGAAGGCAGTGCGCAGGTTCCTTGGCATGTGTGCCTACTATAGGCGCTTTCTCAAGGATTTTTCAGCATCGCGGAGCCGCTAACACATCTAACGAAATGTGATGTCGAGTTCAAGTGGGAAACGCCGCAGGCCGACGCATTTCAAGAACTCAAACGACGCATGCAGTTGCCGCCGGTACTTGCACACTTCGACGAGGACGCCGATACTGAAATACACACTGACGCCAGTAGCCTATAGGCCTCGGTGGCGCCCTAGTCCAGAGGAAAGACAGACTGGAGCGGGTTATATCTTATGCTAGCCGGTCGCTGTCAAATGCGGAGGGCAATTACTCTACGACTGAAAAGGAATGCCTCGGCATCATTTGGGCTACAGCAAAATTCTGCCCTTACCTCTATGGCAGGCCATTCAAAGTCGTCAGCGACCATCACGCGTTGTGTTGGCTAGCTAATTTAAAGGACCCTTCAGGACGGCTGGCGCGGTGGAGCCTCCGACTGCAAGAATATGACGTCACCGTAATATGCAAGTCCGGAAGAAAGCACTCTGACGCCGACTGTTTATCACGCGCCCCCATCGATCCCCCGCCGCAAGACGACGAGGACAACGAAGCCTTCCTTGGAATAATGAGCGCGGAAGACTTCACTAAACAGCAGCGAGTAGATCCGGAGCTAAAAGGCCTCGTCGAGTATTTGGAAGGAAACACCGACGTTGTCCCTTGGGCATTTAGGCGCCGGTTGTCTTCGTTCACGCTACAAAACAACCTGCTTGCGAAGAAGAACTTCTCACCAGTCCCCGCCAGCTACCTTCTTGATGTACCGTCAACGCTGCGTTCAGAAGTACTGCGCGCCTTACACGACGATCGAACCGCTGGGCACTTCGGATTCTCCCGGACGCTATCGAGGATACAGGAAAGGTATTACTGGACGCGTCTGACCGCCGACGTCGCCCGTTACGTCAAAACATGCCGAGACTGTCAAAGACGCAAGACACCACCGACAAGGCCAGCAGGGTTACTACAGCCGATCGAACCTCCTCGTCGACCATTCCAGCAGATGGGGATGGACTTGTTCGGGTCGTTTCCGACGTCAACATCCGGGAATAAGTGGATCGTCGTTGCGACGTACCATCTCACCCGCTTCGCTAAAACTAAAGCTCTACCAAAAGGCAGCGCAGCCGAAGTGGCGAAATTTTTCGTCGAGAACAACCTGCTGCGACATGGTGCCGCAGAAGTCCTCATCACCGACAGAGGAATGGCTTTTACAGCAGAGCCCACCCAAGCCATTCTGCAATATAGCCAGACAAGCCACAGGAGCACAACTGCCTACCATCCGCAAACAAATGGGCTCACGGAGCGCCTGAGCAAGACCCTCGCCGACATGCTAGCGATGTACGTCGACGGGGAGCACAAGACGTGGGACGCGGTCCTGCGGTATGTAACCTTCGCTTACAACACGGCGGTGCAAGAAACAACACAGATAACGCCGTTCAAGTTGGTTTATGGCAGGAACCCGACGATGACGCTCCACGCCATGCTGCCGCACGTAACTGACGAGGAGAATCTTGACGTCGCTACCTATCTCCAGCGCGCCGAAGAAGCCCGACAGATCGCCCGCCTACGGATCAAGAACCAGCAGCGTACCGACAGCCGACACTACAACCTCCGACGACGCTTCGTCGAGTACCAGCCCGGCGACCGTGCTTGGGTATGGACCCCGATACGCCGACGAGGACTGAGTGAGAAACTATTGCGACGCTATTTCGGTCACCGTCGGGTCATCCGTCGTATTGGCGCACTGGACTATGAGGTCGTTCCAGACGGCATTTCGCATTCACAGCGGCGCCGCGCACGATCATAAGTGGTCCACGTGGTGCGTCTTAAAGCCTTTTACGGACGCTGACGAACTTTCCTTATTTTGTTGTTTTCTTTGCTACGAGTGCTTCTTTATTACTTTCGTTTGTGTCGAGAATCGGGTCGATGCTTTTTAAGAGGGGGGTATTGACACGTGTACTTGTTTGTCTTTATCGGGCGACACGTTTTACCGCCTAACAAATGTTATCGCACAGCGCGGGGTGCACCTGCATGTATCGGAAGTTTCTGGAATGTTATCGATGCTTCTATCCGCTGTCTCTGACCGTACCTTGTGTAATTTGATCGGATGTGTGCGCGACACTAATAATGTGGAACTTTGTGGAAGGCACGCGGGTCCCAGCGATTACGCTGGAACATTCGA
Source organism: Dermacentor variabilis (assembly GCF_050947875.1). Classification (NCBI taxonomy): domain Eukaryota; kingdom Metazoa; phylum Arthropoda; class Arachnida; order Ixodida; family Ixodidae; genus Dermacentor; species Dermacentor variabilis. Next base: position 1,323,586 of record NW_027460379.1, read on the forward strand.
CGCATGACGTATAAAAGCCGGCGCGCTAGACCCACTAGTCAGATTTCCGACGATCGCCGACCATGTTCGCCGCTGTCGTTGTGCTATAAGTGCAGCCTGTTTTTGTGGGCACAGGTTTGCCCAATAAAAGTCATTTTTGCATTTCACAGTATTGCTACTGTGTGCTTCAACGTCACCACCACGTGACAATATCGTGCGTTTTCCTCTATATTCTTGTTGAGCTTAGCAATTCGTTTCTTAAGTATCCTGTTTAAGGGTTGTGATTCCCTCTTTGTAAAATCGATTGCTTGAGTTCGATCAATTGCGCCAACCTACTATCAATTTGTTCGGCCTCTTCCTTTGTCTCTATAGCCTTAGTTGCTGCATTCAAGTCCTCCCTAAGCTGAGCCACCCACTCTTGTAGTCTGATGCGCCCCTTTCTATCTGAGTCTTCTCTCTCTTTTCTGATTTTTCTAAAGTGATCCCAGTCTATGTTAGTGAAATGCTTTACCTCCACTCCGGTCGTTTGTTCTATTGATCTATTGTTGCACTTTCTACATTCTTTCTACCTACCCCTACGCCCTGAGTCGCAGTGGACCCCCTAAAAAAAGCTACTGCCCGGCCTGCCAGGTGCCAGCCGATTTCGGCTCCTAGCCTTCCAATAAAGTGCATGCCATCTCGTGTAAAGCCTCCGCGAAAGGCTTCTCTACGCACTTCTCTGTTTATGTCTGCCACTTCAAAGCCTTTCTCCTGGCTTAGCTTTCTCATCTCCCGATGAAGCGCCACAACTTCCTTGGCAGTTTCTCCGTTCCGTCCTTGCTCCTCCAGCACTGTGCATGCCACGATCTGGACTTGCTGTGCTATCGCCCTTAAATCGTCAACTTCCTCCACTAATCTTTCCACTACTTTGGCGGCTTCACCATTCAGGACGTGATTTAGCCCCGCCGCTACCACTACCAATTTGCTCTCTGCAACATTCTTAGAAAGTTCGCTTTTTGTCTCTCTCAGTACTGCGTCCATTGTCCTGCCTGGGAATGCCCCGGCTGCTACCTGCTTATGATCCTTTACACGCTCCTTCATAGTTATTTTGCACCTACTCATATTTGAGTTATCACCGATAAGCTCTAGGCTATTCCCTTCCTCCCTCCTAACTTCCAGATTATGCTGCCTCTTATCATTCACTGTGACCTCGTCCCCTGGGGTTAGCTTGTTGCCCTCCTATCCATCGCCTCCTGACTTCGTATTGCCACGTGTGCGTAGCTATTCCTGTCTGAATCTGCCTCAACTTCTTTCCTATCGCTGTCCATGCCAGTGCAGGCCCCATCCACATGGCTGGCGCTGCAAAGTCTGGCAATGTGACTTCGCATGATGGTGTCAGCCATTTTTTTCGTCCAACAATTGACTATTCTCCTCTTGGAGTTTGCGCTTCTCTGCCCTCTCTACCTGTAGCTCCTCCGGAGAATTTGCTGATAAAATCCGCCCCTTCGGTCTCCACTACAGATTCGAACCGTGTTTTCTTCCAATTCACCGACGCGTCACACTCCTTGCAATTAACCTGCAGTTGCTTGACCATCTTAGCAGCACTGTATTATCGCTACCACAAAAGCAAGAAAAAAAAACCACTTGCAACCACGTGCTCAAATAAAATTCTGCCTACCGCAAAAAGCCGATCACCTAGAAAAGAAATACTAACTACCTGCCTGAACTAGTTAAGTCACAATTGAGCCCTGCAAATCTATAACGGCTGGACGGAAAAGACCCGGCCTTTAGGTCATTGACCTGCTCTTTCGCGAGCGCTTCACCTGACTAGCCTAGATCTAAAAATTAGCCTAAATATAAATTATCGAAATAGTAAAGGAATGAACTCGTCTATTTGTCATAGTTGCGGTGCTCTCGCAGTCGTCCGTCCGTCTCGTCTTGGTCACCACGCGTAATGCGAAGAGCACCGAAACGAGCGTCCGCACCGCACAACTTCCAAGTGCCTCGGATGGATGGATGGATGTTATGAGCGTTCCCTTTGAAACGGGGCGGTGGGCTGTGCCAATAAGCTCTTGCTATCATACTGCCTATGTCCTACGAAGGTTAAACAATCGGTGCTCGACGATGCAGCGCCATCTAGGGAATGGCGGCCCGGTGGCTCCCTAGACCTAGGGAATGTGCTGTTTCAGCTGTTTCTGCCACTTGACCACGTGAAGTTAGGCGACGCTGTTCAAGCGCTGGGGCTACCCAATAAAAAACACCCCCGAAAACGGCAGCCTAAATGGATACCGCTACACTCAAGAGCATCGTAATGCCCGATATTCAACAGCTGACAGGCTGGGGACCGTGCCCGAGGTTGACCCTGGTTGACTTCTGGGTTTGCGTTCATATCGCTCTGTGCCGCACGGCGATGCTGCCACAGCCCGTATAAATGCACGTTCATGCTAGCGGCAAACATGCCGAAGCGCCGTCAGCTTTAGCTTTGATTTGAACTGGAGAAGGCCTAGCGTAAAGCCCCTAATACTTTCAATGTAGAGAAAGGCTTTGATCCAGCCGACAACGCCAGCGATAGGCTGATCGGTGACATGTGACCTTGCTCCGCCCCTTTGCTGCCATGAAAGTTCCTGCGCGCCGGGTAAAGTGCGCGCGTTTTACCTGTTGTGCTACGCACATTACTGCGATAATTTCGTTCCGGGAGGGCCGAAATGCCTTGTAGCTGTATGGTTGGGGGCCGAAACCGGACGAAGGATGGCAAGAAGTTATTTTCCATTCCGCGTGGCAACAACCTAACCAGAAGAAAAGCATGGTTGCACAGAATTGGACGGAAAGACTGAACCATCGGTAAATGCACGACTATGCGAGGAAAGTAATTTAGAGCGATCCGAAGGTGCGAGAGAAAGTATACACGTGCGTGTGCAGAGCTGCGATGGTATTTCATTCGTGCGCATGAATGTTGACGGCCGATGTTTGTGGATATTATTGGTTTTAGTGCATTATGAGCCCGTTGACTTAGCAAGTGCAGTATATATGACCTGGCATGCAAGTAAATAGTGGGGCAGAAGCGCATTAACTCGGTGACGAATGTCCGCATTGCGTTACGTGCGATAAAAAATCACATAGTTTAGCAGCGAATTCTACTTTTATACTTTCCTGTCTTTGTGCGCGCGTTGTTAACTGCGTTTTGCAATATGTCCAAAAAGTCATTTCCAACTCTGCATATCCTAATCGTATTGTGTGCAGTGAACATGTGAATAAATATATTGCTAAGTGCCTGCATTACTCTGCTTTTAAAAACAAATACTGCATAGGCACTGCTACTGGCCATCCAATAATAAAGTATAATAGAATAAATATGAAAGTGCATTACATGCACCTGGGATCTCGTTCCTTCCAAGTTTCCCTTACTCTCAAAAGTGTTTCAGTAATCGACGATGCCATTTTACTGATGAAAAACACACAACTGCAAATTAACATAACAAAAACGCCAGAAGCGGTACACGGATCGCAAGCAAAACACAGTGCAGTAATAGCTAAGCCAATCCGCATGCGTTTCCTATAGGAGCCCTCTAATTCTTACGGGGCTTTAGCGGTGCACGGAGGCGAAAAGGCATAAACACAACAATGCGCGCCATGATGCAAGTTTACGCGGCGACGTCGCACGGTTCACGAGCGCAGTCAACCGCATTCACACACGCGCACCCACTACGCTCGATCTTTGTGTGCCGCGATATTAGATCGCGCTGGCAGCCCGAACACGATCGAGGAGGCTCGCTGACACGATACATACCGCCGCTTCAGAATGTCGAGGCAGTTGCACTGGCTCGTAACTCTGAGCTACAAAACACAACAGTCGTCGTGTAATCGCCATACGACAGACACACTCAGCGGCAAGAAGACTGTTGGCGCACTCGTTTACAGGATATTGTTTTGTTGCCGTGAGGGTCACACGTTTCAGTGACGTTATGTCGAAAATTTTTCGGGTCCAAGCGACTGTCAGCCTTTTTTAAACGAATTATTCGTTCAAAGTAACCGCCATGTGTACGCAGCACACTTACAAGCAAAGGAATTCACAGAGCAAACGGGATTAAGCGCAAGCAATCACCATGGCTCAAGCGGTGATTGAGCGCAAACGAACGAAAGGTAAACATGCGGAATTGAGGTGATCAAACATTCATTCCGCTCTTATGAGCGTTTTCCTTTCAGCGCTCATTTGAAATTAAAGTACTAGATTTAGCAGTTCGGACCCTTGTTTCGTTTTTCACCACAGTCAGGGACCAGTAGGTTTTATTTCCGCGCGTGTGCAGATATTTTCTCGCCTCACGAATGCCGCGGCGCCGCGGTTTAGCTTGGGCGCCGTCTGCTGCAGGAACTTCCTAGGCGGCGCGCGCGGCAGATGTCGCTACCTTATTATAGAGGGACCTTAGCGTAGCGACGATACGGCGTCGCCGAGCGATCAGCGGCTTTGAGGCTGCCGTCGGTGCCAGAGTGGCCCCTCCGCGGTCGCTGATTGGCCATTTTTCTCTACGGCCACATTAGCACGGTTGCCGGACAAATTGGTCCCGGTGCGATCCTCTCTACGGCAAGGAAATCTCACCGTTCGCGAGCAAAACCACGGTCGAACGACGGCCCGGAAATGGCGTGCCGGTAACATCAACGGGCATCATTTCAGCCGTACAGTAGTTTGCCAATCGAAACGTACACTCGCCGGGAATTCCGAGTCTGGTTTAGACCTTATAATCCGGAAGCTTCACTATTATTTCATTATAACGGAATTAATCCCAACTTATTTTGACGTAGCGACGTTGGTATGCAGAAAATCCGGAATGAACTACATTCGACGTTCCCTTGCGAAAGTTATATGATACTGTATAGCATTTACCGTGCCGAATAATTCGATGTGTTTGGTTGGATTGCATTTGAAACTGACAAACTTGTGGGAAAGTTTCGATTAAATTTTTCGGGCTCACACCAGGCCTAGGATGAGTTCTCTTTACTTGTGCACTGCACAGAAGCCACCACCAAAATAAGACACACTGCTTCACAACAAAGCTGCCGCAACTTGGTGCCTTTCAGCATTACACATTTTAGTATGCCTTTACACTAAATGCTGCCATTGTCTCTGCAGGGCCTGCAAAAGCACAACTTCTTTGCGTCAGCTTGCTTCACTGCAGCCCAAGTCCTGCACAGAAGGAGCACAAACGTTAAATCCATGCCATTTGGACATAAGCATATGTAATCCATACCAGTGAAACCATTGCAGGCAGTGGTCACAGTAAATCATTTTAATCTCGCCACTGTCTTTTTCTTTGCAAGCATGGCACAGCCACAGTTCGTTTTCTTCTTGGTGGAAACTCAAATGATAATGGGACACATTTTAGCTGGGCCGTGAGGGAGACTGTATTACAATATGTTTCCTAGGAGAGGCGCGCACGCTTTACTTGCATTCTCAAAATTACCTGCAGATGTAAGTAGGAGCCAGGCATCGTGCGCAAAGTAAGGCCGCAAAAGTTGCCGCATCTGAACTCGATAATCCAAAAGTCCACTTAGGAGCAACCCTGGCCGTACGTCAACATCGGCCTCATCGATGATATAGCCATGGTCCTGCACCTTGCTGGCGGTAGCCTCCCCCACAATTTCGGTCAGAACTGAAAGGAGCACCACCTAAGTATGCATCGTGAATCATTTTATGCCAAGTATTTACTCACGCTTATGTTGAGCTATCTTAGCTGCACAAACGATGTTGCAGCCATTTCAGACAGTTGCCGTGGCATTTTACCTCTTTGCACAGACTTGCAGTTTGGGTGCCCTCTCGGCTTCAAAAGTGGAAGTATGAGCTGTGAGTGGCTGGAGGGGGCTTTTGACAGCATTGAAGGTGCTTGTGGCAGAATGGAAGGTACTTGTGGCAGCGTGCGAGGGGCTTGTGGCAGCATTATTGATTGCAATGATAACGCTTTCGAGCCTGCTGTTTCAGAAGCCTTGGAGATCTTTAAGAAAGAGCTGCAGCCTCTAAAACTTACGCATGAGGTCCCCATTGATAATTCTCTGCTATTTCTAGATCTCAGGCTGTGTCTTGCTAACAAACGTGTGCTGGTGCTTCGAACCGAGAAGTAAGAAGCCACTCTTTCCCTTTAACTCCGCACACTCAAAGCTCGTTAAACGAGGTATTATAAGGTTATGCCTCGCTAACCGCCTCAATAAGTCTTGCCCAGACGATATGCAACATAGTCTTGCTGCACAGGTTCATCGCCTTTCTTGGGCTGGCTACCCTTTGGCCTTAATTTTAGCCACAGCGGAACAACTCATGAGACGCACAAAACGTGATGAGCACGCTCAGTCAAAGAACCAGCCGGCTGAAAGACGCAGGTTTGCAGTGCTACCGTATGTGCATGATGTCTCCCATAGGCTAAAGAGGATTGGGCAGCGTGCAGGAATCAGAGTCGTTTTCTAAGCGCCGGAAAAGCTGGCAAGGCTCTGTAAGCGTGTAAACGCGCCTAAATCACGTCAGAGTTGTTGCTCTGTCGGGCACAGAAAACGTTTTGTGACGTGCACAACGAATGTGGTTTACCAAATTCCCCTGTCTTGCGGCAGAAAATATGTTGGACAGACTGGCAGGTGCTTAAACGATCACCTAAGAGAGCATTGTAACAATGTCCATAACACTGTTCAAGGCCACTTAGGCATCCATTGCCGGGACTGCGGCTGACCGCCCCTCTTTGAAGATACGGGAGTTTTAGCGAGACACAGCTCACAGCTCACCCGGGAAATTGTGGAAGCTGATTTCATCAGAAAACTGGGTAGTATGTGCGTTAGTGCCCGCTCTATCGCGCTGACCTCTAGTGAAGTCACGTATCTAAACAGATAGAAATCGTAATGTTGATTTTCTTCAAGTGACCATGTTCTTAGTACAATGACTTGCTGTTAGAACACTCCTTGTGATTGCCTATCATTTCCTGCGCATGCCTGCCTTGTATATATATGCACGATGTGGCAATGCAATAAAATCTTGTTCAAAGTCAGCGCTGTGTATGTCGTCTCTCGCAGTCCTTGTCCTTCGCGCTGTACGTTATTTTTTATCTATTTTTGCTGCCATGCTGTCACGATTAGGACATACAATTGCCGCTTCTGATAACCATTGTCTTTGTTGCTGGCCAGCACAGAGGGCAACAAATGCTGCTCTCGCAAGTAGTCAGGGGAGTCTCCAAAGATGTGCTGAAGAATATCAGACACGTGGCAATATTCAGAGTTCCGGACTGCGATTTTGTAGCGATGCCTTTTCCTATGCTAATGCCTTTTTGTATTAAGGAGTGGTAAGAGTGACGGTGCATTGCTCTGGACCACCCACAACCGCAAAAAGGCATCGCTATAAAATTGTGGCCAGCCTGTCGGTAGAGCCAATGAAACGTGCATAGTTTTGCATGAACCCAACATGAAGACGAATTCAATAAAGCATGCTTGCTTGTCTATTATTTGATCTTAACTCGGTGGTGAATAATTACTTCATTCTTTGTTTATTGCATAATTCATCATCATAATCAATCTAGTTAAGCTCGATGCAGGGAAAAGGCCTCTCCCATACTTCTCCAACTACACCGGTCATGTAATAATTGTGGCCATGTTGTCCCTCCAAACTATTTAATCTCATAGGCCCACATAAGTTTCTGCCATCCCTTGCTACGCTTCCCTTCCCTTGGAATCTAGCACGTAACCATTAATGACCATCGGTTATCTTCCCTCCTCATTACATGTCCTGCCCATGCGCCCCCCCATTTCTTTTTCTTGATTTCAACTAAGATGTCATTAATTCGCGTTGGTTCCCTCCCCCAATCTGCTCTTTTCTCATCCCTTAACGTTACAAATATCATACTTCTTTCCATAGTTCGTTGCGTTGTCCTCAATTTAGGTAGAACCCTTTTCGTAAGCCCCGTACGTGAGTACTGGTTAGACACAGCTGTTATACACTTTTCTCTTGCCAAGAATGCCTGCCAAACGCGCCCCAGCCCATTCTTATTCTTTGGATTATTTCAGTCTCATTATCCGGATCCGCGGTCACTACCTGCCCTAAGTAGATGTATTCCCTTACCACTTCTAGTGCCTCTGTACCTATCGTAAACTGCTAGTCTTATCCGAGAATGTTAAACATTACTTTAGTTTTCTAAAGATTAATTTTTATACCCACCCTTCTGCTCTCCCACTCCAGGTCAGTGAGAATGCATTGCAAATGCTCCCCTGAGTTACTAAGCAAGGCAATATCATCAGCGAATCGCAAGTTATTAATGTATTCTCCCCATTAACTCTTATCCACAATTCTTCCCAATCCAAGTCTCTGAATACCTCCTGTAAACACGCTGTGAATAGCATTGGAGAGATCGTATCTCCCGGCGGGACGCCTTTCTTTATTGGGATTTTGTTGCTTTCTTTATTGAGGACTACGGTGGCTGTGGAGACGCTATAGATATCTTTCAGTATTTTTACATGCGGCTCGTCTACACCCTGACTCCGCAATAGCTCCATGACTGCTGAGGTTTCGACAGAATCAAACGCTTTCTCGTAATCAATGAAAGCTATATATTTGGGTTGGTTATATTCTGCACATTTCTCTATCACTTGATTGATAGTATGAATATGGTCTATTGTTGAGTAGCCTTTACGGAATCCTGCCTGGTCTTTTCGTTGACAGAAGTCTAAGGCGTTCCTGATTCTATTTGCGATTACCTCAGTAAATACTTTGTAGGCAACTGACAGTAAGCTGATCGGTCTATAATTTTCAAGTCTTTGGTGTCCCTTTTCTTATGGATTAGGATTATGTCCAAGACGTCGGTACGCTCGAGGTCATGAGGCATTGCGTATACATAGTGGCCAGTTTCTCTAGAACAATCTGCCCACCATCCTTCAACAAATCTGCTGTAACCTGGTCCTCCCCTGCTGCCTTCCCCCTTTGCATAGCTCCCAAGGCTTTCTTTACTTCTTCCGGCGTTACCTGTGGGAATTCGAATTCCTCTAGACTATTCCCTCTGCCATTATCGTCGTGGGTACCACTGGTACTCCATAAATCCCTATAGAACTCCTCAGCAACTTGAACTATCTCATCCATATTAGTAATAATATTGCCGGCATTGTCTCTTAACGCATGCATCTAATTCTTGCCAATTGCTAGTTTCTTCTTCACTGCTTTTAGGCTTCCTCCGTTCCTGTGAGCATGTTCAATTCTATCCATAATATACTTCTTTATGTCAGCTGTCTTACGCTTGTTGATTAACTTGCAAAGTTCTGCCAGTACTATTCTAGCAGTAGGGTTAGAGGCTTTCATACATTGACGTTCCTTGATCAGGTCTGTCGTCTCCTGCGATAGCTTACTGGTATCCTGTATAACGGAGTTACCACCGACTTCTATTGCACACTCTTAAAGATGCCCACAAGATTGTCGTTCATTTCTTCAACACTAAGTTCCTCTTCCTCAATTAAAGCGAACACCTGTTCTGTAGATTGATCTGGAATTCCTCTATTTTCCCTCTTAGCGCTAACTCATTGATCGGCTTCTTATGTACCAGTTTCTTCCGTTCCCTCCTCAGGTCTAGGCTAATTGGAGTTCTTTCCATCCTATGGTCACTGCAGCGCACCTTGGTGAGCACGTCCACATGTATGATGCCAGGGTAAGCGCAGGGTATGAAGTCTATTTCATTTCTAGTCTCGCCGTTCTGTCTCCTCCGCGTTCACTTTCGGATATCCCGCTTGCGGAAGAAGTTATTCATTATCCGCATATTATTCTTTTCCGGAAACTCTACTAATAACTCTCCCCTGCTATTCCTAGTGCCTATGCCATATTCCCTCACTTCCTTGTCTCCAGCCTGCTTCTTGCCTACCTTGGCATTGAAGTCGCCCATCAGTATCCTGTATATTGTTTTGACTTTACCCATCGCCGATTCCACGTCTTCATAGAAGCTTTCGACTTCCTGGTCATCATGACTGGATGTAGGGGCGTAGACCTGTACAACCTTCATTTTGTACCTCTTAATAAGTTTCACAACAAGACCTGCCACCCACTCGGTAATGCTATAGAACTCCTGTATGATAGCAGCTATATTCTTTATAATCAGGAATCCGACTCCTAGCTCTCGTCCATCCACTAAGCCCCGGTAGCAAAGGACGTGCCCGCTTTTTAGCACTGTATATGCTCCTTTTGGCCACCTAACTTCACTGCGCCCTACTATATCTCATTTACTGCTCTCTAATTCCTCCAATAGCACTGCTAGGCTCGCCTCACTAGATAACGTTCTAGCGTTAAACGTTGCCAGGTTCATATTCCAATGCAGCCTGGTATGCCATAATTCTTGCTAAGCATGCAGCTTTTGGGAGCGCGCGCACGTGGTTTTCTGCCAAATCACGTGTCAAGCATGCGCATGCTGCTCTTGGCAGTGCAAGCACGCGGTTTCCTGCAACAAACACGCACTAAGCACATGCATGCTGCTCTTGGCAGCGCGCAAGTGGTTTTCTGCCAAACCACCTGGTAAGCATGCACATGCAGCTTTCCACAGCGCGCGCAGGTGGCCTTTCTATCAAATCACGTGCATGCACGACCATGCTCCTCTTCGCAGCGTGCGCCAGTGATTTTTGGCCAAATCACGTGCTAAGCACGCCTGTGCTGCTTTGGCTCCACGCGCACGTGGTTTTCTGCCAAACCACGTACCAAGCACACGCATGCTGCAATAGGCTGCGCGCGCACGTTGTTTTCTGCCAAATCACGTGCTAAGCACGCGCGTGCTGCTTCTGGCAGCACGCGCACGTCGTTTTCTACCAAGACCATGTGCTAAGCACCCGAATGCTTCTTTTGGCTGCGCACGTGGTTTTCGACCAAGCCCAAGTGCTAAGCACGCGCTCGCTGCTTTTGGCAGCGCACGCGCGTGGTTTTCTGCCTATTCACAGTTAAGCATACGCATGCTGCTCTTGAACGCGCGCACGTGGTTTTCTGCAAAATTACGTGCCAAGCACGCGCATGCTGCTCTTGATAGCGCACGCACGTGGTTTTTTGCAAAAATCACGCACTAAGCCCACGCATGCTGCTCTTGGCAGCGCGCAAGTGGTTTCCTGCCAAACCACCTGGTAAGCATGCACATGAAGCTCTCCGCAGCGCCCAAATCCGGCCTTTCTGCCGAGTCCACGTGCTAAGCACGCGTATGCTGCTTTTCGCTGCGCACGTGGTTTCCAACCAGGCCCAAGTGCGAAGCTCACGCATGTTGCTTTTGGCAGCGCGCGCGTGGTTTTCTGCCAAGCACCCGCATGGTTCTGTTGGAAGCGCGGGCATGTGTTTTTAGCACGTGATCTCCCGCACGAGCGTGCGCGAGATCACGGGGTAAGAAGCTACAGAACAGGTATTCGGCTTTAACTCCGGAAGAGGACCTTTGTGTTGAAGCAATGAACGACAATCTTGTAGGCATCATTAAGGAGTGTGCAATGGAAGTCTGTGGTAACTCCATTAGACAGGATACCAGCAAACTATCGCAGGAGACGAAAGATCTGATCAAGAAGCGTCAATGTATGAAAGCATCTAACGCTACAGCTAGAATAGAACTGGCAGAACTTTCGAAGTTAATCAACAAGCGTAAGACAGCTGACATAAGGAAGTGTAATATGGATAGAATTGAACATGCTCTCAGGAACGGAGGAAGCCTAAAAACGGTGAAGAAGAAACTAGGAATTGACAAGAATCAGATGTATGCTTTAAGAGACAAAGCCGGCAATATCATTACTAATATGGATGAGATAGTTCAAGTGCTTCTGTATTCGCGTGCCCGTGGTTTTTCTGGCGAGACCATGGGCTAAGCACGCGCATGCTGCTAATGGCAGCGCGCGCACGTGGTGTTTCTACCACGAAACGTGCTAAGCACGCGCATGCTGCTTTTGTCTGCGCGTGCATGTGGTCTTTCTGCCAAGGCCCTGTGCTAAGTACGCGCATGGTCCTTAAAGCAGCACGCTCAAGTGGTCTTTCTGCCATGACCAGATGCTACGCATGGGCATGCTCTTTTTGGCAGCGCGCACGTGGTCAGGGGACCAATTGCAATGCATGCTCACTGACCTGGAGAGGCAAAGCAGAAGAGTGGGTCTAAAAATTAATATGCAGAAAACTAAAGTAATGCTTAACAGTCTCGGGAGAGAACAGCAATTTACAATAGGCAGCGAGGCACTGGAAGTCGTAAGGAAATACATCTACTTAGGGCAGGTAGTGACGGCGGATCCGGATCATGAGACGGAAATAATCAGAAGAATAAGAATGGGCTGGAGTGCGTTTGGCAGGCATTCCCAAATCATGAACAGCAGGTTGCCGTTATCCCTGAAGAGAAAAGTATATAATAGCTGTGTCTTACCAGTACTCACCTACGGGGCAGAAACCTGGAGGCTTACGAAAAGGGTTCTACTCAAATTGAGGACGACACAACGAGCTATGGAAAGAAGAATGATAGGTGTAACGTTAAGGGATAAGAAAAGAGCAGATTGGGTGAGGGAACAAACGCGAGTTAATGACATCTTAGTTGAAATCAAGAAAAAGAAATGGGCATCGGCAGGACATGTAATGAGGAGGGAAGATAACCGATGGTCATTAAGGGTTACGGACTGGATCCCAAGGGAAGGGAAGCGTAGCAGGGGGCGGCAGAAAGTTAGGTGGGCGGATGAGATTCAGAAGTTTGCAGGGACGGCATGGCCACAATTAGTACATGACCGGGGTTGTTGGAGAAGTATGGGAGAGGCCTTTGCCCTGCAGTGGGCGTAACCAGGCTGATGATGATGATGATGATGATGATGATGACGTGGTCTTTCTGCCAAGAGCGCGTACTAAGCACGTGCATGCTGCTTTTGTCTGCGCGCGAACGTGGTCTTTCTGCCAAGATCACATGCTAAGCACACGCATGCTGCTTTTGTCTGCGTGCGCACGTGGTTTTTCTGCAAAGACCACGTGCTAAGGAAGCGTATGCTGATTACGGTAGCGCGCATACGTGGTTATTCTGCCAAGTGAACGTGCCAAGCACGCGCATGCTGCTTGTGGTAGTGTGCGCACGTGGTCCTTCTGCGAGGACCGCATGCCAAGCTCGTGCATGCTGCTTCTGGCTCAGCGCGCACGTGGTGTTTCTCTCAAAAACAGGTGCTAAGCACGCGCATGCTGCTCTTGGCAGCGCGCGAGTGGTTTTCTGCCAAACTATCTGGTAAGCGTGCAAATGAAGCTTTGCGCAGCGCGCGAACGGGGCCGTTCTGCCAAGACCACGTGCTATGCACGCGCATGCTGCTTTTCGCTGCGCACGTGGTTTTCAACAAGGCCCAAGTGCGAAGCACACGCATGTTGCTTTTGGCTGCGCTTACGTGGTTTTCTTCCAAACCCCATGCTAAGTACAAGCGTACTTCTGTTAGATGCGCAGTCATCGTGTTTTCAGCTGAATCGCGATCTAAGCACGCGCATGCTGCTCTTGGCACCGCGCGCACGTGGTCTTGAGCTGAACCACATGTTAAGGATGCACTCGCGCTAAGGAAACCTCGCGCTAAGCACGCAAATGCGGCTTTTGGCAGCGCGCTCACGTGGCCTTCTTTTAAGAATACGTGCTAAGCACGCGCATGCTAATTTTGTCTGCGCGCGCACGTGGCCTTTCTGCCAACACCACATGCTAAGCACGCGCACGGTGCTTTTGGCTTCGCACGTTGTTTTCTGTCAAATCACGGCGTAAGCGCGCGCATGCTGCTCTTGGCAGCGCTTGCATGTGGTTGCCTTCCAAACTAAGCACTAATCCCGCGCATGCTGCTCCTGGCAGCGCACGCACGTGGCATTCTGCCAAACCACATGTTAAGCATGCAGAAGCAGTTTTTGACAGCGCGCGCCCGTGGCCTTCCGCCAAACCACGTGGTGATCATGCTCATGCAGCTTTTGACAGCGCAAAGACATGGGCTGCCTGCCAACACCACGTGCTAAGGAAGCGCATGCTGCGTTTGCCTGCGCATGTGGTTTTCTACCAAGCCCAAGTGTTAAGCACTCGCATGCTGCTTCTGTCAGAGCGAGCACGTGGATTTCTGCCATACCACGCGCTCAGCACGCGCATGCTGCTCTTGGCAGCGCCCGCGTGTTTTTCTGCCAAAAGACATGGTAAGCATACACATGCAGCTGTTAGCAGCGCGCACACGTGATTTTCTGCCAAATCACGCGCTAAGCACGCGGACGCTGCTCATGGCAGCGCGCGCACGTGCTTTTCTACCAAACACATACTAAGCATGCACATGCAGCTTTTGGCAGCACGCGCACGTGGCCTTTCTGCCAAACCATGTACCAAGCTAGCGCATGCTGCTCTTTGGAGCCCGTCCGCGAGGTGCTCAGTCCAACTGCGTTGTATTTGCACATGCAGCTTTTCGCGGCGCGCACACTTGTGCTTTCAGCCCAACCACGTGGTATTTGCACATGCCGCTTTTCGCAGCGCGCACACTTGTGCTTTCTGCCAAAAGCACGTGCTAAGAACTCGCGTGCTGCTTGTGGCAGTGCGCGAACGTGGTCTTTTACCAAGGACCCCGTGCTAAGCACTTCCATGCGGCTTTTGGCTCCGCGCGGCCGTGGCCTTTCTGGCAAGGCCAGGTGCTAAGCACGCACAGGCTGCTTTTGGCTACGCGCGCACGCGGCCTTTCTTCCAAGACCACGTGCTAAGCACGCGCATGCTGCTTTTGTCTCCGCGTGCATGTGGTCTTTCTGCCAAAGCCCCGTGCTAAGTACGCGCATGGTCCTTAAAGCAGCACGCACAAGTGGTCTTTCTGCCGTGACCAGATGCTTTGCACGGGCTGATCTTTTTGGCAGCGCGCACGTGGTCTTTCTGCCAAGACCACGTGCTTAGGAAGCGTATGCTCCTTTTGGCAGCGCGCTTTCGTAGTCTTTCTTCAAGAGCACGTACTAAGCACGTGCATGCTTCTTTTGTCTGCGCGCGAACATGGTCTTACAGCCAAGATCACATGCTAAGCACACGCATGCTGCTGCAAGCTAAGGAAGCGCATGCTGCTTACGGCAGCGCGCATACGTGGTCATTATGCCAAGAGAGCGTGCCAAGCACGCGCATGCTGCTTGTGGTAGTGTGCGCACGTGGTCCTTCTGCGAAAACCGCATGCTAAGCTCGTGCATGCTGCTTCTGGCTCAGCGCGCACGTGGTGTTCCTCTCAAAAACAGGTGCTAAGCACGTGCATGCTGCTTTTATCTGGGCACGCACGTGGCATTTCTGGCAAGACCACGTGCGGAGGAGGCGCATGCTGCTTTTCCCTCCGCACGTGGTTTTCTACCAAGCCCAAGTGCTATGCACGCGCATGCTGGTTATGACAGTGCGCGCACCTGGTTTTATGCCAAATCACCTGCTATGCACGCACATGCTGCTCTTGGTAGCGTGCGCACGTGGTTTTCTGCCAAGTCACGTGCTAAGCGCGCGCATTATGCTTTTGGTAGAGCGTGCACGTGGTTTTCTGCCACACCACGCGCTAAGCACGCGTATGCTGCTCTTGGCACCGCGCGCACGTGGTTTTCTGCCAAACGGCGCGGTTAGCACGCACATGCAGCTTTTTGCAGCGTCGCCCGCGGCGTTTCTGCCAAGAACACGCGCTAAGCTTGGGCATGCTGCTTTAGGTCACGCACGTGGTTTTCTACCAAGCCGAAGTGCTGAGCACGCTCATGCTGCTTCAGGCAGCGCGCGCTCATGGTTTTCTACCAAACCACGTAGTAACCATGCACATACAGCTTTTAACAGCGCGCGCTCGTGGTTTTCTGTCAAATCACGCGCTAAGCACGCGCATGCGGCTCTTGGCAGAGCATGCACGTGGTTTTCTGCCAAATCACGCTCTAAGCACGGGCATGCTGCTTCTCGCACCGCACGCACGGGGTTTTCTGTCAATCCACATGCTAAGCAGGCAAACGCTGCCCTTAGCAGCGCGCGCACGTGGCTGCCTGCCAAACGACGTTCTAAGCAATCACATGCAGCTTTTGGCAGTGCGCTCACGTGGATTTTTGCAAAACCACGTGATAAGCATGCACATGCAGCTTGTGGCAGCGCGCGCCCGTGGGCTTTCTGCAAAGACCATGGGCTAAGGCGGCGCATGCTGCTTTTGGCTCCGCACGTCGTTTTCTACCAAGCCCACGTGCTAAGCACGCGCATCCAGCTTTGACTCCGTGCATACGTGGTTTCCTGCCAGACCCCGCACTAAGCACGCGGATGCTGTCCTTGGCAGCGCACTTCCCACGTGGCCTTTCTGCCAAGACCTCGTGCGAAGCGCGCGCAGGCTGCTTTTCCCCGCTCACATGGTTTTCTACCAAGCCCGAGTGCGAAGCACGCGCACGCTGCTCTAGGCAGCGCGTGCACATGGTTTTCACCCAAAGCAAGCGCTAATCACGCGCATGCTGCTTTTGGCAGCGCGCGCGCGTGGTTTTGCGCCAAACCACATGTTAAGCATGCGCATGCAGCTCTCGGCAGCGCGCGCACGTGGTTTTCTGCCAAACCTCGCGCTAAGCACGCACATGCTGCTCTTGGCTGAGCATGCACGTGGCTTTCTGCCAAATGACGCGCTAACCACGCGCATGCTGCTTCTGGCACCGCGCGCACGGCGTTTTCTGTCAGACCACGTGTTAAGCACGCACATGCTGCTCTTGGCAGCGCGCGCACGTGGCTGCCTGCCAAACGACATTCTGAGCAATCACATGCAGCTTTTGGCAGTGCGCGCACGTGGGTTTCTGCAAAACCACGAGGTAAGCATACACATGCAGCTTGTGGCAGCGCGCGCCCGTGGGCTTTCGGCCAAGACCACGTGATAAGCACGCGCATGCAGCTATATTCTGCGCACGTGGTTTTCTACCAAGCGCAAGTGCTAAGCATTGACACGCCCCTTCTGACAGCGGGCACGTGGCTTTCTGCCAAACCACGCGCTAAGCACGCGCATGCTGATTCTGGCAGCGCGCACACGTGGTTTTTTGCCAAACTGCTCCCTAAGCACGCGCATGCTGCGCTTGGCCGCACGCGCATGGTTTTCCGTCAAACCAAACCACGTGGTAAGCTCGCACATGCACGTGGCCTTTCTGCCAAATCACGTGCTCAGCACTCGCATGCTTTTTCTGGCTCAGCGCGCACGTGTTTTTCTGAAAAACCACGAGGTAAGCACGCTCATGCGTGTCTTGGCAGTGCGCGCGCGTGGTTTTCTGCGAAACCTCGTGTTAAACATGCACATGCTGCTTTTCGCAGCGTGCGCACGTGGTTTTTTGCCAAACCACGCGCGAGCACGCGCATGCAACTCTTTGCAGCGCCCGCGTCGTTTTCTGCCGAACCACGTAGTAAGCATGCACATGCAGCTTTTAGCAGAGCGCACTTGGTTTTCTACCAATTCACGTGCCGAGCACGCGCATGCTGCTCTTGACCGCGTGCGCACGTGGTTTTCTGCCAAACCACCTACTAAGCACGCGCATGCTGCTTCAGGCAGCGCGCGCACGTGACTTTCTTCCAAACCACGTGCTAAGCACGCGGATGCCGCTCGTGGCAACGCGTGCACCTGGTTTTCTGCCAACCCATGTGGTAAGCAATCACCTGCAGCTTTTGGCAGCCTCCGCGCGTGGCCTTTCTGCCATGACCACGTCTTAAGCACGCGCATGATGCTTTTGGCTCCGCACCTGCTTTTCTATCAAGCTCAAGTGCTAAGAAACCGCATGCTGCTTGTGGCAGCGCGTGCTAGTGGTTTTCTGCCAAACCACTTGCTTAGCATGCACATGCAGCTTTTGGCTGCGCGCGCAGGTAGTTTTCTGCCAAACCACGCGCTAAGCACGCGCATGCTGCTTCTGCCATCGCGCGCACGGGTATTTCTGCCAAACTAAGTGCTAAGCACGTGCATGCTGCTCTTGGCAGCGCGCGCACATGGCTTCCTGCCAAACGACGTTCTACGCAATCCCATGCAGCTTTTGGCAGCGTGCGCACGTTGTTTTCTGCCAAACCGCGTGGTATGCATGCACAAGCAGCTTTTCGCAGCGCGCGCACGTGGCCTTTCTGTCAAGACCACGTGCTAAGCAGGTGCATGCTGCTTTTGGCAGCGCGCGCATCCGGTTTTCTGCCGAATCACGCGGTAAGCACGCGCATGCTGGTCTTGACAGCGCGCGCGATGTTTGCTGCCAAACCACGTGGTTAGCATGCACAAGCAGCTTTTAGCAGCTGCTCACGTGGTTTTCTGCCAAACCATGTGGTAGGCAATTACATACATGTAGGCAATTACAGTCAGTGCGCGCGCGTCAATTTCTTCAAAACGATCTGGTAAGCATGCACATGCAGCTTGTGGCATCGCGCGCCCATGGGCTTTCTGCCAAGACAACGTGATAAGCACGGGCATGCCGCTATTGGCTGCGCACGTGGTTTTCTACCAAACCACGTGCTAAGCACTCGCACGCTGATTCTGGCAGCGCGCGCATGTGGTTTTCTGCCTGACCACTCGTTAAGCACGCGCATGCTGCTCTTGGCAGCGCGCGCGTGGTTTTCTTCCAAACCACGTGGTAAGCATACACATGCAGCTTTTGGCAGCGCGCACGTGGTTTTCGGCGGAACCGCGTGGTAAGCATGCACATGCAGCTTTTGAAAGCGCGCGCACGTGGCCTTTCTATCAAATCACGTGTGAAGCACGCGCATTCTGCTCTTCGCAGCGCACGCAAGTGATTTTCCGCCAAGTGACGTGCTAAGCACGCTTATGCTGCTTTCGGTACAACGTGAACGTGGTTTTCGGGCAAACCGCATGATTAGTAACCACATACAGCTTTTGGCAGCCTGCGAACGCGGCCTTTTTGCCATGACTACGTGGTAAGCATGCGCATGCTGTATTTATCAGCACGCGCAAATGGTTTTCTGCCGAACCACGTGCTAAGCACGCACATGCTGCTGTTGGCAGCGCGCGCACGTGGTTTTCGGCAAAATCAAATGCTAAGCACGCGCACGCTGCTTTCGGTACAACGTGCACGTGGTTTTCTGCGAAACCACATGGTAAGTAATCACATACAGCTTTTAGCAGCCTGCGAATGTGGACTTTTTGCCATGACCACGTGGTAAGCTCACGCATGCTATTTTTATCAGCGCGCGCAAAAGGTTTTCTGCCAAACCACGTGCTAAGGAAGCGCATGCTGCTTATGGCTGCTTGAACACGTGGTTTTTCTGCCAAGAGAACGTGCCAAGCACGCGCATGCTGCTTTTGGCAGAGCGCGCACAAGGTTTTCTGCCAAACCACGTCCTAAGCACGCGCATGCTGGTTCTCGCAGCGCGCACACTTTGTTTTCTGCCGAACTACGCGCGAAGCACGCGCATGCTGCTCTTGGCTACGCGCGCGTGGTTTTCTGCCGATCCACGTGGTACGCATGCACATGTAGATTTTGGCAGCGTGCGCACGTGGCCTTTCTCCCAAATTACGTGCGCAGCACTCGCATGCTTTTTCTGGCTCCGTGCGCACGTGGCTTTCTCAGAAACCATGCGCTAACCACGCTCCTGCTGGTCTTGGCAGTGCGTGCACCTGGTTTTCTGTGAAACCTCGTGCTAAGAATGCACATGCAGCTTTTGGCAGCACGCGCACGTGGTTTGCTCCCAAATTACGTGCTAAGCACAGACATGCTGCTCTCGGCAGCGCGCGCATGTGGTTTTCTGCCAAATCACGTGCTAAGCATGCGCATTCGGCTTTTGGCAGCGCGTACGTGGTTTTCTGCCGAACCAGGTGCTAAGAACGCGCATGCTGCTCTTGACATCGCGTTCACGTGCTTTTCTCCCAGGCCGCTTTTGGTTCTGCGCGCACATGGTTTTGTGCCAAACCACGCGCTAAGCACGCGCATGCTGCTCTTGACAGCGCGCGCGATGCTTTCTGCCAAACCACGTGGTTAGCATCCACATGCAGCTTTTAGTAGTGGGCTCACGTGGTTTTATTTATTTATTTCTTTATTTCAGTACCCTAAGGGCCCGTTAGGGCATTACATAGGGAGGGACGGAAAAGTTCGAGCACAAGTGAAATCTGTGCAATGTGAATATATGAAGGCATTAGGAACCATAAAAACATCCAGCAGAAGCAAACAAAAACAGAAAGAAAGAAAGAACGAAAAGGGTAACGAAGTTTATACAATGTTAGTAGCGTGAATCACGGATTAGAACCTAAAGTGCGCTGCAAACAATCAGTACCCATCAGAACACGAGTTTAAGCATACATTCCAATAATGATTTAGGTAAACAGCCTGCACAGAACATATCAGATGGAACGGAATGAATTTTGCACAATGCCAAGCACTTGAAGACACTGTTTAAGTAAATATTCAAGGAAGTGTGGGTACGGACAATAATTATAATAATATTTGGGGTTTTACGTGCCAAAACCACTTTCTGATTATGAGGCACGCCGTAGTGGAGGACTCCGGAAATTTTGACCACCTGGGGTTCTTTAACGTGCACCTAAATCTAAGCACACGGGTGTTTTCGCATTTCGCCCCCATCGAAATGCGGCCGCCGTGGCCGGGATTCGATCCCGCGACCTCGTGCTCAGCAGCCCAACACCATAGCCACTGAGCAACCACGGCGGGTATGGGTTCGGACAGGTTGACACCCTCTGAAAAGGTTAACAGTGCTGCATGAAATGATGATGATTCCGTAAGCGAGACAATGTTTGCAGTTAGCGAGTTCCATTCGGCAATAGATAAAACTAGAGGCGAATTTTGATAAGCGTTAGTCCTGGCAAATATAGGTTTTACTTTATGAACATGTCTGTGCGGGTAGAGATGTGGGGAGCGGGAAGAATATGGGCTCGAGCGAAAGCAATGTTGCTGTGGTTATGGAAGGCTATGGAAGAAGGTCAACCGTGATAATTTCCTGCGCATGTCAAGTGAAGGGAGATTAACTAATTTCTTTAAGGCGGACACACTTTGATATCGAGAGTATGAAGTTAAGATTTTCATTTTTGATTTCATTTCATTTTTATTTCCTTAAAGACACCCTCCAGGGGGTTTTACATAAGGGGTGGGGTTAACTTGAGAAAGTAAATCAATTTTTTTTTCATGATGACAGGTGGGATGTAACTTTTTCTAGGAAGGTTGATGGACAGGTGATGGCTGCAATTTAATGGGGAAGGTCGTTCCAGTCGCTTGCTGTTCGGAGGAAGAATGACTTGGAAGATGTATTCGTACGGGCACGTTGGCGTGAGACTTTCAGCGGATGACCAATTCGGCGAGACGTGCGTGATGGCGGCGCGCAGATGTATGGCTGCTGTGTGAGCTGGGAATAATAAAATTTTTGAAATAGGCGCAGGCTAGAAATACGGCGACGGAGGGAAAGACAGCGTAATTGGGACTGTAGCTTGAGAGATAAAACACTAATATAGGATGAGTCTGAGTGGTGAATGAAACGGGCGGCTCTGTTTTGCACAGCATCTAATGAGTCCATGAGGTAAGCTTGCTGTGGATTCCAGACGGCGGAGGCATACTCAAGTTTTGGCCTGATTAATGACTTATAAGCAAGTAGTTTTACATTTTGAGGAGCGTCGTGCGATGACGTTTAAGAAAGCCTAGTTTTTTATTCGCAGATGATATTAGCTTTGTTACGTGCTCGCGCGATGATAAGTCATTGCTGATAGTGATACCGAGGTAAGTATAGGACGCAACGAGTTCGACAGGAGAATCAGATATCTTGTAAGTAAATAAATGCGGGTTGTGACGACGATGAAAACACATAAGTTTGCACTTATTGGGATTAAGCGTCATCAACCAGTGATTGCACCATGATTGAATGCGGTTAAGATTGTCTAGAAGGGATTCTTGATCAGCAGTATTAGTAACTGGGGCATAAATAACGCAATCGTCGGCGAACAGACGGACATGACATGATAAATTTTGTGGTAGATCATTAATATTGCAGCGGCAGCAGCATCGGCGTCGCACGAGAGATGACGTAGACGCTCGCGTCTACACGAGGCACGAGCGGCTCGCACGCTCCGGCACGGACTAGCGTTCCGAATGAGATCATTAGAAAAGGAAGCTACGCTAAGAGAGCGAGTGTCGGTTCTTCCTCTCCTGAGTGAGTCCGAGACTTTACCGGTCTACGTGGTCGCTCGTCGCCACAGTTTGGTGACTCCGGACGTGATACTGCCATACGCTCCTGTGGTAGAGACGACCATGGACCACACCAACGCTACGAGAGCTCAAGGCCAGAACGTTTCCGAGGAACGCGGTGAGCCCTCCTGTTCCGCCATCGCTGTCCGTCTCCCACAGTACTGGGACCAGCATCCTTCGGCGTGGTTTCTTCAGGCCGAAGCGCAATTTGAAGTCGCTGGTATCCGCTCTCAAGCCTCGAAGTTCCATTACGCCGTCGCAGCGCTCTCACCCGCCGCCATTGATGAGGTAACAGATTTGTTGAACTCCCCTTTGTCTGCCGCCGCCTAGAAGATCTCAAGGCAGCACTGCTACAGCGCACAGCAGCTTCACAACGTTCTCGCATCCAGCAGCTTCTGTCCGCTGAAGAACTCGGCGACCGACGCCCTAGTCAACTTCTTCGCCGAATGAGCCAGCTGCTCGGAAACAACGCGAGATCCATCGACGACACGCTGTTGCGCGAATTGTTTTTGCAACGAATCCCGGCTAACGTGCAGATGATCCTGGCGACAGCCTCTACCAGCGACCTTAGCGGACTTGCCGCTTTGGCCGACAAAGTCTTGGAAGTAGCCACCCCAACCATCGCAGCCACATCACCGTCTCCGGGTGACATTACAACCGCTCTGCAAACTCTTCCCTGGTCTTCCGCCGTGCAATCTCCGTTCGACTCCTTGTGTGAGCGCCTGGAACGCATCATCTGTGGAGCAGACATCGCCGCACATCTCGTCGCCCACGCAGAGGTATTTCCAGCAGATCAAGACGCACGAGCACCCGCAATGAAACCTCAACTACAACGCCTGGCGTTTGCTACTACCACCGCCGTTTTCGAAACGACGCTCGTCACTGTCGGCGTCCCTGCGCTTGGCAGGGAAACAGGCCGGCCGACCTCTAACGGCGACGAGTGGTCCGGCCCAGCACACTAGTCTCTTTTTCTACGTGACGGACAGAGTTACGGGACAGCGATTCTTAGTCGACACAGGTGCTGACGTCAGCATTCTTCCCGCAAAGCACTCCGACCGAAAAGCAACATCTGTCTCGTTTTCGCAAGCCGTCAACGGCACCAGGATTCCAGTTTTCTCATCACGCTCCATCATGCTAAACCTTGGCCTCCGACGAGCGTTCCGCTGGATTTTCCTGGTTGCAGACGTCCGTCATGCAGTCATTGGAAAAGACTCCTTGCATAACTACGGACTCCTTGTGGACATCCAACGACGCCGTCTCATCGACTCCGTGACCCAGCTATCCGTTCCCGGCGTCCCATCATCAGGCACATCGCCCATAGCGCCTATTTCTGCCTTGTTGGACGAACCTTTCGCCGCGCTCCTACACGAGTTTCCCACTTTGACGCGCCTGCCGGACTATACGCAACCGGTGCAACATGACGTGTGCCATCACATCGTCACCTCCGGCCCATCGGTCTATTTCCGACCCCGGCGTTTGTCCCCGGAGAAACACCAGATCGCTCGCGCGCCGTTCGAACACATGCTGCAACTTGGCATCATCCGCCCTTCCTCCAGTAACACGGCATCACCACTTCACATGGTGCCTAAGAAGGCGGGAGACTGGCGCCCATGTGGCGATTACCGGGCACTAAACAACGTCACCGTTCCTTATCACTACCCTCTACCGAACATTCCGGACTTCACGGTAGCGTTGCACGGTGCGACGATCTTTTCAAAGATCGATCTCGTTCGCGCCTACCATCAACTACCGGTCGCTGAAGAAGACATTCCCAAGACCGCCATCACCACACCCTTCGGCCTTTTCGAATTTGTCCGCATGCCTTCCGGTTTACGGAACGCGGGCCAATCCTTTCAGCGTTTCATCGATTCTGTCACCCGAGGTTTGCCTTTCGTTTTTGCATACATTGACGACCTTCTCGTCGCAAACTCTTCGGCAGAAGAACATCTTCACCACTTGCGGTTGTTGTTTTCACGCCTTGCCAGTGAAGGAATTGTCATCAACGCCGCCAAGAGTGAATTCGGTCAAGCCGAACTCGAGTTCCTCGGTCATATCTTCGACGCTAACGGCATTCGACCGCGGCCGTCCAAGAGTCGCGTCATCGAAAACCTTCCCCGACCGACCACACTCACCAAGCTTCGCCTATTTCTCGGATTTGCCAATTTCTACCGCCGATTCATTCTCGAGTGCGCACGACTTATGGCTCCGCTAGACGCTCTCCTGGTAAACAAACGCAAACAAGTGCTTCAGTGGACTGAAGGGGCCACTAACGCTTTCACAAGAGCCAAATCTGCCATCGCCAACGCCACGCTGCTTAGACACTCAAAGCCAGACGTACCTACTGCCATCATGACCGACGCTTCAAACACCGCCGTTGATGCCGTTCTGTAGCAATTCATCGATAATGCGTGACATCCACTCGCTTTTTTCCCCCAAGAAACTGAAGCCTGCGCAGTCCCGATACAGCGTGTTCGGCCATGAATTACTCGCTGTTTACCTGGCTATCAAGCATTTTCGCCATTTCCTAGGAGGCCGTGCATTCACTGTCTTGACTGACCACAAGCCCCTTGTGCACGCAACGAATCGTTCGGCGTCCTGTTACTCGCCCCGCGAGATTCGACACCTTTCCTACATCTCCGAGTTTACAACAACGTTCCGCCACAACAAGGGCGCCGACAACGTTCCAGCTGACGTTCTGAGTCGTGTCAATGTTGTTTCCACGTTGACATCGGAACCTTTCATCATCGAGGCCGACTTACTCGCCAGTGAACAGCGTGACGACACTGAACTTTGTACACTCCGGAATTCGTCAACGTCCCTGAAACTGGAAGACGTCGTTGTGACCCCAGATGGTACGTCCGTCGTCTGCGACACTTCTAACGACACACCTAGACCATACATTCCGGCATCCCTTCGCAGACGTCTATTCGAAACCGTGCACAACCTGTCGCACCCTGGCATACACGCGACACAGAAGCTTCTTTTCAGTCGTTTCGTTTAGCCTCGGCTAAACGCGCAAGTTCGCGATTGGGTTCGCTGCTGTTTGTCGTGTCAACGTTCGAAGATCCAGCGTCACCCCATTCCGCCTGCCAAGTCTTTTCTTCCACTGGATGCTCGTTTTGACACCGTACACCTGGACCTCATCGGCCCTCTCCCACCTTCGGAAGGTTACTGCAACATACTGACATGCATCGACCGTTATACACGGTGGCCAGAAGCTACACCTATATCTGACATCTCAGCGCCCACTGTTGCAGCAGCTTTCGTGTCTACGTGGATCGCAAGGTTCGGCTGCCCATTCACAATAATCACTGATCGCGGTCGGCAGTTTGACTCAGCACTCGTCAAAGAGTTACTCAAACTACTCGGAACGACACGTTTACGCACAACTGCTTACCACCCGCAGTCCAACGGACTAGTTGAACGTTTTCACCGGCATCTCAAGGCTTCCCTTATGGCACATGAATCGCCGGAGAAGTGGGTCCTACATTTGCCCCTCGTCTTACTTGACATCAGAGCCGCACTCAAGAGCGACCTAGGTTGCTCCTGTGCTGAGCTCGTTTACGGCACTCACCTACGCCTTCTGTGCGATTTCTTTGGCGCCACCCCCAAAACGCCTATGCCATCACCTGCCGAATACGTTGCCGAACTGCAAGCCTTCTTCAGCCAGATACGCCCCGTGCCTACACGTTCACAAGAAGCAAGGTCCCCGTACGTTTCTCCCGCACTCACCTCTGCTACCCACGTTTTCGTGCGTAACTGTGCCGTGCGGAAGCCTTTGCAACCACACTACTCCGGGCCATATTGTGTTCTAGAGCGTCGTCCCACGACGTTTGTTGTGAATGTCAACGGCCGATCAGACACAATTGCCCTGGAACGTCTCAAATCCGCCTACATCGAAGCACCCGCGCCATCAGCTCCACCAGTATGCGACGCGACCCTACTGCGTCCTTCGCCGCCTCCTGCGCACGTGACACCCAAGGCCAACGCCAAGACACGCCGCCCCACGTGGACTTTCTATCGTTCGTCGAACTTTTCTCCTCTCTAGGGGGGGGGGAGCCCTCTGTAGCGGCAGCAGCATCGGCGTAGGACGAGAGATGACGTAGACGCTCGCGTCTACACGAGGCACGAGCGGCTGGCACGCTCCGGCACGGGCTAGCGTTCCGAATGAGATCATTAAAAAAGGATGCTACATTATGAGAGCGAGTGTCGGTTCTTCCTCTCCTGCGAGAGTCCGAGACTTTACCGGTCTACGTGGTCGCTCGTCGCCACAATATAAATAAAGAATAGGAGGGGGCCAAGGACACTTCCCTGGGAACGCCCGATGTTACTGGTAGACGGTTAGAGGAGTAGTTGTTAATAGTAGCGGACTGTGAACGATGTGTAAGGAATTCTTTTAACCATGCAACAATTTCTCGATGCAAGTTTAGTTTTAAGAGTAGACGTTGATGAGGTACCTTATCGAATGCTTTGGCAAAGTATAAGATGGCGTCAGTTTGTAAGTTAGCATCAAGGTTGGAATGAAGATCGTGAAGAAAGATGGCAAGCTGTGTCTCACATGATAAGCCTTTTCTAAATCCATGTTGGGATGGAGTGAAAAAATTTATAGAGTCTAGATGCTGCATTATCTGGGAGTAGATGACGTGTTCCATTAGTTTACAAGGGATGCTAGTTAGGGAAATGGGGCGATAGTTGAGTGGAGAGACTCTGTTACCTGATTTGAAAACAGGAACGACCTTCCCCATCTTCCAGTCTTCTGGGATGATACCTGTGGCGAGTGACTGAGAAAACAATACGCATAAAAACTTGGATGAAATGTCCTTAGTGTTTTTGAGAAACTTTGTGTTAATTTCGTCCGTTCCGGCTGGCGATGAAATTTTCAATTTGTCGATTGTGTACGAAATGCCATTTGGATGAAAAATTATGGCTGGCATTGCTAGTTCAGTAATGGAGGGTAGTGAAAGGAATGCATCTTCAGGTTCTTTAGTTAATACTGATGAAAAGGCAGTATTAAATATATCGGCACACTCAGCATCCCTAGCAGAGTCACCGTTATCATTAGCAAGGGTGATGTCATGCGATTGCTGGGGATTTATCACGTTCCAAAATTTTCTCGGGTTAGTTGTTATCATTTTGGGTAAGTCTTTGTGAAGAAAGAAACGTTTCGCGCTTTTCACTGGTGCAAAGTACGCATCTTCAGCACTGTAGTATTTTTCCCATGCAGAAGAGCTGGGTCTAAGTTTAGCTGTACGGTAAAGCCGCTGCTTTGTATTTTTTAGTCTTTTGAGCGTTTTGTTGAACCAAGGATTTTGTAATCAGAGTTGATAGTGCACTTTGGAATGTATCTACTCGTTAGATCACTAATTTTGCGTTTGAAGATTGACCAGTTTTCGTCAATTGTATGCTCATGGAAGTGAAGTTCAAAAGTGGATAAGAGGGAGTTTAATTCATTATTTATTGCTACGTAGTCGGCCTTATCGTAAAGCTTTATTGTGTTTTTGGACACTTTATTTTGAACGGGAGTTGTGTTAAATGGGGCGTGAGTAACTTTATGGTCACTGATTTTCCTCAGGTAAGTAATAGAAGCTAAGGTCTCAGGATGACTAGTTAGAATGAGATCGAGTGTTTTGTGAAGCCTCTGTGATGCGAGTTGGCGCAGTTATTAGCTGTGAAAGATTAAAATTGAGACTTACGTCGACAAATTCTCGAGGCTCTTGAGAAATGGTAACGTGAGGTTGGCGCCAGTTTATAGAAGGGTAGTTAAGGTCACCGAAAAGAATAATTCGTGCACTTGGATACCTAGTTGTTAATTCTAGCAAAACACTTTTAAACTCACGGGGGAAGTCAGGGCTATTATGTGGCGGTCGATAACCGACACCAAATAGTGTTGTTATTGGCGCAGTGCGGCAAATAAGCCCCTTTATTTCAAGGTGAGATGTGATGTTGACAAGCGAGAATGGTAGTTCTCGATTAACGGCGACTAAAACACCGCCCCCTCGAGAACCCTCGCGGTCGTTTGCGAAAGAGGCGAAAATTTGGCAAGTCATGCAGAACTTCAGAATTGCTGATGTTTTCGTAGAGCCATGTTTCTGTTAGTACAAGTATGTTGCTTCAGGACGACGATACAAGCTTAGATACAAGGTCTCGTTTAGGAAAGAAGGTGCGTATATTTGCGAAAATGACGGAAAGGCAAAGGGTGGTTCGGGAGTTGGTTCTAGGATGACAAGCTGATAGAGGGTATTGTGGGGACCGGCGCCGGATAGTTATCTGCTGTGCGATTTCCTTCACTGTGTTAGTCGTTTCGTCGAAGAAGTAGCGCTTGGGCCCGATATGAAGCGTCTTATAGCGGAGCGAGAACTTATTAGTTGTTTCTTTTGCAAATGCAACCAAGTCCTTTCGAATATTTTTGGACGCGGCGGGTATAATCTTCACCTACACTGAATTTCGTTCCTTTAAATTTGGGCCCTTTAGATAGAATGGTTTCTTTTGTCTTGGATGATATGAATTTGACAATGATAGGGCGTAGATGGTTTGGGGTATGACGGCCAAGCCGGTGGGCACGCTCTATATCTTTGCAATCCAAGACTATTTCAAGGTATTCTAAGCAATGATCAGTGATAAATTTTTTCACACTCGGCATATGCTTTCACGGGGGGATGAGTCAGGCAGGCCATAGAACATTAGATTGTTCCTGCGGGAGCGGGTTTTGAGAATCATCAAGACGAAGCTGCAAGTCTTCAACCAAAAAAGCTGTCTGGCTAACTGTTGACTGAATGATTTCAACGTCTGATGTAACTGTAGACAGATTCTGCAAACGTTCTTCGAGTTCAATGAGGCGGGTATTTAAATCGGATATTATTCTGTCGATTGAAAGCGTACGTCCTTTTATATCTTGCAGGTCAGAGATTAGTGTTGCCTGGCCATCGACAGCTTTTTCAATTCAGCCAGAATGACATCCAATTTGTCAGGTCCAGGGTTAGTTTCAACATCACCAGCAAGGAGTAATAAGGACCGTACATTATGACAACATTCGGCACAAATAGCGGTCAAACACTTCGGGCTCGGCAGCTGCATCAGGAAATACTTACTGAATTTTTTAGTAAATAGACTGACCGGTTCATCAACCTGCATGATGAAGAGAGCCAGATTCGATAACCGTGCCGTGGCACAGCTGCCGAGCCCACAGATTGTGCGAGGCGATTCCTGGTCCTTTACAGGTCGCTCGCCGGGTGATGTTGCTACTGATGGTGTCCCCCAGTTGAAGTCGAGGGTCCAGTATTTCCCGTGCGGTAAATGGGCAGAGTCGGTGATGGCGCTGACGAAGCAGTGGCTGTCTTCGACGGCGCTCCAAGAAAACTCGACTGGGGATCGGGAGGCGTCGAAGAACACGGTAATCAGAAGGCAAACGGAGGCGTGAAAGGTACCTGCATGATGAAGAGAGCCAGATTCGATAACCGTGCCCTGGCACAGCTGCCGAACCCACAGATTGTGCGAGGTGATTCCTGGTCCTTTACAGGTGGCTCGCCGAGTGATGTTGCTGCTGACGGTGTTTCCCAGTTGAAGTCGAGGGTCCAATTTTCACGTGCGGTAAATGGGCAGAGTCGGAGATGGCGCTGATGAATCGGTGGCTGTCTTCGACGGCGCTCCAAGAAAACTCGACTGGGGACCGGGAGGCGTCGAAGAACATGGTAAGCAGAAGGCAAACGGAGGCGTGAAAGGTACATGCATGATGAAGAGAGCCAGATTCGATAACCGTGCCCTGGCACAGCTGCCGAACCCACAGATTGTGCGAGGTGATTCCTGGTCCTTTACAGGTGGCTCGCCGAGTGATGTTGCTGCTGATGGTGTCTCCCAGTTGAAGTCGAGGGTCCAGTTTTTCACGTGCGGTAAATGGGCAGAGTCGGTGATGGCGCTGACGAAGCAGTGGCTGTCTACGACGGCGCTCCAAGAAAACTCGACTGGGGATCGGGAGGCGTTGAAGAACACGGTAATCAGAAGGCAAACGGAGGCGTGAAAGGTACCTGCATGATGAAGAGAGCCAGATTCGATAACCGTGCCCTGGCACAGCTGCCGAACCCGCAGATCGTGCGAGGTGATTCTTGGTCCTTTACAGGTGGCTCGCCAAGTGATGTTGCTGCTGATGGTGTTTCCCAGTTGAAGTCGAGGGTCCAATTTTCACGTGCGGTAAATGGGCAGAGTCGGAGATGGCGCTGATGAAGCGGTGGCTGTCTTCGACGGCGCTCCAAGAAAACTCGGCTGGGGACCGGGAGGCGTCGAAGAACACGGTAAGCAGAAGGCAAGCGGAGGCGTGAAAGGGCACCTGTATGATACAGAGAGCCAGATTCGATAACCGTGCCGTGGCACAGCTGCCGAGCCCACGAACGGCGCAGCTTTATTTTGAACTGATTCGAGTAGGTTCGTGAGATCAAAGTGATGGGGGTGCCAAATTATTGACGCATATTCTAAAGAAGGCCTGATAAGAGAACTGTATGCGCGAAGTCTGGTATCTGTGTTAGCAAGGTGTAAGTGACGTTTCAGGTAATCAAGTTTTTTGCATGCTTTTGTGGTGATGTGTTCAATGTGAGCATTCCAGCTTAAATTGGAAGTAAACAGGACACCCAAGTGCTTCATTGAACATACTGAGTCAACAGTAATACCGCGTTTTGTATATTGGTCAGAGGAAGATCGAGTTATCGAAGCAAATTTTACGTGTTTAGTTTTGGCTATGTTAATTTTGGTAATGTTAATATGTTAATGTGTTAATTGCAATGCATGCTCACTGACCTGGAGAGGCAAAGCAGAAGAGTGGGTCTAAAAATTAATCTGCAGAAAACTAAAGTAATGCTTAACAGTCTCGGGAGAGAACAGCAATTTACAATAGGCAGCGAGGCACTGGAAGTCGTAAGGGAATACATCTACTTAGGGCAGGTAGTGACGGCGGATCCGGATCATGAGACGGAAATAATCCGAAGAATAAGAATGGGCTGGGGTGCGTTTGGCAGGCATTCCCAAATCATGAACAGCAGGTTGCCATTATCCCTCAAGAGAAAAGTATATAATAGCTGTGTCTTACCAGTACTCACCTACGGGGCAGAAACCTGGAGGCTTACTAAAAGGGTTCTACTGAAATTGAGGACGACACAACGAGCTATGGAAAGAAGAATGATAGGTGTAACGTTAAGGGATCAGAAAAGAGCAGATTGGGTGAGGGAACAAACGCGAGTTAATGACATCTTAGTTGAAATCAAGAAAAAGAAATGGGCATGTGCAGGACATGTAATGAGGAGGGAAGATAACCGATGGTCATTAAGGGTTACGGACTGGATCCCAAGGGAAGGGAAGCGTAGCAGGGGGCGGCAGAAAGTTAGGTGGGCGGATGAGATTAAGAAGTTTGCAGGGACGGCATGGCCACAATTAGTACATGACCGGGGTTGTTGGAGAAGTATGGGAGAGGCCTTTGCCCTGCAGTGGGCGTAACCAGGCTGATGATGATGATGATGATGATGATGATGATGATGATGTTAATTTCCATCTGCCATGTGTCACACCTGTCAGTCAGTTTTGTTAAATCAGACTGCAGCACAAAGATGTCGGCAGGGCAGCTTATTTCATTATACAAGACGCAGTCATCTGCGAAGAGACGTATTTGTCAGGTAATATTAGTTGTGATGTCATTTATGTATATTAAAAATAGCAGTGGCCCAAGGACGGATCCTTGAGGAACTGCCGAAGTGAAGTGAGTGCGGTTAGAAAAGCAGTTGTTGAGACTGATTACTTGAAATCGGTTCGTTAGGAACTCCTCAATCCATCGCGTCGTGTTGTAGTCAAGCCGTAGGTTTCTAACTTTCAGTTTTAGTCGATTATGAGGTACTCGGTCGAAAGCTTTAGAAAAGTCGATAAAAATGGCGTCTGTACTAATCAATCTGTGCAAAGAAATGTGAATATTGTTACAAGTTCATAAAGTTGCGGCTTACATGAGCGATTTTGCCGAAAGCCATTTGGTTATTGAGGAGCAGGTTATTATCGTTAAGATAGGCTATAATGTTAGAGTATAGGAAGAGTTCCAGTAATTTGCAGCAGATAGATGTGAGTGATATAGGTGTGTAATGATTAGGGTCTGCTGTATCACCAGATTTAAATACCGGTATCACTAATGCTGATTTCCAATCTTCGGGTTGGCCCCCTGTATCGAGTGATTACTGAAATATTAGAGATAACAAAACTGAAGAGTAGTGCGAGGTAAATTTTAGAAGTTTAGCACTTATACCGTCAGGACATAGGCTGGTTTTATACGAAAGCCTGGCAATGGCACGAGAGACACCATGTTCCGTTATTATGATGGATGAAAATGGGAATCGAATAGATGGTTGTTCAAGTATGTGAGTGTTATCAAGTGGCAGTTCGTTAGTAAAAACTGCAGAGAAGCATTTGTTAAATAGCTCAGTGCTATGTTTTGTGTTAAGCACTGCTCCGTTTTCCGAAAGTAGTAAGGGAGCAGTGTGATTTGCTTTTGGGTTAACTACTTGCCAAAATTTTTCGGATCAGTTTTTATCATATTGGGAAGGGTTTCGACAATTGTAGTTTCTGTATGGCGAGCTATGATTTTGTAATTTTGCCAGTCTTCTGGAGCTTTTGTTCCGGCAGCTTTTGTAAACGCTCTTTTTTTCTTGTTTATACACTTCTTCACTTCGCGGTTAAACTACGAATCGTTCTGCCTTGAGCTGATGGTCATTCTTGGTATGCATATAGTTTCAACTTCTTCGAGTTCATTGCGGAAAAAGCTCCAGTTATCATCTACCGTTCTGCTTTGAAAATTGTTTGCAAAGTCTGCAGTAAATGAGGCTAGCATATCAATCATTCTGCCAGTGTCGGCGCGTGCGTAGTTGAGAATGTATTTTTTCGCTGTATATTTCTTGGCAGGTTTCAATAAACAGGGACATTGCACTACCCTGTGATCACTTAATCGTTCTAGCACATGTGTCGCAGCAAGGTCTAGATGATTTGGTAAAATGATATCTAGTATGTGTTGACCCCGAGTTGGTTCGCGCATGACTTGAGTTAAGTGATGAAAATGCAACGTTTCTAGAAAATGAAGACACTCAGATCTGTTGCAATTTTCCTTTAAGGAAGAGGTTGGCCACTCGATGCCTGGGTAATTAAAGTCACCCCCTAATATTAGTATGCATTTTGGGAACTGGGATAAGACCTGTTGTAAAGCATCATTGAAAAAATGAACAAATTCCAAACGGCTATCAGGTGGACGATAGCATGCACCAATGACATATTGCGCATGTCCGATACGTGCAGAGACCCACACTATATCAAGAAGAGAGTCCATTATCACTAGAGACGGTTGATAGTCATATTTAATGACCACAATAACTCCGCCTCCTCGGAAGCCTTCCCAGTCCTTTCAAAAGATTACAAAAGATGGGTCAAGTGCAAGTTCGCTGTTAGTGATGTCACTGGAAAGCCACGTTTCCGTACCTATTGGTGTATCTGTGGTGCAAGAATGTAGGAGCGTTTTCAGTGCATCAATTTTATGAAAAAAGCTGCGGAAATTTGCCAAGAGCAACGAGACTGCATGTACGGACCTAAGCTTACGCCTCTCAGTTGTTTTTCGTCAATCACTGGAAGGTTGGTTCCTTGCAGCAACCTGTACAACATTATTAGTGACTGAATCGAACCGGTAAACAGAAACTTTAAAATGTAGAGACATAAAATGAATAGAAAAACGTTCGTTTCCTTCCCGATTGCTCCTAGCAAACTCACGCAACTTCCTACGAGCCAACTTAGGCGAAAAGCCTTAGGCGAAAAGTCTTCTTCTATCCACACTTTAGGGGACTCGAAATTTTTCAGTTTATGCTGGGCATTTTGTAGGACGTCTGTTTTAGATTTAAAGTTGAGGAATATAATTATAATAGGACGGTAAAAACCGTGACGGTGCGTACCAATACGGTGAGCACGCTCAATGTCTCCAACGTTGACCTTCAAGTGAGTCGAACAAAATTTCTTGACAATGGCTCCGGATTCGGCGTATCCTTCATGGCCCTCTTCGGGTATACCCTTCATTATAAGGTTGTTGAGCCTCATCCTGTTACTTATGTCGTCCACAACATCCACGAGTTCTTAATTTGCTTTAGATATGCTTGTATTAACTTCCTGAACAGAATTCTTGACAGCATCAAAGTGCTTTTTGATTTCCGGTGCGCTACTAATTTTTTTTTTCAATGGCGGTGACCCGGGTATTTAAGCTTGCAATTTGGTCGTTAACTTGTTTTAAATCGGATGAAATTTATTCACGAAACTCTTTCAGAACGGTCAGTACGTCCTCAATCTTGGGCCCAAGACTACTTTCCACGTCTCCAGCTCGAAGCAAGAGCAGAGCGAGACAAATGCACAGCAATGTCAAGGAGGGTCTGGGGCAAAGCGCGCGAATAAAGCACGAGCTGTCATGTAAAATATCAACCCCACTGTCACTGTGGCATGCAAACAAACCAATGCGTGCGCGGTATGTCCACAGATCCGCACCCATTTGAACACCAAAAAAGGCACATACACGGGGGATCAACGGCCAAGAAAATCACCTAGGGCTAAACGAACACTCAAAATTATGGCCTACCTATGACAGGAAAATGCACAACTCAGTACATGCTGCTTGTGGCTGCGAATCCCAACGAGTTGCTGCAGTGCTGGTCCTTTTATAGGTCCAGGTGGCGCTGCTTCCGATACCGGTGACGCAGACTCAGTGAAGTTCTGCATCACCTGAAGTTAATCTTCAGGTGATGCAGAGCTTCGTTTTTTGATGATGGGCGGCCAGGCAGCACACGGCGGCAAGCACGAGTCAACCTATGACAGGAAAACGCACAACTAAGTACATGCTGCTTGTGGCCGCAAAGCTGCCAAACCACGTGGTAAGCAATCACATGCTGTTAATGGCATCGCGCGCACGTGATTTTCTGCGAAACCATGTTATAAACACTCGCATGCTGCTCCTGGCAGCGCGTACACCTAGTCTTCTCCTAAAGCATGCTCTAAGCACGCACATGCTGCTCTTGGCAGCGCGCGCACGTACTTTTCTGCCAAAACACCTGCAAAGCACGCACATGCAGCTTTGCCAGAGCCCACAAGTGGTTTTATGCCAGACCCCGCTCCAAACACGCGCACGCTGCTCTTGGCAACGCGCGCACGTGATTTTCAGCCAAATCACGTGCGCATGCTGCTCTTCGCAGCACGCACGCGTGGTTTTCTGCAACACCACGTGGTAAGCATGCACATGCAGATTCGGCCAAGAATACGTGGTAAGCGCGCACACGCTGCTTTTGTTTGCGCGGCAACGTGGCCTTCTTGCCAAGCACGTGGTTTTCTACCGAGCCCAAGTAATAAGCACGCGTATGCTCCTCTTGGCAGTGCGCGCACGGGGTTTTCTGCCAAACCACATGTTAATCATGCCCATGGAGTTTTTGACAGCACGCGCACGTGGTTTTCTGCCAAATCACCTGCTAAGCACGTGCATGCGGGTTTTGGCAGAGTGCGCACTTGTTTTTCTGCCCAACCACGCGCTAAGCACGCTCATCCTGCTGTTGGCAGTGCACGCACGTGATTTTCTGCAAAATCATGCGCTATGCACGCGCATGCTGCTAATGGCAGCGTGCGCGCGTGATTTTCAGCCAAATCACGTGCTAAGCACGCGAATGCAGCGTTTCGCTCCGTACACACGTGCTTTCCTGCCAAACCACGCGCTAGGCACGCGCATGCTGCTGTTGGCAGCGCGCGCGCGGGGTTTTTTGCCAAACCACATGCTAAGAGGGCGCATGCAGCTTTTGGCAGGGCGCGCACGGGGCCTTTCTGCCAAATCACATGCTAAGCATGCGCATGCTGCTCTTGGCAGGCCGTGCACGTGGTTTTCTGCGAAACCACGTGC
This sequence comes from Dermacentor variabilis, assembly GCF_050947875.1. NCBI lineage: Eukaryota > Metazoa > Arthropoda > Arachnida > Ixodida > Ixodidae > Dermacentor > Dermacentor variabilis. Next base: position 1,359,555 of record NW_027460379.1, read on the forward strand.
TAACCATGCACAAGGAGCTTTTGGAAGAGGGCGCACGTGGCCTTTTTGCCAAACCACGTGCTAAGCACCCGCATGCTGCTCTTGGCAGCGCGCGCGGGTGGTTTTCTTCCAAACCATTTGGTAAGCATGTACATGCAGCTTTTAGGAGCGCCCACTTTGTTTTCTACCAAACCACGAGCAAAGAACGCGCATGGTGTTTTCTGCCAAACCACGCTATAAGCACGCGCATGCCGCTTTTGGATGCGCACGTTGTTTTCTACCAAGCCCAAGTGCTAAACACACGCACGCTGCTTTTGGCAGCGAACACGTGGATTTCTGCCAAACGACGTGCTAAGCACGCGCATGCTGCTCTTCGCAGCGCGCGCGTGGTTTTCTGTCAAACCACTTGGTCAGCATGTACATACAGATCGTGCTAAGTGCGCGCATGCTGCTTTTGGCTCCGCGCGCACGTAGTTTTTTGCCAAACCACGCGCTAAGCACGCGCACGCTGCTCTTGGCTGCTCGCGCGTGTGGTATTTTCCCGAACCACTTGGAAAGCAGGCACACGCAATTTTTGGTAGCGCGCGCATTGTTTTCTGCTAAACCACGTGATGAGCATGCACATGCAGCTGTTCGAAGCGCGCGCACGGGGTTTTCTGCCAAACCACGCTATGAGCACGCACATGCTGCCCTTGGCACCGTGACTTGCCAGCGCGCGGACGGGCTTTTCTGGAAAACCACGCTTTAAGCACGCACATGCTGCTTTTGGCTGCGCACAATGTTTTCTACGAAGACCAACTGCCAAGCGGCGCATGCTGCTTTTGACAGCGCGCGCGCATGAATTTCTGCCAGACCACGTGCTAAGCACGCGCATGCTGCTCTTGGAAGCGCGCACGTGTGCTTTTCTCTCAAACAACTTGGTAAGCATGCACATGCAGCTCTTGGCAGCGTGCGCACGTGATTTTGCCGTACCACGTGCTAAGCTTCCACATGCAGCTCATGGCAGCGGGAGCACGTAATTTTCTGTCAAACCCCTTGGTCAGCATGGACATACAGCTTTCGGCAGCACGCACGCGTGGGTCTCTGTTAAAGCGCGTGCTAAGAACGCGCATGTTGCTTTTGGCTCCGAGCATACGTAGTTTGTTGCCAAACCACACTCTAAGCACGCGCATTTGATCTTGGAAGCGCGCGCGCGTGTTTTCTGCCAAAGCACGTGCTAAGCATGCACATGCAGATTTTGGGAGCGCGCACGTGGCCTTTCTGCCAAGACAATGTGCTAAGCACACGCAAGCTGCTTTTGGTTGGCCACGTGCTTTTCTGACAAGCCCAAGTGGTAAGCATGCGCATGCGGCTTTTGGCACCGCGCCCAGGTGGATTTCTGCCAAACCACGTGCAAATTCGTGCATGCTGCTTTTGGCAGCGCGCGCATGCGTTTTTCTCCCAAACCACTTTCTAAGTATGCACATGCAGCTCTTGGTAGCGCGCGCAGTTTGGTTTCTGCCAAACCACGTGATCAGCACGCGCATGCTGCTCTAGGCAGCTCGCGCACCTGGTTTTCTGCCAAATTTCGTGCTAAGTACGCACATGCTGCTCTTGGCAGCGCGCACGCGTGGGTTTCTGCCAAACCACTTCGTAAGAAGCAGATACAGCTTTTGATAGCGTGCGCACTTTGTTTTCTGCCAAACCACGTGGTAAGCACGCGCTGGCTGCTCTTGGTAGGGCGCGCACCTGGTCCTTTGCCAAATCACGTGCTGAACACGCGCATGCTGCTCTTGGAAGCGCGAGCAGGGGTTTTTATGCCAAACCACGCTATCAGCATGCACATGCGGCTTTTGGCTGCGCACGTGGTTTTCTACCAAGCCCAAGTACAAAGCACGCGCATGCAGCTTTTGGCAGCGCGCGCACGTGGCCTTTCTACCAAGACCATGGGCTAAGTACGCACATGCAGCTCTTGGCAGAGTGCGCACGGGGTTCCCTACCAAACTGCGTGCTAAGCACGCGCATGCTGCTCTTGGCAGAGCGGGCGTGTCGTTTTCTCCCAAACCATTTCGTAAGCATGCACATGCAGCTTTTGCTAGCGCGCCCACTTTGTTTAAAAAACCACGTGCTAAGCACGCGCATACTGCTCTTGGTAGGGCGCGCACCTGGTTTTTGTGCCAAATCACGTGCTGAAAACGCGCATGCTGCTCTTGGAAGTGCGCGCGCGATGTTTTAAGCCAAACCACGCTATTAGCATGCACATGCAGCTTTTGGTATCGCACGTACGTTGTTTTCTGCCAAACCACGTGGTAAGCATGCACATGCAATTCTTGGGAGTGGGCACATGTTGTTTTCTGACAAACAACGTGCTAAGCATGCACATACAGCTTTTGGTAGCGCGCGCACGTTGTTTTCTACCAAACCATGTGCTGAGAATGCACATGCTGCTCTTGGAAGCGCGCGCACGTTGGTTTCTGCCAAGCCGTGCTATCAGGACACACATATGCTGCTCTTGGCAGCACGCGCATGGGTATTTTCTGCCAAACCACGCTATAAGAACACGCATGCAGCTTTTGGCTGCGCACGTAGCCCAAGTGCTAAGCACGCGCATGCTGCTTTTCGCAGTGCGCACACGTAGTTTTCTGCCAAACAACGCACTAAACATGCGCATGCTGCTCTTGGCAATGCGCGTGTGTGCTTTCTCTCAAACCACATGGTCAGCATGTACATGCAGCTTTTGGTAGTGCGCGAAAGTTGTTATCTGCCAAACCACGCTCTAAGCACGCGCATGCTGCTTTTGGCAATGCGCGCAAATGGATTTCTGCCAAACCACGTGCTAAGCGCGCGCAGGCTGCTCTGGGCAGCGCGCACGCGTGGATTTCTGCCAAACCACTTGTTAAGCATGCTCATGCTTCTTTTGGCTCCGCGCGCGTAATTTTCTACCAAACCACGTGCTGAACCCGCGCATGCTGCTCTTGGCAGCGTGCACACGGGGTTTGATGCCAAACCACGCTTTGGGCACGTGCATGCTGCTTTTGGCTGCGCACGTGGTTTTCTACCAAGCCCAAGTGCTAAGCACGCGCATGCTTCTTTTGACAGCGCGCAAATGGTTTTCTGCCAAAACAAGTGCTAAACACGGGCATGCATCTCTTGGCAGCGCGTTCGTGCGGTTTTCTCCCAAACCACTTGGTAAGCATGCACATGCAGCTTTTCGTAGCACGCGCACGTTCTTTTCTTCCAAACCACTTGGTGAGTATGCACATGCAGCTTTTGGGATCGCGCGTACGTTTTTTCTCCAAAATCACTTGGTAATCATGCACATGCAGCTTTTGGTAGCGCGCGCACGTTCTTTTCTGCCAAACCACGTGCTAAGCATGCACATGCAGCTCTTGGCAACGCGCGCACGTTGTTTTCTGCCAAACCATGAGCTAAGCATGCACATGCAGTTCTTGGCAGCACGTGCACATGGTTTTCAGCCAAACCACTTGGTCACATGTACATGCAGCTTTTGGTAACGCACGCACGTTGTTTTCTGCCATACCATGTGTTGAGCATGCGCATGCCGCTCTTGGCAGCGCGCGCACGTGGTTTCTGCGAAACAACGTGCTAAGCATTCACATGCAGCTCTTGGCAGCGCGCGCACGTGGTTTTCTGCGAAACCTCTTGCTAAGCATGCACATGCAGCTCTTGGCTGCGCGCGAATATGGCTTTCTGCCAAACCACGCTAGGCGCACGCACATGCTGCTCTTGGCAACACGCGCACGGATTTTTCTGCTGCTCATGCTGCTCATGATCATGCTGCTTTTGGCTGCGCACGTGGTTTTCTACAAAGCCTAAGTACTAAGCACGCACATGCTGCTCTTGGCAGCGTGCGCGTGTGGTGTTCTCCCAAAACACTTCGTAAGCATGCACATGCAACTTTTGGTAGAGCGCGCACTTTGTTTTCTGCCAAGCCACGTGCTGAGCACGCGCATGCTGCTCTTGGCAGCGCGCTCGCACGTGGTGATCTGCTAAACCACTTGGTAAGCATACACATGCAGCTTTTGGTAGCGTTATCAAGTTGTTTTCTACCAAACCACGTGCCAAGCATGCACCTGCAGCTTTTGGCAGCGCGCGCACGTGGTTTTCTGTGAAACCGCTTGGTCAGCATGTACAAGCGGCTTTTGGTAGCGAGCGCGTTGTTTTCTGCCATACCGCGTGTTAAGCATGCACTTGATGCTCTTGACAGCGCGCGCCGATGGTTTCCTGCCAAACAACGTGCTAAGCGTGCACATGCAGCTCTTGACCGCGCCCGCACGTGGTCTTCTGCCAAACAACGCGCTAAGCATGTTTATGCCGCTCCTGGCAGTGCGCGCGTGTGGTTTTCTCCAAAACCACTTGGTAAGCATGCACATGCAGCTTTTGGTAGCACGCGCACGTGCTTTTCTGCGAAACCATGTGCTAAGCATGCACACGCTGCTCTTGGAAGCACGCGCGTGTGGTTTTCTCCCAAACCACTTGGTAAGCATGCACATGCAGCTTTTGGTATCGCGCGTACATTTTTTCTGCAAAGCACATGGGAATCATGCACATGCAGCTCTTGGCAGCGCGCGCTCTTTGTTTACTGCCAAACCACGTGCTAAGAATGCACATGCAGCTCTTGGCAGCACGCGCACTTGGTTTTCTGCCAAACCATTTGGTCAGCAAGTACATGGAGCTTTTGGTAGCGCGTGCACTTTGTTTTCTGCCATACCACGTGTTAAGCATGCACCTGAAGCTCTTGGCAGTGCGCACACGTGGTTTCCTTCCAAACAACGTGCCAACCATGCACATGCAGCTCTTGGCAGCGCGTGTAAGTAAGTAAGTAAGTTTATTTCGACCATCAATTTATACATCATGATGCAGGGGGACCGAATAAAAGCTGTCTTTCAACAGCTTGACAGAGCAACGGCCACCCTTATTTGGCAATAGCATACAAAGTACCAAAAAAGAAGATACACAAAAAGAAACACTGCTCACGGCGGTCACTATACACTAGAGAACAATATATAAGCATATTACACAAAGGCTGCATCTGGTACATAAGAACTTAAAGAAAAGAAAGAATTGAGCCATACACGCATGGCAAAAAATGAAGGATTTTAATGGTTTGTACAATGCAATGACATGGCAAAGGCACTTAACAGAAAAAACAGGAATAACACCGAGTAACACCATAATTCTGTAAAGCGATTTGGCTTTAGTTGCATAAAGAAATAACAAGACAAAGTTTAGGAAAGAAAGCAAGCCAAGAGTGTCCGAAGTGTGACATATTGAGTTGTTATATCCTGTCTCAATTGGTCATTAAGAAGTTGTGGAAGCCGGTGTTCTAAAGTTTGTAGCCCATATGTTGTTCGAAATGTTTTATTTTCCCACATATTCTTATTTCTTGTGTTGTAGTTTTGTTCACGCCTTCTCAGACCTGAAAGAGTTTGAATAAAAGATGTTTTATTTAAATGTTCTTGTTTTAGTGTTCGGCTGAGGCTATAGTCATAGATTTTTGTTACTGGAACTATTTTGTGTTCTAAAAATATTTCTCTTGTATGATGCAACCTCGGTAATTTCTTAACAATCCGCATTGCATTTTTTGTAATACAAGTAATTTGTGCAGGTTTGCCTGTGTTGTAGTTCCCCAGATAAGGCTAAAATAGTTAAGGCGAAAATTAAATAAAGAGTAATAAGGTAAAATCATGACACAAGAGGGTAAGATTTCACGGTTGCGATAGAGCAGACCAATTATTTGTGATAATTTGGAAGTAATGTGGGCCACATGATCGTCCCAGGACATCTGCTGGTTAAACACAGCGCCCACAGTTTTAAACTGTGGTACTATTTCTAAAGGACAAGATCTAAATTATATTTGTTTTGTCAAAGTAGCATGTTTATTCTTGGCCCGAAAAAGAACTTCTTTTTTTTTTTGCTCACACTAATTTGCAATGCATTTTTTGTGTCGATTTGTCTAGGTGTTTGAGCATGCAGTTTGCTGAATATATTAGATCATTGGCATTTTCGCCGGATAAGAATATGCTCGTATCATCTGCGTATATGATAAATTTTGCGAGGGGAAATACGTTGACGATGTCATTGATATAAAGAGTGAAGAGAAATGGACCGAATATACTTCCTTGCGGAACACCGCAGAGAACAGGGAGAGTGTGTGAGATGGAAGCCAGACGTGCGACATCTTCATTCAGCGAATACCGAGAAACGGACTAGGATTTTTGTTGGGTGGGCGTTTACTCATTTATAGAAATACTTTATTATTCACAACTGACTTTTTAATCTAAGAAGTTGTGAATGACAGCAACCTCGACAATCACAGAAAGTCTCAAGAATAAAGGAAATTTAAATGCTTATTAGTCTGCTTTCGCCTCAGGGCAAGGAAGGATACTTCAATTAAAAATATGTTTAGGATAATTAAAAGCCTATCCCCCTAAGGAGTTTCATCTGAGTTCCCCCTTCGCAAGCAGATACCCTTTTGAAGGTGTTTCGTATTGTGGGTCCTTGACGTACGCCCAACCTTAAAACAAAGGTCATTCCAAATTTTTCATTTCGGGAAGGTGTGTTACCTTCCTGCCTCTCACTCCGGTTCACAACCACGAAAAATATTAAAGTTCTGCGTCAGAAGCGTCGTTAGTCCCAACCCACGAGCTACCGTAACTCACCGCGCCTGTATCACTGTCATTTAGGCTTGGATAGAAAATTTATCTTTTAAATCGACGCATCAGGATTCCGAAGAAAGCTGCCCTCAACTAGCGCAGCTGGTTTCTTTCATTTTGTACTTGGTCCTCTGAGAGATGAGACAGGCCACCGACAAAAAAAAATAAAGTGCAACATACTAAAGGGCAGATAATTGAAGTGCGAAAGGCAAGGAGTTTAACCATGGAAGTGTCCGATTGGCTACCGTACGCATGGGGATGGAAAAATTTAACGGCGATTTACCGCTAAATGCGAGAGAAATGCGGCAAGCATTACGTGACGCCTCTGTGAGGTCCCGGTTCCATGGTTTATGCGACTTTTACCAAACTGCAGTGTTGTTCAGTTCCTCACTCGACACACGTCTTGTTTCTTCTAGGAGCAAAGTGTAATCGACGGCGGGGTCTGGAGCAAACCACCATGCATATATTACTTTTCTAAGCGGTTCCATCACCTCTCTAACTCTCCCACGTGACGAGCTTGCCAAACTTCACACGCTTACACTTTTTTCCACTTTACAATCGTAATGCTACGTATCAAAATGTAAACGGAAAGATAACGAAAACGAATGAAGAGGTAGCGAGAGTGAACCCTGCCGTGCACACAGTGCGGGCACTTTCAAGGAGCACAGTTGGTCTTTTGTGGCCTTGTTAATTGAATGATGCTTAGACCATGTTCTCAGAATATTTTTCTCCGATGGTGGTCTGCCTTCGAAACGGGTAATTGTTGCTCACGGAGCAGAGTATTGAATGTGGAAGTAGCAGATAAAGTGCTCTATAGTGTCTTGTCCACACCGAAGATTGCATGGGCGCTGCTGGACATTCCTAGAAAACTGCATATGTGACGGCCAGCCATATGCAACGTAACAGAATAGTTTTTCGATGGCAGATTCCAGCTGGGACAGATAATGATTGATTGACAGAGTGATTGATTGATGATTGAGGCAGATAATGACAGACGCTATCTTCCGTAGCAAATGAGGATTAAATGTATGTGTGAATGCATTCATTAAAAAAATGTAGAACCGAACCTCGGTGGAAGCAAATTTCCGTGCATTGGGAAAGGAGCGAGGTACAAAAAGAGAAAAAAAAAAGTCCAGGCGGCAGGTGAAGTCGCAATTAAGGGTCTATGGAATACATGCGGGAATTTGTGAAAAGAGTTTAATTTCAGTGTAGATGTGTGATGTAGCGAACAAATGATTGGAGTCACCGCCCAGCATGCGTCATTTGCAGTAGTATAAGCACCCGCTCTTCTTGGTAATTAACGGTTACCAAATACCAATCTTGGCAATTATTCATTGGCCATACCTCGCCGCGTATGCCTTAGTGACAGGCTCTGAACTACAGCTGCGCTGACGCGACAACTTACCACCATACTGTGACTCTTGCGGTTACGGTTGCATACTCGCGACCCTTGCGTTTGCGCGAACACCATAAAAATCGGTTGACAGCACAGGTTAGAGAACAGACAGTTCAGAACCGCGTTTCTCGCCTTACCTACGCTCAACGCAAGCACCTTTGCAGTATGTTACGGTGCGCGTCCCTTCAAGACAAAAGAGAGGCATAGCACTTCGAGACAGCAGTACAGCGGGCCCAGTGGGCTAGCGCAGACGCCAGTGCGCATGCGTGGTACAACGTGCGCAGTGGCGTCTAAGCTAGTCCTTTGTGCCCGGTGGCTCAAAGACGCGAACGCAAACATAAGAGCGCGTTAGAAGGCAGGATGCCGTCTTGGGCCGTCACTGCCAAACATATCCAAGCCAACAATCTATTAACAACCATGCTGTCGTTTCTATGCAAGGAGGTCATATACTTACACTTCTGGAGTGCCAGTCCCCGCCGCCGCCTAAGGCAGTGCGTGAAGCCGCCGGCGGCCATATTGCTAGAAGAAAAAGAGCGCGCCGCCAGCATACACGCGGCCGCGGTGTACGCGCTGCGCTCCCTGCACTTGCGCATAAATAATTAAAATTAAAAATTAAACCCCTTTAAGAATTATTAAAGAAGTATATGATAAAAAATATCAGTCCGCCGTTGCGCGTCGCTATTGTAGAAAAAAAAATTGTCATGGTGGCGGGTGCATTGCGTTTAATATGTTGCGAGAGCTGAAAAAGAGTGATATTTTCTGTTATTATAATTCAGTAACCTACCCCTTGCATAGGCAGTGCGATGCCTTTTCGTCGACACGTGGTGCCGGCCCGTATTGGCTGCGAAATGACCTCGAAATAAGGTATGCTTATGCCATTTCTTAAAACATCCCTGTTTGTTTAAATGAGTGTCGCCAATGATGAAGCTCTTGCTGCTTTAAAGTTAGGAATGAGCATTTTTTATTTAAGCCTAGGAAAGAAGCAAACAAATAAAATCTATGTGAACTTTGCTGAGATAGACTGCGATAGACTAAAGCCTGTCTATGACTGCCTGTGTTGTTGTTGTCAGAACTGTTCTGCGAACGGACGCCGCCGTGGCTGCGAGCATGGGATGCAATCACAGGTATATTGCTGCAAGGTTTTTCGCTGATGTGCGCGGACCCCCACCCGCATGTCCGCGCTCTCCCACGCGCCTTCTCGCACAGCGCTACTGTCATGGAGCCTCCTCTCGTTGCTCGCCTCGCCGGTGATCATCGCTTTCCTGCATCCACCACGGACAGCGGCCGGACACTCATGAGCCACCAAAGGTTTACGCCTTAATACAATGGTGTCTCGTTTTTGTCCAGCGTTTCTGTTTTAACCGGAAAGACTCAGGCAAAGAAAATTTACAATAAAGCTATGGCGATGATCTGCATGCAGCCGCAAGTCCACATGCGCTTCGATGAGATTAGCCTGTCAAAGATAGCCATGTGTTACCTAGCAGCTCAAGCACTCTTCATTTTTCTTTTCTGCGTCCATTTTGCCTGCGGCAGTGAGGAAAACGGGAAATGGGAAGGCCGATAAATCGAAGGTGGCTAAGGAAAGCGGTATAGCTTAGTGTTCAGCGTGTTCCGATCCCAAATGTAGAACGCTGCGTATACGGGGCTCAAACCACGTGACTTGTTTGTGAAAACACCTTCCTGGGCTCTCTGGTGACGACGAAGCTCGGAATGAGGCGGCGGCCTGACGACAACGGTTGCCGTCAGCGTAACAGAATAAGCGGGCGTGCAAAGTGGCATCTAAAGCCGAGAGTATATTCAGAGGAAATACAGTATGCTCCTTTGGACAAAAAAAAAATGTAATGAATAACGAGCGCTGTTGTTGAGCAAGGTTGCAGACCGATAATATCACCAAATACAGCGTAGCGCTCCTATTCCGGTAATTAGAAGGAATGTACATCAACAGCATGACAACTAGCATGTAATTGATTCTTCATTAAGATCGTTGCGTGTTTGTGTTGTGTACAGCACGAGCGAGTAATGGAAGAGATGATACGGAAGAGAAAGCGTTGAGGCGAAGTCCGCGAAAGGTAGTTGCGGATAGCCATTTGCTTCCACCGGAAATTTCCACGGAAATTTGCTTCCACCGAGGTTCGGTTCTACATTTTTTTAATGAATGCATTCACCCATACATTTAATCCTCATTTGCTACGGAAGATAGCGTCTGTCATTATCTGCCTCAATCATCAATCAATCACTCTGTCAATCAATCATTATCTGTCCCAGCTGGAATCTGCCATCGAAAAACTATTCTGTTACGTTGCATATGGCTGGCCGTCACATATGCAGTTTTCTAGGAATGTCCAGCAGCGCCCATGCAATCTTCGGTGTGGACAAGACACTATAGAGCACTTTATCTGCTACTTCCACATTCAATACTCTGCTCCGTGAGCAACAATTGCCCGTTTCGAAGGCAGACCACCATCGGAGAAAAATATTCTGAGAACATGGTCTAAGCATCATTCAATTAACAAGGCCACAAAAGACCAACTGTGCTCCTTGAAAGTGCCCGCACTGTGTGCACGGCAGGGTTCACTCTCGCTACCTCTTCATTCGTTTTCGTTATCTCTCCGTTTACATTTTGATACGTAGCATTACGATTGTAAAGTGGAAAAAAGTGTAAGCGTGTGAAGTTTGGCAAGCTCGTCACGTGGGAGAGGTAGAGAGGTGATGGAACCGCTTAGAAAAGTAATATATGCATGGTGGTTTGCTCCAGACCCCGCCGTCGATTACACTTTGCTCCTAGAAGAAACAAGACGTGTGTCGAGTGAGGAACTGAACAACACTGCAGTTTGGTAAAAGTCGCATAAACCATGGAACCGGGACCTCACAGAGGCGTCACGTAATGCTTGCCGCATTTCTCTCGCATTTAGCGGTAAATCGCCATTAAATTTTTCCATCCCCATGCGTACGGTAGCCAATCGGACACTTCCATGGTTAAACTCCTTGCCTTTCGCACTTCAATTATCTGCCCTTTAGTATGTTGCACTTTATTTTTTTTGTCGGTGGCCTGTCTCATCTCTCAGAGGACCAAGTACAAAATGAAAGAAACCAGCTGCGCTAGTTGAGGGCAGCTTTTGTCGGAATCCTGATGCGTCGATTTAAAAGATAAATTTCCTATCCAAGCCTAAATGACAGTGATACAGGCGCGGTGAGTTACGGTAGCTCGTGGGTTGGGACTAACGACGCTTCTGACGCAGAACTTTAATATTTTTCGTGGTTGTGAACCGGAGTGAGAGGCAGGAAGGTAACACACCTTCCCGAAATGAAAAATTTGGAATGACTTTTGTTTTAAGGTTGGGCGTACGTCAAGGACCCACAATACGAAACACTTTCGAAAGGGTATCTGCTTGCGAAGGGGGAACTCAGATGAAACTTCTTAGGGGGATAGGCTTTTAATTATCCTAAACATATATTTAATTGAAGTATCCTTCCTTGCCCTGAGGTGAAAGCAGACTAATAAGCATTTAAATTTTCTTTATTCTTGAGACCTTCTGTGATTGTCGAGGTTGCTGTCATTCACAACTTCTTAGATTAAAAAATCAGTTGTGAATATTAAAGTATTTCTATAAATGAGTAAACTCCCACCCAACAAAAATCCTAGTCCGTTTCTCGGTATTCGCTGAATGAAGATGTCGCACGTCTATACTATCTAGTTGTATTGATGTGAAGAACAAGGCAGCTCTAACCGAGTGAGTCACGAATATAACGCGTTATAAGGCGAGCTTGCGCTGGAAAAGAAAATAACAATCAAAGCACAACGATGGCTGCGCGCAAAATTGTGCTTCATCTGAATGTGATCTACGAATCAAGGCATCGGTTCATCTCATTGGAATGGTCGCAGATTGCAGCGCAACTGCGGGCCCTGAAATGTGATCGATAATGCATACGCCAGGATTCGCTTCACGCGCGCAATCTGATTAGATAACTCTATTGCACTATTGAACCCGGGACGATATTCGCAATACTTGAAATACATGCAGGCGCGTCTTGAGCTAAGCGATAACCTTAGAACCGTGGTGAGACGCTAAAAGAAGCTCACTCATAAAAAAAGGAATATACTGTTTCTTCAAATCTTAGCTGAAATATTATGCGCGCGGTAAGAGGGGGGGGTAGGGCAAGACTGCACATTGGCGCAGACGTACCAAAAGTTCCCGAGCTAAGCACGTTCAGCTTACTGGTAGTTATTAAACCAGTATTTCGCGTGTCAATGTAGCCTTGTAGACCAGGGGCCAGTTCTATCATGGCCACTGTGTCGGAGCTCATATTTCACGTGACTTTACATGTCAGCAATAATTGTCACAACATTACGCTCATCACCATCATCAGCCTATTCATGTCCACTGCAGGACGAAAGCCTCTCCCTGCGATCTCTTATTACCCCGGCCCTGCGCCAACCGACTCCAAATAGCACCAGCAAATTTCTTAATTTCGTCACTCCATCTAGTCTTCTGCCGTCCTCTACTGCGCTTCCCTTCTCTTGGTACCCATTCTGTTACCCTAATGGTTCAAAGGTTATCTAGTCTTCCCATTACATGACCTGCCCAGCGCCATTTTTTTTCCTTTAATGTCTATTAGAATAAAGTCTATGCCTGTTTGCTCTCTGATCCAAACTGCTCTCTTTCTGTCTCTTAAAGTTACTCCTAGCATTCTTCGTTCCATCGCTTTTTGCGCGGTCCTTAACTTGTTTTCAAGATTCTTCAAGATTCTTTGTCAGCCTCCAAGTCTCTGCGCCGTATGTCAGCACCGGTAAAATGCACGGATTGTATGCTTTCCTTTTCAATGATAACGGTAGGCTCCCATTCAGGAGCACAGGATGTCTGCCGTATGCGAACCAGCCCATTTTTATTCTTCTGTGAATTTCGTTCTCATGGTCCGGGTTCCCTGTGATTAGTTGACCTATGTAAACGTACTCCTCGAGACTCTAGAGGCTGGCTTGCGATCTTGAAATCTTGTTATCTTGCCACGTTATTTATCATTATCTTTGTCTTCTGCATATTATTCTTCAGTCCCACTTTTACACTTTCCCTGTTAAGGTCCTCAATCATTTGTTGTAACTCGTCTGCATTGTTGCTGAGTAGAACAATGTCATCGGCAAACTGAGGGTTGTTGAGGTATTCGCCGTCGATCTTAACTCCTGAGCCTTCCCAGTTTAATAGCTTGAATACTTCTTCTAAGCACGCAGTGAATAGCATTGGAGAGATTGTGTCTCCTTCTGACTCCTTCCTTTATAGATATGTTCATACTCTTCTTGTGTAGAATTAAGGTGGCTGTGGTATCTCTGCAGATATTTTCTAGGGTATTTACGTAGGCGGTCTGTCCTCCTTGATTAGCAATGCCTTTGTGACTGCTGGTATCTCTACTGAATCAAATGCTTTTTCGTAATCTATGAAAGCCACATAGAGAGGTTTATTTTACTCCGCGGATTTCTCGATAACCTGGTTAATGACATGGATGTGATCCATGTAGAGTAACCTTTCCTCAACTTAGCCTGCTCCCTTGGTTGACTAAATTCCACTGTTGTCCTTATTATGTTCGAGATTGTTTCAGTAAATATTTTATATAGTACCTGGTGTAAGCTAATCGGCCTATAATTTTTGAGTTCTTTAACGTCGCCTTTTTGTGGATGGGTATAATGTTTGGATTCTTCCAGTTTTCTGGGACCCTTGCAGTCGATACACTTCGTATAAAGAGCCGCCAGTTTTACAAGCATTATGTCTCCTCCATCTTTGCTTAAATCGACTGTCATTCCATCCACTCCTGCCGCTTTTCCCCGTTTCATGCCTTGCAAAGCGTTTTTGACCTCATCTCTAGTTATAGGAGGAGTTTCTGTATACTGTTCATTGTTTTGAATAGCGCGCTTATGAGTCGTCTGGGTATACTGTAAAGGTCAGTATAGAATTCTTCCGCTGCTTTTACTATATCTTCCAGATTGCTGATGATATTACCCTGCTTATCTTTCAGCCCATACATCTTGGTTTGTCCTCTGCCAAGTTTCCTTCTCACTGATTTTAGGCTGTGTCCATTTTTTACGGCTTCTTCAGTCTTTCTCACGTTATAGTTTTGAATATCACTTCTTTTTGCCTCGTTCATCAGTTTTGACAATTCCGAGAATTCTATCTTATCTTTTGAGTTGGATACTTTCATTCTTTGTCGTTGCTTTATTAGGTCCTTTGTTACTTGGGAGACCTTGTCTATACTTGTTGCCTTGGTGCCTTGCGTCCCACTTCAATCACTGCCTCTGAAGCCAGCCTCGTTATGGTTTCATTCATTACCTCAATGTCATCATCATCATCTCCTGTTTTAAGGATGCATATTTGTTTGCAAGTACCAGCCTAAATTTGTCGGCTTTTGTCCTTACTGCCTCTAAGTTAATCTGCTTTTCTTGACCAATTTGACTCTTTCTCTCTTTAAATTCAGGTACATCCCTAACTAACCTATGATCACTACATTTTACACTACCTATTACTTGAACATCCTGCACTATGCTGGGGTCGGCAGAAAGTATGCAATAAATTTCGTTTCTTCTTTCACCATTAGGGCTTTTCCAGGTCCATTTTCTGTTGCTACGTTTCCTGCAGTGTTCATTATTCTCAGCTTATTCCTTTCTGCGAATTCTACCAGCATCTCGCCTCTAGCGTTTCTAGAATCGACACCGTAGTTGCTAATTGCTGTTCACCCGCCTGCTTTTTCCCCACTTTTGCACTGAAATACTACTGCACTACTGTATATCGCGTTTGTACTTTTCTCATCGCTAATTCAACATCTTCATAAAACTGATCTACTTCCTCATCGTCATGACTGGACGTTGGAGCGTAGGTTTGTACTACCTTCAATCTATACCTTTTATTGAGTTTGATTACGACTATTGCTACCCTCTCGTTGATGATGTAAAATTCGTCAATGTTGTGCGCTATGTCTTTATGGATTAGGAATCCCACCCTGTATTGCTTCTTATGAGGGCGACCTCTATAGCAGAGGACATGGCCGTTGTTCAGCGATTTGTAAGCCTCACCTGGTCTTCTAATCTCACTTAGGCGGATAATATCCCAAACAATGTCTCATAGTTCTTCGAAGAGTACTGCTAAGCTTGCCTCACTCGAGAGGGTTCTGGTGTTAAACGTTGCAACGCTCAGTTTCCATTGGCGGCCTGTCCGGACCCAGATATTCTTAGCCCCCTCTGCCGCGTTGCAAGTCTGACCGCCGCCTTGGTCAGATGCTCCGCAGCCTCTGGGGACTGAGGGCCATTTCTTTATGGAGATCATTTCATTACATTTACGGTATTTATTAAATTACGTTATTTACTTTTTTTCAGGTCTTAAGTGTAGACAGCCAAAATATATGCCGCAAACACCCATCATAACACATTATTAGTTTTCATTCTAACGTGCATACGTGTCCGCGCTGCTCCATCTGTTGCAAAGTACTGAACAATATATCCAATGCTTTCCCCAGGCAGCTCGCTTAACGCGAAAGCGTTAAGGGCCCCATGTATCAGAAAATCTCGCATCGGCGGCGTTGTCAATGAGCAAAATTTTTCGTACAGACTTTGGCGTATGAGCATGTCATGCCTTGCTAGATCGACAGGGCATAGTTTTATGTTAAATCCTCTAACACTGAGAAAATGGGCTGTGTTCACCGACTCAAAACCGGCATTACAGTGCACGCGGTCATTTCTCCCACGCGGTTGTCATGAACAGCGGACATAGGAAAGCGTGAAGCTTCACCATCACGTCCAACGAAAAGATCACGAGCTTGTCTTTCGATGGGTACCTGCCCATTGTGGAATCAATAGCAATGGTTCCGCCAATAACGCTGCTCGCCCAGGAAAGACGCCGCGAAGCAAGTTTCCACTTCCGGCACGCAGTCTCTCACTCACCGAGTGGCACTAGCCAAACTACAGACTAACCCCAGGTGGTCAAAATTCCTCCACTATGACGTGCCTCATAATCAGAAAGTGGTTTTGGCACGTAAATCCCCATAATTTTATTTAAATTAATAATAGTTAAGACTTACACGACTGCATCGATTAGACCCCTCACTGCAACTACGACCTCCATTCTTCCTCGACGTGAAGCTACGATTCTCTGTCGCCTTTGGTTAGGAGTTGCCTTCACAAAGGCATACTCACATTAATTGGAGTGACCGACAGTGCAGCGTGCGAGGTCTGCGGCACCAAAGAAATTATCGACCACCTGCTGTGCCATTGTCCACGATACGCCCCACAAAGACAAGAACTTGCTAACGTTCTCTAAAAACGGGACAATCGGCCGCTTTCGTTCAGGTGCAGTTGGAACAGCATCCCCATCGCTCATCGGCCCATAAAGCGGTCAAGGCAATTTTGTGCTTCTTCAGAGCGACGGGCTTGTGTGAACGTCTGTGACTATTAGTGCAACTATTAGACTATACGCAACACCGAACTCACCGCTAATTTTCTTCTTTCCTTCCCCGCTCTCTCGCGCTGTCATCTTTGATTTCCCCTTTCCGATTGTTCCGGTGTAGGGTAGCAAACAAGACATCATTCTGGTTAACCTACCTACCTGCCTTCCTTCCTTCCTTCCTTCTAAAACTGAAATGTTAAAAGTGCGAAACATTAAAAACCTAAATATTATGCAATTTTCCTTGACGCTGCTGTGCACTACCTCCGGGATAGACCCACGCAAAGGGCCACGTTTCTGCCAGAACGCTAGCCTTCGTGCACAGCGTTCGCCGGTGGCGTTTCTCGGTGAACATGAGTTACGTACGCTGCAGCTGCGGGGAAGCGTGAGATGCAGTCGGGGATTTTTGAATGCTACCGCGTTCCATTCTTAAAGGCAAAGCTTAAGCGCCCCCCGACTTTTTATTCTTAATGACACCACCAAATCGAGCCTGGTGCCAGCAACCCTCAGAAATGTAATCGGGAGCGCACACAATGTTCTCGCACAGCTTCTGTAATGTCCCGTAGAGCTGAGGTGCTTCTTGTATAATGTAGAAGAATCCATTGCAGAGGCACAAGTGCACGGCTGGGCACGTGCGTTAAGCTCATGAACTTGATTCGCGCCAAGAAAACCTGTTCATGTTTTCACACTTGCTTCATAGGAATCCTACGGCACTATCAATATGCCGGCTGTTTTTAACTGCACCAAATAAAAATAATAACCAATATAAGTATTGGCGACATCATTTTACAATTCGAGTGTTCCTACTGGTAACCTCTCGATACGGATAAGTTGAGACGTGGTGTGCGTAATTAACGAAGCTACATTAATTATATATACAAGTATTGATCTTAAATGGCTAAAGAAAATAAGTAGTTTGGAGCCCGTCCTTCACATTTTCTAGCCAAGCGAACACATTTTGAGTAAACATGCTTCTGTAAGAGCTATGTGAATATTTTCCAATTAAATCGTCTCGGAAAGCGTAACTGAGGCAGAAAAAGAAAGTCTGTAAAGACAATCTGACCGCACGTAGCCTTTTGTGATGTCAATAACATGGCTCCGTAAGGCTGTTCCTGGTGGCCAGTCCGTTTTCAATTTCGATTTACGAGGAAGCTTTAGCTCGGGCCCAGCTCCAACGCGGCCTATTCAAATACATGCAAAACGCAAAAACGTTTTTCTGAAATAACCCACGGCCGATTTTAATGAAATCTGTTCCATTTGAGAGAGAAAGTTAAATTCTAGTGACAGTTGGAGGCGGAATTTCGATTCGGGGCCTCAATTTTGTTTAAAATATTTTCAAAAATTCGAAAGTTTGAAAAATATAGAAGCACGAACTTTACAAATTAATAGCTCTGCATCAAGAACACATATCGCGGTTCTGTAAACGGCGTCCACTAGATCATTGAAAGCGCACAAATTTGATATGTCATTTCATATATTACGTGAATTTCTTACGTTGTGTACTAGGGTTCCGCAAAAGCTGTATTTACATATTACTAATTTTTTTTTTTAGATTCATGCATAACGCGTCACTTTCGTCCACTTTAGATGTACTATTAGATACAATTCACATGTTTGTTACATTATTTTTCTTTGCTGAGGCGCAGTGTTGTGAAGTTGTATGTTTTGTTTTCTGAAAATTTTCAATTTTTGCACCTTTTTAATAAAAAATTTACGACCTAGGTCACGAAATTCGAAACAGCAGTCACTAGATTTTAAATGTTTCTTTCAAGTGCAAGAAACCTCGCCAAATTTGGTGCAGTGGTTGCCGAGAAAGACGAATTCTCCTTTGACATGGCTTTAGGAACACCCGAGCTAAACCTCTCTCTGAACGCTGTTTATTCGAAGTTCAGTTATAATATCAATATATCAGCGAACGTTTGCCGCCGAAAGCTTGCTTGGTCGTAGAAGCGACGCATGAGGCAGTGATGGTGCAGGTTTAGCGCGTCGCTGGCTTGAAGACAGTGAGCTGCCGGTAGCGGCTCGCGGAGCCGTGCCGATGGTGTCGGTGCCATAGTGACGAAATCTGGGGCGACGATATTGATGGCTCAGGCGTCTTGCTTTCTTTTTTCCTTGATTTTGCTTTGAGAAAGAGATAGTGCTATAAATGCAGAGTCATTCGTTCTTGTATCGTAGATTTAAATACTGGTTTAAACAAACTTTATATCCCATTCAACCCGGACAGTAGGCGTAAGCGGGGAAATGCGCACACACACACGCGCACAGAGAGCCAGACACGACGCATATATGGCCACATTCACATTTATACGTGTCCACACACGCACAAAAATGTAAGCAAGCGGGCACACAGAGAGCCAGACACGACGCATATATGTCCACATTCACATTTATACGTGTGCCCACACGCACAAGAAAATTAAGCACGCGGGCACACAGAGAGCCAGACACGGCGCATATATGTCCACATGCACATTTATACGTGTGCCCACACGCAAAAAAAAATTAAGCACGCGTAACTGCACGCACACTCGCGTATGCTCGCACACGCATACACGCACTCGCGCCCACGCAGATTCAAATGCGGAGAAACAAACACGAGCGCACACGCATGCATGCTTAATGCGTGTGTACGCATGTACACTCCCTTCCCTGCTGCCTCGCAAAAAACATGAGCGTGCAAACAGACTGAATGGCATTCGTTCTGCAAACACCGTTCGAACACCAGCAGTCATAAATGGCTTTGTGGTTTAAATTTGGCGCTTCTTCAAGTCAATGTGTCCTCTGCCCATAGGGTACAACACCATTTGCTACTGTCGTGTCACATAACCGCCCGTCCCCGACCAGAACTCTGCTTTAACCAATGTGCTAAGTGCCACAAATGCATAGGTTGTTGCAAAAGGCTACCTTCTTAGCGCAGACATTTGAAACTTGTTGATACTCGTCTATTATAATAAATTGTTGCCCATTCAGTCACGCATGTGAATTACAAACAGGATGGTCAAGGTGCAATGGCCAGAATTCCTGATTATGTCCATACTACAAGGCACAATAGCACATTTTTTTAACGCAACATAAAAACATGCGCATGCTTGTTATGTGGTCCAAAGAATAAGAAGTGATCATAAAAGCAATGGCTTAACAAATAAGCAACCCATTCTTACATTTTGGGAAGTAAAAATAGAAAATATAGTATTTGAAGAGTCCTCCTGAAGAAACTGAAACCAAATCGTGAGTGTCGTATTTCGGCCACCTGGTAGAAGACGCCTGAATTAAGTCCTACGCGGCGTGAACATAAATTGGTATCACGGCCTCGAACCACTGTCAACATGACGTGGAACGACAGGAGCTAGCGGTGAAACGATTCGGCCACGGATTCCGACGTGCCCGCACGTGAAAAGGTCGGGTTTTTATACATACCACGTGACCTTGCACGACCGTGTCAAATATCACTTTTGGGAACAGTGTTACGCCATGTGTAGAGAGTCAAGATCGGCATCAATCGAAAGCCGTGTCTCCGGACTACATGCTATGCAGTGACATTGATGATAGACGCCGTAGTTTTATCACAGATACCGTGATAAAACTACGGCGGTCATAGATTATCAAGAAGCACCAACGATCTTGATCAAAAAGCGCCACTGTATGAAAGCCTCTAACTCTACAGCTAGAATAGAACTGGCAGAACTTTCCAAGTTAATCAACACGCGTACGACAGCTGACATAAGGAAGCATAATATGGATAGAATTGAACATGCTACTAGAAATGAAATGAACTAGACTAGAAATGAAATAGACTTCATACTCTGCGCTAACCCTGGCACCATACAAGATGTGGACGTGCTCGGCAAGGTGCGCTGCAGTGACCACAGGATGGTAAGAACTCGAATTAGCCTAGACCTGAGGAGGGAACGGAAGAAACTGGTACATAAGAAGCCGATCAATGAGTTAGCGGTAAGAGGGCAAATAGAGGAATTCCAGATCAAGCTACAGAACAGGTATTCAGCTTTAACTCAGGAAGAGGACCTTAGTGTTGAAGCAATGAACGACAATCTTGTGGGCATCATTAAGGAGTGTGCAATGGAAGTCGGTGGTAACTCCGTTAGGCAGGATACCAGCAAACTATCGCAGGAGACGAAAGATCTGATCAAGAAACGCCAATGTATGAAAGCATCTAACCCTACAGCTAGAATAGAACTGGCAGAACTTTCGAAGTTAATCAACAAGCGTACGACAGCTGACATAAGGAAGTATAATATGGATAGAATTGAACATGCTCTCAGGAACGGAGGAAGCCTAAAAACAGTGAAGAAGAAACTAGGAATTGGCAAGAATCAGATGTATGCGTTAAGAGACAAAGCCGGCAATAGCATTACTAATATGGATGAGATAGTTCAAGTGGCTGAGGAGTTCTATAGAGATTTATAAAGTAGCAGTGGCACCCACGGCGATAATGGAAGAGAAAGTAGTCTAGAGGAATTCGAAATCCCGAAGGTAACGCCGGAAGAAGTAAAGAAAGCCTTAGGAGATATGCAAAGGGGGAAGGCAGCTGGGGAGGATCAGGTAACAGCAGATTTGTTGAAGGATGGTGGACAGATTGTTCTAGAGAAACTGGCCACCCTGTATACGCAATGCCTCATGACCACGAGCGTACCGGAATCTTGGAAGAACGCTAACATAATCCTAATCCATAAGAAAGGGGACGCCAAAGACTTGAAAAATTATAGACCGATCAGCTTATTGTCCATTGCCTACAAATTATTTACTAAGGTAATTGCAAATAGAATCAGGAACACCTTAGACTTCCGTCAACCAAAGGACCAGGCAGGATTCCGTAAAGGCTACTCAACAATAGACCATATTCACACTATCAATCAAGTGATAGAGAAATGCGCAGAATATAACCAACCCTTATATATAGCTTTCATTGATTACGAGAAAGCGTTTGATTCAGTCGAAACCTCAGCAGTCATGGAGGTATTACGGAATCAGGGTGTAGATGAGCCATATGTAAAAATACTGGAAGATATCTATAGCGGCTCCACAGCCACCGTAGTCCTCCATAAAGCAAGCAACAAAATCCCAATAATGAAAGGCGTCAGGCAGGGTGATACGATATCTCCAATGCTATTCACAGCGTGTTTACAGGAGGTATTCAGAGACCTGGATTGGGAAGAATTGGGGATAAAAGTTAATGGAGAATACCTTAGTAACTTGCGATTCGCTGATGATATTGCCTTGCTTAGTAACTCAGGGGACCAATTGCAATGCATGCTCACTGACCTGGACAGGCAAAGCAGAAGAGTGGGTCTAAAAATTAATCTGCAGAAAACTAAAGTAATGCTTAACAGTCTCGGGAGAGAACAGCAATTTACAATAGGTAGCGAGGCACTGGAAGTCGTAAGGGAATACATCTACTTAGGGCAGGTAGTGACGGTGGATCCGGATCATGAGACGGAAATAATCAGAAGAATAAGAATGGGCTGGGGTGCGTTTGGCAGGCATTCGCAAATCATGAACAGCAGGTTGCCATTATCCCTCAAGAGAAAAGTATATAATAGCTGTGTCTTACCAGTACTCACCTACGGGGCAGAAACCTGGAGGCTTACGAAAAGGGTTCTACTCAAATTGAGGACGACACAACGAGCTATGGAAAAAGGAATGATAGGTGTAACGTTAAGGGATAAGAAAAGAGCAGATTGGGTAAGGGAACAAACGCGAGTTAATGACATCTTAGTTGAAATCAAGAAAAAGAAATGGGCATGGGCAGGACATGTAATGAGGAGGGAAGATAACCGATGGTCACGAAGGGTTACGGACTGGATCCCAAGGGAAGGGAAGCGTAGCAGGGGGCGGCAGAAAGTTAGGTGGGCGGATGAGATTAAGAAGTTTGCAGGGACGGCATGGCCACAATACATGACCGGGGTTGTTGGAGAAGCATGGGAGAGGCCTTTGCCCTGCAGTGGGCGCAACCAGGCTGATGATGATGATGATGATGATGATGATGATGATGAACATGCTCCGAGGAACGGAAGAAGCCTAAAAGCAGTGCAGAAGAAACTAGGAATAGGCAAGAATCAGATGTATGCGTTATGAGACAAAGCCGGCAATATCATTACTAATATGAATGAAATCATTCAAGTGGCTGAGGAGTTCTATAGAGATTTGTACAGTACCAGTGCCACCCACGACGATAATGGAAGACAGAATAGCCTAGAGGAATTTGAAATCCCACAAGTAACGCCGGAAGAAGTAAAGAAAGCCTTGGGAGCTATGCAAAGGGGGAAGGCAGCTGGGGAGGATCAGGTAACAGCACATTTGTTGAAGGACGGTGGGCAGATTGCTCTAGAAAAGCTGGCCACCCTCTATATTCAATGCCTCATGACTTCGAGCGTACCGGAGTCTTGCAAGAACGCTAACATAATCCTAATTCATAAGAAAGGGGACGCCAACGACTTGAAAAATTATAGCCCCATCAGCTTACTGTCCGTTCTATACAATGTAATTACTAAGGTAATCGCAAATAGAATCACGAACACCTTAGACTTCTGTCAACCAAAGGACCAGGCAGGATTCCGTAAAGGCTACTATACAATAGACCATATTCACAGTATCGATCGGGTCATAGAGAAATGTGCGGAATAGAACCAACCTTTAAATATAGCTTTCATTGATTACGAGAAAGCGCTTGATTCAGTCGAAACCTTAGCAGTCATGCATGCATTACGGAATCAGGGTTGTGGCGAGCCGTATATAAATATACTGAAATATATCTATAGCAACTCCACAGCCACCGTAGTCCGCCATAAAGAAAGCAACACAATCACAATAAAGAAAGGCGCCAGGCAGGGAGATACGATCTCTCCAATGCTATTCACAGCGTGTTTACAGGAGGTATTCAGAGGCCTGGATTGGGAAGAGTTTGGGATAAAAGCTAATGGAGAATACATTACTAACTTGCGATTCGCTGATTATATTGGCTTGCTTAGTAACTGAGGGGACCAATTGCAATGCATGCTCACTGACCTAGAGAGGCAAAGCAGAAAGGTAGGTCTAAAAATTAATCTGCAGAAAAATAAAGTAATGTTGAACAGTGTCGGAAGAGAACAACGGTTTACAATAGGTAGCGAGGCACTGCAAGTGGTAAGGGAATGCATCTACATAGAGCAGGTAGTGACCGCGGATCCGGATCATAAGACTGAAATAATCAGAAGAATAAGAATGGGCTGGGGTGCATTTGGCAGGCATTCTCAGATGAACAGGAAGTTGCCATTATCCCTCAAGCGAAAAGTTTATAACAGCTGTGTCTTGCCACTACTCACGTACGGGGCTGAAACCTGTAGGCTTACGAAAAGGGTTCTATTAAAATTGAGGATGACGCAACGAGCTATGGAAAGAAGAATGATGGGTGTAATGTTAAGGGATTAGAACAGAGCAGATTGGGTGAGGGATCAAACGCGAGTTAATAACATCTTAGTTGAAATCAAGAAAAACAAATGGGGGGGGGGGCATGGGCAGGACATGTAATGAGGAGAGAAGATAACTGATGTTATTAAGGGTTAGAGACTGGATTACAAGGGAAGCGTAGCCGGGGACGGCAGAAAGTTAGGAGGGCGGATGAGATTAGGAAATTTGTAGGGAAAACATGGCCACAATTAGTACATGACCGGGGTAGTTGAAGAAGTATGGGAGAGGCCTTTACCCTGCGGTTGGCGTAGCCAGGCTCATGATGATGACCGTTTATGTCTAGAAAATCGTGTACAAATTTTCGTCGTTTCCATAGGCTTTCATTGCTGAATCTTTACCCGCTCTGGAAACAGAATTCTTGCTTGCCATAGCATGATCACTGCATTTTGCTCGTGTGGATTGTCTTCCAGAACATGTCTGTGACCTGCTTTTTCAATAATTGACCTGTAGCCTTTGTTATTTGCGAAACACCCTCTCGTTCCATTGAAAACGCGCTCCTTTCGTGCAGGGGCCACTTGGGGCGCTATTTGGTACTTGTCCAGAAAAGCTGGATCTGGTTACTTCTGCAATGGATGGATGGAAACAACTTTATTTTGAATCCGGCAAATTTGACCACCCGGGCTCAGGTCTTCCATGAGGGGACTTGGAGGCCTTGCCTCGTCGCCGCCTCTCGGGCTTGCTGGACAGCCCACTCTTGTGTCTTGAGGTTGGAGCTGCGCAGAGCGGCGGCCCACTTCGACGCAAGAGCCTCCGGAGCTACTGCCATTGTAGCTGATGTAACCCGACACTCCCACAACACGTGTGACAGCGTCGCTCTATTTTCCTGCCATAATTTGCAAAGAGCAGTCGGGTATTGCGTGGGGAAAATGTGCTGCAATCTCACCGGACTGGGGAATGCTTGTGTTTGCAATTGTCGCCAGATGACTGCCTGGCGACGTTTCAGCATAGGGTGAGGTGGGGGCAGCAACCGGCTGCCTAGCTGGTAGTGCTTGGTGATGTCATTGTACCTGACCAGGCGTTCTCGCGTGTTTTGAACGAGGAGTTCCGAACTCCAAGAGGCGGTCTCCGATTCTGCGCGGCGGGTCAGTTCTCGCGCAGAGCGGTGTGCTACCTCGTTCAAGTTAATGAGGCCCTCATCGGTGGGGGTGGCGACGTGCGCTGGAAACCATATGATCGCGTTGTTATCGAAATGCTGTCGACCAGCTTTCCTTAGAATCTGGAGAGCTTCGGAGGAAATGCGCCCCCGCGCGTAGTTGCGAACTGCGGATTGTGAGTCGCTAAAAGCAACCTCGCAGATGGGGTCGGTAAGCGCAAGCGCAATCGCTACCTCTTCCGCTGTTTCGGGTTATTCCGTTGCGACACTACACGCGTGCGTAAGCCGGGAGCTAACGTCTACGACTACCGCCGTGAACCGGTGTTCTCGTGCGTATTCTGCGGCGTCTACAAAGCGCGTAGTCCTCTTTCCACCCAAGGAGCGCAGCAGTGCCTTGGCACGGGCCTGGCGTCGGCTCCGATTAAATTAGGGTTGCATGTTTCGAGGTATAGAGGCGACAATCAGCGTGTCGCTGAGGTCGGGTAGAATGACCTGTTTCTGACCGTGTTGGTCGTGGTAGTTGAAGCCGAGTTTCTGCAGGATGTACCGGCCCGTGGCTGTCAGAGACATGCGTTCGAGTTGAGAGGTTCTTTGCACATCCACGATTTCCTCAAGCGTGTTGTATACCCCCAGCTGCAGCAGACGAGCAGTGCTTGTGGACTCCGGTAGGCCAAGGGCAATCTTGTAAGTCTTTCGTGTAAGGGTGTTGATTTTCTCCCTTTCAGTGACATTCCAGTTGTGGAAGGCAGCCACATAAGTGATGTGACTGATTGCGAAAGAGTGTATGAGGCGCATGACGCTGTCCTTGCCCGTGTGCTTGTTTGTAATGCGTTTGATCAGGCGGGTAGCCGCTGTAACCTTGCCTTCGATTTTGCGAATAGCTTCTATGTTTGACCCGTTGGCTGTTATATGCATGCCTAGGATGCGTATCTTCGGGACTCGGGGAATGCAGGAGCCGTCTTGCGTATAGAGGATTATGTCGTCACATTGGCGCGATTCGGCTGTAGGCTCGGGCCGGAGGTGCGGGCGGTAGACGAGCAGCTCCGATTTCAGTGGAGATAGTCGGAGACCTGTGTCTTGGAGGTAGGTTTCGACTGCAGGGACCGCTGCTTGTAAGGTGCATTCTATCTGACCGTCACTGCCCTTGTTGACCCACAGGGTGATGTCATCTGCGTACAAGGCGTGATGGAGGCCATCGATCTCGTCGAGGTAGGCCGGGAGACCCAGCATCACGAGGTTGAGAAGGAGCGGGGATATGACCGATCCTTGAGGAGTGCCGGTGCTTCCTAGTGTATGTTCGTCGGATGTCATGCTGCCGACCGCGAGGTTGACTGTGCGGCGCGACAGGAAGTCTCTGACGTAGTTGTAGCTTCGCTCACCGAAGTTGAGCTTGTTTATGCGGCTCAGGATTGCTGCATGTGCTACATTGTCAAATGCCTTTTCCACATCTAGGCCGAGGATGGCCCGGTTGCCACTAGTTGGGTCATTGATAATCTGGTGGTAGAGCTGGAGCATGACGTTTTGAGTGGAGAGGTGTGACCGGAAGCCCACCATAGTGGGAGGGTAGGCTCCAGTGTCCCGAGGTGGTGGTTGATGCGGGAGAGGAACGCGTGTTCCATCACCTTGCCAACGCAGGATGTGAGGGAAATGGACCGCAAGTGATAGAGGCTTGACGGCTTGCCTGGCTTCGGTATCAAGACTGCTTTAGAGCATTTCCACGCCTTTGGGATGCGACCTGCTCGCCAGCATTTGCTGATGTATGCCGTAAGAGCGGTTATCGAGGCATCATCGAGGTTTCTCAGTCTTGCTCGTAACCTTGTCGGAACCAGGTGCTGATTTGCCATTAAGGTCGTGGAGAGCTGCGCGGATCTCTGACTCGTGAAATTCTTCATCGAGTGTTACATTTGTGTCTCCAGTGTAATCTCCGTGTTGAACATCGGGCCGTTGAGGGAAGTACTTGGCTAGCAGGCGTCACGACCTGTTGATCACTAGTGGTAGCCTGTTCCTTGTGCAAAAGGCGTTGCACGTTTGCTCGCTGAGCAGACTTGCTCTGCGTTTCCCCCAAGAGGTGACGGAGACGCCACGTGCTTCCATTGTGGAGCTGCCCATCGACTGCGTTGCAGATGTCATACCACTGTTGGCGGCTTAAGGTCCGGCAATGTTCTTCCAGCTGGCGATTGATATGTGCTATCTTCCTACGAAGCTTTCGTTGTGCCTTTGCTTCTTCCATCTTGCGTTTAGTGATGTCTTGGCTTCCCAGAGGTGGGCTAGTCGGCTGTGGATCTTGTCAACCTGGACTTCGGGTGCGAGCGTCTGCGTCGCCTTGTTCATGGCGTCGTTGAGCGTCTCCATCCATGCCTCGATGTCATCGATGTTCTCCTCGCCTCTCTGTTCAACTGGCTGCTTTCGCAATTTGTCCCAGTCAGTCCATTTGAACAGCTTAGGAAAGGGGGGTGTACCCGCCTGAGGAATTCGTGTTTCTATGATCATGTGGTCACTACCGAGATCTTCAAAGGTATTGCGCCACATTGCTTGAGGGATGTTACGGAGCGCCGTCACGTCTGGTGTCGTGTCACGTGCCGTAGAGGTGCCCGTGCGGGTCGGCGCCGTGGGATCGGTAATATGAGTTAATTCGGCATCATGCAGGTCCTGCCACAGGCGTCGACCTTTGGCGGTAGTGTAGCCATAGCCCCAGGCCTCGTTCGGGGCGTTAAAATCTCCCCCCACCAGAAACGGGTTTGCGCCCGCGAAGGCATGCGCCCCTCGGAACAGAGAGAGGAAACGAGCCCGTGAGTGAGCCGGATTACTATATACGTTGAGGAGAAATACACTGTGGTTGCGTGTTCTATTGGGAAGGAGCTCTACAAGCATGTTTTCCGCATGTGTGCCGCTTACGCTGTGTTCTTGCACTAGTATCCCTTTCCGAATTAAAATTGCAAGTCCGCGATCAACGGTAATCGGCGAGGCATTCGCAGTGTAACCTGGAAGCTTTGGTACGGTACCTACTGTTTCTTGTACTATTATGATGTCGGGTTTGGGTTGCGCGTGTCGGACCTATTGCTGCAGCAGTGGTTGCTTCTTTAGTGAAGCCCCGACAGTTCCACTGCCACACCACAACCTCGTTAGTGGGGCTGGCCATCGTGGTGCTGTACTTGTGCGTTACCTGAAGCAAGGCTAGGGTGAATGACTGTAGGGCCCATGGTGGGCATCATTTCCATGCCTGGGCGAAGACCTGTGTGAGTCTCCATTTTGTCTATAAGGGTTTCAACGCTGTCTGTTCGAGCAGTGAGGTTATTGACCGCAACGCCGATGTTGCGGATCCCGATTTGAATTTCTGAAAGCAGCTTCCTCATTTCTTCTTGTTCTTTCCGCCAGTCATTTATCGTGACATGTGCTTTGCGCCAATCACTTACTGCTGATTCGAGGTTCTCGAGCTGTTGAGACTCGGAACTGGCCGGCGCGCGTTTCTTTGTGGGCGTCGCCGCACTGTCGTTACCGCTCGTGACGGGAGTCGGGACTAAAGCAGGTTTAGGTGTAGATGTCTGCGCCATCCACTGTTTAATCTCTCGAATTTCTTGGGTTAATTGTAGCACGACCGTCCGTAACTGTGCGTTCTCGCGCTGCATCGCTTCTAATGCCACATCTCTAGGGTCCCTTTTATTATTGGGTTCTGAGGCAGTAGCTCCCTGAGCCTTGCGTCTCAGCGAGCTCTTAACCGCATCTGCCCAGCTCACCTTGTCAGGTAGGTCCGAATCTTGCTGGCCGGCTTGCTTCGGACGCCGAGAGCTCGAACGGCCACGGCTCGGCCCGGGGGTTTTGCTGCGTGCCCGGCTCCGATACCTGCTCTGCCGGCGGGATAGAGGCCCCGCAGCCGAGCGAGACCGGGCCCTGCCTCGAGAGCGGGAGCGGAAGGCAGGTGGGAAATGTTCATCGTAGTTCTATTGCTGTAGCTCGAGGGCGGCCTCCGCCGCTGCCCTCTGTCGGTCTCCGCGTCGTTTCTTAACAAGATAGGGGGTCTTGAATCGAGCCTTGCAGGTCTTGTCCGCAGTGGGATGCGCTCCCCCACAAAGGTGACACCTTGGCGTGCATGTGTGATTGGGGTCTGGGTTCGAGGCTCCGCAGCCTCTGCACACACGGTCTTGGGGGTTCGGGCAGACGTCCATGCGATGGCCGACGCGTCCGCACTGGTGGCACACGTCAATCTGCTTTCTGTACAAGGTACACCTGAGCATAGCACCCCCGTAGTAGACCCACGTTGGTACTCGACCACCATCGAAGGCGATGATGACCGACGTGGTCTTGCTGAGTCTTTTGGCCGCTAAGGCATTCGGGTTCCTCTTGTTGACGATATTGAGGTGAATGTCCTTCGCGTCTTCTTCGAGAGGAATGCCTTTGACTGTATAGTCGGGCGCAGTTTCATATGCCCGTATCTCGAACTGGTGTCCGTCGACCTCAAAGCTGTCGAGTCGGCGGTACCGTTCTGCATTAGGAGAGTGAGGGGTACTCACAACGATGTTTTGCTGCATATTTGGGCAGACAATGTCTTCCGTGGCGTCTTGTGGAGATACGTTTGCTGCCCTATATAGGGCCAAAGCGAGGCGGACGACCCCGACTGTTGCAACGTTCAAGCCGCCCCGTGGCCTGATAACTACTTTGTGGTGATCACGTGCAAGGGTGGGCATCTTCCCTGCCTTCAGAACTTGCTGCTTGTGAGCGCGCGGGCCTCGCTGCGCCTTGTTCGTGCCTCCAACGGCGGTTTGAGAGGCTGATGCAATGTTAGTGTTAGCGCGCTTGCCCCAAGGAGAAAGTCGTTCGCGCGGGCCAATGGTGCACCATCCTGCTTCTTCGGAAGTCTCGGTGGGCGAGATATCAGTTCCTTCAACTTGTATTTCCATGGCGGCTTGAAGAAATTTGACGCGCAGCCGTAACTGCGGCTCACGTAGCGGCTGAGGCACTAAGCTTAGCAGTAAGCTTAGCTCGGCGGCGCAGCGGCTCGGCAGAAATGGTCCAATAAAGTGGTGAAAAAGCAGTTCCCACCTTGAAGACGAATATCGGTAGAGTCAGGATAACTTGCGGGAGATGATGGTGCAAAATCAGATATATTTTGCAAAAACACTGCGAAATCATTTACGAAAGACGGAGCCGGTGTGAAGTGCATCCGCTCCCTTCGGCTTCCTCTTCTTCCTCTTTTACTTCTGCCAACATGGACGACCAACTAGCCCAACAGGCAACTCTTCTAGAATTGGAATATTGTCTCTACTCGTTTGCTCTCTGATCCAAACCGCGCTCTTTCTGCCTCTCTACTTTATGCTTAACATTCTTAATTCCATCACTCTTTGTGCAATCCTTTGTTTTCGAGCTTCTTTGCCAATTTTCCAGTTTCTGCCCCATATGTCAGCACCGGTAGAATGCATTGATTGTACACCTTTCTTTTCAATAATAAGGGTAAGCTTCCAGTCAGGCGCTGACAATGTCTGTCCTATGCAATCCAACCCATTTTAAAGCGAAGCTTTCTTTGCCTCTTCCTTTGTCTTTCCCGTTGCTGCTGTGAGCTGCTCTCGCGCACATCGGGGAGTCGTTCAGAGCGTGTATATAGATGACAAGCGGAAAGGGGACGGGACAAACTCGTTTTCACCCCACCGCGTCGAATGTGCACAATGCCCTCTGGAGCTCCCTGGTCGTCGCCAAGTTAGCCCCTTGACAGCTGTAATTATCTGTGACTCCCCTCAGGAGCAATCGCACAAACTGCAGCGCTTCCCTTTCTGCTAACTTGGGAGGCCAGAGGGGACGCAGATAGCACTGTAGAGACAAGAGAAGAAAAGGAGAGGGAGAAGAGGCAGGCCAACACCCTCTAGAGAACTTTATTTATGGGGTTTTACGTTCCAAAACCACTTTCTGATTATGAGGCACGCCGCAGTGGAAGACTCCTGAAATTTCGACCACCTGGGGTTCTTTAACGTGCATCTAAATCTAAGTACAAGGGTGTTTTGGCATTTCGCCCACATCGAAATGCGGCCGCCGTGGCCGCGATTCGATCCAGCGACTTCGTGCTCAGCAGCCCAACACCATAGCCACTGAGCAACCACGGCGGCTGCCTCTAGAGAACTTAAGGCCTTCTGGCTGTACCCACTCCCTTGAGCTACGTCACGCACAAGAGGCCCACATAGAAGTTCCGTGTAGCGTGCTACGAAGCTACGAGCGGCGCACCTGTGTTGGAAATAAGACGCGGAAGACCGAGTGGGCGACGACGACGGTAACAATTCGATTAGTTCCGGGAACCCTGCTGCTCTTTGGATAGCTCTAACACACTCATCGCTTGCTATCGTGCGCCTGACTGGGACATTTCCTTTGTAGAAGTACACACTGTCCTTCTCCGTTTGCACAACCGCTTTCCTAGAGCCAACGTTATTCTCTGCGGTGATTTCAATTACCCTGATATAATCGGGGATACTCTATGCACTATTTCTGGCCAATATAAAGAATTCCTCGATCTTGTACTTATGTATAATCTTACACAGACAGTCAATATGCCAACTAGGATCAACAACACCCTTGATGTAGTTTTTGTTTCGCACCCAGAAATGGTCCGCTCAATGTCTCGCGCTCCCGGTCTCAGCGATTACAATATAAATTTATTTAACCTATCAGTATCGAAGCCTCCCCGTAACCCTTCCACTAAAGTTATCCGTGATTATAACAAAGCAGATTTCACTACTATGAACGCTGAACTCGCGAATCTTTATCACACCTTTAAACAGCTCGCTCCTTCCAGGGCTGTCAAGTAAAACTAGTTAATACTCAAGCGCAAACCCTTGGCACTAATTGAAGCCTGTGTTCCAGTCATATGCATTCGTGGCGACGCTGGCAAACCCTGGTTCAACAGTGCCCTAACTAAGCTATCCCTGAAGAGAAAACGTCTTTTTCGCATAGCTAGGCGTTGTAGTTCAGCCCTCAGGTGGGAAAAATACTTCACATGCCTGAAAGAGTATACAAGCCTCTTGAAGTCCTCCAAAAAGAAATTCTTTCGTCAGGATCTACTGAACCTAATGAGCGAAAATCCACAAAAATTCTGGAATCTGATTTCCCCTTCTAGCTATCAATCGCACAACATATCTCTTTCTAACCCGGATGCTTCGCATGTGTCGCCTGACGAACGTCCTGATGTTATGAACTCTCACTTTTCTTTGATATTCACGCATGAACCGCATCCATAACATCCCGAACTTTTCTGATACAAAATTTTCTCAGATGCTGCCCATTACAGTTACGGCGGAAGGCATCGCAAAGTTGATCGACAAGTTGAAATTATCAAGCAGTCCCGGCCCCGATAACATATCTGCTAAAGTGCTCAAAGCAACCGTAGTCCTATCAAGTCGTTCACTACAAATAATCTTTACCCAATCCCTCAATGAAGGCTCGTTTCCAGATGACTGGAAGGTCAGCAAAGTAGTTCCAGTATTCAAAAGTGGTAACCAGTCTGATCCTTCAAATTATCGTCCATTCTCTTTAACATGCATTGCATGCAAACTAATGGATCATATAATGTATTCTCAAGTCGCCCTACACCTTGATAATAATGGATTCTTTTTCGCCAATCAACACGGCTTCAGGTCTGGTCTATCTTCCGAAACGCAACTTTTTGAATTTACCACCGAGCTTCATTTAAACCTAGATTCATTATTTCAAACTGATGTAATATTCTTAGACTTCTCAAAGGCATTCGATCGTGTTCCCCATGTACGACTAATCTGCATACTCTCTTCTCTCAGCCTACACCCGCAGATTCTAGCCTGGAATAAATGCTTCGTCACCGTCCGCCTTTGGTACACCGTTATAGGTGGATGTTCTTCAGCCTCAAGCAAGGTATTTTCTGGAGTTCCACAAGGATCAGTCCTTGGCCCCCTTCTCTTTCTCATCTGCATTAACGACCTCCCTTGTGGTATTTCATCCTCCATACGCCTCTTCGCGGACGACTGTGTCCTTTATCGTCGAATTTCTACTGAGTCTGACCAGGCCCTTCTTCCGAACGACCTGCATTTAATAGATAACTGGTGTACCAAATGGTTGATGCAGCTTAACATTTCTCAATGCAAATTTATTCAAATTTCCCGCAAGCACACTAACATCACCCATGAGTACTCATTACGCACAGTCAACATCTCGCAAGTACAAACGTTTCGCTACCTCGGTATCCTAATCGCTAGCGATCTTAACTGGTCGGAACACATCACGAAACTGATCGCCGACAGCTCTAAAACACTAGGCTTCATCAGAAGAACATTATCGTTGACACCCCCTTCCGTCCGTAAACTGGCATACGAAACTTTTGTTCGAACAAAACTTGAATACGCTTCCGCGATTTGGTGTCCACATCAAACATATCTAATCAATGCAATATAATCGGTCCAGAACCGTGCTGCTCAATTCATATCTTCAAAATATGACAAAACTAATATCAGTCGTATTAAGTCATCGCTCAATTTACCCACATTAGTCTATCGACGCAAGGTAGCACGTCTATGCTTATTCCACAAGTTGTACTACCATTTTCAACATGTGCGCGAATCACTTCTACTACCAGCACGTTAGTCACGACGCCTGTTCAATACACTCGGTTTACAGCGCATGTATGGATCCAACTGCTGCCATCAATAAATAATTTTTACCCACAGCAATCCAGGAATGGAATGCACTCCCAGATGCAATTCTCAGGGAGCATGACCCTGAAGAACTTAAAGAGCGGTTGTTTTCACATTTTGGAAACTACAATTGAACAATCTCTCTTTTCATTCCAAGAGTTGTTTCATTTGAAGTTGCCTGTACTCCTATTTTGTTTTGCTGCATTACTTAACCTGCGTTATTTCAATTCATTCTTGGTGTAACATCTTTGACTTATGTATATCTATGACTCCGCCCCCCCCCCTTATGTAATACCCTGTAACGGGCCCTTAAGGGTCCAATAAATGATGATGATAGCCTCGGGGTTAGAATAGTCCTGGCATGCTGTGACATGCTTCCGAGTGCACTCTTTTTTCTGGACTTGAACCGTGCATGTTGTCTCTGCGCCTGTGATGCGATTGCGTTGGTGTGTCGGGCAAGCGGAATGTGGATTACGTTCAAGCCAGGATAGGCCTAATAAGTGCTGCGTGCCCAATTGCTGGAGCAATTACATATTGGGACGAAAAATCATGCGTTCATGTTTCCGCAAGATCAATAACAGAATATTGGGTGCCAATGCTAAGGCAAAGAGAAAAGCTGGAATTCTGCGGAATAAGACAGCTGTTTCTTGATAAATAGTTGCACGAATGTTTTGTATCTCCATTGATAAACTCATTTGAGGTGTTGTAAATATGTGGACTGCGGTACTGTATGTAATAATGCCTCAAAAGCGAAATTATTCGTTTAAAGCCTAATCGAGAACGTAATAAATAATGTGTCCCGAATATAAAGAAGGGCACACCAGTGAAGTTGTCATGACATGTGTGTTATGGGGCCCCGTTAACATTTTGTTCAAGATATTTTGTAGTCGCATGAACGGCAATTTCTTTGGCGCCGACGATAAATCAAGGCAAAGAAGCTACTCTGAAGAAGAGGACAGCACTGCGACTGTTCCATATGAGCCATGCTCCCTGTCATCATTTACCCGAAATTTGTTCTCAATCCTAAGGTTGAACCATTTCATTTTTTATGGGCGGGCTTTTTAATAGTGCAGCGCGTAAGTAGTTTTGCTTAAATGAAATGGGTAACCCAATATAGAACGATGTTAAAGGGTTCTCGCACGTGCGTGCGCAGACGGCCGTGAACGCGGCTACGCAAACGCTAAAGGCGTACCGAGGACCTTTCACAGTTGCGAATACTTGCTCGCGGTCTACAGGAGTACAAACGGAAACCCGCGTAAACGAATATTAGTGCAAATGTAGCAGAAATAACTGGACGCGAGCGACGCCTTTTCTTTTTTACTTGATACAATTTGTATGTAAACTGTGCAACTGTTGTCGTTATTTTTTTTCTTATTGTTTGCGTGCTACTTCTGCAAACCTTCTCATCACTTTTTCTCTTCCTTTAGCGCTGCAATTTTTTTTTTGGGGGTGGAGGGTGGAGGGTGCTCTCACTAGAAAGTCAGCGCGAGGCATGTCACTAGTCAATTGAAGTGCAGTTAGTATAACCCAAATGTCTGAAAACATGCTTGAATTATCCGCAGTGTACGGGTTTCGATGATCGCGGCAGGTGGCACGGCATAGCATTTCTCAACGGTTCTGACATCGTGGTTTCGGAGTCTCCCTTATGCAAGCGTCCATAAAAGCGGCTAGATACACGATGTATTTTTGGCGGAATTGAACAGCACTTAAAGGTAGTGTGCAAAAGAAAAGAAAATAACAAAATGAAGAAACTTTCAGCGCTTACCACCCTTGCACTGGTCGCGTCCAGAGGGAGGTACACCAAACAGCTCACGGTCTCAGCTGCCTGTCCCATGCATCGGAGAAGTCTCTCCGAACGAGACAGACCTGGTAGTGCTGCGTCGCGCAAGGCTGAGACATCGGATGGGAGTAGGGTACATTGACAAAGACTTTCGCTCAGAGGCAAATCCTCCATGGCGAGACGGCCGCCAAGCAATAGGCGGCCTTAGAAGCGACCTTTCTCTATGGTTGGAAAGCGCTCATACGACGCCTCCTTAAAGCTACAGCGTAAGCTTCTGCCTGTGATCTGTTCGACATTGTTTGTACACTTCGCGCGGGAAACCTATTAACGCCCCGTTTGCCGCCGAACTTGCAATACGTGCAATTTAGCAGTTGCGGATACATGCTCGTGATATACAGGAGTATAAACGGAAACCCGCGAAAACGAGTAAACTGTAAGCAAGATAAAGAGCGCAGTCAGCAGTATCAAGCGCGCGGCAGAGGCTCGAGCTAGTCGACTGTGCTCAGTGCATCCTAGAACCGGCTGTCGTTACGAACCTCAATAAATCTCCTTTATAAGTGGTGGAGCTCGGCGGGGTAACGTTCCACTCTACCATCTTGGAACTCCGTTCTGGGACGCTACCCTCTGCCATGTCGGAAGACGACTAGCAGACTATTCCATCGCCACCCATCCCTTGCGCTGGCTTACGTATCATTCTGCCACGCGAGCGCGGCCAGTCACCGGTTCAGAAATCATGAGAGGGATATCAGTTCAGTTTATTACCTTTAAAGTCCCCCGTGGGGGCATTACATAAGGGGTGGGTTTTTATAAGATAGCAAAACATTGTCAGAAATAATAAGTAACAAAATGGTCGGTTAAGAGTTCTGTTAAAAGTGGTATTAGCGACGTTGGCGGGAAGGCCGTTCCAGTCTGTGGCGGTACGGAAGAAAAAGGAGGCTGCGAAGGTGGTTGTCCGTGCACGTGGGCGTGTCACTTGACGGGGATGGCTGGTGCGATGAGATACGCGTACTGCTGCTGTAATGTAAGGCTCATGATTAAGGGAAGAAAAGAACTTGTGGTACAGGGAAAGACGGGAAATGCGACGTCGACATGAAAGTATTGACAAGCCGGATTCTGATTTCAGAGATTAAACACTGACGTCGCATGAGTATGAGGTATGAATAAATCTAACAGCACGATTTTAACTGATTCTAATGCGTCGGTGAGATATGCTTGATGTCGGTTCCAGATGGCTGACGCGTATTCCAGTTTCGGCCTGACAAGTGACTTATATGCTAGTAATTTTACATCTGATGTGACCTGCCGTAGATTCCTTTTTAGAAAACCTAAGGTTTTGTTAGCTGCGGAGATAATGCTAGTGACATGTGCGCGCCAAGACAAATCGTGAGATAGGGTTACACCTAGATATTTATAGGATTGTACTAATTCTCATGGTGTGTTATAAATTGCCTATGGGAAGAAGGAAGGCTTGCGACGGCGGGAGAAGTACACGAATTTACATTTGTTGGAGTTAAGGGTCATCAGCGAATTGATCCACCATTCTAAAACACTGTTCAGATCATTTCGGAGAGCAGTATGGTCAGAGGAGTTATTGATAGAGCGGTAGATGACGCAGTCGTCTGCAAACATGCGTATATTACAGGAGACAGTGAGGTAAATCATTAATATATTTAAGAAAATAACAGGGGACCAAGAACAAGTCCTTGGGGCACTCCAGAGGTTACTGGGAGGGGACTTGATAGGTTACCGTTGACTAAAACCATTGGTGTGCGATTAGACAAAAATTCATTTATCCAGATTAAAGACGGTGAATGCGGGAGATGGAAATTCAAGACGATGAGCAGATTGTGAACAAGCTGAATGCTGGAGCCAACGTTTCGACAAGTGGACATGTCTTCTTCAAGGCGGTCAGCCTTACGTTGCCTTGGTCAAATGCGGTCAGCCTTGAAGAAGACAAGTCCACTTGTCGAAACGTTGGCTCCAGCATTCACCTTGTTCACGTTTTGCTCATCGTCTTTATCCAGATTAGAACTTAGGGTCCAAGTTCAACAGTTGACGTTTTAGTAGCAAACGTCGGTGTGATACTTTATCATATGCCTTTGGAAAATCTAAAAAGATTGCGTTAGATTGTACATTGATGTCAAGGTTGGTATGCAAGTCATGAACGAAAATTGCTAATTGAGTTTCGCAAGAGAAACCTTTCCGAAAACCATGTTGTGGGGCGTCAAAAACGTGATTACTGTCCAAGAAGGTAAAGATTTCAGTAGATGACATATTCCATGATTTTGCACGGCACGCTTGTTAATGAGATGGTTCGATAATTTAGTAGAGAATTCCTGTTACCTGTTTTGTAGGTTGGAATGACCCTTCCCACTTTCCAATCACCCGGCATGTTTCCTGAAGAGAGTGACTGTGAGAACAGTAAGGACAAGTATGATGCAGCCATGTGTCTTGTGTTTCTTAGATGATAGCTTAGTCTTCTGGATTATGGATTAAATTCCGTCAGCACAAAATGTGATGCATGGCATGTGACCTTCAATATTGTACAAAGGTGCAGAAATGTTTGTTTCGATTTCAGTCGTAAATACTGTTGCAAATGCGGAATTAAAAGTGCCAGCGCATTCAGTATCGGCAATCGTCTCGTGTGAGTCATTGGTGTGCGTAATAGTGCGAACAAGATCAGGATTTATTACTTGCCAAAATTGTCTTGGGTTAGTGCGCAGCAAATAAGGGAGCTTGGTGCCATAAAAGGTGCCATAAAAGGGAAAAAGATATTCGTTTTCAGCTTTGTAGTAGATTTCCCATCAATGCGAGTTCCCGTTATTTTTAGCCGCTCGGTAAACGCATTTCTTATTTTCTATTTGTTTAAGGCGTTAGTAAACCATGGTTTTTATTACTGGGGCAAATGTGAACTTTAGGAATATATTTGTTAGCCAAATCTGTTAACTTATCCTTAAACATCGACCAGTTATCAAATATAGACTGATTGCGATACGCGGCTTCAATCTTGCGGAAGAAGGTCTCACGTTCACGGTTAATTGGGTCATAGTTTATAGCCTTATAGTTTTTTTATGTGTCTTATTTGGTGTTACAGGAAAACAGGAAACACGGGGAATGCGGGAGATGGAAATTCAGGACGATGAGCAAAACGTGAACAAGGTGAATGCAGGAGCCAACGTTTGACAAGTGGACATGTCTTCTTCAAGGCGACGTATGCTTTATCGCCACAGTATATATATAGGTGGGGTTCTTCTAAAGGGGAGAGGGTATGAGGCGAGAGGCTGCGGAAACGAGGGAAAATGTGTTAGTGTGTCGAATTGAGAGTAAAAGAACGCTGTGTACAAGGTCAAAGCCAGGGCAACCCCTCCCCCCCCTCCCCCGGTTTGTCAACGCACGCGCGTTAGCCGGCGTGTCAAGGGGGTCTGACACGCCGGTTGACAAAAGAAAAAGGGGGGGGGGGCGGGGATACGCGAAGAAATCAAACTAAGTGTTGTTGCCTATAGCTTGAAGTTTACCATAGCGAATATTCTAAACCTTCCTTTGAAACGTTTATGCCTATTGGTTGCAATGTCTTGAAAGTGTGGATAAGGTATGATTCTCTGTATTTTCTTTCTCGATCAGAACGGAAATTTGACTAAGATGTAAAGTTTAAGTTCATCAAAGTTATGACCTGGTCGAGTGAAATGCTCGGCGACGGCTTTGGGAAGCTTTTTAGCTGTGTCCGCGCGATGCCCGTTTAATCTGACGTTCATTGATTGTCCTGTTTCACCGATATATTGTTTCTTACAGAAGGAACATTCAAGCATATAAATCACATCCGAACTTGCACATGTGAAGCTAGATTCGACTTCATGTGTAGAACTATTTGCGGTGCTTTTAATTTTAATGTCACTTTGAAGGTGCCTGCAGGTTTTGCACCCAGGGCGACAACAAGCTTTTATTACGGGGGAACGCTGTTGGCTGACTTTTGCGTGCACTAAAATGTCTTTAGTGGTCTTGTTTCGGCGATATGTAACCCTGGGTACATCCGGGAACGCTTTTCGCAGACGCTCGTTACTTGATAATATTTGGTGGTATTTTCTTAGGATGTTGTTTATGTTTGGGAGTGCATTAGAATGTTTTGTTATAAAGGCCCGCGGTCTGTCAGATTCTAATGTGGGCTGTCTCTTCACCAATTGCGACTGTCTCTCCAATCTTGACGCGGCATCATAAGCTCTATTGAGAGCAACTTGGGGACAGTTCCTTTCTGCTAGCGTTGATTTAAGGACATTTAGGTGGTGGATATAATCGTGGTCCTCGCTGCTGATTCTTCTTATACGTTTCGCTTGTCCAACACAATTCCTTGCTTCCAATGTCGCGGGTGATGACTGTTGTAGTCTAAATATTGCTGCCTATCTGTAGGCTTCCGGTAAAGTGTCGTTCTCAGTTTTCCGTTTTCGATGTAGACCGTCGTGCCCAGGAAGATGATCTGACTAGGAGAGTGGTGAGCAGTAAATTTAATACTCGAGTGAAAGCGATTTAAATGACTAAGTAAGTCGGTTAAGGCGCTTGTGCCGTGTTCCCATATTATAAATATGTCGTCAATGTAACGAAGATAGGTCTGGGGTATTAAAGTGTAGGATTTCAGCAGGTCTGCTTCAAGCTGTCCCATGAAAATGTTCGCATAAGTGGGAGTGAATGGCGTACCCATGCTAGTGCCGAAAATTTGCAGGTAGTGTACAGAATCGAATTCGAAATAGTTGAGCGTGAGAACTAACCTAAGGAGCGCTAAGTAAACTTCAGGAGCGTGCGCTTGGGGATTGATTGCGACGGATCTAAAAACGGCTTTTATTCCTTCACTCATGGGAATGTTGGTGTAAAGGGCAGAAACATCCAAAGTGACTAGAATAGCGCGGTCGAAATGGATTTGGTTGGCGCTGATGCGGTCAGTAATTCGAAGAAAGTGCGGCGTGTCTTGAACGAAAGGTGGGAGGGTGGCGGTGATGTTTGACGAGTGGTGATTTAAGAATTTAGATAGTGACTCAGTAGGTGTGTTATTAGACACAATAGGCCTACCTGAGATTTCTGCGGTGAATATTTCTTCGACGGGAACTTTATGTATTTTAGGAAGAAGATAAAAGCGGCCTGCTGTTTTGTTCTTGGGCGTCATGAAGCGATATTCAGATTGCGTGATTAGTTCCCTGGACAGGAGCTCCGCTATTGTGCTTATCACAATATTGCTGTAATATGAAGTTGGGTTAGAGTCGAGTTTTATGTGATGGGTGTCGTTGCTCAGTTGCTTAGAGGCCTCATTCTTGTACTTTTCTATAGGCCAGATTACGATACTGCCGCCTTTGTCTGCTGGTTTTATTACAATATCATTCCTTTTCGCAAGTTCTTTAAGGATTTGGTGTTGAGTGGGGGTCAAATTTTTGCGTTACCGGCAATGCCGTGTTGACTCTAGAATTTCCTTTGATATCAGTTTTAAGTATAAATCGAGGTCTGGGCACTGTTCGGTTTCCGGTCTCCACGTGCTAAGTGTTAAGGGAGTCTCTATATTCTTTTCCTACATCTGGTCTACCGAAAAAGAACTCCTTGATGCGCATGCGTCGTGAAAACTGTTATATCTTTGTGGAGTTCGTATTCGTTTACTGCGTTGTTCGTCGGACAAAACGTTAGACCACGTTTCAGGAGATCAACTTCTTCGGGGTTTAGACTCTGGGATATGTCTACTGCAGTGCTCTGGATGCTAGCCTGTAGGACTGTCGGTGGAGCTACGTGCTGCAGGGGTTACATTAGTTTCTTTGGGTGAATCTGCAGTTCTAATATCTTGGCGCTGGTATTTGTCTAGTAATTTTTCCTCGTTAGCTTGGACGACTTGTTTAAGTTCTCTTTTTTTCCGGTTCGGTTAACTTTATGCTGTCGAGTTGATCAGAGATTATCATAAGTCGTTCTTTGCAGTGTTCTTCGAGAACGTCAATAAGGGATAGCGATGCATTTTCTAGGACAGCATTCTACTTTAATAATAGCCTGGAGGGTAGAGAACTGAGGGCGCATCTAACCTTAATTCTGAGACCTTGTGGGATTTTCCTCTGTTTAATGCAGCTAGTGCAAGTTTTTAGGTGATATCTGTAATTTGTTTGTTTGGCGACGAGTTTGCTGGATTGGAGGAAAGGGCGAGATTTGTTGTTGCGCGTGCTATCCCTAGTGCGTGGTAGTCATTTCTGTTTGGTTCGGGCAGACCTCCGGGGCGAAAAATCTTCAGGTGGCGTCTTTTTACGCTTAATTTTTCTTGTCGGGGCCTGCACCGATGTCTGTCTGCGTATCGGTTTGCTTGTTAGTGTATGTAGCTGTTTGCGTAAACGCTTCGCGGGTGGTTGTGGGCTTGCGTACGCGCGGATGTTGTAAAGGTGGTTTTGGTTCCGCGTCCACCGTCTGTGTAGATCCTTCTTGGGTTCTACCTACGGTGGAACGTGCGTGCGAGCTGGTGTGGAAAATTTCAGGCGTGTGTTCCTGTGTTGAAGCTCACTGGGACGCAGGATTTATTGGTGTTGTTGGTTGCGTCGATTTAAAAGAGTTCCTGAGCCTCTACTTGATGTTGTTAGCCATTACCCTGACGCCAAAAAAATTTGGGGTAAAGTCCGTCCCGGGCGAGCAGAATGTCGGGGTCCTGGTGTATTTCAGCGCGGTGGATGACATCGACATTTTCGTGGTGGTTTCCAATGTCAAGAAGAAAATCAATGAGCTTACCTGTGCATACGTAACTTACGTATTGAGCTTACGACCTTCTGAAATCCTACCCTTGTAAACCCCACACCTGTCTTCGTTACATTGACGACATATTTGTAATATGGGAACACGGCACAAGCGCCCTAACCGACTTAATTAGCCATTTCAATCGCTTTCACCCGAGTATTAAATTTACTGCTCACCACTCTCCTAGTCAGATCAACTTCCTGGGCACGATGGTCTACATAGAAAACCGTAAACTGAGAACGACCCTTTACCGGAAGCCTACAGATAGCCAGCATTATTTAGACTACAACAGTCATCACCCGCGACATTGCAAGCAAGGAATTTTTGTCAGACAAGCGAAACGTATAAGAAGAATCTGCAGCGAAGACCACGATTATATACACCACCTAAATGTCCTTAAATCAACGCTAGCAGAAAGGAACTAACCCCAAGTTGCTCTCAATAGAGCTTATGATGCCGCGTTAAGATTTGAGAGACAGTCGGAATTGGCGAAGAGAAAGCCCACATTAGAATCTGACAGAGCGCCGGCCTTTATAACAATATATTCTAATGCACTCCCAAACATAAACAACATCCTAAGAAAATACCACCCAATATTATCAAGTAACGAGCGTCTGCGAAAAGCGTTCCCGGATGTTCACAGGGTTACCTATCGCGGAAACAAGAACTTTAAAGATATGTTAGTGCACGCAAAAGTCAGCCAACAGCATTCCCCCGTAATAAAAGCTTGTTGTCGCCCTAGGTGTAAAACCTGCAGGCACCTTCAAAGTGACATTAAAATTAAAAGCACCGCAAATAGTTATACATATGAAGTCAAATCTAGCTTCACTTGTACAAGTTCGGATGGGATTGATATGCTTGAATGTTCCTTCTGTAAGAAACAAGATATCGGTGAAACAGGATGATCAATGAATGTCAGGTTAAATGGACATCGCGCGGACACAGCTAAAAAGCTTCCCAAAGCCGTCGCAGAGCATTTCAACCAACCAGGTCATAACTTTGATCACCTTAAACTCAACATCTTCGTCAAAGTTCCGTTCTGATCGAGAAAGAAAATACACAGAATCATACCTTATCCACAATTTCAAGACATTGCAACCAATAGGCATAAACGTTTCAAAGGGAGGTTTAGAATATTCGCTATGGTAAACTTCAAGCTAGAGGCAACAACACTTAGTTTGATTTCTTGGGGTATCCCCGCCCCCCCCCCCTTTTTCTTTTGTCAACCGGCGTGTCAGACCCCCTTGACACGCCGGCTAACGCGCATGAGTTGACAAACCGGGGGGGGGGGGGGTGCCCTGGCTTTGACCTTGTACACAGCGTTTTTACTCTAAGTTCGACATGCTAACACATTTTCCCTCGCTTCCGCATCCTCCCGCCTCATACCCTCTCCCCTTTAGAAGAAACCCACCTATATATACTGTGGCGAGGAAAGCATACGTCGCCTTCAAGAAGACAACTCCACTTGTCGAAACGTTGGCTCCTGCATTCACCTTGTTCACGTTTTGCAGGAAAAGAGAAAGTAGCATGAATGACATTATGGTCACTAATTCCTCGAAAGTGTGTAATTGATGAGAGGGTACTGGGATTATTAGTCAGGATTAGGTCCAGAATGGTTGCGGAGTCTGGTGTCACGCGCGTTGGCTCTGAATCTAATTGTGTCAGATTAAAGTTCGAAGAAATGTCGACAAAATTTTTGTCTCTGGGTCACCTACTATTAGGGAATATGGTAAGTTGCTTCAGTCTATATTTGGGAAATTAGTCCTCGAAAAGTTTGGTGGAGGCATTAGGGTAGATGATCGTAAGTTGTATTAAATTGTTATTGAGCTCCCCACAGAATTCAGGAGTGGCATGGGGAGGCTTGTAGCAAACCCCCAGCAGCACTGAATTGGTGATGTACGATATAGTAGCCATAGTATTTCGAGTTTTGATGCGATGTTAATAAATGGACACAAAAGTTGCCGGTGAACTGCTACAAGAACGCCGCCGCCCCTTGTGCCTATGCGGTCAGTTCGATGAACATGGAAGTCGGGTAGCTCGGCCAAAACTTCGGTATCAGTGACGTCATTGTGTAGCCAAGTTTCTGTTAGAATGAGCATGTTGCTGCCTGTTGACGATATGATGTTAGTTACAAGCTCACACTTCGGAAGATAACTGCGTGCGTTAGTAAAGGCTGCGGAAAACGAAAGATCATTTCTAGGTGCAAGTTCTGGCTGATTCTTTTTTTGTATAAGACGGCATGATTGCTGCACAATTTCTTTTACAAAGTTGGATGATTCATCAAAAATATATCGTTTAGGACCAATGTACAAGGTTTTATAGCGTAGAGAGCATGCAAGTGATTTAAATTTGGCGAAATGCAAAAGCGCCTTCCGGTGCTTTGTGAGTCAGGCGAGAGAAATCTTCCCCTACACTAAAATTAATTCCTTTCAGCATTCGGCCTTCGGACAGAAGGGCGTCTTTCGTTTTCCAATGTGGGAATT
This sequence comes from Dermacentor variabilis, assembly GCF_050947875.1. Taxonomy (NCBI): domain Eukaryota; kingdom Metazoa; phylum Arthropoda; class Arachnida; order Ixodida; family Ixodidae; genus Dermacentor; species Dermacentor variabilis. The sequence goes on from NW_027460379.1 coordinate 1,404,197, forward strand.
TTACTATTATTGGACGATTTCGCTCTTTGGTGCGTTTTCCTAAGCGATGTGCCCGTTCTTTATCTGTGGGGTTGATGTCGGTTTGTAAATGATTACGGCACTTCTGAATTAATTCTTCAGACTTAGCGAAAGTTTCATTTGTAGTGGGGTCAGTAATTCCGTAGAAGATCAGGTTATTGCGGCGAGATCGGTTTTTGGCGTCGTCGAAACGGGCCTCTAACGCTGTGACCAGGCGAGGTGTTTCAGTTGATGTTGTCTGCAGTATTTGTGTGTCTTAGCGTAGAGGCATGAGAGCCGGATAATGGGCCTCTAAGTCGGTCATGCGCTTATTCACGTCGCTGATTGTTTCGTCTGTGGTGTCAGCTGCAGTTTCAGGCCCTTTAGCTCCTGCACAAGTGTTGTTTGGACTGCGATTAGTTTCTGCAATTTGGCCAGTACAGTGTCTAGGCTGGCAGGACCATGGTTAGTCTCGACGTCAGGAGATATGATTAGTAGCAGACGGATGACTTAAATGCACTCAGTGGCAATTGCGACGCAGCAGCGTGGGCTCGGGAGCTGTACCAGAAGATGATTTCTTGATTTTTTGAACAAAAAGTTCATATGTTTTACTAACCTGCATGGCGAGAGCAAATTGGTTAGCGAACTGCACCAAGGTACAGTCACCGGGCCCACGGGTCCGAACGTGGTCAGCGTTCAAGACGTCGATTACAGATGTATTTGTCCGACCCGCCGTCAGGAAACTCCGAGCCGAGCAGCGTTTGCGTACACGCGCACAGGACACGAGTGAGACATTCACTAGCTATATAGAAGACGTTCTCGATTTGTGCAGGCGCGTGAACGCTGCCATGACGGCAGCGGAAAAGATCAAGCACGCCATGAGGGGAATCGATGATGACGCGTTCCAGATGCTTCTGTCCAAGGACCCGCGCACGTTATTGGCGACGTTATCAGCTTGTGCCAGAGCTATGATAATTTACATAAGCCGCCAGCTCTGACAAGGCGACATCCCACACAAAATGCGGCATCACTCTGCAGCCTGACCACCAGCTCCGAACAAGCCTACCTGATAACCAAAATCAAGGATTTCGTCCGCGAAGGAGTCGCACGGCAGCTGTCTCTGGCGTCCGTCACTCAGGGGCCTGCAAGCACTTTGCCGTCTCATCTCCGTAACGTGATGAATGAAGAGGTCGTGGAAGCGCTGCCGGCTGTTCACCAGCAGGATGCGTGGCTACACTGGTCACTTATGCTGCAGTTGCTGCAATGGCCCCTCGCAGTGTGCCCGTATGTTGATTCCAGCAGCCTGTGCACCGCCCCGTCCCCTGGGCCACCACGGCCGTCGCTAACCCGTGGCGTACGCCGGACAATCACCCTATATGCTTTGCATGTAGGTATCCCGGTCATGTCAGAAGTTTCTGCCGCCACCGATCGCATGACGATCGGCGGGCGCCCTATGTGCCGCCTGATCCAAATGCGCCTTACGGGCACTTCGACCCATCACACTAGCTCGCTCCCAGACTGATCGCCGTCCTCGCTTCGCACGCCTCTGGTCACCCGCCCCACGTGGCCGATCGCTTTCCCCTATGCATCGCCGGCACGTCTCTAAGGAAGAGGTAAACTAGACGACGCAGTTCCCGAGGCAAGAACTGCGCAAGTGTCGACATGTATGCCGAAGTCCTCCTTTACCTGCTAACGTGGTTGATGTGTTTATCGAAGATGTCGCTATAGTCGCCCTCGTCGATACCGGTGCCGTTATTTCAGTTATGAATACCAGGTTTTGCCGCTCGCGCTTCCTAAAGTGACTCCGTTTCCGTCTGAATTGTCGCTTCGAACGGCGAGTGCTCAACCCATTCGCCCTACCGCTGCTTGTACAGCCCGTGTGACCATACAGGACTTTTTATACACGATTGCGTTCACAGTTCTTTCGTCGTGACCCCCCCCCCCGCCGTTATTCTAGGATGCGATTTTCTCTCACGCCACAATGCCTTCATCAATTGCACTCGGGCTGCGATTGAACTTTCCCACCTTGGTGACCTGGCCTCAGTCGATGCTCATCCTGCCGCTACAACTGTCATTCCCCCGTGCTCTTCAGCATTCGTATCAGTCTTGTGTAGTACTATATCCGACGGGACGGTCTTCTTCATGCCCTCTCAACACTTTGTTACCCGAAAACCGCCTCCTTTGCCCTTTGCAGCTCTTGACCTTGCCGCTGGTGTCTATGTCCATTTACAATCGGATATCTTTCATCGCCACTATCCCTGCTCCGCCGCGAACTCGCGGTCAATTCAACACGAATTGTCTCTGTCCTCGACGAAGTGCCTTCTTCTGCCTTCCGTGAACGGAGTGCACTCTCCATCCCCGACTCGACATGGATTGATGTGTTAAGCCCATTCATCGCCGAAGATCTGACACATTCACAGCGATCTCAACTTCTCGCAATCCTTCAGCACTTCCGCCGTTCTTTCGACGTTGCGCGAACATGTCTTGGCCGTGCATCGACAGTCGAGCATCACATCGACATTGCAGACCAGATCGATGACATATTCTGTAGAGGCGTAATACAACCTTCACAGTCCATGGGCCTCTCCCGTGGTACTCCTCACAAAGAAAGACGGTTCCATCCGCTTTTGTGTTGGTTTTCGACGGTTGAACAAGATCGCGCTGAAGGACGTCTACTCATTACCACGCATCGATGATGCTCTGGACTGTTTGCAGCGAGCCGAGTTCTTTTTTCGTTGCATTTGCGGTCAAGCTACTGGCAGGTTCCGATGGCAGAGGTTGATCGCCCAAAAGCAGACTTTGTCACACTTGACGGCTTGTATGAATTCACGGTCACGCGTTTCGGACTTTGCAACACACCTGCTACATTCGAAAGAATGATGGATACTGTTCTGCGTGGCCTCGAATGGAAAAGCTGTCTTTGCTATCTAGACAACATTGTGGTGTTCGCCCCTGATTTCGCAACGCACCTGCTCCGCCTGCAGCACGTACTCACTTGGTTTCCCAACGCCGCGTTGCAACTTAAGGTTAAGTGTCGATTTGCGTTTCGTCAGCTCATAATTTTAGACCATGTCGTGTCACAGGTGGGCTTTCGCCCGGATTCGGAGAAGCTATGTGCTGTTACTGCATTCCCAAAAGCTACCTTTATGAAAGAGCTACACAGTTCCATCGGCCTCTGCTCTTACTTCCGCTGATTCGTTCGAAACTTTGCGTCAGTTATGTCGCCTCTCACACAGCTTCTTGGTGGCGCTAAAGATCTCTCTTCATGGTCTCCACAGTATCACGCCGCCCTCACAACCTTGCGCCATCTTCTCACGACGCCATCAATTCTTCGTCATTTTGACCCTCAAGCGCCAACCGAAATTCATACCGATGCAAGCAGTACAGGCCTAGGTGATGTGTTGGCAGAGTCAGCCTGGCCACACAGAATACGTCGTCGCATACGCGAAGGAAGGAATGAAAACTTTATTTGGTCCTGCAAGTAGTGATAATTAATCACTAAGCGGGCCGCTCCCACGTCGGGACCGGAAGGCCAAGCCTCACGGCCACGTCGTGAGCCTGCTGGAAAGCCCAGAATTGTCCATCCAGGTCCGGGCTGCGAAGTGCAGCCTCCCACCTGGACGCATCCTTGATCGCCGAGTCTTCAATTATTTCGCAAGACCAGAGCATGTGTTCGAACGTGGCTAAAGCACCACAATCTTGGCAATAAGGCTCTGTATACGTCTCTGGATAAAACATGTTCAGTCTCCGTGGGCAAGGATAAGTACCATTCTGTAGTAAGCGTAATGTAAGTGCCTGAGCCCTGTTTAGTTTAGGATGCGGCACACTGTAAACCCTGCGATTAAGAAGGTAATACTTTGTGATTTCATTGTATGTGGAAGGGGAGTCTCTGTTCTCGGGGAGTACCGCCACGCCGTTGCGCGCGGCAGAGCGGAGGGTAAGATCTCGCGCTGCCTCATGAGCGGACTCATTGAGATTCGGAGGGGCTCCCTCGATCATCCCAAGGTGAGCAGGGAACCAACATAAGTAGTGTTGAGAGATCTCGCATGTCTGCATAATTTTAAAAGCAACCTTAGCCACCGAGCCCTTCTCAAAGGCCCTAACGGCCGACTTTGAATCGCTATATACAAAAGGCCTGCGCCTGTCAACCAAGGCGAGCGCAATAGCCGCTTGCTCCGCGACCTCTGGCCTATCAGTCCGAACGGTAGCAGCGTTAACGAGACTGCCCTCATTGTCCACAACTATGGTAAACACCTTTCTCTCCTCGTTAAAACAAGCATCGACGAAGCCAACCTTCTGATTCTCATCCCGAATGAGTCTCAGTAGGCAAGCTCCCCTGGCCTTTTTTCTACCAACATTTCGCTCCGGATGCATGTTCCTGGGAACAGGCTTGACATGATACCGATTACGGATCTTCACGGGAATACCGACATGAAGCTGCGAAATCTTCTCCTGAGGAACACCTAACTCTCTCAGAATATGCCGACCCGTGCTAGTCGTAGAGAGACGCACCATCTGCGTCCTCTCCTGAGCCTCAGCTATCTCATCCAAGGTATTATGAATTCCCAGCTGGAGAAGTCGGTCGGTGCTGGTGCACAGTGGCACTCCCAACACTTTCTTCGTGATCTTCCTAATCTGCGTGTCAAGCTTCTACTTCTCCGATGGTTTCCACTTGTGCATGGCCGCCACATAAGTAAAGTGACACAATACAAATGCGTGCATAAGTCTAATGAGACTATCCTCCTTGAACCCCGTCTGCTTGTTGGCCACCCTCTTCTCTAGGCGTACCGCACTTTGTCTTGACAATGATCTGCTGCATCGTCAGCGTGTTGGCGCCGTTCGACTCAATAGTCATCCCCAGAACCCTGATCTTATCAACCCTAGGTATGAGATCGCCATTTCTTGTACGCAGCTGACTGCTCAGCTGGTCCACGGGGATCCATCCCCTTGGCTTGCGTCCCCTTCTAGTGGGACTGTACAGCAACAACTCCGACTTGGAGGGGGAGCACCTTAACCCCGTCGAGTCCAAATAATTCTCAATTACATCTACTGCCTCCTGCAGAACACTTTCGATATAGCCCTCACTGCCACCGGGACACCATATGGTCACGTCATCTGCATACATGGTGTGCCTAATCCCCTGAATCTCCAAGAGCTTCTTGGTCAATCCGACCATGGCCAGATTGAACAATGTGGGCGAGATGACGGCCCCTCGAGGAGTGCCCCTGTCTCCAAGATTTAACATCTTTGACTCCAGCTCTGCAACCTTCAAGGTAGCCTTCCTGTCTGACAGGAAGGACCTGACATAGTCATGAAAGCGCGCGCCGAGGCCAAGATCCGAAATGGACTTAAGAATATAAGAGTGCCGAACGTTGTCAAAAGCCTTCTCCAGGTCCAGCCCTAGGATGGCCTTAACGCCCCTTCCATCTCCATCAATGACCTGATGCTTGATGAGCTTCATTGCGTCTTGAGTCGACAGCCCGGCCCTAAAACCAATCAGTGTGGGGGTAGGCCTGGTTCTCCTCAAGATACCTTGTAAGCCGATTAAGCACCGCATGCTCGGCTACCTTGCCCACACACGAAGTGAGCGAAATAGGCCTTAAGTTATCAATGCTCGGGACTTTGCCAGCCTTGGGAATCAGCACCGTGAGAGCTGTCTTCCACTGCACCGGAACCACCCCGTCTCTCCACATAGCTTTAACTTCCCCGGTAAGGCACTTGATTGACCTATCGTCCAGATTTTTCAAAAGCTTGTTCGAAATCCCGTCCGCTCCGGGAGCCGACTTGCTCTTAAGGTTATGCAAAACCGTGCGTACCTCTTCCACAGAAAAGTCCTCATCTAGGAAAAAGTTGTCCTCTCCCGTGTAGGCCTTCTCAGTCAGAAAAACATCCGGGTCCGCAACAGGAAGGTATTTGTTGGCCAGCTTTTCAACCAGATCTTCCTCCGAGGCAGACCCCACTGCTTCGTGTACAGCTCTATCAAGGACGTGCCCCTGACTAACCCTCGTATTGGAGTCGTGCAGCAAATGCTTAAGCAAGTGTGATGCCTCAAATATGGGGACAAAGGTTCGTGTACTCAATGGTTCGGTTGGTTCTCTTAGGCGGAGCCTCCGACAACCCAATTCAGGACAAAGCCGTTGGTTTGAACACACACACACAAAGACATTTAATCAAACTAAAAAGAGGCGTAAAGTAAATAAAAGGAAATAGAAAGCATGCCTAAAATAAACACTCAAGCAGACATTGCGGCAGGGAACACATATAGGGCTTGCATGAGGTTAACGGATGCGCGAGTCCGGGCTTGCCACGAGGGCGGGGACGCGTCACAGTCTCGACGCGGCGACAAGCTGGCGAAAGGAGTGGTGCCGGTCTCACCATGGGTCGCGGTGTAAGCTGACCGACCGGGCGACCGGAGTGCGCCCACTCTGGCTAGGCGAGGAAAAGCAGGCGGCTTGGTGGCGCGAGTAGACGGCGTCGGCGTTCTGGCCAGGCAGCTGGCGTAGAACTCGGGCCCGAAGCCTGACTGTTCTTGTCTCGCCCACGGGCGCAGAAGCTCGAACGCCGGCCTCGGGCAGCAGGCGGCACGACAGACGGGGCGGCGTTCTGGCCGGGCAGCTGGCGTAGAACTCGGGCCCGTAGCCCGACTGTTCTCGTCCTGCCCACTGGCGCAGAAGCTCACCGGCCTTGAGGAGCTGGCGCCACACTCAGGTAGACGGGCGACGCACAGGAACAGGTTGGCAGGAGGCCCCGGTCGGGTGAAGTCCTGGTGGGCTCGGGTCGGAAACCCGACGGCCCGTCTTCAACGCCCGCTCCGGTGGTTGGCCTCCTCCTGCAGTCGCTTTATGGGACTCTCCTGGCGTCTCCCCGGCGTCTCCTTGCGTGTCCTCTCCTACTGCCAGCGCACCACGCTTTTTATTCTTGTCTGGCCGATTTGGCATTCTCGGATTGGCTGCCTGACGCCCCGTGGTCTTTTCTAATTGGTTGCTTTTCTTCTTTTTGTTGATTTTCATGCGCCGCGCGTTCTCGTGCCGGACGCTCTTCGGCGTCGTTGTTTTCCTTCTTCCACCTCGGCGCGCGTGCACTCAGTGTCGTCTGCTCCTGACCATCCCGATCACCGCACCATGTCGCGCACCACACATCACAGCAAGCCCCACGACCTCTCATTGCACACCTGCTCGTCCGCCGAGTTGCATACCTCATCCCACTGTTGCCCAGATAAAAGCTTACAGTGCTCCTCAATCAGCCTATTTAGCTTGGAAATCTTTTTACGCAGCCTGCGATTAAGCCTCTGCTCTTTCCACCTAGCCAGCATAGACCACTTGGCTTCAGTCAGATAGGCCAGCCTACTATCAACACTATCCACCTCGAAATCCGTAGTGATCTCCTTCGTAGCCTCCTTTACATCCTCCCTCACCTGGGTGACCCAATCCTCCAGGGACGGCCGGTACAGGTCTTCGAATTCCTTCCCCCTTTCTCCTCTCTCCTCCCGGATCATCCGAAACTTATCCCAGTCTATAAACGTTAACGCCCTAGGGCGCCTACCCTCAACCTCAAAAACGACTTGGTTAATATAATGATCACTACCTAGCTCTTCGGCATGATTGCACCAACTAAGCTTGGCTGCGTTCTTTACAAAGCCAGAGGTCAGGGGTGGTATCCCTACACGTCGAGGTCCCTATACGTGTCGGAAAGGCAGGGTCAGTGGCCAGCGTAAGGTCAAACTCCGCAGCGTTCTGCCAAAGGTCTCTCCTTTTTACTGTGTCATGCTTGTAACCCCACACGTGATACGGAGCATTAAAATCCCCAGCCACGATCACCGGATGGTCCCCGGCAAGCTTAGAAGCCTTCTGCAGAAGCAGCTTGAATCTCTGCACCCTGTCCCTCGGGGCACTATACACGTTCAGAATAAACACGCTTTTCTTGTTCACCCGGTTAGGAATCACCTCAATCATGACATATTCCAGGGAACTTAAAGGTATCTTAAGATCACAGATCACATGCGTCCGTTTGCTATCCAACAGAATGCAGGTCCCCCGAGCTTTGGATCCGCCGAAGACGGTTCGGTAGCCCGTCAGAGAAACTTCTTCCGTCATTGTCTCCTGCAGTAGAATAGCCTGCGGCCTACCCTTCCACGCGCGAATATACTGCTGTAGAGGCGCCCGTTTACAAGCATACCCCCTACACTTCCATTGCCACACACAAAAAGCCTCATTTTGTCGCGCCATGTTAAAGCAGTTGCAGCGAGCCATCTTGCTGAACCTGAGTCTTCCCTGTCGAGAAACCAGCCGACTGAGATCCGGACCTAAGAAGGGAAGAGGCACTCAGACTGGATTTGTTTTCGGACACCTCTATTCTACATTGCAGCTCCTTGAACCTCCCATCAATCGAGACGAGCGACTCTGTCAGACGCGTATTCAGCTGTGCCAGACCATCATTGACCTGCTTAACACTATTTACAACACTCGACAGCATCTCCTTCACCTCAGATCTAAACTTCCTCGAAGCGGGCTCCGCCTCATGAGTCATCGTCTTCCTCTTTGTGGGGCGCGACCCACTAGCCTCACCTACATCAGCAAAATCCATGCTCTCTATGGGCTCAGGCATTGCCCTCTCGGCCGGTGCAGGTCCTGCCACACCCATATGGGCCGAGATTTCTGCCCTAAGCAGCCTCACCATTTCTCTCAACTCTGCGTTTTCCTGTTCTAGCCTCTTGAATCGCGCCTCATTCTTGCTTTGCTCTGGCCTTAACAAACTAGGCATCTCCGTTCGAGCACTTGTGTGCTCCGTTCAGGTAGTACCACTTGCCGCTCCACTGGGGCCCTTGCCTTGTAGACCCTGCAGCACACCACTCTTGCGCACACCCTGTCCCGCTGTCCCGTTGGGGCCACGCGCAGTCTCAGTTCCCAACTGTCCGTCCAGTCCGAAGCGCACCTTAGACGCCGATCTGCGCCCAGACCGGCCACCGGAGCGGCTGCGAGATGCTCTACCTGGTCTCCTTGATCTTGACCTTGAACGTCGACGCCCACAATCTTGTCCTTGCCCGCTCTCCAGCGTCTTCCCCAACGTCGGCAACTGGCTGTCGTCGTACCTGAAGCCTCCCTTCTCTTCATCCTCCGCCTTGATGTCCGCCATAGCCCGCTCAAAACGACGGCGCCGGACCACATATGGGGTACGGAACCACTGCTGCTACTCCTTGGCAACCGTGATATGCTCTCCCGCACACAGTTCACACTTGGGCGTACACCGGTGGGCCTCATTAGGATTGGTTGAACTGCAGCCCCTGCAAACCACTTCTTCCGGCGAGGGGCAGACGTCAGCGCGATGCCCCAGCTTTCCACAAGCATAACAAACATGAATCTGCTTGCGGTAAAGCGTGCACCTAACCAGCGCGTTACCATAACGAACGTAGTTGGGCACCTTGTATCCATCAAAGGCGATGATGACCGTACCCGACTCCTTGATGCGTTTTGCCGCCAGGGCCAGGGGATTAAGCGGGTTGACAATCTTGCGACTGAGCGCTTCAGGTCCCTCGCTGAGGAACATTTATGATTCCCTTGCACGTTTCATGCGGCTCCGCACGATATGCCGCAGTTTCATGCATGCGCCCAGCAATGCATAAATCCTTGATCCTCACGTACTTCGCAGCATTTTCTTCTTCCGGCGGGCTAACCACCACAATATTCTGCTGAAAATTGGGACAGATTGTGTCCGCTTCTCGCTTTGCCTCGTCTAGGCAAGCAGCAGCCGCGATTGCATCAGCCACCGTGGCCGCACGAATTTTAGCAATATTCAGACCTCCCCTGATCCTCACGATAATCTTGATATCATTTCTCGGCAGCGGAGGAATTTTACCGCGAAGGATGATACCCTTCTTGACGCTAGCAGGCGAGTTTGGACTCACTTTGCCGTTCTTGGGTCCCGGCCCGCCGTTAGGGCTAACAGCGTTGCCGTCGTATGATGGCCTTGGCTTGGTCGTAGAATTCCTCTGGGTGTTACTTTTCCAGCCAGCATCCTCCGAAACGTCTTCCCGAGCAATATCTTCGCCTTCCACAGCGTATTCCACCATGACAAAAGCGTCACGCGGCCGGGGAGCCGGCGCGGCCCACGAGCACGGCGGGTTCGGCGTTAAGGGTTAACACCTCCGGCGGCGTAGTCTCGACGAGAAAGGCCGTAAAATCAAGTACAGTCCACTCGCTGAACAAGGTCCTATATCCCGGTATACCGCGTAACTTCGCGATTCCGCTTAGTACAGAATTAGGCACCAAAGAGAGAAAAATCCGGTCAAAACTGCCCATAAAGCGGGAGCCGACGCAGACACGTCTCACTACTTGTAGTGGGGCAAGTGCCTACGCGAGTCTCGCGTTAATTAAGACGAAGACCAATGAGAGCGTAACAGAAAAGGAGTGTTTGGCCATTGTGTGGGCGCATGGCAAGTTTTGCCCATATTTATACGGCCGATCTTTTGACGTAGTGACCGACCACCACGCACTATTTTCGCTGTCGACGCTAAAATACCCATCGGGCCGCCGGGCATTGTGAATTCAAGAATATGACATCTGCGTGGTTTACTACCATCATGATCAGCCTGGTTACGCCCACTGCAGGGAAAAGACCTCTCCCATATTTCTCCAACTACCCCGGTTATGCACTAATTGTGGCTATGTTGTCCCTGCAAACTTCTTAATCTCATCCGCCCACCTAACTTTCTGCCGCCCTCTGCTACGCTTCCCTTGGAATCCATTCCGTAACTCTTAATGACCATCGGTTATCTTCCCTCCTCATTACGTATCCTGCCCCTGCCCATTTCTTTTTCTTGATTTCGACTAAGATATCATTAACTTGCGTTTGTTCCCTCACCCAATCAGCTCTTTTCTTATCCCTTAACGTTACACCTATCATTCTTCTTACCTTGTTTACCGTTCCGGGCGAAAGCACTGCGACGCTGACGCGTTATTCCGATCACCGCTTCCCCCGAAAGCCAGTCATGACTCCCCCTGCGGGTGCACATTGTCTTCTCTGGACTTTGACATTATCGCTGCTGCACAGCAGAATGATCCCTGGACTGCATCTCTGTTCGACCTTCTCTCCGATACGTTGAAAGTTCCAAGGTCACGAATGCTTCGGCGCCAAGTTCCTCATTTTGCGATTCGAGACCAGTTATCGACGCAACTATGCTCCAGAGCGACGCACCTGGTTACTCGTTATTCCGAGAATCTTGCGATCAGAACTCTGCTCCTCGTTCCAGGTCGATCCTCAGTGTGGCCACGCGGGAGTCTTCAAGACCTACGAAAGACTTCGACCCCGCTATTACTGGCGTGAAATGCACAATTTCGTTCGAAACTTCGTCCGCTCTTATCATGAGTGCCAACGCCGCAAAGTGCGAACACACAACTCCTCCGGTGAACTCCAGCCTTTACGATGCCCATCCCGGCCCTATGATCGTATGGGCATAGATCTCTATTTCCCACTTCCGTTGACTCCTACCGGGAACTGTGGATAATCGCTGCGGTAGACCACTTAGCACGTTATGCGGAGACTGCTGCTCTACAATATGCTACAGCGCAGGAGGTCGCCAATTTCGTACTACGCCGTTTTCTCCTTCGTGATGGAGGTACACGTGAACTCTTAAGCGACAGAGGTCGCGCCTTTTTTCTGAAGTCATCGAACAGCTGCTTGCTGAATGCGCCATTGTTTATCGTAAATGCACTGCTTATAATGCAAAGAATAACGGTGCCACCCAACGCTTTAGTTGAACTCTTGGTGACATGCTCGCTATGCAAGTCTCACCTGATCACTCTAATTGGGACCTAGTTGTTCCGTTTGTCACCTGCGCCTACTACACTGTGACTCAAGCCACTACCGGATTCTCACCCTTTTACGTTCTTTACGGACAATGAAGTTACTCATTACACATCGTGTCATCACTTCTGAGCACTGCACAAACTTCCATTTTCGTATCGATGAAGCACGCACACACAACACCTACGAACACCATATTGTAGCGAAGTGACGCAGCCGTTAGATGTCAGACGCATCAGCTCACCCGGGAGACGAAGATGAATGGCGACGAGCTCTGGCAGGGGCAAGTCCAAATCCGCAGGTACGACGACGACAGTAGCATTTGAACAACTAGGTTTATTCACTTGGCATCTGCCGTAAGTTTAAACTGTGCAAAAATCTACAAACAAAACGATGTCATACCCGTCGTCGTCAGCCTGCCTGACCGGCCTGGTCTCCCGTAGTGAAGTTGCGCCGTCCGCTGCTGTCTACTTGCTCACTCCTCAAAACTACTCGAACTATCCTTTAAATAAGTTTACACAGCATCCAAGAGACACTTTTCTCCACCAATGGGCTACTTCGTTACTCCGACCAATCAGGCAAGCCGACATCATCCAATAAGCGTCAGAGTTCAAGGGGACCAAAAATGGGCGCGTCAACACTCCGTATACAAAAGCACTCTGACCATACCTAATCAGCTTTTGACAGCCGAGCGTGGGAAGAGGCCGCTTGAGGTACACGTGTGACGTCAGGCGCGGCGGCCGGGCAGGACATGCCTGCGGCGCCGTCGCGGTTATTTGTGTACAAAGGTTCTCCCCCCGCGGCGAGGAGACCACAAAATTCCCCGCAAAAAAGCAACGAGGCCCGCGCTATACTGTTGTCGCGACAATATGCTGAGGTGGGCGATCACAAACTTTTCATTTTGGCGCGTACCGAACTAGTGTCATGCTTAGAATGTAGGTGTATGCGATGGCGTTCGCGTTTGTTATGCACATGCAAAAGACGGCCTAAAACACACGAAATCGTCGGCTTCATTTCTTCCGACCCTCGCGTAAACACAACAGAAATCTGTCTGTTTCCTTTTGCGATCACACGTACTGAAGAGGCCAGGAAGAGTAGAGCGGCTTTCGGCGTTCGACAAATAGCTTTGCAGCTGATGAATAGCTCTTGCCAATGATCACAATAAACCGCACAAAAAACAAGCTGCTGCTGCAGCCTAGCGGCCTAGGCCTCGCGCTCCGCTTCGCTACGAACCAGCGCCATGTTTGTGCGGTCACCGCATGGAGGCGAAAGTTCACGACCACATCTCGTGGCGTCACGTCCGCCCTTACTCGCGGACCGCTCGCTCGCTTGCGGTGCGGCGTGCGGTCATGGGCGGTTTGAGCGTAAATCGGCCCAGGGCTAATTTACGCTAGTCATCACTGATTTACGCTATATTAGTCATGACTTAATATGGCAGTGCACTTTGAAACAATGACGTAACATAGAATGAACAAATACTAGCTCTGTGCGTGTCGCACAGTGCTCCTCTATGTTCATTCGGTGTTACATCATTGTTCCGAAGTACGATGCCACGTTACATCATGTAATCAATTGTAGGCTCTCTATTGACAGCTTCTAAAAAGACCTCAGCAGCAAAGTGCATCTGAATAAACAAGCCATTGTTGATGATTCACACGCGTGCTCGGTGATGTAGTGACTTGTCAATCAACACACCTGTATTCCGTCATAATAGAGCCATCTGTATAGGAGTATGTTAATAGATAGCGCTGGCGGCGCTTAAGCGTGCTACGCTGTTGCTGCGACAGATCCCTTGCTCAATGGCTGAGATACACCAGTGTGTTCGTGTATGCGCGTTCTTGCAAGCTGTTACGTACAGCGTCTGGCCTCATTCGTGAAAGGAATGCGCATTGGTTTGTGGCAGAAAACAGACCGAGTTTATTTTCTGCAAGAGACGTAGACGAGAGCCGGATGTGTTCGAGGGGACAAACTCTCGGTCCCTGCTGAGTGGCCGACACGCTGGGGGTGAATTCTTGGAACTCAACTTGGGGTGAGGTCGCTTCCTGTTTCGTCCGCACTGGTGCTTTGTCCAGCCAAGGAGCGGTGGTGCGTCGCCTGTACACAACACTTTCCTCCCTTAGATGGAGTCGCCGTAGTGATCCGGAGGGCGTCGTTCCCGCTGCGGACATGACTCTGCAGTCGTGTTTGGCATGGTCTCAGGGGCAGTGCCAATCTCTGGTTTGGTCACCGATGATTGCGAAGGCTCCAGCGTTCCTCCAGCCTCTGACGACGTGGAGTTATCTGCTTTTATCCCAAACATAAATGGGAGCGGGGCACTGCTCGCGGTTACTCTACAGCCCTTATCCTGTGTCGCCGAACCTTCTGTGGCGTGTCTCAAATCATCGGGCTTGATGTGGTCACGTTTTCATCGCACTAACCTGTTAGGGCTTTTAATGAGCCACGATCTGTGGCCTAGCGTTTCCAAAACCATTCCCTCCGTCCAGATCAGATTTCCTCCGAAGTTTCGAAGAAAACTGCTTGTCCGACAGCGAGTACTCTCGACTTTGTGTTCCTGTTGCAGTTGGTATGGATTATGTTCCCTTTTGCTAGGGGCTGAATGCACGTGAGAGCTGTATTCAGCTCACGCCCGAACACAAGTGCAGCTGGCATTTTGCCCATTGATGCGCAGAAAGTGGTGTGTTGATTTAGCAAAAACTGGGCCAGCCCACACGCAAATGTTCCGTCCTTGTTTTCGGCTACTGCTTGTTTGTTTCAAAAAACCATCCTTTCTGCTTGGCCATTAGTTGTAGGATGATATGGTGCACTTGTTACGTGGGTCACCCCATACTTCTTTAGGAAGCTCTCAACTTCTACTGAAACGAAGGATGGTCCGTTATCAGTCACATGCTTTTTGGGGAGCCGAAAAGCTGCGCAAAGGTTCCAGAGTTCCTCAATCAATGTGGCAGACTGTGTATTGCGCATGGAGCATACTTTCAACCATTTGCTGTATGCAACCATTTGCTTTTGAGTTATAAATCGTTTCTTTCCTGATTTCGTTTTTTCCTCTCAAGTGGTTACTCATGGCAGGTTTCTTTTCATTTGCCGCCACCCATGAGGTTATTTTGGCCTCTCTCACTTTCCGCTTGACGTTCTTTGTTCCTGTTTTGCCCACCCTAAAGTCCGCATACTAGCTGGTAAACTTCCTAGTTCTTTTCCTCCACTGTGAATCAATGTTTTTCCTGTACTGATAACTAAACACTCTCCCAGCCCATTTACTTTCTTCCATATTCCTCAGTCGTTTTTCATCATAAATTTTACTGTGAGCTTTCCTCTCTTCAATACTTGTCCAGCTCATATCACCCTGCACACATTCACTTGTATTGTTCCCGCGAGCGCCCAATGCGAGGCGTCCCACTGACCTTTGGTTCCCGTAGAGTCCTAATTCTACCCCGATTTCAAGCAAACAACCGCATTTCCAAAATTAAGTCCTGGAAGAATTACACCTTTCCACATACCCCGGCGCACCTCGTGCCTATTGTATCCCCATAGCGCTCTGTGCTTAATTATGGCTGCATTTCTCTTCCGCTTTACTGTTAGTTTTTTCCAGTGTTTCCATATATCTATCGCCTTCGTTTATCCATATACCAAGATATATTTTTTACCCGAAGTATTTGCTGGCCCTGCATTGCCACTGCCTATTCACTGCTTTCATTGGGTGGGTACCATAACACCTGATTTTCTAACGCTAAATTTCAAACCTAAATTCTCGCCTTGCTGTCCACATATTAGCCAGACGTTCCAAATCGCTTTGCTTGTTAGCTAGCATTACAATTTCGTCCGCATAAAATAAACCTGGCAGCTGCTCTACTGCTGTACCCGCCTGTTTGTATGAGAGATTAAACCCGATGATAATTCCTTCTAGCGCCCTCTCCATCCTCACCATGTACATCAAACAGTAGTGGGGATAAAGGGTATCCCTGCCTCAGTCCCTTGTTGATATCAACTTTCTCCTCGTTCCTTCCGATTCAACGCAAACGGTATTTTCTAGGTAAATCTCTCTCAAAAGCTGTAGACAATCGTCGCCTAAGGCTTCCCCTTCCAGAATATCCCACAAAATGTTGTAGTCTACGTTGTCATACGCTCCTCTAATGTCTAAAAATATTGGTTACTTTTACTCGCAGAGACGCGCCCTCTCCTGTCGTAATCAGGCTTTTGCGACGCCTCCTTTTCTGAATTGCCACACTGAACGCTTTTCGGTTTTGCGTTATGGCCTTTTCCTCTCTCCCACGCGCTTAGATCTGGCGACTTTCGCGAGTTTTTGATGCGGGGAATACTTCGCTCTTTGACCCTGTGCTGACTGAAATAAATCTTGCGTTGCCTGGGGCTCGATGGGATTGATGTGCACAAGGCATTCGATAACGTCAGACACGAGGCCATACTCAGAAACCTATCGGACACGAATGTTGGGACACGGGCGCTCAGATACATCGTTGCCTTTCTTCGCGACCGGACAGCCAGCTTCAACTTTGGAGATAAGATATCAACAGCCCTCAGGTTAACCTCGGCGCTAGGGGTGCACCCCCGGGTGCAGTACTATATTTTTTTTCTTTTCAACTGTGCAATGAGGAAACTACGCAAAGACCTTAACAAGCTCCCGCTTATCCGCCATGCCATCTATGCGGACGATGGGACCATTTCAACGAGGCAAGGCAATGCCGGCGCAATCAAACAGGCATTGCAAACAGCAGCCGACACGGTACAAGCCTACATGGCCGGCAAAGGCCACAAATGCTCCTCTACAGAGTCAGAACTGTTTATTGCCCGAAAAACAACGCAGACAATCAAAACTACACTGCAAGTCGTAGTCAACATAGAAGTAGTACCCCTGGTCCCCACTATCAGAGTCTGGGGCTCTACATAGAAGAAAATAACTCATGCAAGGAAACCATGAAGAGACCGGCGAGCACCTATCGCCAGATAATCGGGGTGCTGCGACGTATTACTGGCCACAAGTTTGGACTCCACGAGAAAGAGGCATGCAGGCTAATGCAGGCTTACTTCGTCTGCAAGATAACATACACATGCCCTTTCCTTCAACTACGGAAGACCGACATCGCAAAGATCCACACTTTACTACGTTCAGTCTACAGAATAGCCGCCGGACTTCCTACATGGACAAGCAACGAAAGACTGATGCAATTAGGACTCCATAGCTGGTGTAGATGCACGCAAATACACTAGAACAGTTTTCCTGCAATATTAACGCGTTCTTATTCTCCTACTTCCCGCAAGCTGTAAGAGAATGGAATGGATTGAAGCCGTGTGTCACTGATCAGAAAACGTTTCCCAAATTAGTTGAACTTGCAGAGAATGCAGTCCTCTCTTTTACTTATTGATATTGTTTGCCTCTCTGTATTTGTTCCCAACTACTGTTTCTTTATTTTCTGGCTCAAAAAAAGAAGCCAGGATTGCAAATATACATATGATGTGTCAAAGTTTAAACACCCATTCCTGTAATAATCCCCATGGGGTTGACAGTATGTTTAAGTAAGTAAATAAATAACAGCGAAATCGTGGAAGCGCGAAGAGCGGCGCACTGGTGGAGGCTGTCATGCACGCAGCAACGGCATGAGATCCTACAACTCCTGAATCTCCCCCTCTCTCCCCACGCACACACAGGAACCACCAAGAGGGGGAAATTCCGAGAGATTAGGAACGAACTGGTCATTCCACCACTCCCGAAGAACATGGGAGAACACAAGGGACGCGCACGCGCAGAGTCCCTCAAGAAGAGTGTAGCATACAAACCGGCCGCGTATGTGAACGCCTCGCCTGTGGGGCACCGCACATATGCGAAAGCGGCTGTGGACGGAACGGGGCGGATCTTCCAAACCGAGAAAATCGCAGCGAGCTCTATCCTAGAAGCGCAAGGGACCGCCATTGCTAGTGCAACCGCTGTCGCAGGGACGCTCTTCATAGTATCCGACTCAATGTCAGCGATGAAAAGCTTCAGATAGGGCCAAGTAAGCCCAACCGCGGCAGAAAAGCTACAGAGGCCGGAGATAACCATCAGGCTTCTCTGGGTCCCTAGCCACGAGGGAAACACTGGCGCGCAACCTCACAGCCCGCGTAACTACTAAGCGGGCCGAGGGGCAGCCTCCTCCGGAAAACCCTGAAACAGTGTCACTAAGTTACGAGATCGCCTCCGTCGGCAAAGAGAGGAACGACAGATTTACACACCTCCATGCGGCGGCCTAAAGAGACAACAGGCTGTGGCCCTGCGCAGAGCTCAAACGTGCAGTGTGCTCAGCCCCAGGAGACTAGCGGCCATCCTGAAGGATAAGAGCGCCTCGACATCTACGTTTTGCGGCTGAGATCAGACTAGGCAGGATCACATTCTATGGGGAAGCGACCGCCCCCGCCCCCAAAAGAACTCCTGCGGCTAGCCCTCTCACCTGAGAAATGGGAGGAAACGCTGAGAAGTGTCGACCGAGACTCACAGACCTGGTTGGCGGAATGGACGGCGACAGCTGCGGCCCCCTAGGCCCGGCCTAGCCTCCCCCCATGACCTGGCTCCTCCTTCCCCTACTATTTAATGAAGTTGTTTCCTACTCCTCCCATGAAAAAATAACGAGGTATACTGTAATGCTTGGAGTCGGGCATGAATTAGATGGTAGCTGGTCCATGCCGTCGTCCACTTCATCCACGCTGAGGACGTTGTTGAAGTGAGAGACTTGTCCTCATCGATAACGAAGAATATGGGTTTATTTACAGTATCTACATAAGGACGTTGCACTTGATCAGTATAGCATGACTGCGAGAGAAAGCACACTGAGGAACCGTGCAACAGCTCCTTAAATACACTCCCTAGATCCCTAGGTGAGGGAAAACGTTCGACCGGAGTCATCGTAGCCGAGCCGCCTTTGAGGGGGAAGGCTTACACTCACACTTCTGCACAGGTCTCACTGCCCCCACCGAGGCGAGACGGCCTTCGCAGAATTGGGTCTTGCCCTAAGGAGGCGCCTCTTAATCCCTGAGCTGACCCCCACAAAGTGGCCGCCGTGGTTCTCCATTGTCTTGCGTCTTGAAAGGCACGTGGGACGGTGCCGCCAAATACATTCTCTCAGGAAATCCCCCGCTCCCGACAGACCAGGTCGGTGATGGTGAGTTCACTAACAAAGCCTAGTTCGCCGACCTCGCCCCGGCATTCCGGCGAAGAAGACTTGCTGACTCGGCGTATTCTCCTCCTCACACATTCAGTCGCCGCAGCAGACATCGCGATGCCAAGAGGCTGCGGAATGACGCCCTGTCGTCCTTTCAAAGCAAATATCTACAGTAGACCTAGTGGCGCCGTTCGGCTGGAGGCTGACGGTCGGTTCCAAGAAAACGCTAACGCTGCTGCTGCAGCTGGCTGGGAAAACTTTGTATGTCGGGATCTCTACAGGCCCGTCCTAACAATACCCAGGCCTTGCATATGATGCAAAGAACTGACTGAACTAATTGAATTTCTCAAGCTAAAATACGTAGAAAGATCGCGAACTACGACTTGCACACAACCTACAGACACGATAGCTCTCGGATTGTAATTTAACTATACGAGAAAACATAATTCTGTCGCGCGAAAACTCAAAAGAAACCCCCTTCAAACGCACAAATCGGCCGCGGCGTTCATAGACCGGCCGTGGCGTCCGCCATATTGAGCGCGCCGGCCCGATGGGTGTTTTGGGGGCCCACGGAGCGGCGCGCCGGGTTCCTTGTATTTACTCCAGCTGGCACTCGCCTCCGCCGCATCGACCGCATCGCGGCCCACGCAAGAGGACGTGCGTCTAAATGTCGTACAAAAATCCCTCATGTGACCTGATCCGAGGTGCCTAGGGACAGGATGGTTTAGGGATTTTTGAGAAGGCACGATGGTGGCGCCGAGCTACGCTGTGGCGTGTTTGTTCTCGATTTGATCGTTCTCTGGACCGCGCCAACCGCGCGTTGTTCAACATTGCTCATGTGATTGTGCACGCTGTGGCGTGTTCGTTCTCGACTTAATCGTTGTCTGGACCGCGCCAACCGCGCGTTGTTCAACATTGCTCATGTTATTGCGCTTGCGTTGCTTCTGTGTCGCTTGTAGGTTCTGTGTTACTTGGCGGAAAACCGTGAGTAGTGGCAGTGCGACTTTAACCTCAGTGAGCTCTGGCAGTACAGAATCTGCGTTGTGTGACCCGTGCTTCCTTGAGAACCCGGCGGTGGTGACAGTTGAAATGTCGAAGTGGCCTAGCGCATCGGCAGCGCAGTTCAGCGAACCGCGATGTGGCGTCGCCGTGTCCGCCTTTGCTTAACGGACATCGAGGGATGTGCGGCTAGCTGCAAGTCATGTAAATGCGACTCGTCAACCGCCCGCTGTACAGGGCTTAATGTGTGGTTGGCGTGCTGTGCTTGTAACGAGTGGTGCAGCCGTGCAGTGAAGGTGGTGGTGGAGCGGAGTGGTCTAGGAGCTCCATTTGCGCGTTCAGACATGCGCTCCCGTTTTGGTCTCATTGGCGGCTATCGCGGAATCGTGGTGTCTTGTATGAAGTTTGCCTTGCCTTGTATGAAGTTTACGATGCTAACACGCAGCATGGTCACGTTTTTCCATGCTATGTGTCATTGGCATGACGGCCGAGTTGAAGACGAGGCATGTGTCTGTTCTTTGCGTTTGTATGCTGTAATTTGCTTTCTATCGTGGAAGTTCTCGCAGTCTTATTAAGCAAGAAGTACGAACGTAAACATATGAACACATTTCTGTGTCTGAAATTTTTAATTGCCCATAATACCCTTTACGACTGTGAAGTGGTATACACGGCCTGTGTGAATCGGCTACCTTTTGTTGCGACGCTCTTCCGTGTGGTAGACTGATGCATGGTGCGCGTTTATTTCTGTACTGTTGTAAAAACCATTTGTTTATTCACTCAATACAAACTTACTGCTTCCTTGCCGCAGTACATTTTAGTTACGCGATGAAGCATACTAAAAGTCAGAGGCGGTGCTTTCACCCAGCATAGTATGTCCACTAAGATGACTTGAGAAGTGGCGGGTGCGGGAGTGTATAATTAAAGAACTCTTATGGACCAGCGACAGTGGCCCCTTTCCACTTTTAGTATGCTTCACCGCAAAACTTTGGTGTATTGTGAGAAAGGTTCTCTTAAAAAGGCCCATTATGCAACGTTTCTTCGTAGCTTGCTACACCGCAATACATGGGTGGAAATAAGCATCGTACAGTAAAACATGCTAAAAGTGGAAAGGGCACGTAGCTTTACACTGTGCTCATTATATTCAATTGTGATATAATTTGTAAGTGCATCTGTGCTTGTAAGCGTCATTTACAATTCTTTGTACATTAGAAATCAATATTGCAGGGGAGCCTACTAAAGCACATTCGCCCTTATGGAACGCGTTATTCACCTTCAATGCAGGAGCACAATGTGGATTCATGCCCATGCTTTTTGCTGGACTGCACATGCTCTTTTACAATTGATTTGGTCTTAGGCCAATTGTTTGGCCTAAGACAATCTGTTCATTGTCCTAAATAAATCAATACCCCGCAGGGGCGTCAGCGTCAGCAGGCGTTTGGTGTGTTGCGACACCACGTACCCGAGCACACGAGGGTTGGACCCTCCCGCGTGTAACCGTGCGCGGCTTAGCCGTGTCTGGGGAAAGGGGGATCCTGGGGGCTGAGCCGATGCCGGGTGTTTGGACCTTTAAGGCCCCCCGGCGGAGGCAACACACCTCTTCGGCCTCTGCTTCACATAGACGGCACCCCCGGACTGACCCACCCGGGGGAAATCGGTAGTTGCCTTTTCCTTTCTCTCTCTCCCTCAAATCTTCGTCTTTCTCTCACTTTTAATCTTTCCTGTCCTCTCTTTATTTCCGTATTACTCCCGGCTTCGTAGGCGGCGAGGGTTAACCTTGTGCACTATATCCAGTCTTGGGTATATGTATTTGGTTATAGCGGGGTTGTACCGCTGGCGTACACAGAACTGAATATTTCCGTCCTGTGTCGTCCCCTGGTTGGGCTCCATGGTGGGCGGCGGCCATCCCTGCCGAAAAAACCATACTTCTAATGGCCACTTCTTTTCCCCGACTACCTGATCGCCCTCAGAAAAGAGGGAGCACCGAAGATATTTTCCAATTTCTTGGGAACAAACAGCCAAACTTCCCCCGATTCCATTAATTCATTCAAACAATCCTGAAAAGACCATGAGAATGATTTCTTCTTTCCTCGTATCTAAGTATCTAACTGAAACTCTTGGTACAGGCTATAAAGCAACGAAAATGGCTAGCGGCGATCTCCTTCTGGAACTCCGCAATCCGAAACAGCTTGAAAATCTTCCTAAAGTTCAGTCATTTGGGGAAATCCCAGTAACAGTAACCCCACACCGAACTATGAACACCAGCCGTGGTGTTGTTTCTGACGACGATTTGATGGAGCTCACAGACGCCGAACTGTTGGAAGGCTGGAGTGAGCAAAACGTGATCAATGTTAAAAGAATCATGCTAAGGCGCGACGGCAAGGAGATAAAAACCAAGCATCCTGTATTGAATTTCTCCTCAAGCGTTCTGCCTGAGACACTCGATGCCGGATATGTAATGCTACGGGTCAGGCCGTATGTTCCAAATCCTCTCTGCTGCTTCAAATGCCAGCGTTTTGGCCACAGTTCCTAGAACTGCCGAGGCCGGCAGACATGTGCAAAATGTAGTTCCCGTGATCATGCCTCTGAAACGTGCGAAAACGCTCCACACTGCGTGAACTGTGGTGGCGAGCATGCTGCATACTCGCGGTCATGCCCGTCTTGGAAGAAAGAAAAAGAAATAGTCACAATCAAAGTAAAAGAAAACATATCATTCAAAGAGACACGCAGGCGGGTTGCATACCTTCCTAAGGCCAGCTTTGCCGAAGTGGCGCGTCAGGGGGCTGCGTCACAACGGCCTCCGGCGGCTGTCCGACCCACAAGCCGTGAGTCGGCAGTTACGCCATCTGCCCCCGCGGCGGTTGCTGCTAGCGCTGCTCCGTTAACCCAGCAGACGGGGCCACCGACCCCGAAGGTGGGCGCAGCCGAGGCTGCCCCAACCTCCCCAGCCCCTTCCAGCGCTGGCAACAGCCGGCGCAGCCAAATCCCTCAGGGAACCCCATCGACCTCCGGGCTGGTGGGCGCAGGGGTCTCGCCTTCCGAGGTGAGACTCTCTCGAAAAACTTCTCGCTCTCAAGAGCGCGTGTCCGGCGCCTCACAAGAGGCAATGGACACAACACCTATGCCCACGGCGCTCCAAGCGCCTAAGCAGCGGCGAGGCTCCCTCGAACGCTCCAAAAGAGGCAGAACCCCGGTTACAGGGCCTCGCAAGAGCTCTGTAACCTAAGGCATCACTTCCGTTTCCGTAAACACAGCAACAATTCGCTTTAAATATGGATACACAAATCATACAATGGAATGTCAGAGGTCTTCTGAAAAACCTTGATGGTGTACAAGAACTCACCCACCAACACAATCCAAAAGTGCTGTGTTTACAGGAAACACACCTAAAATCAAAATACACAACCTTTCTCCTACAGTATTTAACTTTTCGCAAAGATCGCGATGATGGTATCGCATCATCGGGCGGCGTTGCCATTGTCATCCATAAAAGCATTGCGTGTCAACCTTTACAGCTACAAACGCCTCTTGAAGCAGTGGCGGTTCGAGCTGTTCTTCTAAACAAACTTATCACTATTAGCTCTCTTTACATCCCCCCACATCACAAATTAACGAAACATGAATTCCAATCCGTTATAGATCAATTGCCAGAACCTTATGTTGTTCTGGGTGATTTAAATGCACACAGCAGCTTGTGGGGCGACTCTCGTATCGATGCGCGAGCTCGTCTCGTTGAACAATTCCTTTTTTCGTCCGGTGCGTGTCTGCTGAATAAGAAGGAACCCACTTATTACTGTCTTGCAAACAATACCTTTTCCTCAATTGATCTGAGCATAGTTTCTCCTTCTATTCTGCCTGAACTTGAATAGGAAGTTACAAAGAACCCTTACGGAAGCGATCACTTCCCCATACTACTACGAACACCCCAAGAAAACGAATATCCACCACAGGCACCTCGGTGGAAGATGGAGACAGCTGATTGGGACAAATTTCGAACTCTTACTGGTATCACATGGCATGACATCTCCTCGTTAGAAATTGATGCTGCTGTGGACTATTTTACAGCCATTATAATAGATGCCGCATCTAAATGCATATTACAAGTAAATGGCCTGTCGTGCAAAGGGCGTGTCCCGTGGTGGACCGACGATTGTAGGATCGCCCGTAAAAAACAGAACAAAGCGTGGGGTTTGCTACGCGCTTCTCCCACTACAGAAAATCTTATCAACTTTAAAAAAGTAAAATCCGAAGGCAGGCGAACCCGCCGACAGGCCAGAAGAGAAAGCTGGCAGGAGTTTTTAGCGGGCATCAACTCGTACACAGATGAGGCCAAAGTCTGGAACAGGGTTATTAGGATAATAGGGCGACAAGCACAATCACTCCCTCTGGTAAACACACAAGGCGATACCCTGCAAGATCAGGTAGACTCACTTGGGGAGCACTTTGAGAGCGTCTCGAGCTCAACCCATTATTCTCAGTCCGTTTTCAAATATAAACAAACCGAAGAATGTAAGCCAATAATTAGAAAATCCAGACAGAATGAACCCTATAACCGGCCTTTCAGTATTGCCGAGTTGAGAGCTGCCTTGAATACATGCAAAAGCACTGCACCGGGACCTGACAGAGTCATGTATGACATGATCAGAAACTTACATACTGACACACAATTTACACTACTTACACTTTTCAACACTCTGTGGGCTGCGGGATACCTCCCATCCACATGGAAAGAGGCGATTGTGGTTCCTGGCCTGAAGCAGGGAAAAGACCCCTCCTTGGCAGCAAGTTATCGTCCGATAGCTCTTACCAATTGTCTGTCTAAGCTCTTTGAAAAAATGATTAATCGCAGACTCGTACATTTCCTTGAACTCAACAATATACTCGATCGCTATCACTGTGGCTTCAGACAAGGGCCGTCAACAACCGATCACCTTGTGCGCATTGAAGGAAATATCCGCGATGCATTTATACATAAACAGTATTTCCTCTCGATATTCCTTGACATGGAAAGCTTATGACAAGGCATGGCGTTACGGGATTTCGCGAGACCTGTCGGAAATGGGCATCCGTGGAAATATGCAGGACATAATCGAAAGCTATCTGTCAAATCGTACCTTCCGTGTAAAAGTCGGTAATGCACTGTCACGTCCTTTTACGCAGGAAACTGGTGTACCCCAGGGAGGCGTGCTTAGCTGCACTCTCTTTATCGTTAAGATGAATACACTTCGTTCTTCACTGCCCCCAGCCATTTTTTATTCCGTATACGTAGACGATATACAGATAGGCTTCAAATCCTGCAACCTAACAGTATGTGAAAGACAGGTACAGCAGGGCTTAAACAAGGTGTCCAAGTGGACAGACCAAAATGGATTTAAAATTAACCCGCACAAAAGTTCTTGTGTTCTCTTCACAAGAAAGAGAGGCCTGGTACCTTATCCCTGTGTAGAACTGGGTGGACAACAAATTCCTGTTGACAAAGAACACAAATTTCTAGGTGTTATCCTTGACTCCAGGCTTACCTTCATTTCACACATAAGAAGTCTGAAAGCAAAATGTCTAAAAACCATGAACTTACTTAAAGTTCTATCCCACACTACATGGGGTAGCGACAGGAGGTGCCTGTTGAATCTTTACAGGAGCCTAGTTAGATCACGGTTAGATTATGGTGCCGTAGTATATCACTCTGCTGCACCGAGTGCGCTAAAAATGTTAGACCCCGTTCATCATCTGGGCATCCGCCTCGCCACTGGCGCATTTAAAACAAGCCCCGTCGAAAGTCTATATGCAGAGTCAGACGAGTGGTCACTACATATTCAGAGAACATATATTAGCTTCACCTACTTTCTTAAAGTGCGCTCTAATAAGGAACATCCGTGTTTCACAACAGTAAACGACTTAACGTGTGAAACACTCTTCCGTAACAGACCCTCCATGAGACTTCCTTTGTCACTGCGTGTAAGAGAACTTAGTGAAGAAATGGATGTCCCAATACTCGAACATCCCCTAATGGCTCCTGCTAATCTATTACCGCCCTGGGAGCGGCAGATGATAAAATGTGACACATCCTTTGTAGAGGTCTCGAAGCACGCTCCTGAGCTTGAAATTGCTATGCATTTCCGAGAGCTTCAATCGAAGTACTCCTGCTACGAATTTTACACAGACGCGTCCAAATCCCATGCTGGTGTATCCTACGCTGCTCTTGGCCACTCTCTTTCTGAATCTGACGTGTTGAACCCCCTAACCAGTATCTTCACTGCAGAAGCCTATGCAGTACTGTATGCAGTAAAACACATAAAGACACTGAAACTTGACAGAGCAATAATATTCAGACTCGTTAAGTCTTGTAAAAACACCAATTTATTTACAAAACCATACAAATCCTGTCTTCAATGAACTCTACACACACTTATGTAACATCTGCTCATCACACAGACATGTTGTAATATGCTGGGTTCCTGGCCATAGAGGAATCGAGGGAAATGTGCTTGCTGACGAGATGGCCAAATCAATGGCATCGCAGGGTAGCCGTTCTGCTGCAGTCCCTGCCACAGACATGAAGCCTTTCCTCATAAACAAACTGCGAAGCCACTGGCAACGCTTGTGGGACGCTGAAACGAGCAATAAGCTTCACGTAATGAAGCCTAAGTTAGGTTTCTCGCAGCCAACAACGAAAACACGAAGAACAGACGTCCTATTCACTAGACTGAGAATAGGACACACATTTGGCACTCATAATTTTCTCTTGACCGGTAACGAGCCTCCAACCTGTGGTAGATGTGGCGACCGGCTGACCATCCTCCATGTCTTCCTGGAGTGCCGGGAAGCCGAAAAAGAAAGGAGAAAACATTTTCCTTTTGCATACAGCCATCACGTCCCTCTCCATCCGGCCATGTTCCTTGGGGTAGAACCGCTTTTTGGTACCAAAGCAGTCCTCGCTTTCTTGAAAGATGTTGTACTACATGTTACAAGCCCATTCATTTCTTAGCGCATTCTCTTTTCAGAGGATATCGCTAGGATAGTTCTCTGTATAGCACATGCCTTGCGCACAGGCCCTTGCGCTTCAAGGGTCCCGGTGAGGCAGTAGTGCTCTAGACAATATTATACATCTAGACAATCACATATTTTATATATTGCATCATCCTTTCTCAATCCATTTTAATGTTAATAGTACTCGCCAATAGTCATTCCCATAATTTTATTACTCGTACATTTTATGAATTTACATCAACTCTTTTAGGCCCCTTTACAGCGACGGCGCATTAAGACCATAAATCCGTCAGACACTGCGAACTCATAAATCATTAGCATGGCGCTCTTTGGCCACATCTGGCCCTTGCGCCATTAAACATCAAATATTCATTCATTCAAATAAATAAATAAAGAAAGAAAGAAATAAGTGCACTTGTACTTTAACCTGGCGGGCTGAAGTTCATATGTAAGCACAATTTTTATTGAGCGGACAAGATGTTGCCAAGATGGTTGCAGCACAGCTTATTTTTTTTTCTTCCAGGCACCTTTTGTACTAGAAGCTTCCATTGCAGTGTTTCGAGCCTCTTTGAGCCAGCATATAGTGTATATATAAATCGGACACTGATTGGGAACATCAGCTATGCTCTCTGCAGTAAGCTGTGCACAGCCGAAGTTCATGCCTATCTATAGTAAAAAATGTAGGACGACCAGGCAAAATAAAAGGGGTGGGCTGCAGCAATAGTAAGTGTTAAATGATGCTTTATCCTTTCCCTTGAGTTTTCTGTTTTCGTGCTTTTCGTTATGGGTCCTCCACAGTAACCACACGAGTGCCGAACTTGAGCTTATTGGTTTCAGGTCTCTTGTTTGTTACTAACAGAACAGTGTGGTAAACAAACAAGGGCTTGGAGGCATCCAGTCACCTTGCTTGTCTCATGGTGTCGCTTCATGAGCGCCGTGAGCCTCCAGACCAAATAGGAAGGGAGGTTTGTTGCAATCACTTCTGAACTGTATTGCCAGCAAACCAACAGTGCTCTCAATGACAAATTTTGGATAGTAGAATGCTTGCACCCAGAGAAGTAAGAAGGAAGCATTTAGAATGTGCAAAGTGGGCCTTTTGAAGCTGGCAGCATTGCTCAAGGGGCCTTGTCTGTGTGCCCTCTTTATGGATACACAAAGATGACTTCCTCTTTGAGAGGAATTGTTTCAGTTGTTGTTACATGGCAACAGTGCTGGGTGTCTAGTTGCAGAGAAGGTTGTCTTTGCCCACTGTCAATAATCTGTTCCTTCTCCAGTGCCCCTGTTCAGTGCCCCTACTTTTTGGACGCGATGTGCTCTTCATGCATGCATGCATGAATTTTTAGCTTGAAAAGACGTCTGTTACCCCTTGTCTCAAGCTGGTCCTTTACTGATGCCACCAAAGAAAGCATTGGGGAGTGCAGCGATGCACACTTGCAAAACATTCTTGATGCCAGTGAGACCAGATTAATGGAGCTGCTGTTCTTTTTCTCCAGTCCTTCCTCGTTAGTTACAATGAGCAGTTCTTTGCCCGAACAGTGCATAGCTTGTGCACTGAAACTTGTTGGCGTGTTATGACATCTTTCAAGAAGTAAAGAAAGCCTTGGGAGCTATGCAAAGGGGGAAGGCAGCTGGGGAGGATCAAGTAACAGCACATTTGTTAAAGGATAGTGGGCAGATTGTTCTAGAGAAACTGGCCACCCTGTATACGCAATGCCTCATGACTTCAAGCGTACCGGAATCTTGGAAAAACGCTAAAATAATCCTAATCCGTAAGAAAGGGGATGCCAAAGACTTGAAATATTATAGACCAATCAGCTTACTCTCCGTGGCCTACAAAGTATTTACTAAAGTAATTGCAAATAGAATCAGGAACACCTTAGACTTCCGTCAACCAAAGGACCAGGCAGGATTCCGTAAAGGCTACTCAACAATAGACCATATTCACACTATCAATCAGGTGATAGAAAAATGTGCGGAATATAACCAACCTTTATATATAGCGTTCATTGATTACGAGAAAGCGTTTGATTCAGTCGAAACCTCAGCAGTCGTGGAGGCATTGCGGAATCAGGGTGTAGTTGAGCCGTATGTAAAAATACTGAAAGACATCTATAGCGGCTCCACAGCCACCGTAGTCCTCCATAAAGCAAGCAACAAAAGCCCAATAAAGAAAGGCGTCGGGCAGGGAGATACGATATCTCCAATGCTATTCACACCGTGTTTACAGGAGCTATTCAGAAACCTGGATCGGGAAGAATTGGGGATAAGAGTTAATGGAGAATACCTTAGTAACTTGCGATTCGCTGATGATATTGCCTTGCTTAGTAACTCAGGGGACCAGCTGCAATGCATGCTTACTGACCTGGAGAGGCAAAGCCGAACGGTGGGTCTAAAAATTATTTTCCAGAAAACTAAAAAATGTTTAACAGTCTCGGAAGAGAACAGCAGTTTACGATAGGTAGTGAGGCACTAGAAGTGGTAAGGGAATACATCTACTTAGGACAGGTAGTGACTGCGGATCCGCATCATGAGACTGAAATAATCAGAAGAATTAGAATGGGCTGGGGCGCGTTTGGCAGGCATTCTCAGATCATGAACCGCAGGTTGCCATTATCCCTTAAGAGAAAAGTTTATGACAGCTGTGTCTTACCAGTACTCACGTACGGGGCAGAAACCTGGAGGCTTACGAAAAGGGTTCTACTTAAATTGAGGACAACGCAACGAGCTATGGAAAGAAGAATGACAGGTGTAACGTTAAGGGATAAGAAAAGAGCTGATTGGTTGAGGGAACAAACGCGAGTTAATGATAACTTTGTCGAAATCAAGAAAAAGAAATGGACATGGGCAGGACACATAATGAGGAGGGAAGATAACCGATGGTCATTAAGAGTTACGGAATGGATTCCAAGGGAAGGGAAGCGTAGCAGAGGGCGGCAGAAAGTTAGGTGGGCGGATGAGATTACGAAGTTTGCAGGGACAACATGGCCACAATTAGTACATGACCTGGGTAGTTGGAGAAGTATGGGAGAGGCATTTGCCCTGCAGTGGGCGTAACCAGGCTGATGATGATGATGATTACAGACCTGCCTTAGAACCTTAGCACCGTGCCTATATGGGAAAACCTTCCGATGTGTTGACTTCCTTCTCTTTACCACACTTTGCCTGATGAACCCAGCAACTTGGTCAACCAGATGTTCAACAGGCTTCCTACTAGTTTTTCCAGCGTCTCCATTACCAGGGTGCTACTCATAGATATCAATCAATCAATCAATCAAGTTTTATTTTCGCCGCAGACAGTACATTGTTACTACGAAAATAGGGGGCCAGAGAAAAAAGCTGCATCTGTGCAGCTTGACTAAGCTCTAGGCCACCCGTACAACAGCAGTGACACGACGATTTAATATCTTGATTCAGTTATATAAACATATCAGCAAATAAACGATCTGGCAGTCCGATCACAAATGACAACTACGAGAACAATTATAAGCATAAGCAGTTTCAATAAGGTCAAACAAACAGGTCAAATAAGGTTTTGTTTGTAAGGGCCAGAACGTTCACACCTTTCCGGTCTAGCTCATTTAGTGTAGTTGCCAGGGCGTAGTCAAATTTTTCTTTCCCATAATGGTTGCGCGAGGAGGGAACGTAGTATGGCGGTTGATATCGGAATGGGTAGGAAATTGTACTTTTCCTGAGATTTGATAATTCTTGGAATAGTTCCGCCCTACCTAATGTGGCGTTTTTATAGGTTCGTAATAATTTGTATTTGTATATATCGCGGATTTTTAGAATTTTATGTTTGTGGAAGAGTGGTTCTGTGTGTTCTAAAAACGAGGAATTTTCTATTGATCTAAGTGCTTTTTTCTGAATAAGGAAGAGTTTCTGCAAGTTGGATGCTGTCGTATTTCCCCATATTTCTGTTCTCTTGACCTTGCGCTTCACTTCAACCATGGCCACACCTGCTGAATCTATAGCATGAGATCAAAAAAGTGCTACACATCATGTTGCTCTACACTCTTGACAAGCTACAAGGCCTTGAGGAACACCCTCGTTTATTTACGCCCTCATCATAATGTATGAAGCTTCGCACGATAAGTTCGACACTTAACAACAGCTGGTTTTTCAGTATTATTCTTGTCCAGCTTGCTGAAAGCTATCCTGAGTGTTTCAAAAGCAAAAGACTGCTGCCGGACAAGTGCATAAAACAAGCGTCGCTATAACCACATGTAACACTAAATCAAGGGCACTGAGTGTACAGGGGTTTACTTCAATTTCAACAAGCTTGGTTCTCCATTTGCAAGTGAGTGAACTCAACTTGCCCTGTGACAAACTATGTGCCAGATGCTGTTTCCCCTGCAAAGCTGAAGATATGTACGAGATCCTGACACCCCGCAGCGGCTGCTACACTGGGTAAACAGGCTACTCTAAAAACGACTGCCTTTACTAATATGCTAATAACATGAAAACGAGCAGAAATTTGGCAATTCATTGACCCCAACTGCAGGTGCAAACCACTCTTCCACCGGATGTTTGTTCACAGGAACTGGAGCTATATAAATGCAGGTAAAAACAATGTTGTTTGAAAGTAGTAGAGTTGAACTATATTCTGCACAGGCAGTGCTACCTGCACCGCTGGTATCTTCTAGCCACAATTTATGGCTGCACCACCATGCGAAGGCACTATTCTTGAAATGTTAACTTCTATTTATTATATTTATGGTGGCCATTTATTGCAAGTACCTATCATCCACATTGTGTGCAGTATGGTAAATGATGTCAACTATGATAGCCATTCCTAATCTGAAATGCGACAACAGGGCAAATATAGGCAACAAATTCTAATTAAAAAAGACAAGCAGTGCATAGGATAAGTCACAAACTTCCTTTTATTGAAAAAAAGTCACATGTGTCATGCCACCAGCAGTGGGTAGCAATCTTTCAAGCTTGGGTGAAACTTGGCAAAATGCTACAATCGCACTCAAATGTAACACGGCCTTCGGCACAAAAACCGACATCATATTGTCACGTGGTGGTGACGTTGAAGAACACAGTAGCAAATACTGTGAAACACAAAACTTTATTGGGCGAACCTGTGCCCACAAAAACAGGCTGCACTTATAGCACAACAATAGCGGCGAGCACGGTCGGCGATCGTCGAAAATTGATCAGCGGGTCAAGCGCGTCGGCTTTTATACAGCAGTCGTCGAATGTTCCAGACTAATCGTTCAGACCCGCGTGCCTTCCACAAAGTTCTACACCATTCGCGTAACGCAATGAAATCAGATAACACAAGGTTCGGCGACAACAGACAGCGGATAGAAGCGTCGATAACTTTCCAGAAACTTCGGATACATGCAGGCGCGTCCCGCGCTGTGCGATAACATTTGTTAGGCGGCGAAACGTGGTCGCCCGATAGAATAAGTACATCTGTCAATATTGTGCACAATGAAAGGGCAAGACTCCATCCAAGAACTCTATGGCACCACATACTTCACATGGTGTAAAAAATAACTAGCCCTACACATAAAAAAACAAAAGCAAAAAAACATGGAAAACACCTTATAATGCAATGTGCAGTCTGAAACGAAGAAAAAAAAATCCAAAAATTGTTTAGCTTAGTCTTTCAATGATTTAAATTGTCAAACTGTCTCGTCACTTCTTAATGAACCTGCACAGGTGAAAAGGAAGGAAGGAAAGAAAGAAAGCCCAATAGCAGGGCCGCAGAAAATGTCGCCAAATATGCTTTGCCTACCAAGGATACCTCGAGTTTAGTTGTGGTCCGACTTTGCACAATAATTGTGTATAAGGTTTTCTTGTTTAGAATAGTTTAGCAGATAGGGAAGAAATGACCATGAGAGCACCAGGTGTATGCAAAGTCTACGCACAAAAAGCCACTGCTTTCTTCTATTTTTTTGCTCCACTACCATTCACGACAATTTAAGTGCCTTAATAGCACTGCTAACATCCTACCGCAAAACACAAAATTGGGCAAGTTGTGGCATAAAGAAAATTGCTGTTTCACTCGTAATGCAAAGCGATGCAGTAGCTGGTGAAATATCTGCAGGAAGGTTGCGTCATGTGGTGTTTGTTGAAGTAAACACTTGCCAATGCTAGTCAATAATTTCCTTTAGAGATGTAAAAAAAGTGCGAGTCGTATTTATTTGTGGGAGTTGTGCCTCCCAGTGTTAAAGTGGAAAGACTCTGCTTTCCTTCCTCCTCTTTCATATCCGGACTTGGCCACTGGTCTCCACCAAAAGAACCCTTTAACTTCATACTGCTGAATTTGTTTTCGTTTTCGCAAATCTATATTTGGGCTACCCACTGCTAGGTCTCGCGCTCTGCTTGAGGAAAGCAAGACACTAACAGCCCCATCCAGTAAATCCAAGAAGCCAAGCACTAGAAGATTGATGGAGCAGATGCACCCAATCTCTGTCATTACATGTAAAAAGAAAATTTAACATAGAACTGCCTTCACAAGTGGGAAGGTGATGTGTCAGAACTTAAAGGCATGGACGCCAGCTTTATATACAGTACGCTGACATTGAGTAGGCGTTAGCCAATCTTGGAACCTGATGGCTTGATGGCGCTCTCCAGGACCAGTATTCACCACGACTACCTTCAGCAGAGTGACTAAAATATAGAATTGTGGACTTCCAATCTTTTGATCGTATGTTTGAATCCTCGCAGCACAATGAGAACTTCATTTGCAATATTCTAGCAAGACATTTAGGAATTCCAGTGACAACATCAATAGCTGCTATGGGCTAACTGCCCTGGTTGTTTACTGCTGTAGACAAGAACAATGGCATAAGCGCAAGAATTGAGATGGACACACTACATGCCTTTGTTCTGGTGGTGGTCCACTACTTTGGTGCTACAGTTAACGCTCTCGAATAAATTCAAGGAGCAAGAATTTAGCCCAGAAAGAATATTACGCTTAACAGCTGTGTCTAGTTGTATCATTTTGCCTATGCAGTTTTATATAACCCTGTCCACACTTGCCTAAAGCAGACGAGTGGCATCCTAAAAAAAGAGCTTTTCATATTGCTTTGGAGAAAATTAATCTGTTTCGGCCTAACAGTACATATACATACTGCACATACTTGGATTCAGTATACCTTATCACCAACTGTTAAACCACTTTCTTACGTCATCAGCGAATCACTCCTGCAACCAGGTGTGCTGGTCCGGGTTTTACCTGTATTTCCACCTGTGCAGTTGGTAAAAGTCTTTGGCTGTTTACTGTAGCTTCATATTTAAAACTTTTGGTTGCAAAATAGCCTTTGGCAACACTGGCAACCCCAATGCCTGGGCAGGCTTCATGAAAGGCTATCAGTACCTCCTCGTTGCAGGCTGTGCTCAACATTCTTGGTTCGACTGTGACTAAGAACCCATATATCTTTCCTCCGAAGCGGCTGGTATTGGCGATGCTTGGATGCCGAAAAAGGCTATTCTTACATGTGTCACCCTTAGGTCAGATACCAATCTGGCACAGGTGGAAAGTGCTGTCTTTCCCATACACACTATCAATGTGAGTGAGACTGATCAAAGGTTGGCTATGGTATCAGGTTTCTTGTCTGGTTTCGGTAGTGGCATCGTGACCAAGTGTTTCCACTCTGTGCGGAATTCCATTATTCCAGATTCAATTGATTACAAGCAATCGTGCTTGCTTCCTCATTTCGGCAAGATTCCTCAACATCTGCAAAATGACTCCATCTTTCCCACGTGTGCTTTAAGTGTACAACTCTGGTGACGGTCAGTCAGTGGGAGGTGGTCGGGGAAAGCATCTGCAGCTTGTTCCTCAAATTACTCAGATATGCACTGAAGATCGTGGTAGCACTGAAGATAAATAGTATTACAGTATTTGGTTCATCCTATTATAGCCGAGAATGTGTCACAGCTTACCGACACCTATGCATTCAAATGACACGCAGTGGTCCATCCACTAGTCTCTGGCAAGTTTCTTAACATGACATCTTGCATGATCAGTCTTCTGCAGAACATTGACCCGGGTTTGTTGCGTGTGGCCACAATTTAAGTATGCAGCTTGGCTTGCTCACCCCAAAGTTGTAGCAGGTGCTTGTCAAGGCTGGATGTTGCCCCGGCATGTCGCTATTTGTACTGTGTAAAGAATGCATGTTGCTAGCGATTCTTCAACACCTTCACATTCTGCACAGTCAAGTGCATCACGGAAATGGTCCCAGCCTGAAAACTTGATTTTGTGAATGTGGCACATTTTCACCCCTACGTAAAGTGTTATATCGGATAATGGTCGCTGCCTCTTGGGGCAGAGTTGCACTGACACTGTGGATGAAGGCCCTAGTTGCCCATGCTGGTTGTGTACTGCCCTTCTGGTTTGAATGGAGGGTGTGGCAGTTGGGATAGTTGGTATCACTTGTTAATTTCAAGTCTGTGGTGTCTGCTTCATCAAGGTGGCGTCCTCTTGGCCTTACGTCTTTGCATGCCCAATGCGGGTGATGTGCATTGAGCTCACTTTAAGTGTTCTGTGCTGGGGAAAGCAAATTTGCAGATGTCAAAACCAAGTGAAGTGCCTGATTTTGGGACAGA
Source organism: Dermacentor variabilis (assembly GCF_050947875.1). Classification (NCBI taxonomy): domain Eukaryota; kingdom Metazoa; phylum Arthropoda; class Arachnida; order Ixodida; family Ixodidae; genus Dermacentor; species Dermacentor variabilis. The sequence continues at coordinate 1,439,683 of NW_027460379.1, forward strand.
GGTAGACCAACGCCAAAGCAGCTTCATTTCACTGCGTTGGCCTGTAGCACACCGCCACAACTTTGATGAGACATATGTTTATTCAAGCTATTCTTTCCTTGCCTTATTTCAATAATAACTAATTTTAGCAGCTGCAAATCAAGCTGACTTCAGAAGACTGCGGATATTTAGCCACTTATAGTTGCTTATTGCTTGGTAAATTTTCTAGTTGGGCATGACATGCCTCGTGCTTAAAAAATGAACTGTTTAAAGAATTCTTGGAGTAATAGTAGGACAGGCAACTCTGAGTGATGACTGCTTTTGGAGCAAAATGTCGCAATGAGCTAGGCAGATACTGTCACGACAGCACAGTGTTCAGGTTGTATGAATATAGAAGAAACAAAATTGGAGTTGTGAAACTCAAAGCCCTATTTCTACAGCCTCTATACTGCTGACATTAGAAAGCTTTAGATTAGTGGACGCAAGCAGCATGCGTAAACAAGAACCCTGTTAGGGTATTTCTGGGGCCAGTGTGGTTTGCATAACCAAGCAGCACACGAGTCGCATCATTTTATCCAATACTATTATTTTCATTGTAAAGCAATCAATATCGCAGTAAGTCTCATCAACCTGAATCAATATGCTACAAATTTTTAAGCACTTAAGGTGTGTCGGTTGAGTATTTAAAGAGCTTCACCACACCCTTGGCCACAAGACTTGTGCTTTCCAGTATTACTTGCTAATGTACTCTTGAAGTGAAGGTCTGGGCTGTTGCATTGACCATGTCATCCTAAAACTGTTAGGTATGAAGCTGTCATACATTTGGCAGCTTTAATAAGCTTCACCTCACTACACATATGTATTGCGGTGGAACCATTCAGCGTGTGAAAATAAAAATACTGGCAAAGAGAGTTGAAGAGCACCTGAGATTATAGTAAAACGGGCGGGGCAGTACCTTCAGCGTAGCGGGGACATCAAAGCTGGAACTAGGGCCGCTATACATCCCGTCCCCACAATGCACTGTTTGCCTCATCGGCGACGTTAAAGAACTAAAAAATTATAGGCCCATTAGCTTACTCCCAGTACTATACAAAATATTTACCAAAATAATCTCCAATAGAATAAGGACAACACTAAACTTTAGTCAACCAAGGGAGCAGGCTTACTTCAGGAAAGTTTGCTCTACAATGGATCACATCCATGTCATTAACCAGGCTATCGAGAAATCCGCAGAGTACACTAAACCTCTATATATGGCTTTCACAGATTACGAAAACTCATTTGATTCAGTAGAGATACCAGCAGTCATATAGGCATTGCGCAGTCAAGGAGTACAGACCGCTTACGTAAATACCCTGGAAAATATCTACAGGGATTCCACAGCCACCTTAATTCTACACAAGAAAAGTGGGAAGATACTTATAAAGAAAGGGGTCAGACAAGGAGACACAATCTCTCCAATGCTATTGACTGCGTGCTTAGAAGTATTGAAGCTATTAAACTGGGTAGGCTTAGGAGTAAAGATCGACGGCGAATACCTCAACAACCTTCGGTTTGCCGATAACATTGTTCTATTCAGCAACAATGCAGATGAGTTACAACAAATGATTGAGGACCTTAACAGGGAGAGTGTAAGAGTGGGGCTGAAGATTAATATGCAGAAGACAAAGATAATGATAAATAACCTGGCAAGGGAACAAGAGTTCAAGATCGCAAGTCAGCCTCTAGAGTCTGGAGGAGTATGCTTACCTTGGTCAACTCATCGCAGGGAACCCGGACCATGAGAAGGAAATTCACAGAAGAATGAAAATAGGTTGGATCGCATACGGCAGGCATCGTGAGCTCCTGAATGGGAGCTTACCGTTATCATTGAAAAGGAAAGTATACAATCAGTGCATTTTAGCGGTGATGACATACGGAGCCGAGATTTGGAGGCTGATAAAGAAGCTTGAGAAGAAGTTAAGGAGTGCGCAGAGAGCGATGGAACGAAGAATGCTAGGCATAACCTTAAGAGACAGAAAGAGAGCAGTGTAGATCAGAGAGCAAACGGGTATAGACAATATAATAGACATTGAGAGAAAAAAAATGGCACTGGGCCGGTCATGTAACGCGTAGACTAGATAACCGTTGGACCATTAGGGTAACAGAATGGGTACAAAGAGAAGGAAAGCACAATAGAGGACGGCAGAAGACTAGGTGGTGCGAGGAAATTAGGAAATTTGCGGGTGCACGTTGGAAGCGGTTGGCGCAGGACAGGGGTAATTGGAGATCGCAGGTAGAGGCCTTCGTCCTGCAGTAAAGATGAATAGACTGATGATGATGATGACATATATACATTCATTCCTCCCAACTTTACACAGAACGCTGCGTCCCATTGTTAAAACTGAGAGCGCGAAAAACGGGCAGAGATGCAGCTGAACATAATAGGGCACAGTATTAGGCTCCAGCTCACCGTGTTTAGCGCGCCCTTAGTACGAATAATATTAATCTGCTCTGCATTTTAGTTCGCGCAATTCTGGCAGACCATGTGATGTCACTAAAGCTCCGTTAAGTTCACAGCACTGCGCGATAATTAGAGTGTTTTAGCAGAGCGTATTTGCCCTTCCGATCCGCTCAGCGAGGAGTCGCGAGCGTTACTGCGCATGCGCTACACGCTAAGGTGGGAGCGCGCAAGCGGACCGACCCTTCCGTTCCGCTTGCGCGGCGTCTTTGTGGAGCGCGGAGCGTCTTCGCGAGCGCGTCTCACGCAAAGCATTCTGGTCTCGTGCTTCGTCGGGAAGAAGCGGATGCCAATATGGCAGTCGCCGGTGCATTGTGTGGTTCGACAGTGTCTGCAGAACTCACAGGCCGCAAACCTCGAAAGAGGTTCCGCATTGAAGAAGATTTATGTCTTCTGCGCGAAGTGGTAGCGGCGAACCCATTCGAAAACCCCCGCTTGTGGGAGCAAGTTAGGGAAAACGTTTCTTCGGCAGTGGGGCGCGAGCTCACACTCCGTGCAGTGCGCGACAGAGTCGACCTTCTCGTGGGATATTTTCGACAACAGGACAGCGTTAACCTGCGAAAGTAAGTGTGTATGTCCATATCCTGATTTGGGCTCGCATTCGTGATCACATTACCCATCCTGCGCTTTCCTTCTCAGATCTGGAACAGAGGAGCAGTACAATGAGCTGCACCAATTGCTGCAGGAAGTTTCAGACATGGCTCGGGAGTTCGGGCACACGCCGAAAACAGTGCCCAGGAAAGGCAGCGCTACGGCGGCATGCAAAGAGGTGCTGACGGCGCCATTTTCGGCTGCTGCCGAAATGCGCGCCGCGCAGCATGCGAGAGACACTGCATTGGAGCTGATGAACGCTGTGGGAAGCCGGGCAGACGACGGACTGACGAATGGCAAGTGTTGTAATCATGCTTACTCATAATCGAGTACAGTTCCCTTCGAGTCGCGAAGGCAGAATGCATATTGCACGTCAGCGGTAGCATGTCTTGTAGCGAATAGCATGAGGATGATGTTTCTAAAGCTGGTATGAAAATATAATTGCCGAATATCTCGAATGGTTGTTGTGTGCACTGAGGGGGATGACCTGTTTGCCTGTCAGCCTCAAAGAGCACGACAAGCTGCTCGTAGAGGGAAAATTATAATGTTATGTGCCACTTAAAGACAGTCGTTTGTCTGTGCGCGCGTGCATGCGTGCGCGCCTGTGTGTGTGTAGTCTTTTGTCTGTGCGCGTGGGCGCGCGTGCGTGCGCGCGCGCCTGTGTGTGTGTGTGTAGTCGTTTGTGCGCGTGTGCGTCCGTGCGTGCGCGCCTGTGTGTGTGTGAACGATGCGGTCGTGCCAGTGCCAGCATGCCGTCTGTCAGCAGCATAATTTTCTTTGCATTCGGTTGTGGTGCTTGCAAAAGTTAATCATAGCAGTGGCATTACGATTATTTTTCCACTGCTGTTTTTTGCAGCCTGCGGTGAGTCAGCAGCATCTCAGCTGCTAACGTCGATGTGCAGAGCTGAGCTGGAGGCCCCGTTGTCACCAGAGAGCCCGCTCTCTACCCACACTGGGCGGGTGTCTGCAGAAATGCAGCATTTCGACACAGATGATGCTGCTGCGATGGAAGACTCACAACGAGAGCTACCGCGAAAGCGGAAGAGGCAGCGCGTTAGGAACGCTCCGAAAGGTGAGTGACAGTACTGCATAGAATGAATGTCTTGTGTGGTGCTTTTGCATAGAACGTTATGCAGAGCTTTACGACATTATTATACATAGGTTGCCTTTATGTATGGCATTAAAGTAGACAGACTTCCCAGTCTCCTTGGAGTCCTCCACTAGCATCTCCTATGGTCTATATGTAACATCCGCCAGTTAATCGCCACATATAAATTCCACTTGCACTCAAACGGGATGACTTTCGGAAGGGTTTGCTTTCTCAAATCCGTCACATATGCAAGCGGAGTGATATCAGTGCACTCATTAATGAGCGACCTGCCTATGAACACGGTACTGCTCCCAACTGGAATATTTTTGGGCCACGGGTGCATTGTACAAATACTGTTAGTGAAAGGTTAGAAACCGAGAGAAATATAGGCCAGTAGCAAAATAACATTCATTGTACTTTTTGTTTGGTTTGTTCTAGTTAAGTGGTACATATATTTTATTCATGTTTCATTATTATTAATTTTGAAGCAAAGCTCTCTATGTTCACGCTACCTTTTCTGTATTGTTTGTACAAGTGTCTTAAATTATGAATATAATTTAGCCATAAGAACAAGTGTTGAAACGTGAATAATGCAGACAAGTCAACCTGTCAGTTAGGAAATCTATTTTAATGCATATCTTTGTCGTCAGCTCTGGCCTTTCTTTGCACTTCAGTGTTTATGCCTGTACTGTCTGGCACGATACCTTTAGCTTGGCTGTTTCAAGCTACAAATGACAGTAAACATGCATATTTAACGAGATATGGTAACAGCACCAAAAATGAATGCAAAGGAACAGCAGGCACCATGAAGGGTTGACTTTCAGCTGAAATTTGACCAGCAGACAGATCTGCTATTTTAATGCAGAGTTTTTTTTCCCACTTAAAACATGTGTACCTTAACAACTAAGGAACAAGCTTGATATTAGTTTCTCTTTGACAGGATACCTTACATGAGATGAGAAATGTAGAATAAAGTACTCTGCTGAACCTTGCACTCGTTGCACCCACTGGGTATGTAGTATGCTGTGAGTTACAGCTGCGTTCAACCACAAACTCCTACACACTACTGAACATGTAATAGTCTTTAGTTGTATTCATGTTAACAATGCTAACTTTGCCATACAAATAAGCCTTCACAAGTTGCAGCATAGAGCTTGGCATATATAACCTTACCGTAGCATGTAAAATCGCACAAGTCGGCCTACAAGCAATTTACACAAGAGAATAGGCATAATTATCACATGGCATCACTCAGATGTACATGTATTTTTTACGTTGTTACATGTGTACTTCCTTTGCAAACAGGGATGCATACCCGGAAAATATCTACAGAGATTCCGTTGGACCAATAGGGTGACAGAATGGGTCCCAAGAGAAGGGAAGCGCAGTAGAGGACGGCAGAAGACTAGGTGGTGCGACGAAATTAGGAAATGTGAGGGTGCTAGTTGGAATCGGTATGCGCAGGACAGCGGCAAATGGAGTTCGCAGGGAGAGAGGCCTTCGTCCTGCAGTGGACATAAAATAGGCTGGTGGTGATGATGATGATGAGTTTACAAACACAATGTAGAGCCTTTGACGACAGTGTCGAGACCAAAAGGCGCAGCTTTTAGGTCAATCACGGCTCCTGCAGCAGCCAGGTAGGATAAACATTCTTCTCACCTTGGCCCTTGTAAAGCTCTTCATCTTCTGCAATGTTACTTCATGGCTCAAGAGGCATCACTGAGAATGTAAACCGCTCCAGGGCAACACTGTTGGCTTGACAGTTTTGACATGCTGTGCATAATGATTACTTCCGCGTGCACAGGTACATGCCAGCTCTTGCTCTGTTGCTGTGTAATATTCTCAAGCATAAGAAGTGTGAAGTGTGCCCTAGACGAGACATTTATTCTAAGAGTATATTTCTAACGTGACTGCTACTGGCTAGATACTGTAATAACCTTTTCACTCCAGGTGACAGCAGAAATGTTTCCCTTTGTTGTCCTCACAGGAATTCAAGGGCTTCAAGCCATGGGCCTGGAGCTCCTAGCCCGACGTGAAGATTACGAATTCACGTTGAAGAAGGAGCAGCTCGCTATACAGAAACAACAACTAGAACTGGAGGAGAAAAAGTTGGCATTAGAAGAAAGAAAAGTTGCCCTGGAGGAGGAAGACCATAGGTTGCAAATCCAAACTTTAAAACACCAACACAATCAGCTGTTAGAGCGCATGGAGCGCATTGAGAATATTTTGAGACAAATTTACTGGGCTGAATGGTATTTAAATCATTTCTTGTAATCACACATGCACAAGTCAATTTAATGGAGTTCTAGAACACACACGTGAAGTTAATATCCTAAACATACCTAAACAGTTTGACGTAGCTTGCTCTTAGTCACGTTTGCTTGTTCAGTGAGGATGGTATTGGGTGAATCTCATGGGTGAAGGCAGTTTTCAACTTGCCTTAGAACGACAGAAAGCTGAGCTAGTGGGTAAGGATTCATTATGCAAACAAGAGGTGAGGTGCGTAGACAGGGCACAAGGGTAGAGAAGTGGACAACACGAACGCCTACTATCAACTGAAGGGAGCACTGAGGCGAAAAAAGAAAGGACACAAAACTCATCTGCTCAAGCTCTGGAATGGTATCGCCACGTGTCAGTCGGGTACGTAGACCGACACATGTACCCGACTGACACGTGGTGATACCATTCCTGAGCTTGCGCAGATGAGTTATGTGTCTTCTTTCTTTTTTCGCCTCAGTGCTGCCTTCAGTTGATAGTCGGCGTTCGTGTTGCCTCCACTTCTCTACTTTTGTGTCGTGTCTGCACGCCTTACCTCTTGTTTGCATAATTCAACTTGCCGTATGTTTTTTGTAAGCGCCACTTTTTTGTTCTCATTCCCGTTTGCTCATTCCTCAATGAAGACAAACTCAATTCGCTCAGCTATCTTGTGCTGTTTATTATGACTGCACCAAGTACTCAATAAAAAAACTTGAACGTTTGTCCTGTGTTCCATAACAATGCAATAAAAGAAGCAATATTTTATGAGCAACTTTTATTGTTATGAATTCAACTGAAGTTCCATGCAGCCACCGTGGAGGCTCAGTGGCTGTGGTGCTCAGCTGCTGACCCGAAAAACGCTGGTATGATCCGGGACGTGGCGATCACATTTCAATGGAGGCAAGATGCTAGAGGCCAGTGTTCTGTTCGATGTCAGTGCACGTTAATTACGGCATCCCTCATAGCCTGAGTCGCTTAGGGACGTTAAACCACAAAAACCAAACCAATCAAGTTCCATGCTACTGAATTTATGTGCTAAGTGGTATTTACTGGTACCGTGGACAAAGGTATGTTTCCAAGCTCGGTGGATCAAGTCCAAAGTACTGTGACACTTGAGAGCCATACATACATGTGTGGCAGTTTGCGAGAATCGCACTAACCCTGTACATGCGAGGCAAGTTTTGCCGATGGAGCTTTTGATTTTTTCTGAAATCGAGAAACGCAAACAGTCCTGCGATCTTCCCGAAGCCCCACTCGACAGCTTGCCTTACTTTGCTCATTTCCCTATTAAAGGCTTCTTGACGTGCAGTTATCCTCACTCCACCATAAGGCTTTAGCAACAGTGGCCTCAATGGGTAAGCAGGGTCCCCGTAGAGGCAGTAGTCGTGCCCTTGCACTAGCTTCTCCAGCTTCTCGTACGTTTTGCTCTTCCGCAGGATACCTAAGAGACATGTAAGCAAAAAAGGTGGTTAAGTTACTGTATTTTTTCTTCCTCCTCTCTAGCACAAAAGCCAGTTGTATTGATGCTATGCCAATCAACGCTGAATGCGAAACTCACCAGCATCATGTCGGCTACCGAAGAACGGCCCGCTGAGTTGGCAAACGATACCGTTTGGGCACATGATCGATTGATATTTCACGGAGTGAACACGTTTGTGCCCAGAGAAGAAACCTTTTTGACTGGTCGATGGCCTACAGATAGCCCTGGCGGTTCCATCTATGAACCCCCAGCAGTTGTGGAGGGGGGCTCCTTAGGAATGTATGGCCTGCAAAGCAAACATCTGTAATTGCGGTCGAAGAAATTTGAATGAATTGCTTACCTGAGCGAACATGTCAATTGTAGGCAAATCAACCCAGGTGTGGTTGTTCACGTCTTTTAGGAGGTGAACGAACTTGTCTTCGATGTGCGAGAGTACATAGCTAGTCACTGAGGAGATCACAGAGTAGTGCCGGCCGAAGAGCTGCTCCAACTCGCAGAGCCTGTTAGGGGACGACAGGCGGCGCAGTGTGATGCAGAGGGCTTCATCTCCGGGGACGAGCACTCTCTGCGGTGTTGAGATGACATCAGGCACAAGAAGAGCACTTCGTAGTCTTCTGATATCAGTCTTTTCAAAACGAAAATATGACCGGAAAAGCCCACTGTCTAGTGCGTCGATGTTCAGGTATCCGCCCACGGAAAGCGGATCTCGCCGCGTCACAGAAAACAGTTCCATCACAACAAGGTCTTCGATGTCATGCCACGTCAGCTGACTTAATAAGAGTGGATCTTGCAGCACACTTTTCTTGTTTGCCATGACGCCGGATTAATACCACTGTTGCAAAAAACTCGCGAACGCAACCAGGCGCACGACTATAGCATGGCTATGGCACGACCACTTTCTGGCCCGGCGCTGGCTCGCAACTGTGCTTAGTAACAAAAAAAAAGCGAACCTTCCTTAATAACAACGTAAGGCTTTCCTTTTATGTGTTATAAAATGTTTACGAGAAAAAATATTTATTTCTTGTGCGGCTGAACAATAAAATAGTGTGTTTTTATAACTGTAGTTTCATCTTGTATAACCAGGGGGCCCTACGTGCAACCCGGAATTTTCTCCGCTTAGCTAAAATGCAATCTGTCGCCCACGCTCCGGTTAGGCTGAGCGGGCCGCGTGAGCGGAGCGGAAGGGCAAATACGCTCTGCTAAAACACTCTATTGTCGTAAAGTCCACAATAAAAGTAATTCACATGAAATCACGGATGGAGCACTAGCGCTGAACACGATCGAAAACATGCGCTGCCCCATTTCAAGGACGCGTGAACAGTTGTGAGGCAACACCACCTTAAGAATTACTTACGTAACATAAGTCGTCGCGAAAAACACGTGCAGCACCTCCGCCTACGACGCCCGTCACGTAAAGGTGCATGTGCGATGTGATGACGCTGCCTAAAAGGGCGAACACGGCGACGCTGCTGCACAGCGCCGGTTCGCAGATTGCATTGCCGAGGCGCTAAACCACTTGAATATTTCGATCGTCAGCACCACTGCATTCTTCAGAAATACGGGTCTCACACCACTAGAGTTCACAAAGACCAAAAGGCGACATGCCACACCACTGCACGACTTTTCGCCAACAGTTACTGAGCCCACTGCGGAGACATCATACAGCCAGGTTTCGGCGTCGGTGCGGGCCGGAGATTCAACGCGCCATATGGCGCTATGCTTGGCGCCATCATCGCACTTTCTCAAAAGTCCTTAAACAATCCTGTCCCTAGGCACCTATGATCAGGTCACATGAGGGATTTTCGTACGACATTTAGACGCACGCCGCAAGAGGCCGTGGTTCCAAAACTAGACGTTCATTTGGGGAATCGCCAGCCGGTTTGTGCGCAGGCGCGAGTAAGAGCGGACGCGAGAGAGAAAATGTGGGGTCTTTTGCTTCTTGAATATATGACCCTGCCTAGGCACTACAGAGGAGGTTCCTTAGCGCTTGATGTATGCGTTTGTCCCCTAGGCATGACGGCGTTGCTGAGTGCGGTCGGGTTTGCTTACGCTCAGCGGGTGGCTGCCCGCGCGGTGAGGCAGTGTTCGCGGACGCCCCATTTGGTGATCGCTATGCCTGAAGGGGCAAGATTCTGACGGGCATAAGTCGCGGTTCGCTTTTTCGTCGCGACGGTAGATTTGATTTTTTTACAACACTGTTCAAGGAGGGCACATGTAACCGGCAAACGGGGGCCTCAGGAGAGCACCTGATGCGGCGCCGGATCTCCAGGTCACCCAACGGGTAGCGGGGGGATCAAAGCTGGAAGCAGGGCGGCCTATGGGTTGGGGCCGCAGAAGCCGAAGCTTGCCAGGGGGTGTGCGCATAAAAAATGGGCTGTCCGCGATAGCGGGCAGCCGATCTTATACACCCCTAGCACGCGCAGGCCACGGCAAGCGCCAATCCACGGACCAGTTCGAGTTCTAGTTTGGTGTCCCCGTTGCCGCTTTCGTGTCCTGGAGGTGCCACCAATAACGCGAAATAATAACACGTTGCTACAATTAGTAAAAAAAACGCGATTGAATAAATATAATTACGTCCAGCCGCCAACTCGTGGCGCTAAGTTCAGCAGCACCGCGCCCCGCGACTTTCGCAACGCCACTCCGAACTTTGCCCCCGAAGGTCCGTCGGACAGACTTTCTCGCCGCGCTGGCGCTGAGCAGCCTAGGGCTCAGTAGTCATCGTCACCGGCGGCCTTTCAGCCACTTGCGTTCAACCGCGATTGCTAAGGCAGGGATTTCTGCCTTCTAGATTTTCAATCTATGTGGCCCGGGCTGTACTACGGTCGCTACTGCTCCCACAGCAACATCTGTGATGTTATTTACAAGGTACATTGCCGTAAGGCGCGACAAAGCTATGATCCGCCACGATCTGACTTAGCACGAGCGCAGGAGGTGCGAGACAGTCTGTCCGTCACAGCGGTCGCCAAATCGGGCGTCAGTGCCTGCTGCTTCACCGTTCTACCGTGCCGGCAGGCAGCGTCGGAGCGTAAACAGGAGACAGACGGTGCGATTCTCGATCGTGTGTACGATACTCGACCCCACTCCGCAATGCCGGAACATTTAGGGACAAAGGCCTGCACGCGCTAAGAAACATCCTCTGCAGTACCGTCAGACTCTGGAGTTTTGCAAAACGTGTAGCGCCACCTCGCGGTGCGAAGATGCAGTAATTGAGTAGTGCGAATACCGGCTCCCTTGCTAAAGCGCCTATGTGGCTAGCAGCTGAGAAACAACGATTTAACAACATTTTGGTCCATATTGCGAGCGTTTTGCGCATTTAACACCCAGACAGAGAGCTATGAATTTCTCCGCTAGTCGGACGCGCCGCCGAACTGCCATAAAGCGCTTGCTGGTTCATTCGTCACTGATGGCGAAAACGACGGCTAGCTCTATAGCTCCGCGCGCTACGTAGAAACGCCGCAATCGACGCTACTGTTGCGTAATAAACTGCCATGAACGTGAAGGACTCAACAACAACGTTCAGTTTTGCCATTTCCATCGCGATCGTATGAAGGGGGAAGGCGAGAGCGCTGGGTGCGGGCCGTTCAACGTGTCGAGTAATTGAACTACTTGCATTCCTAACAACAGAGCGTCTCGCATGAGAAAGTATAATGTTGTTCTCCTGTAATTGTGTTGCGTACACTGTAAAAAAAATTTGCCTTACTTTACAGAAAATTTGCTGGTAATTTGTGACCGAACACTCTTCCGTAAATTAAGAACGGTCATTTCCGTAGAACGGACAACTGTAAAAAAGAGACCGTAATACAAGATACGACTGCTTCTGTATATAGAAAACGGAAGACTCTGTATTCTGAATCTGTACTATAACCGTTAAAGTACGGTGCTTCTCGTATTCAGAAAACGGAACACACTGTAAGCTGAATCTGTACTATAACCGTTAAAAAACAGGTGCTTGCCGTATTCAGAAACGAAAGACTCCGTATGCTAAATCTGTACTATATCCGTTAAAGTACAGGTGCTTCCCGTATTTCATCTTGCAGAGCATATCCATTATTCGAAGAATGTGCCATCGGGGACAAAATTGCCCAGGACGTGCGAGAGTTGACCGAATTTTATTGGTGTGCTATTTGCTGGGATCAGCCGTGCCACCATCTGCGTTCGGAATGTGCATACGGGACCCACTGTTTTCAGCAGTCTTGAGCAGAAATGCAATTTGGTCAACGCTCGCACTTCCAGGGTACTTTTGTCCACGATAGTACATCTCCTTTAATGCAAATGTCATGAAGGCAGCTCATAGTCAAAGCAGCAGGTCACCATTGAGAAAATTGTCTTGCCAACACACTGACATGGCTGCAGAGATAAAACACTTTGCACTTTGTGATATGAATGCACTGCATAGCATATATACAAAAAGGTGCAACATTTCAGTCCTCAAGTTCTTAGATCACAGAAGCAACTTTATTTTCTTCAATCACTCGTCTTGCACTTCTTCCTGTTGAAAGTTGTTCTTGACTCCAAACGCTTGCAAGGATAAACTTGCTGCTGTTAGGAGAAACAAATAGTATTCATGAATATCCATCCTAAAGAAAGCGGCAAAAAAGTATAATCACAGAACACGACAAAGCAGTAACTTCTGTGTTAGAAAAACATGTAAGTAGATCAACATTGTTGGAACAAGGGATGTTGCTGTAGCCAACATTTCGACATAGGTGCTTGTCATTAGGGTAGCAAATGTTTTCCTTGGCTGTGTTGTTTTGGATTGTGCATATCTCACTGGCCCCTAGCCTCATTGGGGGAGAAGTAACTGGTGCATATAATAGGTCAAGAGAAGCCAAAGTGTTAAAATAAAGGAAGGAAGGGTGTGCTTAGCAGTGGTGATTGTGATGGAGCGGGTATGAGCAATGCTGTCAGTACTTGCCAAGAGTAGGGGTGACCAAAACAGAAAACGATGTACACATGTAAGCAGTCATTAATCCAGTAGACCCAATCTTCCCAGAAGACAAAATAGGTATCAAGATAAACAGTTTGCACTTTTGGAGAAGGAAAACGAAGAATTAAGGAAAATAAATTTTGTATCAAGATGCATCTGGTTAAGATCACTGCAAATGGTAAATGAAGGCACATTATGAATATATATTTTGTTGAAAGCCAATGAAGAAAAGATATATTAACCAAATATAAAAAAATAGGGACATTAAAATTAAACTGGGTATGACCATAAAACAGTAAAGAACAGCCTGTGGAAAAAAATGGGATGGATAATATAACCAGGTGCAAGATTGCAAAACGTCGAACGCTGTTTATATTCATGCTGCTGTTAACGGCTTCAAGTTTCTGTCTTCCTGTGGAACCTTTGTCTTACTTGAACAAGGAAATGGGTCATTTTTTAAACAAGCCAGTTCAAATGCGGTTCAAAGCTTCAGCAGTGCTATAATGAAAGAAAATATTATGGTCAGCTCTCCTGGGTGTGCTTTCATTCACCAGTTATTTCCACCAGTGTAAGTTCAAAATTTAATGGTCTAAATGGACCTTAGCTCCTGGCAAACCATTAGCTGGTCTTTTTCAACACAGATGCCTGCACATTATATGTGTTGACAGGAGTGCTAGCGAACTACATTATACTTGTTGCCACAACCAAAGTGAAACTTGGTAACAGTGATTGAACAAAAAAAACAGCATTCCACAATACTGATTCAAGTCATCTGGAGAAGTTGCTTAAGTTAACGTACACCCCCTACTCCACCAGACACAATTATTCACCACACTGACTCTTATGGTGTCAACCATGCTATTACAACACTAGGCATCAAATGAGGAGAATTAGGGGATAAGAGGGCACAATGCTTTTTGTTAGAACATCAAATGTGCTTTACATAAATGCTACATTCCAACTAACAAAGGAGCAACCGGTTTGTGAGATAGTGACCAATGCATACGAAAGCTAATGACATTCTGTGCAGCAGAATGTTGACGATGAGGTGTTATGCGCACAAGTGTACTCTTTCACACAAAATGACATCCTGCACTCAAACCTTGTGCCAAGATTAGAGTTTTAAAAACACCATAGTGGAAAGCAAAGAGTGCTAAATTTGTTGAAAATTACTAAAAGTTATTCGATTATTCATTATCCTTACTGTTCGTTAAAGATTCACAGATTGTTCCCTACGGGTGCTGTAAACAGGCACCCTGCTTTTACAGTGGTAGCAACAATGATCTGTGGCACAGACAAGAATAAATGCTCATGAAGTTTATGCAAGAGTATATCCTACAAATTACACCCCATTTCACATTCCAATATGGTAGAAGAGGAAGACGAAAAAAACTACTTTCTGGTGGAGGATGCATACCGCAGAATAGAAGAAACAAGTGTACCCTAACCATTGCTGCTGCCGATGCCTGTGCACTAACAGTTACATATAATATGGCAGTTACAATTGTTTTTGCACAAGCACTGCAAGCTGCGGCCAGTTTACCAGTACACAGCTGTAATAAATTTAGGGCAAGCTAAAGCTCTCTAATGGATTTATCTCATATGACACAATTGGAATGCAATATTCTGCAAATAAGTGAAGCGCGATGTGCCATCCCATACAATGAAACACCTTTGAAGAATCTGAATCACCACCTGCACTCTTAGGCAAAGTTACACCCTTTGGAGTGCCCCTTCTGCCACACAACAATAATCATTATCTGCCTTGATGCGTTTCCTTTCTTGAAAACGCCACGCCCGCTACTTTGCTGTCGGGAATGCTATCATGCTGATAACGCGCATGCCGTTCGTTACTGGAAAGCACAGGGCTCGCAGCGTTAAAGAAAGGAAATGCATAAAGGCAGATGACAATTATCGTTGTGTGGAAGAAGGGGCACTTCAAAGGGTGTAACTCTGCCTAAGAGTGTGAGCCGTGACGAGGGAAAAGAGTGTGTTCTGTGTAAAGTAGTGCACCTGTATAACCTAAAGCTTTGGAGAATGCATTTAGTATGAGCTGGGAAGGTTCCTAATTTTAATTGCACACAGTGAAAACCTCCATGCAGTTTTGCAAAACGCAAACCCCCTACCTTTGTGTTGTTCAAACGTAATGACACGCAGGGCCATAACATGTACATTATGGGTTTCGTTCCCAAACAATCAAAGTGAATAGCACCACCCTAAGTGTCATGTGCCTTCTTGTTAGTGTCGAATGCTGCGATCGGCAGAGAAACGGATTTCTGGAGCAATATAAAGTATTAGGTACTGTGATCCCAGTTCTTTCACTGCTGTTTAAGCATTATCGGGTCCTAAAGTAAAAAAAACAAGGAATAAATACATGCATATTTTACGTCACAACCCTCATAAGTATTTAGTAGTCTGGATTATAAAGGATTCCAGATTTACAATGCAGGACAGATTTTATTCCACTGAAAGAATGGCATCATGCCAATGATTCTGCATTTGGTGCTATATTTATTTGTATTTAGTTCAGTTGGAATGTGTGTGTATCGTCAGCGATATCGCTTGACATGTTTTATATTGACTGTTTCCTAAATTTAGGCAAATTCGTATTCGCAAATAACCTTGTAGGACACCAAGAACTTGCTTAGCAGGAGTATTTCTAACATTTGCAAGATATGAGGCTCTTGAATGCATATCTAAGCCTGGGGTACACGCCGCCCCCTAATCTCATCAGCAAGTTTCTGGAACTCATCTACGAGGTTTCTTATGATGAATGTAAAGTTGCTTGAACGGGAGAAATAGGGAATTTATAACAGGTGAATTATGCAGCATAAGAACGATGTCAGCAAGAACTATAAAATGAAGACTATAAAATGCAAGAATTATTTGGGATGATTTAAAATTCTGGCATTGGAATGAAATGTCTTTCAATCTATATATAAACTCTGATTATTCACTCTACTACCACTACCTTCATTAGAAACATTCATAATCATTACCCTATCTATGCCACATCATCTTCGCTAATATTCAAGCCTTCATAAGCTGCTTTTTTTACAGCTAATTCTCTGTGGGAAAGAGGTGTCCGTGTGAAGACCATATCATATACTTATTACCCGTTTTTTGATAATTGATAAGGGGAACACTTTACACCAAAAATGCATTGAGCTTGAGCAAGTTCTGCGTTTGATGCTGTTGATTCTTTTTTCCCTTTGCCATCATTGACCCACCTGGTTAGCTAAGTAGACAGAAAAGCTGCAGGAGAAAGGTGGGGGTGCCAAACCAGACTTGTGCCCCAGGGGACCTTTTCACGGTCACTGGAGGAACTGCCTGTGGCCTCGGCATCTTCCTTGAGGGCCATGGCCATGTCTAAGAAACCTTGTCTCCACAGGCTGCACATAGAAAGATAATTTGCTGAGCTAAGTCTTTTTCTTAAAAGAACCCATTTAAGTTGTATTCGTGGCTTTGCACCACAAAACTGACACATGACTGGCCACTCAAGACACTTTATGTGTATTCGCAGGCTTATTCCTTGGAAAAACACTTTTATGTAGCACACAATGAGTAAGAGTAACAAAAAAGTGTATCAGGAGGCTTTCATATTGCTCTACAACTTTTCGTTGACACATTTCATTTAATTATTTGAGATATTTAATAACTAATTAGGAATTATGTAATTAGGCACAATGCACAATATAATCAGAGTATCTACAAGCGATGGCAAACCACCTTCATTTTGTCTAGTTACATCGCATTTACATATTTCTAAATCTTGGTGCATGATAGTTAAGACACCCTCAAAAACAATATTAATATTTTCATAATCATCTCTTGCGTGTTATTGGTGGCTATGGCTGCTTCAAAGTTATTCTTTCAGTATGGTACAAGCAGTTTTGAAGTGAAATTGTTTTGCATCCAGGGCATGTAATCTAGACAATCAAGCAAAAGGTCAAGTTGTGTTCACTATTCAGATGTTTAACTAAGAAGCTGCAGGAAAAGGAAACAGGACACAACACCTAATCAACAATGCAAAATTTGAAAATTTAAACTGAACAAGAAACCAGTTTTTGAAAGCACAGAAAAAAAGCCAGAAGCTTACATCGAATACACCCTTGCTATGTACTCCAAGTGAAGTTGTTACCGCAATGCTTGGGCACCATATGAACGTAACAATCAACAACTTCGAGCAGAATATTAACACCACTAAATGAACTGGCCTTTGAAGATTCTTGATCTGAAATCCTCAACGACTTGTTCTGGCATTTAATCTGTCAAGCTCAATCTGTATTCTCAAAAGCTGGCTCTCGGCCATAATTTCTCTAAACGCAACATCAGCTTAAATCTCAAGATAGGGTTGACCTCTAAATAAAGTGGATAATGCATGGCAAACATCATGAACTCTCTTACATGTTAACCAGAGGGTTCACTCATGCAGCCATGAAATTGTGATGCAGACACGATATATTGAAGCTGGTTTTGTGAAGTGTTTCATGCTTCCAAGGCTTCTTCAGTTGTGAAAGCTGTCTCCATTAGCTAAATAAGCGATGAGAATAAAAAAAGTACTTCAACATGCTCACAATATGTTGGCCATTTGCAAGTAAACAGCAGCCTTTTTGGGCGCCCAGGTTGCCTGGTGCAAATCTACTATGCCACAGTACTTGCGTTACCCAGTACCAGCCACTTTAAAATGCAATGTGTTCAGAGCCCTTTCCCTCTGTTTGTCTGTTTTGGAAACAGTTTAGAATGTGTTCAGTAGGCGTCGAGAAAGGGGACAGAAAACACTGTGCACCACTGATTTCGAACATGTTTCGCTGGATGCAGCACACCGCACCGGATGCAGGTGAAGCCAGTGGAAATGCGATGTCATGCAGTCGCTTGTCCTGGAAGCAGGGCATATGGTGGACTAACTAGTGCGTGCGATCAGATAATATTGCTGCCGAAAAACTTTTCTTTGTGGTTTTTCACATTTTAGGAGGTCTCTACATGTCTGGTAAGCACTTTTATGACAATCTGAACCCGTATACGATAGTTTTCTCTTACATCAAGTTTTTTCTGATTTACCAGTGTTTCCATTGCAAGCCACTTATGTTAGCGACACTGTAGACACTACAATGGAAAAATTCTGGACACCTCGAAACACTGCTTGGGTAGGTTATGGCACATCAGGCAGGCATGTTAGGGGAGGAAATGCCACACACCCGTGCAACAAAGTGCTGCCGCAAAGTTGTGAAGCACCAACTTCCGGGACAAGGCCAGCTTCAGTCGAGGGCGCTCGATGTGCTGTTCATCCCCTGTAGTAGAGATCAGTGGCTTGTACCCTTTTATACTGGCTGTCTTTTCTGGTCGGAACCTTGGCAACAGCTTCCACCATACTTTTTTTGAACCTGCAACATGTGCAGAGAAAGTCACATCACTCTGCGTTGATTGTCTGGCTTTATTGTGCTACACATTCTATCAAATCATTAAAAAATACAGTTCACACATTTTTACTACTGTATATAGACAGTCTGGTTGCTATACACGCGAAACATTACCATTCCTCTGACAGAATGCAACAATAGAAGCGTACACTGTAAAGCTACACTAAAATTTAAATTGATGTGACACCGTATGAGCATACAGTATGCTTACTGTATGCTCTAGCCCTGTGTCAAGTAAAAGTTAATTGTCAATCATTTATGGTGTATTTCTACTTATTCTGGGTCATCAAACTGTACAATCAATGTTCCATGTTTACACATTGTTGGCTTTTGATTGCCTATGTGATCCGTTTCCTACTTACGCATGCAGTAATCCCACTGTAATAAGGAAAAAGAGAATAGGAAATGCCGTGATAATCTTCCACATTTGATGAGGGCAGGAGCAATGGCCAATAGCATGTGGTTGAAGCTACGTAAATACTCAGTTTTCACACAGCTTAATTATTCAGCAAGTAATAAAGAGCTATCCTGTGCACCTCTGCATGACCAATAAAATCTGACTACTTGACACTGCACTAAGGCTGCCGCTTGGTACTGTTCGGCAGTTCAGCTTTGGTTTTCTGATATAGAGAACTGTTTAGGTACCAGTAGTTTACTTTGCGATAAAATGGACCTTGGAGCACTGGTCAGTCATTTGCACATAAATAATGCGACAGCAAATATAACACAAGGATAGGAATATGGGTCTCTTGGAAAAAGTACATACACATTATGATTATAATGTGATGTGATGCCACAATGAAACAGAAAGCAACGCATAGAAGTGGACGGCGCTTCCATGCCACCAAGGTTATTGGACAGACAGTACTTCAGAAGTGCCCGCAACACAATGTGTTTGCGGGCTAGTTGGTGTGAATCCATAAATACTTTGTTAAGCGCAAAACAATGGACACAAGAAAGACGACCAGCACAAGGCGGTACACTCAACTGACATCACTTTATTGCGTCGCTCCTTTATAAATAGTAGAATCTAGAAGAACATGCGCAGTGAGCACCATGTGCAGAGACCACCAACAACCAATCACAAGAGTGTACTCATGCGACGGGATCCACAAAACCATATTGAGCACTGCACAAGGTTAAAGAAGGCACACTAATGCACTGTGACCCCAATGACTGTATGAAGAAAGCTTCCGATAACTCTCGGGCGGTGGTATCACAGCACTTTTTCAAAATCGAAGTATCACGAAACATGGCTTTGCACTTCCATATTTTACAATGTTGAGCCAAATGGGAACCTGTGCCTGTTGGTATGGATCGCTTAGGTTCGCAATGTTTCGTGATGCTATGGTTTTGAAAAAGAGCCGAGATACCTCCGCCAGAGAGTTATCGGAAGTTTTCTTCATACAGTCATTGGGGTCACAGTGCATTAGTGTGCTTTCTTTAACCTCGTACAGTGCTCAATATGTTTTTTTTGGATTCTGTCGCATGAGTGTGCTTTTTTGATCAGATGTTGGTGGTTGCTGCACATGGGTGTTCACAGCACATGTTCTTCTAGATTCTGCTGTCTACAAAGGAGGGACGCAATAAAGTGATGTCAGTTGAGAGTAGCACCTTGTCCTGTCGTCTTTCTTGTGTCCGTTGTTTTGAGCTAAAAAAGCAATGATGTATTCCTTGTGTGTGTTTGAAGACAGCTCCACACGCAGTAGCGTATCCAGTATTGCTGCCCAGTGGTTTAGCTCGCCGCAGTTTGAAGTGCCACAAAACATAAGGAGAGAAACCTGCATTATAGTCTTGTTGCAAACAAGAATATAACGTGAAGTGCATTCTGAGGCCAGAAACTATAAAAAAAAATTTCATGATGCACTGCTGTGCAGGGTTTTATAGCAAAGTCAAATACATTTAGTGTAAATATCACACTATGATGGTGCACAATGGTGGTAATCTGTAATAATATAAAAGGTGCCTTAATGTTACAACAAAAGCTGACATTACTTAATAATAGCCCTGTAAAATTTAGCATGCAGGGGCACCGCTTGGTTAAACAATAGTGATGTATTGTCTATGTACACAAGTATTACCCACGCATTTATGCCATTGTCTAAATGGCATAAATGAATGGGTAATACTTGTATACATAGATATTACATCTCTATTGTTTAACCAAGTGGGTAAACTATGTCTGCCTGACACAAGATTAGAATTAAACCATAAATTATATATATTCACCCTAACAGTAACACCTCATTTGAACTTCACAGTAAGTAGACGCCTGTTGATGCCAGCCTCCCCCAATGCTAAACTGTGCTGCATGCTCTACAGAGAAATTATAGTGGTATCACTCAACTCTGAAGCAATTCAGGACTGCAGCACTGTAGAAGACATCTACAAATGTCCCATTTCATGTATAACAGCCTGAATTGCTTGCACATCTTACCAAGTGCAAATTAAAATTTCTTCTTGTTTAGCATTTTTGCCTGCTAGACCACAATCCAATGTCATCAATATATTAACATATTACCTCAAAGAACCTAATTTGGCTTATAGATTAACACCTCTGCATACTGCCACAGCTGCACTCTGTCATATGCGTTGCAATCATAAAGGAGTGCTGGTCCACCAGCACTCCAATGTCACTAACAGTGATCACCTACACAGCTAAGTAAACGGTCATGATTCAGGTGGCAAATAGCTAAGAGAAAAAAAATCCACTCACCTTGAGAGCTACAATACTGCAAAAACTTGAGAGATGGACCCATTGCAGGCAGCAGACCTCTTCTCAGCTCCAGCACAACAGCAACTTGCCTTTCAGTAAAAGAAAAGGATTGATTAGTAATGATAAGTTACCTTGTTTTTGCTGAGTATCAATACAATCTGACTTTCATGCATATCCACTCTCCGGTTTAGTAACACAACTGAATTATTCGTCAAATAAAAGAGTCTATGATGATACCATTCGCCTCTCTTGTAGGTCCAAATTTTTTCGCACTGATACCCCGTTTACTGCTTGCTTACTGACACGAATGCCTTGACTGCCCAGACATCATTCGAAGGAACACGTCTTGCTGCACCGCAAAAAGTTGCACCAGGGAAACACAGCAGAGCAAATAACTTTTTTTTTTCTGGTCACAATTAAAACGTGCACCCAAGCAAGAAAGTAACGATCACAGGTAGTGAGCGACTGCTATTGCCTCGAACATTTATTTCCGTATTTTAACAGAAGTTCTTGTATCGGATACAGTATGCTCTCAAGCCAATACAAGCGTTAATACAAGAGCTCAACTGAACGCAGTTTTATTCTACGCTTTTAACGCGAGTGAAGAAAAGGTTAGAAGTACCTCACGGAAATTGCGATCGAGCCAATCGCGCTAAGACTGGAATCGATCTGAAAAGATAGGGTGATCCCTTTCCCCATTCATGCGTCATTTTTGCCCTAAGACGTTGCATAGTGGTCTTTTGAAACAATATTTCTGTTCGCGACACCGGCTTACCACACATCATTTTAAGACCTACGTTATGCAAACCAAATAAGATTAAAATGGGCTTACCTCATGAGCAAGTTACGAGCGCGCGTAGACTGTTGAACACCCGTTGAGAGCAAGCAGGCTATCCGTGTCCAAGCGCATACGTGCACCCAAACACAGGACAACTTCTTCGATGCCGCAGCGTGCAGAGTTTTGTACACGAAGTGAAAGACATCCAGCGCAAATATCTCCGCGCGATGACGGCAAATGACGAGCGCACAAGCGTACACGACACAGCGACAAATTCGGAACTTTGCCAATTCGAACGTGCCGAGACCCAAGCAGCGTAACCATCCATCGTTTCTGTTCTTCGCTCCCGATGCGTCAATCTCTCTTCCTTGGGGTCCTGCTCCACTCTTGAGTACAAATCAAGAGATATTTACGGCGAATTAACAACACTTACAACACGACTCGAAAAATGCCGACCCACTACACATGTGCAGCTCCACCGCAACTCCAACGGACGCGCAGCGCGTGCTGGCCCCTGGTGCCGCACTCTGAGCGCGGAGAACCGAACGGAATCGGTTTCGTTTTCGCATTTGTGCTCTAGTTACTCGAACTGCAATATAATTGCTTGACAATTAATTGAATTCTAAAAGAGGAGAACGCTTTCTCTCCCACAAGTTAGTGCGTTTTATACAAAGGGAGAGAGAATTCAAAAAGCTGAAAGGCAGGGAGGTCAACCAAAGCATTCGCTACTGGCGATAGCAAACCCCTGTGCTACAATAAAGTGCAAAGCAGTGCACTGCGATGCGTCCATAAGCTCTAGTACAGTGATAATTTGGGCTGGTTGGTGCATGTAATGAACGGGTAAATAATGAGTTGTGTCATAACATTACCCATGCATAAAGCACATGGAACTAATGGTGTTGCATTCTAGGTCAAAAAGAAATAAAGCTTGAATCGTTACATCTCGACACTGGGCATTCTGTCTTTCCGTATTATTTTTTTCTTCTTTTTGACAGTATACACAGTACTAGCACGGTAATAGGTCCTTCATCTTCAGTCACCTTCCAGTAGTTCACACATGTCGGTGCATGTTCGCGTTCTTTATTCTACCGTACAAGAACGAGCGCGCTTACCGGTCTTGTTTCAAGATGAAGCGCCAAATGTTTGCGATTACATCTTATCGCAAGAATTAACACATGAACAGTGAAGATTATGCGTAATCGATTTGTCTCAATGAATGGGCAGTTATTGTCAGAGACGAGATATTTGGTAAATATCATGGGAATGAGTTCAACCAACTACATTGCAGTTCAGCAGTGCCCTTTGACATTTGGTTTAATTGCTTGCTGCATTCGAAAATTTCCTCCGACCGTTGTACTTGGATCAATAGGCCGCCAGTCCCCTTCGAGACCATTTATTGCCAAATGTAAACGCAGTTACGGTCATTATACCACTCCCTGCGTTTCGGTACTGATTTAGAGTGCGCACAATTTTTGGCGTATATGGCGTAAATGCTGGCGTAAATGCACCAGCACCTGAGTGCCGCAAGCTTGTTTACGTATGCACGTATGTCCCCGGCTCTTCATTCACTTAAACATATATGCTGTGTTATTAACTATAAAAGCGCTTAATTTGAGAACATTGCGAGAACACGCATATATTTGCGCATATGATCAGCGTTACAAAGCCCATATGCGCGGCAAACTGCGACCAGAATAGAAGATGCGTATATATATTTATACGATCTGTTATTGCAGCTTTTGGTAGAAGGCTAGCTCTCACATTTTGTACGCAACTTCATAATGCGTACAGTTTGCGTGTTCAATAAAGTATTGTTAGCTGAAACTTTATGAGTACGAGCGCTCATTCAGACAGCTTAAATTTTCTCACAATATACGGATGTTCAGATAACAAAAATACGGAATTCTCTCTGTTTCGTCCAAAACAGTGTATAGCCGTTATATGATTACAGTGAAAATGTCCGTAAAGCTGAATACGGAGAGCACTTTCCGTATATTAACGGCAGATTTTGCCGTATTTTTGAAATATGACATACTTTCCGTATTTTTATCTGCAGTTCTCCGTATAATGACAGAAATCCCCCGTAAAATTACGGAAATTTTTTACAGTGTAGCCTCGACGGAGGACCGTGGCAACCAAGCGAAAACGCAAGAATCTCCAGCCGACACTTCGTTGGCAACAGAAAAAAACGTTGCGAATCATCCTGCCTATGTGCGATTGATATGTCCACCTGTTAACAGACGTCCGCCTCCGCTTGACTCAACAAGTGGAACGGAGAGATTTGACAGATCAGTTTAACCAAACATTTTGGTTAGTTTATGAATTCAAAATCCTGTTCTAGAGCATCGTTGTATCGCGAGCTCATTTCTAGTTTCGGTATTTTGTGTCCTGTGCCTGTGTGTCCTGTGAGCAATAAAGTTGCTGTAGGAGCACGGGATGAGTAATTGCGACGGAACGCACGTGTGTAAAATAAATGTCGCGTTTATTTACATTTATTTGTGCGCGTGTGTTGCTTGAAGCGTCTGCGAAAAGTTCAAAAGTACTGAGCGATGCTGTAGCTCCTGCGAGGCAGAAAGATGCGGCGCGCATGCAATGTAGGAAGATGTAGGATGCAATGTTCGCACGCTGTTTGTTGCCTTGGACAATGTTTTCACTTTGCTGCCCTGATAAAGGCTATAGAAGGATTTACTCTCTGTAAGTAATTGCGAGAAAAAACATTACGATAAAATGCAAAAAATATAGGAGATACTTAAGTCTTGTGTTCCGGACATTTTCAATACGAGCAAATTTGAAATGCTTAGATTTTTATGCTGATATAAACACACTTCATGCTCTCCGTACTTGCGAGTTGCAGCCCGCCGAAAAAACACCTGAGACTTCTTTTATATTGTACACGTACTTACTTCGCCCTACTGAGCTTCCTTCCTTTCCGAAGCGTGGATGAGCGGAAGAAGCTTTCCAGGTCCTTGATATTTAGGGAACCGTGCCCCAACAAAACCGATAGAGTAGGGTTCATTGTGGCCTACGCACCTTCGCTTGCCGACAGCTCTTTTTGCACTACTCAGTTCGCGACAAGGCTGCCATGGGGGCGCTGGTGATGGGTTTTCCGCAGCGCCGCCTGGGCAGAGTGTGAGATGCATATTCAAGAAGCAAAAGCCCCCAGATTTTCTCTCTCGCGTCCGCTCTGTCTCGCACCTGCGCACAAACGACTAGCGATCCCTCAAATGAACGTCTCGAGTGGTTCCACCACAAAGCTCGCCTTCGTGCATAGTGGTCGTGGCAGGCGTTTCCATGTAAACATTCCGGTTATATACGCTCCAGTTGCCAGGAAGGGCGAGAAGTAGTCGGAGATGTTTGAATGCTATCGCGTTCCACTCTTAAAGGAAGCTTTAGCTCGGGCCCAACTCTGACGCGGCCTATTCAAATATATGTAAAACGCAAAAATGTTTTATGAGATAACCCCTGGACCGATTTTAATGAGATTTGTTGCATTTGAGAGGGAAAGTTAAATTCTAGCGAATGTTAGTAGCGGAATTTCGATTTAGGCCCTGAATTGCGTTAAAAATATATTCAAAAATCTGAAAGTTTAAAAGAAATAGAAGGACGAAGTTTACAGATCCATAGCGCTGCATAAAAGACAGATATCGCGGTTCTGTAAATAGAATCCATTAGATCATTGAAAGCGGACATAATCGATACGTGATATTATATCTTACGTGAATTTGTTGCGTTGTTTAAAGGGTTCTGCAAATGTTGTATTTCCATATTATTAAATTTCTTGAGATGCATGTGTAAAATATCAATTTTGTCCGCTTTAGATGTACTATTAGATGCAATTGACGCAATTATTCAATTTTCGCTGCTGATTTACAGAGTTGTAAACTTGATAGTTTCGTTTTTTGAAAATTTTAGATGTTTGCAAATTTTTAATAAAAGATTGGCGAACTAAGTCAAAAATCCCAAACCAACAGTTGCTAGATTTTCAGTTTTTCTTTTATATGCAGCAAATCTGGTCAAATTTGGTGCAGTGGTTACCGAGAAAAACGAATTCGCCTTTTACATGTATTTAGATAGGAGCACTCGAGCTAAAGCTTCCTCTTAAAGGCCAAGCTTCAAGGGAAACTCCGGCGTTTTTTTTTAACCATTTTAGGTTATTGTCATTTTCCACTGCCATTGACAGTCCTGTCAACTGTAGGGCTGTTCAATTTGCTCAGAACTTCGTCAATAATTTTAATAACCAATAAACGAGATACCACGCTAGAACGTTATCTAGTGAGGCGAGTCTAGCAGTGCTATTGGAGGAATTAGAGGGCAGTAAATGGGATATAATAGGGCTCAGTGAAGTTAGGAGGCCAAACGAAGCATATACAGTGCTAAAAAGCGGGCACATCCTCTGCTACCGGGGCTTAGTGGAGAGACGAGAACTAGGTGTCGGATTCCTGATTAATAAGAACATAGCTGGTAACATACAGGAATTCCATAGCATTAACGAGAGGGTGGCAGGTCTTGTTGTGAAACTTAATAAGAGGTACAAAATGAAGGTTGTACAGGTCTACGTCCCTACATCCAGTCATGATGACCAGGAAGTCGAAAGCTTCTATGAAGACGTGGAATCGGCGATGGGTAAAGTCAAAACAAAATACACTATACTGCTGGGCGACTTCAATGCCAAAGTAGGCAAGAAGCAGGCTGGAGACAAGGCAGTGGGGGAATATGGCATAGGCACTAGGAATAGCAGGGGAGAGTTATTAGTAGAGTTTGCGGAACAGAATAATATGCGGATAATGAATACCTTCTTCCGCAAGCGGGATAGCCGAAAGGTGACTTGGAGGAGCCCGAACGACGAGACTAGAAATGAAATAGACTTCATACCCTGCGCTAACCCTGGCATAATGCAAGATGTGGACGTGCTCAGCAAGGTGCGCTACAGTAACCATAGGATGGTAAGAACTCGAATTAGCCTAGACCGGAGGAGGGGACGGAAGAAACTGGTACATAAGAAGTTGATCAATGAGTTAGCGATAAGAGGAAAATAGAGGAATTCCAGATCAAGCTACAGAACAGGTATTCGGCTTTAACTCAGGAAGAGGACCTTAGTATTGAAGCAATGGGCGACAATCTCGTGGGCATCATTAAGGAATTTGCAATAGAAGTCGCTGGTAACCCCGTTAGAGAGGATACCAGTAAGCCATCGCAGGAGACGAAAGATCTGATCAAGAAACGCCAATGTATGAAAGCCTCTAACCATACAGCTAGAATAGAACTGGCAGAACTTTCGAAGTTAATCAACAAGCGTAAGGCAGCTGCCATAAGAAAGTATTACATGGATAGAATTGAACATGCTCTCAGGAACGGAGGAAGCCTAAAAGCAGTGAAGAAGAAACTAGGGATGGGCAAGAATCAAATGTATGCGTTAAAAGACAAAGCCGGCAATACCATTACTAATATGGATGAGATAGTTCAAGTGGCTGAGGAGTTCTGTAGAGATTTATACAGTACGAGCCGCACACACGACGATAATGGCAGAGAATAGTCTGGAGCAATTGGAAATCCCACAGGTAAGGCCGGAAGAAGTAAAGAAAGCCTTGGGAGCTATGCAAAGGGGAAAGGCAGCTAGGGAGGATCAGGTAACCGCAGATTTGTTGAAGGATGGTGGGCAGATTGTTCTAGAGAAACTGGTCACCCTGTATACGCAATGCCTCATGACTTCGAGCATACCGGAATCTTGGAAAAACGCTAACATAATCCTAATCCATAAGAAAGGGGACGCCAAAGACTTGAAAAATTATAGACCAATCAGCTCACTGTCCCTTGCCTACAAAGTATTTACTAAGGTAATTGAAAAAGGATCAGGAACACCTTAGACTTCCATCAACCAAAGGACCAGGCAGGATTCCGTAAACGCTACTCAACAATACACCATATTCACACTATCAATCAGGTGATAGAAAAATGTGCGGAATATAACCAATCTTTATACATCGCTTTCATTGATTACGAGAAAGCGTTTGAGTCAGTCGAAACCTCAGCAGTCATGGAGGCATTGCGGAAGCAGGGGGTAGACGAGCCGTATGTAAAAATACTGAAATATATCTATAGCGGCTCCACAGCCACCGTAGTCCTCAATAAAGAAAGCAACAAAATCCCAATAAAGAAAGGCGTCAGGCAGGGAGATACGATCTCTCCAATGCTATTCACAGCGTGTCTACAGGAGGTATTCAGAGACCTGGATTGGGAAGAATTTGGGATAAGAGGTAATGGACAATACCTTAGTAACTTGTGATTCGCTGATGATATTGCCTTGCTTAGTAACTCAGGGGACCAACTGCAATGCATGCTCACTGACCTGGAGAGGCAAAGCCGAAGGGTGGGTCTAAATATTAATCTGCGGAAAGCTAAATTAATGTTTAACAATCTCGGAAGAGGACAGCAGTTTACGATAGGTAGTGAGGCACTGGAAGTGGTAAGGGAATACATCTACTTAGGACAGGTAGTGACCGCGGATCCGGATCATGAGACTGAAATAACCAGAAGAATAAGAATGGGCTGGGGTGCGTTTGGCAGGCATTCTCAGATCATGAAGAGCAGGTTGCCATTATCCCTCAAGAGAAAAGTTTATAACAGCTGTGTCTTACCAGTACTCACGTACGGGGCAGAAACCTGGAGGCTTACGAAAAGGGTTCTACTTAAATTGAGGAATACGCAACGGGCTATGGAAAGAAGAATGGTAGGTGTAACCTTAAGGGATAAGAAAAGAGCAGATTGGGTGAGGGAACAAAAGCGAGTAAATGACATCTTAGTTGAAATCAAGAAAAAGAAATGCGGGGGCATGGGCAGGACACGTTATGAGGAGGGAAGATAACCGAACGTCATTAAGAGTTACGGTATGGATTCCAAGGGAAGGGAAGCGTAGCAAAGGGTGACAGAAAGTTAGGTGGGTGGATGAGATCAAGAAGTTTGCAGGGACAACATGGCCACAATTAGTACATGACCGGGGTAGTTGGAGAAGTATGGGAGAGGCCTTTGCCCTGCAGTGGGCGTAACCAGGCTGATGATGATGATGAAACGAGATACCGAAATGCGTAACTGCTTCATGTCATGTCACGGTGACTCAATGACGTCAGATTCTACACTACCACAATGTAAACATGGAGAACACGTTCTAAGCACACATGACGCTAACACCAAACTAACGAAGCTGATGTCTCCCAACGACACAGGGAGCTTTTACAGAGTTTCCGAACAAGGCAGTGGCGATTTAAAAAGCCCCTCACCAGGTGAGACCATTTTGAGCTGACAAGCGCAGAGCATACAATGCGCGCCAACGATAGTGTTTGCAAAGAATTACATCGCTACGCGCCGCGGAAAGGCGTGAAATTTCAATGGGAGCGCCGTTTCCCTCTTCACTGGCGGTGAATCCGCCCGGAGAGGGACAGTGACGTGGTCGGGCTCCTGGGCCTAAGTAATCGTGTCCGCAGTGCGACGTACCTCGTGGTGACACCTGACTTCGAGAATTATTCAAGGTAACATCTGTTATTTGTGCAATCTGATGCTTGAATTGGCGAATTGAAGTTTAGAGAAATAATAAAACACACAAACGGAATGTCTGCGTGTTTGTTATTTTACTTCGCACCGAAGCAAGGGCGATGTACTTCCGTTTCGTCTGTTTGTTCCCATTGTCGTGCAGTCACGTGCGCAGGCATCCAAACCGCGCCATCTTTTTTACCGTGTTCCTGCGTGTCATCATGCTCTGCGATCCGCTTGTTCTTCCTTAGCATACGTGTAGCACTGAATTATACCGCTAGTCATGTGTCCTTGTGGACAGCGCGAAAATCATGCGCTGCGCGAAACGATAACAGCTCGCGCGCAACGCCGCCAGATAAACCAGCGGAAGTGCGCATTGCCGAAAGAAAAAGCAGGGAGAAAAAAAATTGTGAAGGCCGGGCCCGTGACGTATGTATCACGCGATCCTCGAGGTCCGGCATGGGAGAATGCAGGGAAGCAATTTCGCTTGCGAAGGCTAGACGTGGCGAGTGGAGAGGGTCTCGCTATGCTGTGGAGCCCACCTGCTGAAATCATGGGTTCGTGGCACTGAAATACTTCTATCTCGCCTATTCATGAGCCGATCTGATTTTTTTTTGCGGCGGAACGCTCCCTAGAGTACACGTAACAACTTCCAGCGTTTAACCAAAATTGGCTATGGGGCCTGGTGAGGGGCCCTTTAAGGGACGATTTCAGCGACACTGGGATGTAGTCTGTGTCGTCACACACAGAAGGTGGCCAGTAGAAATTAATTAGTCGGGAACGCAACCAATTTTTAAAATTCATTTTCAGGCAAACTAAATGATTTGCAGCCATATAGTTTGGCACAGGTAATCATAATGAAAGAGTACACATAGTCAAAATTTTATGAACATCAGTGGACATCGAAAAATCACTGCAATTAGCCTTTAAGCAGAACAGAACTTGTTGCTGCGCGAGTCAGTTGGGGTCGAACGAATACATTGCTACGCCAAAAAAAAAGGAAAATAAAGACTTGGGAGGGAGAGTACGAAACAACAGATTGAGATTATCAGCGCTCAATCTGTCCTCTAATTTTTTTTTGTCAAGGGGCGTAGACCATCCTGGCATCCCGCGACATCACATGGAAGTTGAATTCACTGCTACTTGCAGTTTGTGCGACTTGCGCGAGCCATCAAGACCAGTGCAACACTGCGCGATAACAAAACTACTGAAATGCGAAAGCGTGGGTGGCGCGGATTCGAGCGAAAACGAAGCCTTTCTACCGCCCACGTCGTTGTCACGGGTAACTTCAATGAGTTATTTTTTCTTAAAATGGAGTAGAACTGGACAAGTAGCATTTTATTTCATCTTATATACAATACTATTATGTTTTTTGCAATGAGCTGTTGAGTACTAGTGACAGAATTTAACTGAGAAGTGCTTTCGTCATCGGGCAAGTGCTCGAGTGTCCCGGGGGTCTCTAACCATGTCCTGCATATACCTCAATTTCTCGATTATTAAGGCTCTGTTCGCGATAATATTATGACGATATCATTGAGCGGTGCTCAAGAAACGAGCCGCCGCGAGAACGACGATGAAGTGGGTCTGTGCGCTTGGCGCGAGCGAGTGTCGTCCTGGCCGCCTGGCTCCAGTGTAAATAGCCTGTAAATAGCCTCTTCTGTCTGTGTCTTTCCACACGCAACATTCTGGTGGAGGTCAGCGGTCCCCGTCCTCACCACGGAACTCAGAAGTGGAAGGCACACCGAGCTTGTCACCATGCCTCCCGGTGACGCGCCCACCTCTGCAACGGCTTTGGCTTGTCCCACTGCTCCAATCGTCACGGTCGCCCCACATCGCGACCCAGGTGTGTTTTCTGGCCTGGAGGGCCAGGATGTTCAGGACTGGATCAAACTCTATGAACACGCCAGTGCTAATAACAGGTGGGACCCAACGATTATGCTCGCCAATGTCATCTTTTATCTCGGCGGCACCCCACGCGTGTGGCACCAAACGCATGACGACGAGATAACCAGTTGGGGCAATTTCAAAGAGAAGCTACGGGAACTGTTCGGCGACCCCATTGGGCGCAAGGCTGCCGCGAGAAAGGCTCTTGTGTCTCGTGTTCAGTCGCCTACGGAGCCGTACGTTTCCTACATCATCGACGTCTTAGCTCTATGCCGCAAAGCTGCCGATGCTATGTCCGAAGACGATAAAGTGTGACATATTCTAAAAGGCATCGCCGACGACGCTTTCAATTTGCTTGTTTTAGGCAACCTGACGACTATCGGCCCCATCATCAAAGAATGCCGTCGCCTTGAACAAGCTAAGAGCCGCCGTATGACACACCACATCACGCGGCTACCCAACACTGCTGCTGCGTCGACATGTGAGGGTCGACCACGTCAGACCACCAACTGTGACGACGTCACCCGTACTGTTCGCCGCGAACTCGAGGCCACCTGTTTGCCAGCTTTCTCCACGACGCCTCCCGACCCGCCAGCAACCACCATTGCGATTATCCAGGCCGTCGTCCGACAGGAATTTGAAAACATGGGTCAACCCAGCGTTCCCCAGTTCTCTAGCGGCCCTACTCGTTCTCGGCAGTCCTTTTCCGCCACACCTCGCCGCAACCCGTCCGATTGGCGTACCCTTGATGACCGGCCGATCTGCTTCCACTGCTCTCGCATCGGCCACGTCGCTCGTCACTGCCGCAACCGATGGCCACCACCTCCTCGGACATACACCGCCACTTATTCCCGCACCTTTGGACCTTCCGTTCCCCATACCACCCGCCATGAATCCACTGCCGCTGATGCTCCTGCTCCGAACCTTCGCTACAGCCGCTCGCCCTCACCTCGACGCCATCAGTCTCGTTCGCCCCAACCCCGTCGCTTCTCTTCGCAGCCTATCGCCTCCCGGATCCAGCCGGAAAACTAGGCACTGCAGCTTCTGGAAGTGAAGCTGCGTTGTCGACCCTGCCCTCAAATCCTCTGCTCACGTTACCCACGAACCGAAACCTTGTTGACGTTGACGGCTATCCTGTCACGGCACTTTGACGGCTATCCTGTCACGATAGAGGAGCACATCTTTCAATTAGGAGTGCTGCCTTCTGAAGACGACGGAACAAGCTCCTCACCCCAGCATCGGCACGCATCGGTACGCGTCGTCCGCGTTGCGGATGGCGGTACTGTGCCTTTCATCGGCATGTGTACGGCATGCGTCAGCATCGCCAGCCACCACACTCCTGTCCTCTTCACCGTAATTGCCCCCACGACCTCATTCTTGGCCTCGATTTTCTCTCCGCACATTCTGCTCTTATTGACTGCTTTCCAGCACCCTTCGCCTTGAGTTGCCGATGTTCGCAGAACCTTCTGACGCACCTCACTGGCGCTTACGTCCCACCGGCTTTCGTAACCTGGAGCCAAATTCAATAGCCTACATTGAACTGTTTTCTTTTGCACCAGTTCCTGATGGCGGTACCTCGTCACTCCTCTGCCCGACATTCCAATAAGGTACGACGTTACAGTGCCTCACAGTGTACTTAATATTACTGGGAACCGCCCTCGCATGCCTGTCTGTAACTTTGGATTGGCAAAGCAAATTCAACCGCAAGGTATTTGCCTTGCCACCGTTGAGTGTCTCGGCGACCAATACGTGGCAGCGTTATCGCCCGATGGTTCTCGCGAGCTTAGCAGGCCCCTCGCGTCAGCCTCGGGTGCCGATCCCAATATAAAGAAAATGGTTGCGACGGACCTGTCCTCGGCGCAGGCTGAAGAGCTTTGCCAAGTATTATCGTCCTACCGAGATATTTTCGACATCGACGATCGCCCTTTAGGCCAGATGCTCGTGGTCAAGCATCGGATTCTTAAGGCGCCAATACACTTCGACGTGACCCGGCGCGCGGGCGCGCGGTGGTTGCGCTACGTCACGCCAGGTCGGCTACGCCGCGTCAGGCGTAAATTCGTCCCCCTACAGTACAACGCCGCGCACCTGCCGCCGCTGGAGTAGCGCATGCGCAGAACACCGCGCCGCTCCGTGCCGCCTGTCGTGGAACATCGAAACAAATCTTTTCGCGCGCTTTCTCTGTCAGTAGCGATTGCCACCGCGGACCGGACTGTTGCTCGGCGATGGCACGGACGCAGACACATTCCGCAAGACGAAACATTAAGCACACTCTTATAAGAAGAATTCCGGGGAAAACGGGAGTAACTGCGCAGTTAGTCCCAAAAAGGGCGCTTTCGTCCCTCAAGGCAGTAACTGCATGGATGTGCGTGCCGTGTGCAAATTTTAGAGAGTAAGTATTTAGTTCCTGGTCGGAAAGAGAGCAACGGGAGGACGAACGGTAACAGTTACTCACCATGCGCTCCGCTGTTTTCATCCGCGTCGTGCAGTGATGTGGCAAAAACTGTATTGTCTATAAATCGTGAATAGTTCGAAGTTCGTGCGCTGTATATTGAACTACATGCAAAGCAGCAGTTTGCCTCTTCGAGAGAAAATTGCGTGAAATTTAAAGTTGGAATGTGAAGAGCCATGCCCTTCGTGCGCACCCCATAAGTGAGCGATACACATTAAACGCGCAAGTCATTGATAGACTGCCAGATTTCGCTGGTCAATAGTACCTAAGTTCCTTCCGTTCCAAGGAAATTACGAACTTAACTGAAGCGATGTGTGGCTCAAACACTAAGCGACAGAGCAGTTGTCCGTCTTTGCCGTCTTAGGTGCCCCCTTTGAGCTCGCTACACCTTTACATCGTGTAGTGCCTCAGTTTAAAGCACCCTAAGAATACTCGGGCAGATTTCTTTTCGCACTCGCTTATGGTTGCAAGTACACTCAACGTTACACTCTCGCCGCACAGCATACACAAAATGCCTAGTCGCTTTTACATTGCCGCACCTGCGTTCCGGTGCTTAACCTGTCTCAATTTCCTACCCCGCCAAGTAATCTGCCGTGGTGCAGTGGCTAGAGTAGCTGACATGGGAGCGCGAGGACGTGATTTCGAATCCTACGTTTGGGCAACGTTTTTTTTTTACCAGCTCAGTAATCTTTTTTTATTAGGGTATAAATGCCTAATTTCATTAATTCCACCTTTGCGGAGCATCGGAAATGATGACCGTTACTCCCTTACGGAGCATCGGAAAAGAGCGACTGTTAGTACTCGGAGGAGTAACGGCATGGGGAGTAACAGTTCATCCCTCGCACTTACCCCCTAAAGGGAGGAATGGTTGTGGCAGATCAGTTTCTCCCCTAAAGGAGTAAGCTCAATACCCCATTTCCTCCTTTTCTTCTTAGAGTGCAGGAGACACACGGTACGATTCGGCGTCCGATCCGACGTGCGGCGCCGCATGCTCCGGCATGCGGCATACGACGATTCGAGGCACACGGTGCGTGCATCCGAAAGATTGAGCACCGCGTAAGCTCCGCCCAGATCCAGCCCCCCAGCTCGACTTCATAGACACGTCGAGAAACGCAATATAAACAACTCTGCACAACACTGCTTCACTTTACACGAACACTGTCAATAAAAATGCCCCTGCAAGTGACAGAACACTTCACGACGGCGCGTTGTCCACTGACGACTCCGCTAACAGCCAGCGATAGGGCCGGTAGGCCTAGCTAGGCAGACGGCGCTTACGATCCAACCCGAGCTCGTCGAAGAGCGCTTATATTTGCCAAAACAATTAAGACTGTACACTTACGTCGCCCGTAATTAAATACAATGGGTTTACTCGACGCAGTCGTTGCGAAGGGCAAACGTGCAAGCGAAGCGAGCAGCGTCGCTCAGACGGTCGGTGTGGGATGTTTGCCCGCGAAATGCTCTCGCGTCGCGGCTCCCGATCTCGCCAGTAGCTTAGTGCTAGTGTACTAGGCGCTGCCTTGCATAACAGGCACACGTTCGAGATAATTTCACTGAACTGGCAACTATTTCTTGTCGGAAACAAACTGCAGCAGGCAAGGAAAAAAAAAACAATGCGAAAAACCGGCCAGCCAGCGCCGCCTCCGTGGAGGGAACGTCGGAGAACGTCACATGCCAGCCGCGCTGTCATTGGCTGTGGCCAGACGACGGTGCCGTTGCCGGTCGCGTCGGACGATGAAAATTGCCCGGTTTGCCGCACGCCGGACGTCCGATCCGGCGCTTCGGCACGGCAAAACACCTCGATTCCGGCTGCCGTTCCGGGTCGTCGGACGCCGGATCGGACACCGAATCGGACAGTGTCTCCCGCTTTAACAGGTCTCTCTCTCTACATAACACATACACGTAGCCGCTGCCACTGCTTTTCGTCGCTTCAATAGCTTTCCGTTCAAGAGTATAGCGGTCCCTCAGCCGCTTCCATAGTTTCAGGCACTCTTCGACTGAAACAGCGAAAACAAGACAAACAAACAGGCGCTGAGTGCATAGTATGTCCGGAGACGTATACACACACGTGCGTAGTAGCGTTGACGCTCGTGTTGAGAGGCCGGAGTACATGCGTATCTGCTCCCACGCGTTGTTTTCCCGCTCCGCATCCCAGTAGTCCATTCTTTTGGTGTCGTAGACACAAGGATGTTGCTGGACGGCCTCTAGAAAGCTTTCGATTTCGGAGCCGCATGGGTCGGGCACTCTTTCTTGCGAAGAGGCCATCTCGTTCTGGCTCAGCCTGCCGAGTAGCGGGTCTCTACCTCGACAAGAGAGGGCGCTAGGCGCTAACTTGCTCTAAAGCCAACTTGCTCGGCGCGGTCGGCGCGAAATGCAGCCGGTTGCATTCGGCGCCGGACGACGTCCGAGCGCGCTGAATGCCGCCGGCCGCGTCGGCGCCAGATGCCGCCGGACTGTAGGGGGTCGTGTTTTCGCCAACGTAACGTCGCCATGACGGGCGCGCGCGCGCGCGCGCATTATGTCGGAGTGCATTGCCGCCTTTACTGGCGATGCTACGCCTGTTCACCGACGACCGTATCAAGTTTCTGCGTCGGAACATCGAGTAATTCAAAACGAAATGAACAAAATGCTCGATAAAAACATCATTGAGCCTTCTTCGAGCCCCTGGGCGTCACCTGTGGTGTTGGTTAAGAAGATGGACGGCACGTGGCGCTTCTGTGTAGACTACCGTCATCTGTACAACATTACTAAGAAGGACATCTACCCGCTCCCACGTATAGACGAGGCCCTTGACTGCCTACAGGGTTCCAGCTATTTCTCGTCTATTGATCTTCGTTCGGGATACTGGCAGATTGCTGTTGACGAAATGGACCGAGAAAAAACCGCGTTCTTCACACCTGATGGCCTATACCAATTTAAAGTAATGCCGTTTGGATTATGCAACGCCCCTGCCACCTTAGAGCGTATGATGGACTCCTTGCTCCAAGGTTTCAAATGGTCCACATGCCTCTGCTACCTCGACGACGTCATCGTCTTCTCGGCAACGTTCGACGCTTACCTTGAACGTCTCACAACTATACTTGATGTATTTCGAAAGGCGAAGCTGCAACTTAACTCGTTCAAATGTCGTTTTGGCCACCGGCAAATTACTCTTCTGGGCCGTCTCGTTGACACTTCCGGAGTACAGCCTGATCCCGACAAAACTCGCGCTGTCAGATTTTCCGGTTCCGAAGACAGCCGCAGACGTTCGAAGTTTTGTGGGGCTATGCTCGTACTTTCGTCGTTTTATCCAAGATTTTGCGGCAATTGCTAGACCCCTCACGAATCTTTTGAAGAAAGGCGTATAATTATCGTGGGGTACTGCAGAAGCCGCCTTCTCTCGTCTCGTTATACTTCTCTCCTCACCACCCATTCGCCCCCACTTCGACCCTGATGCCCCTACAGAATTGCGTACAGATGCGAGCGGTCATGGTGTAGGTGCCGTCTTAGCCCAGCGTCGGCGTGGCCAGGATCGCGTTATTGCTTATGCGAGCCGCCTCCTCACACCATCGGAGCGCAACTGTTCTATTACGGAACGAGAATGCGTTGCTGTAGTCTGGGCGGTTGCGAAGTTCCGTCCTGAACTTTACGGTCGCCCTTTTTCCGTAGTCACTGACCATCTTGCTCGCTTCTGGCTCTCTTCGCTAAAAGAGCCTACAGGCCGGCTTGGTCGATGGGCTTTGAGGCTACAAGAATTTTCATATTCCGTTGTGTACAAGTCTGGCCGCCTGCACCAAGACGCTGACAGCATGTCGCCTTACCCTGTTGACGACTGTGACTCCTCTAATATTGCCAGTCCTTCTTGCATATTCTCTGTATCACAGCTGCTTCATTTCGCCGACGAGCAACACCGTGACGCCTACATCAGAGCACTCATCGACCATTTTGAGCACTCTCCGGCCGATGCTACTCTACGCCTCTTTGTCCTCTGCGACGGTACTCTGTACCGTCTTAACCTTCATCCGGACAGCTCTGAGTTCCTACTTGTACTACCTAAACACCTCCGCTCCACCGTTATAGAAGAGCTCCACGACGCACCAACGGCAGGACATCTCGGCGTATCTTGAACGTATGACCGTGTACGTTGCCGTTTTTTCTGGCCGGGTCTTGCCCGTTCCGTACGACGTTACGTCGCCGCTTGTAAAGTTTGCCAACGACGCAAGAAGCCTTCTCAGCTCCCCGCTGGTTACCTGCAGCCCCTCGACATCCCTGCCGAGCCCTTTCATCGTGTCGGCTTAGACCTTCTCGGCCCATTTCCGGAATCTACATCAGGGAACAAGTGCAGTCGCGGTGGACTACGCGACCCGCTACGCCGTAACCCGTGCCCTTCCGACCAGTTGCGCAACTGATGTTGCGGACTTCCTCCTACATGATATTATTTTGATGCATGGTGCTCCGCGTCAATTGCTAACAGACCGTGGCCGTACGTTTTTGGCAAAAGTCATCGACGACATCATGTGTGCCTGCTCAATACGGCATAAATTTACCACCTCCTACCATCCCCAAACGAACGGCCTCACTGAACGCTTGAACCGCACCCTTAAGTCATGCTATCCAAATACGTTTCCGACGACCACCGTGACTGGGACCTGGCTCTACCTTACATTACCTTTGCATGCAACTCTTCCCGTTTCGAAACTGCTGGCTTTTCCCGGTTTTACCTCTTGTATGGCCGCGAACCAACGCTACCACTGGACACTGTGCTTCCGTCCGCCACAGCTTCAACTAGCGATTAGGCCCGGGATGCAATCGCCCATGCTGACCACGCTCGCCAACTTGCGCGCGCTCGTCTACAAGTGTCTCAAAACAAGCAGAAGCAACGCTACGACCTTCGTCACCGTGATGTCCATTTTGTGCCCGGCAGCCTCCTGTTGCTTTGGTCACCGTCGCGTAAAGTTGGCCTATGTGAAAAACTCCTTTGTTGTTACACAGGTCCATCTCGCGTGCTCCGCAAAGTGACCGATGTCACCTATGAAATCGTTCTAGCCACGCCCACTACGTCCTACGCTGTCACAACCAGTGACATTGTCCACGTCACCCGACACAAGCCCTACAACTCTCCACGCGCCTTGGATATTTAACAGCACCGTGACGGTGCTTTTGCCGCCGCGGGGGCTAGTATTACGATATCATCGAGCGGTGCTCAAGAAACGAGCCGCCGCGAGAACGACAATGAAGTTGGTCGGTGCGCTTGGCGCGAGTGAGTGTCGGCCTGGCTGCCTGGCTCCAGCGTAAATAGCCTGTAAATAGCCTCTTCTGTCTGTGTCTTTCCACGCGCAAAAATATTGACGCCTTAGAGATTCTCAATCATTAACCTGTCACTTTAGCTTGACTTAATATTTGCCTTTAGTGTACCGTTAATCTCGACCACGGTCTCACGCTATATATGGTGTCTAGTTTAGTTCTGCTGGCTGGATTTTTTTCCTTGAACACTTTTGTAGGCCCGTTTAAAATGGATGGGGTGATTTTTAAAAAGCTGTTTCCAGCGCAGCGAGAACTCATCCGCTAATTGCACTCTAGTGGCAAATACTCTATCACTCCCTCTCTATGTAGGTCGAGTTTGGTTTCATCCTGCTGGTCGAATTTTGTTTTTCCAGCCCACATGGGCAGTGATGTGTCGGATCGTGGCAACACTAAACACAACGAGACGGCGAACGCGGCGGCGCGAGGACTAACCAACCGTGCCGCTGCTACTACAGCCGACCCGTCGTGGTGGTGGGAAACCAAGGACAAAATGACTTCCTACAATGAAATTGTGAAATGGTATCGACTAGAGCGAAGGACCATGCCGCCACCTCATCCGGGCTTCACCCGTAAGGAGGCGGTTTTATATGGACAACTTCAAACGGGGTCGTTATTCACCCCGGTACTGATGAGGCACGTGTGTCCAAGTGTTTCTGAAAGTGATCTGTGTTGTGTGTGCCGAAAGGAAAGAGCCACTGCAGCTCACATCCTTTGGGACTGTGCTAAGAATCCGCATCAGGCTGCAACGATAACAACGATGCCGCCGCGGCTCGAGGCCGCAACGAGGTGCTATGACCAACATCTCCAAACCCAGGCCGTCCAGCAGATCTCGGCGGCCCTCGAAAGGCAACGACCGAGCGAAACCGGAAGGAGGCTGCCACCCCAAAAGAGGGGCAGGTGCGGTCGACCAAAGAGAATAGTGCGGTCCCGGCCGAAGTAGAGGCGCCACATGCCGCGAAGACGTCATGGCCGCGTCACGGTAACGCCTCCCTCACAGGGGAAAGCTAACCGTTCTGCAGGCGTTCACAACAAAGTTTCTTCACTCACTCACTCACTGGGGTGCTTTTGTTCAGGTACTACCCGCCGTGGTTGCTCAGTGGCTATGGTGTTGGGCGGCTGAGCACGAGGTCACGGGATCGAATCCTGGCCATGGCGGCCGCATTTCGATGGAGACGAAATGCGAAAACACCCGTGTAGATTTAGATGCACGTTAAAGAACCCCATGTGGTCAAAATTTCTGGAGTCCTCCACTACGGCGTGCCTCATAATCGGAGAGTGACTTTGGCACGTAAAAGCCCATAATTTTCTTGGTTCAGGTACTATGCGACGAAACAGCACTACAGAAGCAAAAGGTTCGTCCTTCGTTGAATTGACGGGACAAGGCTCGTCGATCATGTTGAAACTTACGGACTCGGAGGAGCAGCTTTGATGTACATTCGCGCCGTGACGTGTCGGGAAAGGTGAGTCAGATTCTGCAAGAAGCAGCGGATCAAATGCAGTGAAATCCAAGCCCGAGAGCGCGCGCCATGTTCTCAAGTTTCTGCGCTTGGTAATATGTTGTATTTGATATTTATAAAGATCAACAATATGTTCCCCTTAAACTTAAATTATATTAATTGCATTAATGAGCAATTACCTAAGTTCACAATACAGCTCACTGGTATGATGTATTTATTAGAGATCACTAGTTACTGACATACTATAAGTTCATTTGGTTTTGGACACCATTAATAACGTGGATTTCAAATCAAATGTCATAAAACCAGTGATTCAACAATGACACCGGCTGGCAGCTGGCACGATGAAGCCAATAGTTACAATGAATAATTTATTTAGCTGGTACAATAGCAGTTTGATTCGTGCACGTCGACGTTCGTGTCATTCGCACTGTAATTAAATGAGCACCTTAAAATAAACTTGGCGTTATCACTTCGCAAGTGTAACTTTTATACATCATTGCGTCGTCGATATCAAATGAAGTCATTCAAACAGTGACTCATTTATGATAACTAGGAGTGGGAGGGCTGAGTTTCTGGTTATCACGAATCACTTGGTTGTGTAGGACAGCGGTAGCCTTTACTCCTATACATCGTCATTGATATCAATCCAAAAGTCATTAGATGAGTTTGTTTGGTTACCTCTGCTGACCGATCACGCCCGGTTATTAGTGATGACTAGTGATATGCTCAGTACAATTCAGCTATATTAACTAGGAGAAGATAGAACCGAATCACCAGTGATCACAAATCACTTTGTTTAGTGTGACAGTGGTAATGTTGATTCGTGCAAATCCTCATTGGTATCACTCAAAAAGTGATTACATGACTATTTTGATTACAATTTTAATTGATTACGCCTAGTCAGTACTGATCACTAATGATATTGTCACGTGGTAGTGACGTGGAACAAAGCAGCAAAACTGTGATAGGCAAAACTAGGATAGGATAGGACGAACCTGCGCCCTCAAAAACAGGCTACACTTGAACCGCAACGATAGCAACGAACACAGCCGACGATCGTCGAAATCTGATCAGTGGGTCCATCGCGTGGGCTTTTATACATCAGCCGTCGAACGTTCCAGCGCAATCACTGCGGAAGAATTGCGGGTCCCAAAGTTCTACACTATTCGTGTCGCGCATACACGCAATCAGATTACGCAAGGTTCGGTGAAAGACAGCGGCTGCAACCATCGATAACATTCCAGAAACTTCCGATACATGCAGGCGCTCCCTGCGCTGTGCGGTAACATTTGTTAGGCGGTGAAACGTGGTCTCTGTTAGGAGAAAGTGTTTGATTCAGTCGAAACCTCAGCAGTCATGGAGGCATTACGGAGTCAGGGTGTAGACGAGCCGTATGTAAAAATATTGAAAGATATCGATAACGGCTCCACAGCCACCATAGTCCTCCATTAAGAAAGCAACAAAATCCCAATAAAGAAAGGTGTCAGGCAGGGAGATAAGATCTCTCCAATGCTATTCACAGCGTGTTTACAGGAGTATTCAAAGACCTGGATTGGGAAGAATTAGGGTTGAGAATTAATGGAGAATACCTTAGTAACTTGCGATTCGCTGATGACATTGGCTTGCTTAGCAACTCAGGGGACCAATTGCATTGCATGCTCACTGGCCTGGAGAAGCAAAGCAGAAGGGTGGGTCAAAAATTATTCTGCAGAAAACTAATGTAATGTTTAACAGTCACGGTAGAGAACAGCAGTTTACGATAGGTAGCGAGGCACTAGAAGTGGTGAGGGAATACATCTACTTAGGCAGGTAGTGACCGCGGATCCGGATCATGAGACTGAAATGATCAGAAGAATAAGAATGGGCTGGACTGCGTTTGGCAGGCATTCTCAGATTGTGAACAGCAGGTTGCCATTATCCCTCAAAAGAAAAGTGTATAACAGCTGTGTCTTACCAGTACTCACGGCGCTCTTTCGCTATACTTGTCCCTTGCGCCAATGAACATCAAACATTCATTCATTTTGTTGAATTGACCAAACATTCCCTCGCCCAAACATTCAGATTAGGTGAGGGAACAAACGCGAGTTAATGGGCAGGACATGTAATAAGCAGGGACGGTAACCGATGGTCCTTAAGGGTTACGGGCAGGATTCCAAGGGAAGGGAAGTGTAGCAGGGGCCGGCAGAAAGTTAGGTGGGCTGATTAGATTGAGAAGTTTGCAGGGACAACGTGGCCACAATTAGCATATGACCGGGGTAGTTGGAAAAGTATGGGAGAGGCCTTTGCCCTGCAGTTGGCCTAACCAGGCTGATGATGATGATGAAACGTGGTCCCCAGATAAAGATAAACAAGTACACTTGTCAATATGTTCCATTCAATGTGCTCGTACATTTAAGCAGCTTAGCATCATGGATATCAAATGAAAATTTAGAAAAAATAGTAATTCAAATATTATAACTAAGATATGGTATGGTTGAGTCACTAATGATCGCGAATCACTTTGTTTAAATGAAGACTACCAATGTCATAGTAAACATTGTAATGACAATGGCACCTGACAAGGTCCAATTACTGGCGATCACCAGTGATTGTGATGACTTCAGTGTATTTTGAATGGTCAGTGATCAAAACCTATATGGAAGTGATCACTATTCTATCATTATAAACACGGCAGAACAATTGGGACATAATCATTATCCTCCTAGGTGGAAGCTAGAGTCCCGACTGCGAACGATATTGGGAACTTGCATACGTATCTCCCACAAGTGCGGCTCGGCGTTGTACGACCTCGCGTGAGCACTAGGCACCTGTTCTTCCGCTTAGCATCCGGACAGGGTCAACACGAGGTACGCGCTCCCCGTGCGGGCAAGGGCACCGTGCGTGAGCTCCGTCCTCTCGGCGGACGAGAGGAAGCATGTACGTACTCGGTGCAGTCCCAAGGGAAAAGAAACACGCTGGTGCCACGAGAGTCGCCGCCAGGCGACTCACGTGGCGATTCGCCAGGCGATTCTCGTGGCGTCTAATACGTCACTCTTCGTGACGTCTTAGATTATGAGTATTGGGAATAATGCCGAAATTATCCTACTAGGTGATGACCGCATACAGGATGGCTATACCGACAACAGGAAGTGAATGCTAGACGTTTGTGAGCAACATAGCCTTGTCATCGGGAATACGGGGCCTAAGTGTGAAAGGCATATCACGTGGGCAATGGGAAACCGGCAATCGACCATTGATTACTGTCTGATGACGGAAGGAATTCATAAGTTGAGAGAAATGGTCATTGACGAGGAAAGATGTAGCAGCATAGGGAGTGACCATAAACGCATAATCTTGAAAATGGGATATGTGCACAATGCGTTTGCGGGCTCGTTGGTGCGGATCCATAAATACTTTGTTTAGCGCAATACAACGGACACAAGAAAGGCGACCCCCAGGACAAGGCGTTACTCTCAACTGACATCATTTTATTGCCTCACTCCTTTATAGACAGCAGAAACTAGAGTAACATGCGCAGTGAGCACCATGCGCAGGAACCACCAACATCCGATCACAAGAGCGCACTCAAGCGACAGAATCTAAAAAAAACCATCTTCAGCGCTGTACGTGTTTAAACAAGGCACACTAATGCACTGTAACCCTAACTAATGTATGAAGAATGCTTCCGATAACTCTCGGGCGGTGGTATCGCGGCTCTTTTTCAAAATCGTGGTATCACGAAACATGGGTTTGCACTTGCATATTTTACAATGTTGACCCAATAAACATTGTAAAGCATGCAAGTGCAAACCCATGTTTCGTGATACCACGATTTTGAAAAAGAGCCGCGATAGCACCGCCCGAGAGTTATCGGAAGCATTCTTCATACACAAGCAAATTGTTCGGCATCTAAAAAGTCGTAATCTACTGTCATACTGTCAGCACGGTTTTCGATTTGGTTTTTCCACACTCACTCAGCTCATTGAATTTACTCACGACATAGCTTCCACATTAAATAAGCGCGATCAAATCGATGCAATATTTATAGATTCTTCCAAAGCATTTGACATGGTCTGCCATAATAAGCTTCTTCGTAAACTACGTATCATATTTAACGGCAATAAGTTATTCGACTGCATAACCGACTGTTTATACTTGAGATCCCATTTCGTCACTTTCAACCATGCACAGTCATCGTCAGCCACTGTAACTTCAGGTGTGTCCCAAGTATCGGTGCTTGGGCCTCTATTATTTATCATTTTTATCAATGATGTAGCAACTGTTACTCATGACACCACAGCGAAGTTACGCCTATATGCCGATGACTGCGTGCTTGATCATGGGCGTTAGCAACGTTACGATGAACAGTGTTTACGATGTTTACGAACAGTGTTACGATGAAAAGTGTTTTCACTGTTCTGTGCATGGAGTAACGCATGTAAAATG
The DNA here is from genome assembly GCF_050947875.1 of Dermacentor variabilis. Lineage (NCBI taxonomy): Eukaryota > Metazoa > Arthropoda > Arachnida > Ixodida > Ixodidae > Dermacentor > Dermacentor variabilis. Next base: position 1,484,445 of record NW_027460379.1, read on the forward strand.
GAAATTAGTTTCAGTAAGACAGCTGCAATGACATGCGGTAACAAAAAGAATCCGCTGCATTTCTCTTACAGTAACAACGGTAACTACTTGACACATGTCAGCGCGTTCAGATACCTTGGTATTATTTTTTCATTTAACTTAAAATGGAATGCTCATATTAACGTTTCTGGGAAAGCACTTCGCAAACTTGGCTATCTCAAACGAACCTTAAAAAATGTCACGAAGGAATGTGAATTACCTGCTTACAAATCACTTGTTCGACCGATTCTTGAGTACGCCTCAACTGTTTGGTCCCCTCATCACGTGTGCGACATTGACCGTTTACAATCTGTTTAAAAAAAAGCAATACGATTCATCTTCGGACGGTATGATCGCAACTTTTCACCTTCGTCACATATGCACACTTTATCTTTGCAAATGTTAGAACACAGGCGCACACGTGAACGTATCATCATGCTGCACAAGATCGTTCACACGTCATCTGGCCTTCAGGCACCCTTCTCATTTGTGCCCTCAAGCGCACGTGCAACCCGACGAAACCACCCATTAAACATTCTTCCTTTCAAACCACATATAGAATGCTTTGAATTTTCTTTTTTCCCGCTAACTGTTGAAATTTGGAATCGATTGGACGGCTCACTTCGCGCATTGCCTATTGAAGAGTTCGTTGTTCAGTTGCCTAACAATTTGACCTGTTGATCTGTTTTTAATACTTGTGTGTTATCTAGTTCTACGCTGCCCATGTTATTTGTTTTTACTAATGTATGTACCCACTCCTGCTATGTCTCCCCTACGAGACAGCAGTATTTGTAAATAAAAAAATAAAAAAAACGTTGGTTGTCAGAAATACGTGAGAAAAGGAACGCAGCACCTACAATATTTTATGCCAACACAAAATTATTAGGCAGGAAGTCCAGAACAATAGAACAACATATCCTAGGCGAAGATGGAAACAAACTGGAAGGGGAAGCGACATTCAATTTCACCCGAAAGATAACAGCCTAATGTTTCCAAGGCAATGAAGAGGTTGTATTTGAAGAGAAAAAGATCATGAAAGAGAACCATATGAAAAAGGAAATGGTGCTGACAAATTTCAACTGGAAGAAAGCCGAAGAGAAAATTCCTAAGCGCACAGCCACAGGGCTAGACGAGGTTCCCGTTAGGCTGATTAATGAACGCGGACCAAAAAGTAAGAAATCTCTCGTGAAAGCAGAGGAAAAAAACTTTAAAAGATACAAAGTAGAACGAATTTAATTTATAAAGGTAAGGAGAAGAAATATAGTTCACTCGTACAGACCGTTCACTATTACATCGGTAATATACAGGCTAGCAATGTAGGCATCAAAGCTGCAAGCATAGGCAGAGAATACTGGCATTTTTGGGAGAACTTCAGAATGGCTTCAGAATAGGTAAGCGTTTGGATGATAACTTATTTGTTCTTACTCAGTGTATTGGAATATCAAGAGTAGAAACCATACGCTTATATGTGGCCTTTTTAGGCATTACAGGAGCGTATGACAACGTAGACCACAAGATTTTGTTAAATATTCTGGAAGGGAAATCCTTAGATGACGATTGTCTACAGCTTATGAGAGAGATTTAGTTAGAAAATACCGTTTCCGTTGAATAGGATGAGGCGCGAGGAGAAATTTCATAACAAGGGACTCGGGCATCCTTTATCCCCACTGCTGTTTATGACGTAATTGGTGAGGATGGAGAGGGCGCTGGAAGGAAGTAATGTCAGGTTTGATCTCTCACACTGGCGGGTACAGTAGTTGAGCAGCAGCTTCCAGGTTTATTTTATGCGGATGACATTGTGTTTCTAGCTAACATAGTGATTTGCAACGTCTGGCTAATATCTGTGGGCAGGAAGGCAACAATTTAGGTTTAAAATTTAGTGTAAGAAAATCGGGAGTTATGACATTCAACGAGAACAGTGAACAGACAGTGGCAGTACAGGGCCAGGAAATACCGCAGGTAAAAGAAATATAAATACCTTGCTATATGAATAAACAAAGGCAATAGATATATGGAAACACAGGAAAAAACCATAACAGTAAAGGGGAAGAGAAATGCAGCCATAATGAAGCACAGAGGACTATGGGGATACAATAGGTACGAGGTCCTCCGAGGTATGTGGAAAGGTGTAATGGTTCCAGGACTTACTTTTGGAAATGCGGTTGTTTGCTATAAATCAGGGGTACAATCAGGACTCGACGGGAACCAAAGGTCAGTGGGTCGCCTAGCATTGGGCGCTCACGGGAAGACTACAAATGGAGCTGTGCAGGGTGATATGGGCTGTACTAGCTTTGAAGTGAGGGAAGCTCGCAGTAAAATTGAGTATGAAGAATGACTGAGGAATATGAAATAAAGTAAATGGGCTGGGAGAGTGTTGAGGTATCTGTACGGAAAAAACATTGATCCACAGTGGAGGAAAAGAACTAGGAAGCTTACCAGCAAGTATGCGGCCTGTAGGGTGAGCAACGAAGCAAGAAAGAACGTCAAGCGGAATGTCAGAGAGGCTGAAGTAATTTCATGGGTGACGGCAATGAAAAAGAAACGTTCCATGAGTTACTACTTAACAGGGAAAAACGAAATCAGGAAAGAAACAATTTATGATAACTCAAAGAGAAGCTCATTACTTTTCGAAGCAAGATCTGGATGCTGTAAATGAGTGCTCGCGCCGCTGGGCTGACTCTAATTGCTGTCGCTCTTGGACGACTCCGCTAACTTTCGCTGCGCGTTGACTAAGGTGGACGGCGTCGGCCGTGCACGCAGGAGCCTCGAAGCAAGGAACTTCACTCGTTGGCATACGTTTCGAGACTGGTTTATTTACAAAAGATAGATCGAAGAAAGGAGAAAGGAAAGAGAGAAGTTACACAAAGTCCACGTTCTCTTTTGGCTGCACCGAGGCCTTCGTCCTTGTCGGGGGCGCCCGCGCCTCGCACTGAGTAGGCGGTTCGCCGAAAAGCCGGTGGAACGGATCAGGTTGTTAGTAGATGAGCCGGCGGGGACGTGCTGCAGTGGGGCGCCTCTCGTCAACACCCTCTAGAGAACTCTAGGAGGTGTTGCTCTCGTCCGTTCGCCGGCTCCCTCTCTCTCTTGTGTCGTCGGTCCCCCAACCTCGGGTGCAACAATGTATGGTGGTCGTTTGCGACTTTCAACATCCTCCCCCGCAATGAGCGGCGGCTCATTCCCGGCCACCAGTGTTCGCACCGCGACCTACTGTATAAAGGGCGACCTGCGCATCCCGTGGTCACCTACGGCAGCGCACGGCCGAAGAAATACCACGTGATCATTGAGTAGGGACCAAGCGTGCCGGTAGAGGCCGCCAGTGCTCACCCTCACAGCAACGCCCGAAACGCTCCGGCCCTGCCTTCAGGAGTACGGCGATGACGGTAAAAATTCGCAGAGGAGCTACAGTAAACTCGGCATTTCACATTATTGACAGGGTGCGGCTAGAAAAATGCGCTTCTATACATGCGATACTTGCCCCAGATATTTGGTATCTTCGCTGTGCAGTGCAATGAAATCTTAAACTACTTTGAAAGCGCGGCCGCGCGCCTGCTAGGATTGAAATAGTGTAATCCCTTAGAGCTTCTTTTTTTCCCCTCATTGTCTGCTAAAATGTTGGTTAGTGCTGTGGTGCCAATAAGGTCTGGTGCGCACTTTCCGCGCTAGCCGAGGTCTGAGCGCGCCCGCACTTCATTCTCCCGTAGGTTTCGCTAGTCCCGAGCCGGACGAAATGAACGCACTACGTACCGCTTTGCAGTGCCCACGCGTTCCTTTCCTGCATTCGGCACGTTCGCTGAAGTGACGTGCCGTTGAGAGCGCGGCAGAACGTGAGTCGTTTTAATTGCAGTGATTGCCACAATCGTAAAAATGTGCTGTTATTGACGTATTTATTTACGCCACTTTAGCAAATGATAACGAAAGTCTAGCTTCAAAAAGTCCAAGGGCGCTTTATTGTACCGTCACACAGATAGTCACTACACTTTAAGCCCTTTTCTGGAGTTGGGCTTTTGAAACGAAAAGCTTCGCTACTCTAGTCAACACCGCGCTTCGCGCGAGCCGGCGTATGTCGGAATTGGCTCCGTAAGCGTGTTCGGAGTCGCGCAGGTGGCCACTGCCGCGCGCTATGCGTCGTCGTTCGACGTTCGCCGCAAGCGCGTGTTTATCGCGGAGACCGACTATATAACCGCTTGCCAGAGAACAGGCGTGCGCATTCAACATGGAAGGAAAAGAGAGTGATACTACCGATACAGAGACCTGTGTTTATGGCTGTACAGAAATAGTAAGACAATGTGCCCAACAACGATGAATAAAGAAGATAAATAATCCTGCATAACTTGTGGTATATATCATTCATAAGCAATTTGCATCACTACACAAGGCACACGTATAGCATAACCATAAGCTTACCAAAGCATATCCATAAGTGAAACCGTAAGCATATCCATAACTCAAACCATAAGCATATCCATAAGTTAAACGGTAAGCATATCCATAGGCTAAATCATAAAGCATAACCATAAGCTAAACAGTAAGAATAATCATAAGTTAAATCATAAAGCATAACTATACGCTAAACCATAAGCATCACCGAACCTTTTCGCTTCGAGATATTCAGGCTTCCAGATATCCAGCTAAGCCCCAGCCAATTTTTTTTTTTGTTCAGGTTTCAACCATTGGTTTCTAATATCGGTCACGGGGAACTCATGAAATGAAATTGCTCTTGATGCTCGGCCACTTGACTTTCACAACGGTATGGAGAAGTAAACCATCGTGCATGAAGAAGCCGCAAACGCGAAAGCCGGCGCCCATGGGGCTGAGCATCGCAGTGTCACTGAAATAGAATCTGGTAATCAAGATCTAGCGACACCAACAGATCACCAAGCACTCAGGTAATCGATTATATCGCGCGCGTGCGTTTGCGTCCTTCCGTGCTCTCGCTGAAAATGCTTGCTGCTCGTACCTGCGGCCGGCCACGGGGTTGGGATAGGTGGGGGTGAGCACTAGCGCCACTGTTCGCGGCGGCGGTTTGGAAAACTAAAAAACAGCCACACAAGAAAAAGCAAATCAGCGCCGGTGGGCCGCTATTTTGAAGCGATGCCTTATGCCTTATTGTATTCTATATTCTTATCATCCACCACACACGCCTGATCCCGTTGATAATGTGGGTAGACCGTCGCTCTGACCACTGGACAAGCGCAAGAAGCCTGAAAAAGCATAGAATCAGAAAAGGCATCGCTGCAATATACCGGCCTTGGCGCAGCGCCGCACGCCTTTTATACAGTAGGTCGTGGTTCGCACAGGCTGGCACCTCGCTGAGCTCGAGTGGGTACAAGGCTTGTACGGGTCGTCGCAGTTCGCTTTGGTTCGGGAGAAGGATATTGCAAGCGCGTATTCGGCCATCTCTTCCTGGAAAGGTCTGCAAAACACATTTTCCACATCTGGCGTGGAGCGCGATCATCCCCGAGGAGAACTATGTCTCCCTCACCGATGCCTCTTCCTCTGCCTGGCTTTGTGACATGCGCTGAGCGAAGCTGCAGTAGGTATTCGCGTCTCCACCATTTCCAGAATGAGTCAACAAGCCCGGCGCGTCGCCTCCATAGGCGTGTTAGTGTCTGTGCTGACGATTTGACTTCGGTGGTTTCTCGGAAGGGAGACAAGCTCGTTAGCCTGAGACCGACTAGGAAATGGGCTGGAGTCAAGGGCATAAGCTCCCCCGCGTCCGAAGAGACGAAAGTCAACGGACGAGAATTTACGGCCGCCTCGACTTGTGTTAAAACCGTGGATATGCTGTCATGGTCAAGGCAGCTCCTTCTTAGCACTCTGCGAAGGGTGGCCTTTACGATTATCACCATTCTCTCCCAAAAGCCACCCCACCACGCCGCTCTCTCAACAATAAATTTCCAACTGATATTGTGTGCACTAAAAAAGGACTGGACCTCGCTTCCCTTTATGGCGTGGAACATCTGGTTCAGATCTTTAGATGCCCGTTTAAATGTCAGCGCATTGTCACACAGAACCGTCTTGCAGATTCCCCTCCTTGACACAAATCTCTTAAACGCCATCAGAAATGACTTCGCGGAGAGGTCTTCAACAAGCTCCATGTGAACGGCTCGTGTTCTCGCACAAGTAAATAAAGCAATATAAGCTTTGTGTTCGGACCCGCTATCATTGTAGAATAAGGGCCCCGCAAAGTCGATACCCGTCGTTTGAAATGGCTCAGCCTGGGTCACTGTGTAGAGGGGAAGCGGGGCAGTGGGCTCTTGTGCAGCTCGGCAACTCTGCCTCTGTCACGGAACACAGCGTCGAATGACCGATTTGATGGTCTGTCTTCCTCGAATAATCCAGTAGCGTTCTCGAAGTTCGGATAACGTGTGCCGTACTCCGGCTTGCAGTAGGCGTCTATGCTCCCAAGAAATAAGCAAGCGTGTGAACGGATGAGACGGTGATAATATTACGGGATGCCTAGAGCTTTCTTCTTCTGTACTGTACTGAAGCCGCCCGCCAACTCTCATTATACCGTCAGCGTCGAAGAATGGGTTCAACGGTATCACTGACGATGCCCGGTCGAGCGGTCTGGCGGCACGCAGCGCGCATACATCGTTCCCGAATGTGTTTGACAGGTTCTTTGCCAAAGCTTTTCCGCTTCGACTACCTCTTCAGCCGTCACCTCGCCCGTAAGTTTCGACCGGCCTCGGCAGTTTAGAATGAAACGCCTGACCCACGCTGTTATACGGAGCACTCTCGTTAGTGAGCTATGGTCTTCCAGGTTCATTAGTGGTTCCGATGCGCTCTCTGTGATGGTGTGAAGAATATGGACCGCTCGCTCTTCTGCCATGCAAAGCTCGCCCTCCCTGATATCTGGCACCGCAATGACTCGCTCTTCCCTTTTAAGCCACTCTGGGCCTGTCCACCAGTCCTTGCATCCGACCAGCTCCGCAGGCAAGATCCCACGGGTAAGCAAGTCCGCCGAGTTCTCTTTGTCGGGACAATGTTGCCACACAGTTGTGTCTGTTAGCGTTTGAATTTCCTGCACTCGATTGCAAACGAAGGGTTTCCACCTTTGCGCAGAACTCCTGATCCAACTCAGTGCGACAGTTGAGTCTGTCCAACAGTGCATGGAAATGCCGTCTACGTTCAGTTGCTCTGTCAGGAAGCCTGCGAGCCGTGCACCAGTCAGCGCTCCCATCAGCTCTAGCCGCGGCAGTGACAGTCGCTTCAGTGGAGCGACTGGGGCCCTTGCGATCAATAGTGCTATGGTGATTTCACCCTCTTCATTTTGCGCCTTTATGTAGACCACTGCACCCTATGTTTTCGGGCTCGCGTCACTATATAAGTGCAGCTCAGATTTCGTTCGGGCATGTCCTAGGTTACGAGCCAATATTCTTGGGACTGATATATGCCGAAGTTGAGGAAGCTGTTGGCACCATTTATCCCATGTCTCCTGTAAATCTGAAGGAAGCCTTTCGTCCCACGCTGTACCCCGCTCCCAGAGGCTCTGGAACATGATCTTTGCCGTGATGGTAATGGCCGAGAGAAAGCCAAATGGGTCAAAAATGCGCGTCGAGGCCTGCAGTATGAATCGCTTCGTGTCCTGCCGACTTCCCAAAAATCCAATCAGGGCGGTCATCTCAAAAATGAATTCGTCTGTGTCAGGCCTCCACTCTACACCGAGATTCTTTATGGGGCCTGGCTCCGGTAGAGTTTTGTGGGCGCTTTCAGTCTCGGCAAACGATGCAATCAGTTCTGGGTAGTTTGATCGCCATTTCCTGAGGTTCATACCCGCAGCCTTGAGTATGGACTGCGATTCCCTGATTAGGCGCTCTGCCTCTTCTGCACTGTCGGCACCAATAACCAAGTCGTCTACATACAGGTTGTCACTCAGGATCTTAGCGGTGCGAGGAAATTTCTCCTGTAACGTTTTGAGATGATGACTTACGGTAGCTGCGAGGAGGAACGGGCTAAATGTAACGCCGAATGGCACCCTCGTCATGCGGTACTCTTTGATTGGAGGGAGCGCGTCGCCCTAACCTGGTGTGCTTTGATACCACAGAAACGCGGACAGCGTCGCGTTCGCTTTCTGCAAGCTCGATTTGAAGGAAAGCCTTTTCTATATCGGACGTTATGGCCACATTATGCACTCGGAATCGAATCAGGATGTCCGCTGGTTTGGATTTAGATTAGGTCCTCCGAAGAGGACGTCGTTCAGTGACAGCTTCCCCGCCACTTTGGAAGAGGCATCGAATACGACTCTCAATGTGGTTGTTTCGCTAACAGGCCGGACAACACCTCGGTGTGGCATGTAGTAAATGGGCCCCAGCGGGGACTCACCCAGTTCGTTCGCTTCCTCGGCGTGTCCAGCTTGCAGGTAGTTCCTGATTGCCTGGTCGTAGTCTAGAATGGTTTCTTCATGTCGCAGCAGCTTCGCCGTTAATGAGTGGCGTCTGTGCGATGCTATGCTGTTCTTGTCTGTCAAGTCTGACGCGTTCTCTTTCTATGGGAGAGCTACTTGGTATCTACCATTCTTCTGGGTGATGGTTTCTTCAAAGGCCCGAAGAACGCTGTCATCTTTGGCGGTCAGCTGTGTATCGTTGACGATCCCAAGGCGCTCCAGCTCCCAGAATGACCTCAGTTGACGAGAAATTTTGTCGGCTGCTGTGATCACACCTACCCGCATCACTCCGGTGATCGTTAGGAAGGTTGCGACGGACGATGTAGACTCTGTGCCCTGCTCATGAGCGATGCTGGCCGTGCAGTCGTCATGTAGTGCGAAGAGGTCTTCGCAGAGTTCTGCGATTTCTAACGTCGGTAATTTGGTTCTTGCTGATAGTTCCTGGAATGCCGCAGGTGGTACGGCACCAATGTGGCACGCTTCATGGTCTGACGCGCTGCCTATCACAGACAGAGTTGTCGACCAGCTCTCGTTGGCTGTCTGACTCCTGAGAGCTCTCTTGATCTTTGTTTTGCGGAAGCAGATTTTCTGGGTGTATGCAGCGCAAGCTTCTAATTCTGCATCGAATTCTTGAAGATTTATCTTCTTTTCAATACTCTCGTTAACAAATTTCAACTCATCTGTTTGTTCAAGGAGAAGGTCGAGGCGTTCCTCAAGCTCACCGACTTAGATGGTTGGCGATTGCAGTAGGTCGCTGGCCGCTGCGATGATTTTCTCGATTGCTTGTCGCAGGGCGGCGTTCTTCTTTTGTAGTCGTTCCATGGCGCTTTCAATGTCAGCAGGCGAAGTATTCCCGGGTTTCGGCGCCAAAAATGTAAATGAATGCTCGCGCCGCTGGGCTGACTCTAATTGCTGTCGCTCTTGGACGACTCCGCTAACTTTTGCTGCGCGTTAACTAAGGTGGACGGCGTCGGCCGTGCACGCAGGAGCCTCGAAGGAAGGAACTTCACTCGTTGGCATACGTTTCGAGACTGGTTTATTTACAAAAGATAGATCGAAGAAAGGAGAAAGGAAAGAGAGAAGTTACACAAAGTCCACGTTCTCTTTTGGCTGCACCGAGGCCTTCGTCCTTGTCGCGGGCGCCCGCGCCTCGCACTGAGTAGGCGGTTCGCCGAAAAGCCGGTGGAACGGATCAGGTTGTTAGTAAATGCGCCGGCCGGGACGTGCTGTAGTGGGGCGCCTCTCGTCCGTTCGCCGGCTCCCTCTCTTTCTTGTGTCGTCGGTCCCCCAACCACGGGTGCAACAATGTATGGTGGTCGTTTGCGACTTTCAACAGATGCCTTAGAACACGCACCTATAAAGCAAGATATAAGAAGGAAGAAGCAAGTGCTTGCTGCGGTAAAGCTAGAGAAACGATGGAGCATGTTTTATTAGAATGTGAAGACATCTGCCCAGCAGTCGATTTAGGCGCAACTGGCCTCCTTAAGGGCCTTGGGTTCAGCGAGAGCAGGGGAACATTAAAAATATCCGGAATAGCGATAAGTAAGAGGCGATTGTAAGATTGGTGGAAGAAAAGTAGGGAAACGACAAAAAAGGAAGACGTACAATAGCAAAGTGCACAATAGGAGGTAAGAAAATTTGGTTATAGGAGTTCATCGTGGTTTCTTTTTTTATCGTAGTTAGGACATTAGGCAGCATATTGAGACGTGTACATATATTTATCGGGCGACCACATTTCGCCGCCTAACAAATCTTATCGCACAGCGCGGAACGCGCCTGCATGTATCCGAAGTTTCTGGAATGTTATCGGTGCTTCTATCCGCTGTCTGTTGTCGCCGAACCTTGTGTTATCTGATCTCATCGCGTGACGCGAATGGTGTAGAACTTTGTGGAAGGCACGCGGGTCCCAACGATTAGTCTGGAACATTCGATGACTGTTGTACGGAAGCCGACGCGCTGGACCCGCTGATCATATTTTCGACGATCGCTCACTGTGGTCGCTGCTATCGTTGTGCTTTAAGTGTAGCCTGTCTTTGTGGGCGCAGGTTCGTCCAATAAAAGCTAGTTTTGTCTTTCACAGTATTGCTAATGTATTCTTTAACGTCACTACCACGTGATAATATTAGCAAGAGCTCCATTTATCCATCCAGCCCCGCCCCCACCGCGAACCATCGCGAGGGGAGCGCCACCGCTGACAACTCGTTCGGAGAGAGGAGGGAGTTAGGCGTAGGGAAGGCAGAACAGGCGAATGCGCCTGCGCAATGGCGCGTCGAATTCCCCAAATCCCCACAATGATCAAAGGGGAAGGTGGCAGACCACGTTGACGCTCTTGGTATCCACTTTGAAGATGTATCCAGTTCAGCACACTACTGTAAGTCCTTCCTTAAACGTAAAACTACAGTGAACTATAATAGAAGGCATTCTAGTGGCGCGAGTGGCTTCCTATGAACGGCCTTTCCGCGTGGAATAATGCGGCTGCGCTGGCGCCGACCACTCATAACTGCCGCCGGCGCACTGCAGCCTGTAGCGGCGCAGCATAATACTGAATGGGAGAAACTCCCTAGCCGGCCCTTCGGAAGGAAAAAAAAGCGTCCGTATACGCACACAGAACGAAGAAATGTCGGCATGTCCCGTGTGGAAGTACCAAGCTAGGAACAAAAACGGGGCGCGTTGGTTTAGCGATTTCACCGTACTTCACCTATAGCTGTTCAGCTGTTCGTATGGAAAGCGCATCCGCACGGATGCGCTGCTTGACGGGAGGTGCCTGAAGTATATTTCAGACAGCTTGGCTGATTACTTCAGTGCAGTGCACAAATCGTGTTGTTACAGATCCTTCACCGCTATCTGCTTGTGAGCACGCTCGGAGGCGCGTCACGTATGAATGGCTGGGTGGCCATTGCCGTGCACCCACCACCGCCATCATCATCATCATTATCATCATCATTATCATCTTCATTATCATCATCATTATCATTATCATCATCGTTATCAATATCATTATCATAATCATTATCATCATCGTTACCATTATCACCATCATCATTATCATTATCATCATCATTATCATCATCATCCACTGCAGGACGAAGGTCTCCCTGCGATCTCCAATTACCTCTGTCCTGCACCAACCGATTCCAACTAGCACCTGCAAATTTCTTCATTTCGTCGCACCGCCTATTCTGCCTTCCTCTACTGCGCTTCCCTACTCTTCGCACCCATTCCGTCACCTTAATGGTCTAACGATTATCTAATATGCGCATTACGTGACCTGCCCAGCGCCAGTATTTTCTCTTAATGTCAATTAGAATATCGTCTAAATTCGTTTGCTCTTTGATCCAAACCGCTCTCTTTCTGCCTGTTAACGCTACGCCTAACATTCCTGCTTCCATCCTTCTTTGCGTGCTTTTAACTTGTTCTCGAGCTTCTTTGTCAGTATCCAAGTCTCTTCCCCATGTCAGCACCGGTAAAATGCACTGATTGTGTACGTCTCTTTTCAATGATAACGGTAAGCTTCCAGTCAGGAACCGACAATGTCTGCAGTATGTGATCCAACTATTTTTTATTATATGAATTTCCTTCTCATGGTCAGTGTTCCCTGTGATTAATTGACCTAGGTAAACGTACTCCATCACACTCTAGAGGCTGACTGGCGATCCTGAACTCATGTTCCCTTGCCCGGTTATTCACCATTATCTTTGTCTTCTGCATATTAACCTTCAAACCTACTCTTACACTCTCACTGTTAAGCTCCTCAATCATTTCTTGTAATTCGTCCCCAGTGTAGCTGAACGGGACAATCTCACCTGCAAACTGAAAGTTGCTGAGATATTCGCTGTTGATGCTTACTCCTAAGCCTTTCCAGTTTAAGAGCTTGAATACTTCTTCCAAGCATTCAGTGAATAGCGTTGGAAAGATTGTGTCTCCTTGTCTGGCCTCTTTCTTTTTATGTATCTTCCTACTTGCTTTGTGTAGAATTAAGGTGGCTGTGGAATCTCTGTAGATATAATGCAAGGTATTTACGTAAGCGGTGTGTACTCCTTAAGTACGCTACGCCTCTTTGACTGCTGGTATCTCGACTGAATCAAATGCCTTTTCGTAATCTTTGAAAGCCATAAAGAGAGGCCGATGTACACTGCGGATTTCTAGATTACCTGGTTGATCACATGAATGTGATCCATTGCAGTGTCCCTTCCTGAAACCTGCCTGTTCCCTTGGTTGACTAAAGTCCGGTAGTGCCGTTATTGTATTGGAGATTACCTGGGTGAATATTTTATATAATACTGGGAGTAAGCTAATGGGCCTATAATTTTTCAATCTAACGTCTCCCTTTTTGTGGATTAGTATAATGTTTGCATTCTTGCAGTTTGCTGGGGCCCTTGCAGTCGATAGACACTTCGTATAGACAGCCGCCAGTTTTCCAAGCATTATGTGTGCTCCAGCTTTGATTAAAGCGACTGCTATTCGATCTTCTCCTGCCTCTCTTCCTCGTTAGATGTCTTGCAAGACCCTTCTGACCTCATCGCTAGTTATAGGAAGAGTTTCTGTATCTTGTTCATTACTGTTTCTGATTGAGGTATCCTGACTCATCTGGGTACAGTACATGTCAGTATAGAATTCTTCCTCTACTTTAATGTACTTTCGAGATGGCTGATGGTATTAGGCTGCTCATCTTTCAGTACATACACCTTAGTTTGTCCCATGCCAAGTTTGCTTCTCACTGATTTCAGGCTGCGTCCGTCTTTTACAGTTCTTCACTCTTTCTCACGTTATAATTTCGAATATCACTCATTTTCACTTTGTTGTTCAGTTTTGACAGTTCCGCGAATTCTATCTTTTCTCTTGAGTTAGACATGTTCATTGCTTGTGGTTTCGTTATTACGTCCTTTGTTACTTGGGCGAGCTTGCCTACTGGTTGCCTTGGTGCCTTGCCTCCAACTTCAGTTGCTGCCTCTGAAGCCACCCTCGTTACGGTTTGATCCATTACCTCTATGTAATCATCATCTCTCTGTTCTAAGGCTGCATATTTGTTTGCAAGCACCAGCCTAAATTTGTCTGCATTTACCCTTAATGCCTGAAGGTTGACCTGTTCCTTCTTGGCCAATTTTACTCTTTCTTGGTTCAAATTGAGGTGAATCCTAGCCCTCACTATCCTATGATCGCTGCACTTTACGTACCTATCACTTCCACATCCTGCACTATGCTGGGATCGGCAGAAAGCATGAAATGAACTTCATTTCTTGTTTCACCAATGGGGGTTTTCCAGGTCTGCTTTCTATTGCTACGCTTCCTGAAAAAAGTGTTCATTATTCGACGCTTATTCCTTTCTGCGAATTCTACCAGAATCTCTCCTCTACCGTTTCTAAAGTCGATGCCGTAGTTGCCAATTGCTTCTTGACCTGCTTTCTTTTTCTCCACTTTTGCATTGAAGTCACCCATTACTAAAGTATGCTGAGTCTGCACTTTTCTCATCGATAATTCAACATTTTTATAAAACTGATCTACTTCTTCATCATCGTTACTGGATATTGGAACGTAGGCTTGCACTACCTTTAATCTATACCTCTTAAGTTTGCTTACGACTAGTGCTACCCTCTCATTAATGATGTAGAATTCGTCATTGTTGCCCGCTATGTCCTTATGGATTAGGAATCCTACCCCTTATTGCTTCTTTTCCGGGAGACCTATGTCGCAGAGGCCAAGGCAGTTATTTAGCGATGTGTAAGCGTCACCCGTTATAATCTCGCTAAGGCCGATGGTATCAAAAACAATGTAGGATAGTTCATCAAAGTCCTGCTCAGCTAGCCTTACTCGAGAGGGTTCTGGTGTTAAACGTTGCAAGGGTCACTTTCCATTGGCGGCCTGTCTGGACCCAGAGATTCTTAGCACCCTCTGCTGCGTTACAGGTCTGACCGCCACCTTCATCAGATGCCCCGCCGCTGCTGGGGACTGAGGGCCATGAGTTGATTGGAGAAATCATCAGGGAGGTAGCTGCCGAATGCTGCACCAGGGTGGCCAATTCCTGTTCTCGTGAGGGAGTGTCTTTGCTCAAGCTTAGTGGATGTTCGTAATTTGGTTCTACCTAGATTAGTATAGCCCCACTCGGTCTCGGCAAATTTCCTTAAACCCATTCATGTTCTCATGTTTTCAGTTCTTTTTGCAATGTGACTGATTACATGCACACTGTATCATCCCTTTATTTCAGCACTTCCGTGCACGCAACTGGCCGCGTTGGCGTGTAAAACACTTTGCGATCAAAAAAAGAAATCTTAGCATCGCTTTAAATTTACATGTTAAGAACTACAGCTCACTTCCATGTATACTGAGTAGGCAGCGATTACATCATCACTCTTTCTGGGCCAGCTTTTACTCGCTGATATTTTGCAGTCAAAGCTGCCCTGATATGCCAACTTGTCTACCTTGCCGCGTCTGCGACTAGTTTGGAATACATAATTACTTTTGCTAATACTCTACTCCAATGTTTTTGGAGCTCCCTATACCTTGGTTTTACGGGTGGCATTGAATAAGTACACTTTACTGCACACATCTTGTTTCCCATTTCCCCCAGCTTGTGGTAATGAGACATAGGAACAAAAGCACATGGTATTTATTCACATTGTTCAAAAACAGTTTCTTGTTTGCACATTAATTCGAAAAATTAACACAGTGCATTAGAATAGGCACAAGAATGGCAACATACATTTATGGCACTGCAGCCATTTATGATCGACTTAACTTCAGTTGCTACCGTTGCTATCGTTTCTCATCATGAGACTTAAGACCCGTGATGTAGAAATGCATTCGTGTGACGATGTAAAAACCGATCAACTTGGCGGTTATTACCGTGCAATATTCACCCCAGCCAACACCACCATTGCTGCTCCTGTTGATGACGGCCAACACATCCGCAATGTTGTCTCGTTGTAGCTAACTCTTGCTAAAGCAGCCAGTGAAAATGTCTTCAAGTTCACTGACAAACACAAAAAGCTTCAGTGCAGCATTGAGAAGGCCAGCGAAGTCGCAAGATTTTGTGAAAATGGCAGCATTGAAGCACTTTCCATCTGAAGCAGGCAGCAGAAGCTGGTTCATGGATGCACTACATTTTGTTTTCAGTACACACTTCTTTGCGACAAAGCCTGCCACAAAGTAAATAAGTCTTGAATCACTACTGTGAACAATGTATGCGTGGTCCGGTACAATCAGAAAGCTGCTATCAAGCGAACCTTTGGCGCCTTTAAGATTTCCCTCATCAAGCAACAAGTCAATCAACTGCTGCTGCTTGTACGAAATAGCACCGTCTTTGCCTAGGTACTATAGTCGTGCGAGTTTTATCACTGACTGGGCCTTAGGCGTTTGAAGTTTGTTATGTTGTGGATTGGGAAGAAATGGGGATAAAAGTTAATGGAGAATACCTTAGTAACTTGCGATTCGCTGATGATATTGCCTTGCTTAGTAACTCAGGGGATCAACTGCAATGCATGCTCACTGACCTGGAGAGGCAAAGCAGAAGAGTGGGTCTAAAATTAATCTGCAGAAAACTAAAGTAATGTTTAACAGTCTCGGAAGAGAACAGCAATTTACAATAGGCAGCGAGGCACTGGAAGTCGTAAGGGAATACATCTACTTAGGGCAGGTAGTGACGGCGGATCCGGATCATGAGACGGAAATAATCGGAAGAATAAGAATGGGCTGGGCTGCGTTTGGTAGGCATTCTCAGATCATGAACAGCAGGTTGCCATTATTCCTCAAGAGAAAAGTATATAACAGCTGTGTCTTACCGGTACTCACCTACGGGGCAGAAACCTGGAGGCTTACGAAAAGGGTTCTACTCAAATTGAGGACGACGCAACGAGCTATGGAAAGACGAATGATAGGTGTAACTTTAAGGGATAAGAAAAGAGCAGATTGGGTGAGGGAACAAACGCGAGTTAATGACATCTTAGTTGAAACTAAGAAAAAGAAATGGGCATGGGCAGGACATGTAATGAGGAGGGAAGATAACCGTTGGTCATTAAGGGTTACGGACTGGATTCCAAGGGAAGGGAAGCGTAGCAGGGGGCGGCAGAAAGTTAGGTGGGCGGATGAGATTAAGAAGTTTGCAGGGACGGCATGGCCACAATTAGTACATGACCGGGGCTGTTGGAGAAATATGGGAGAGGCCTTTGCCCTGCAGTGGGCGTAACCAGGCTGATGATGATGATGATGATGTTGTGGATAGTTTGATAGTGAAGCGTAGGCGGTACTTTTTATGTCTCGTTTTTTGTCCCCGTTGGCTTGTAAAAGACTATACACGATGAATTGCTTCCCGTGCTGCTCCACGTGTGGTTCTTGTTTGCTCATTTGATATTTTGTGCCAGATATGATTCCTGAGTGGTCGATAGATTGCTGTTTTTTACATATAAAGTTTCGTGTGTGATTGGGCGTGAATAACCTACATAAGGCAGGCTTGTTGCGGAAATAAACTTAGTTGTGAGTGGTGCCGGTCCTGTCGTTTGTGTTCTTCATGAGTCCTGGTCTTCTACGCCTTGTCCTTACTAATTCATGCAAGTATTAACAGGCAGTAATATCCAACTAATGTGCCTTAGAAGAAACCGGCAGCCAAATTCAGCCTATGAAATTAGAAGGCGAAGGGGTAACAATTTTTTTTTGGTGGGGGAGCACTTTATTAATATTCGTTCTAACTTGTCCGTAAACGTGTGTTGGTTCATCGGAGAGATCAGTATTTGGAAAGATTGGTTGAGCTTTCTAGACGCTCACAAGGAAGAAGACAGGACAGGCGCGAACTAACAACTCAGGTTTATTTGAGGAAAACACTTAAATATCAGACCATGCCAGCGCAGGCGCATCAGGGTATCAGCAGCAGAAAAGAAGAAAAAACACAAAATCAGAAAAAACCAATGGCGTGGCTCAGCTAAACATATTATCTAGGAAACGTGCCTCCCTATTGTAAAGCATAACCGATGTGTCACTGATGCATGCTTGTCCCTTCTTTTTTATATAATATGCCTCTAGAAGTTCTCGTGCTTTTTCGTTATTGCACTTGCGCAGGATCTTTACCTGGTTGAGCAGAGGCCTGCATTTATGATCTAAGCAATGCATGGGTAAATGACGTTGCTCCCGATTTATAATTGATCTTTCGTGTTCTCGGATTCGCAGGTTCAAACAACGGCCCGTCTGGCCTATGTAGGTTTTGCCGCATGTCAGGGGAATCTGATAAACAACGCCAACTTGGCAATCTAAATAGGGGTTCTTGTGTTTCACGCCGCAGCCACCTTGCTTCTTCCTGGCGTGAAGTCTCCCAATGCGGGCTCAAAGGTGACTCAGCTTGCAGGGAACCGAGAAAACGAGTAGGACACCATGCTTGGTTGCTATCTTCTTCCGATTGTGTGCAATTCTGTGATCATATGGAATTACAACTGGCTTTGAAGCTTTGTTGGCAACATCAGAGTTTACTTTTTGGGGCGCTTTTAGCCTCTTTTCGAGCGTTTCAACCACTGCCAGCACAACCGCATCAGGGAAGCCAGCCGTTTCAGCCTAGAAATATGCATGTCGAAGCTGGCCTGCATGGCTTGCGTACATGACTTCTTCAAAGATTGCTCAATAATCTGTTTAGCAATGGCCCTTTTGATCATTTTAGAGTGAGCTGAATCATATGGTAATAGTTGTTTTTGTGTGCGAGGGCAGAAACAGTAACAAACGTGCTCTTTTCCAAAAGTAAGTTTGAGGTCAAGGAACTGCAGACTGTTATTGACAGGGAGCTCATGTGTAAAGGTTAGACCTAAGGCATTATTCCCAAAGAGATTTAAAATGTCTGCAATGGGGCATCGTCATACATAAAATCATTTCGTTCTTTCAGCAGCACAAGAAAGTCGTCAACATACCTGAAAACGTGTGCTACTTTGTCTTTGTCAAGTACACCAAATAAGGTGCGGTCAATACTCGATAAAAATGTATTGCATAAAACTGGTGCTACGCACGACCCAATGCACACTCCCTGGCGCTTCAAAACGGTTTGTTTGTCAAAGGTGATAAAAGTAGCACTGAGATAAAATTTTAAAGAGCCAGGAAACTGTCTACCGATATGCCTGCTGAGTTTTGGAAACCAATGACACCATTAGATTCAATGCAGCTACGCACTGATTCAAAAAGTGGCTGGTGAGGTATGGAGTAGAATAGATCTTCTACATCAACGGAGAACCCAAATACAATTGAGTCAACTGTCTGCAGAAGCGAAATAACATCTTCAGAATTCTTCGTGGCAAAATGATCATCAATATGCAACATGTTCAAATGCTTCTGCAGAAAGATACTAATTTCGTGTTGCAATGTGCCTTTCTCGCTAACAATGGCTCTGAAGCGTACATCAGCCTTGTGCGGTTTAGCGTAAAAGAACACAGACAAGCTATCGTTCTTACTGTTGTTAACATGAGACAGCTTGGCTAGCTCTAGGTTATCGCATAAAGAGATCGCGGCTTGCTTTACGCGAGTACGCTTCACGTGTCCCTTCTTAAAGTTCTTGAGCACAGCTGCAGTTGCTTTTTCGTTGAAAAGTCCGGAGGGCAGTACGACGAAGCCACCTTCAGTGCTGGTCAGTGCTGGTAGTGACATCTTGTGACAAAATTCAACCAGAGTACACAGAGCTAATACAGCAGTGACATAGCATATTCTACTGCACTGCTGGTGTAAAGTGTTCTCAGCGACATAATCGTTAACGTGAATCTTTTTTTTTCAGTTTTCATTTCACGAGAACTGCCACACGATACATACACTTCCAAACACAATGTAGCTGGAGAAAATGTTAGAAGCTGTCGCTACCAGCCTTGCTGTGTTACGCTGCTGTGCCGTCCAAAACTCCAGTAATCCGTAAACCAGTGGACGCAAATACACTGGCTCCTTATTCAATGATCAGAAGTAGGACAAGCTGATACCCTCGATCTCTTAGACTACCTCCGTTAGCGATGATGGCAGTAACAGTAGTAATCGAAAAGCTACTTAATGAAAAGGTCGTGTGCGACTTCCTGCAATGCCTACTCGAGTAGCCTAGTGACCTAATGGCTATGGCGTTGTGCTAAGCTCGAGGTTGCAGGTTCATTCCCTGCCGAGGCGGCTGTATGTAGACGGGGGCGACATGCAAGAATGCTTGTACGTAGATTTACGTGCTCTTTAAGTAACCCTGGGTGGTAGAAATTATTCTGGATTCCTTTTTTACGGCATGCCTCATAATAAAATAGTGATCCCGTCCCGTAAGACTCAACCATTCAGTTTTAATGTAACGAAAATGTTCATTTTCGCTTGTCCCACGTATACGTGACTTTGTGAGTCAGGCAGATTGATCTGATGTTTATGCTTTAACTAAAAGCGTTGTTTGCGCATCTCTTACTCTGTGTCCAGGAGAATCTCCGTTCCCCGAACACGTGTGCGACGGAAATGCAGCCGCAGAACTTCAGCCACGAGGCTCATCGAGGAGGCAAGCACTCAAGCAGCTGCTACCGCTACGAGGAAAGACATAGCAATAGCTTCAACCGAACCGTCGACTGTGGGAACAGGCCTTACATTGATCGATTCCCTGCGCCCTTCCGTGGTTCAAGGACACCGTTTGGATTCGGGAGCTGGGGTTGCGGCACGCCCTTTCGCGGCGGTGGCCCGTCGTCGTTCAATGCACCATTTCTAGGCAGGCCTCTGTGCGTTCCTCCACCGTGCGATCCTCGTGGTCGTCCACCAGACTCCTTCACACCTCAGCGTTTGCAGTCTCCATCGCCACCATACTTCGGGTGTGCAGGCTATCGGGGAAGATGTGGCGGATTAAATTCCTCGCAATGCTATCAAGGCCAGATGGCCAACTCGAACGGCGCTCATTTGGAGCGCTGTGCATCTCCCCAAGTTGGTCGGTGCAAGTTGACTTCTTCGCTGGCGAAGACGCGGGATGAACTACTGCATCACGATGAAACCCACACTGCCCCTATGAAGCACAAGATTTCGGCAGTCGGTACAAAGCATTTACCCGAAAGATTTACAGAGAGTGACGTTTGTAAGCTCAAGCACACATTGCCCAGTCCTACATGGCCGTCTGCAAGCGGCGATGGAAGCCTCGCCAAACGAATGAAGGTTCATGACTCGAAGAATGCAGCCAAAGTGCACTTGTGCAGTGATCTTAGTTCCGGACATGATTCTACAAGGAGAACAAAAACTCTCGATGGCAATACAGCTCACATACAGCTTGATTCCAGGGGTAGTGGTGAAACTGGCCACAAGCCCAATTATTGCATGAACTCTGTTGCTAAGACATCTGTTCCGTGCACTCATGCGAGGACTAAGGAGCTAGCAAAAGGACCACCTGCAACAGCTGAAGCGAGCTTTCATGATCGGCATTGTGACAATAGAGGAGAAAATTCAAACCTTAGTTCACCTACCCACTCGGCTGATTCCCAGAAGTGCGCTACAAACGTGTATGCTGCTTACATTCGGGACGTAAGCCCGGATAGTACCACATACCCATGCCCTAAGCTATTACGCCAAGAAAGTACCGGAGACATTAGCAGTAGCATTGGTGCTGCTCTATCTTTACCCCAAGTAGTGTCCACTCCATCTGGCATTGCTTGCAAAGAAGGCCCTGCCACTGTGAATTTGCTTCGTTCAGCGACAAAAAATGATTTTTGCACTAAATGCCTTGGTGAAGGTGCCTATAGAGAGCCTTTGCACTGCAGTGCTAGCCTCTCCTCAGGAACTTTCTCTACTTCTCGGGATGACTTGCGTGAAGTCGTGGTGCCAGTCCTCAGTACACTTCACGATCAGATCGGTGAGAAAACTGAAGCTCACATTGACAATTCTTCCACACCACAGCAACCTTCTACTGACGTTGCAACAGGATTTATACTAAATCCACTGGCGTCGTTCCTTGAGTCGGGGGGAAGTGGTATTGTTGCAGTTCAGAAGTGGCTCGCGGTCACTTCCCCTTGTACTAATAGCAGAGACTATGGCGCAGAATGTCAAGAGAAACATTTTCAAAAAGATGGTGCTTATGCTACTGAACAACCTCAGCATAGTTTCGATTTTAACAGTGCTTATGCTCTTAAAAAACCCGAACAGGAAAATGTCTCTTTAAAACCTTCTGCTTTGCTGCAAGACGTTGTTCACTGTCAAATTCCTGCAATGTCAGCAACTACTGGTCCTATCTTGCTGCAAAAAAAGACTGGCTGTGCAATGTCTGCAGCTTCTGATCGTATTGGCAAGATTGATAGCGACCAAGAAACTGCATCATTTATATCAACAAAATCGGAAGATGGGGACTGTGTAATTGGGAACTGTGAGAACTTTACCCATCGGCCATGTAGATTCCAACAATGCAACGACACGGCAAATCCTAGGACGTTGTCATGCCCATCAGCGTCTAGGCTTGGCTCAGCGCATACCCCGAGGCCCCCATCGCAAGCTAGTTTTGCCATGTCCTTAGAGGATGTCTTGTTTGAACTTGACTCATACACAGCACTTTGTGTTCTAGACTTTTGCGAAGATTCGGTTGCAAAGAAGCAAGTGTACACTTTATATTTAAAAGGGATGCGCACAAATGCAAAGGCAGCCTATACTGAAAAGATGAAAAAGATTGCCTGTGCTGCAGTTGAAAGAAAGCGTCAGGTATGGAAATGTTCAACAGGTGTGCTTCGGAAACTGGCGAAGCTGCGCTGGATATTTCCTCAGGTAGGCTCAGTACCAAGAATAAGAGAGCTTTATGACTTTGAAAAGCATTAAACAATGGGACTATACTATAGCTACCATATCCCCAGCAGTGAGGGGTATTGCTGCAACTATAGGTTGCGCCAGTAGTGCTTTTATGTTAACATGCCGTATTTACCTTTTAGTGTTTGTTAGGCTTTGTTCGAGCCAGTAGCTGCTGCTTTCATTTTCATGCTTTTTTCAGCCCTATCATATGCAATTTGTAATGGTTATGTAGACGCTGGAATGCCCGACTGTATGATGCAACTAACTTGGGCAGTTGTTTCCACTACCAGGTAGCCTTGCTCTTCATCTTTATCCACTTGCCTTTCAGTGCTCAAGAAAGTAGTTTGTAATAAGATATAGAGCATTATATACTGCAAAATAATGAATGCTGTGCACCATGAACCGTTATGCTAAACTGTGGTATAATTTAAGCAGTGAGTTGCAACGACACCTTACATCTGACAAAAATAAGTATGTTATCCAAGACTGGTCTGGTTTGTGATTAAAGGCTTGTCTATTCGGCTATGTATGTGTGTCTCCTTCAATCACGCCCAAGCATTTTTCTGCACTTTTCAGAGACTCAGTAGGGAGCTAGCTATATTACCAATAAAGGTTCTGTTAAAGCAACGTGTGTTCTTGCAGAAGCGGTAAGTTGAGCTGTTACGTTTGTATTTTTACCCTGTGACACTCGAGACATTGAGGTTCGATTTTCGAGCAAAGAGCACCTCTTCATTGGTCTGCTGTCATTGCAGCATTGTGCAACAAAAGTTCAGACATGAAAGCATAGTTTGTTATTTGACATCGAAAGTGAGGTGTTACAGGCTGAAATAGATGGGTCAAGCTAAGCATTGTGCCACTTGATTTGTTTACACCATCAAATATGAAATGCCATTCCACATCAAGGAAAATCTTAACTTGTTCACACCCTTCATTTGTGGCCATAAAGAGTATTTCTACGAAAAAATTGTTATCCAGTAACTGGTTCACTGTACGGTCTGCAACTGAAAACTCGCCCCAGCAAATAAAAATAAATCCTGGACTTCTGGTGTTAACCTTCTTGCACTTAAGTCATAATTTTGATGCATCGAACTTGGCATAAGAAAAATTTTGCATTGGGCTTTCATGGGTAAATGCCTGTAATGAGAGGTGTGGGCGCATAGAGGGCCATATGCCATCGTACAGAAAATGAACACTGCATACGGAAATGTCCTGTACCCAATGCTAAGAGTGGATGGTATGGCTGCATCATTCAACATTACCAAGTCTGAAACAATAGTAGGAATTTTTTTCCGTTTACATTTTCATAGCGCACGTTGCAAGGCTTCAGAAACTACGACAGATTCCACGGGGCAGCAGTCTAGTTGGCTAGCCGGGCAAGTGTCGTTCCACTACTAAGGACTGCTGCTTTTTGGCAGTGGGCTAATTGAGTTCTACTTCCACAATGAGACATTGCACGTCATGCAAATTCAGTGCACCTGAAAGCAAATTCATATGTTAGTGATACTGCATCACTAATAAAGCAGAAAAAGAGATGTACATTTCGACAGCCAGTTTTGGCATACGCTGCATGCTTGTGCAAGCATTCCTGTAAACCTCTTGAACATTTGTCTGTTCTTCGAACTTACTTTGGGCTTCTTTTTATAAACATATCTGTACTGCCGAACTGTGTTCATTAAAAAAACTTGTCGCCGAGCTATTTGGTTCATAACTTAAACGCAAAGATTACGGCACTAAACAGACGAGGACAAAGACACGGACGAAGACAAGGACTACGGGCACCCGTAAATGTTGACTCACTTTGTCCTCATCTGCGTAACCTTTGTCCTTAAGTAAATGTGTTCAATAAATAACCTCTGGATGTAGCTTGTAAAAGAAATTGCGAAGATCTAGGCAAGTATCCTCCTCTTCTGTGCAAGAATTCAAGGGCCGATATTGGTCCTGATACTCTTGAAAGCCTTTTTGAAGGATATCTATAACTTCGAAATTTTCAGGACTTCTTCAAACCTTTTCTTGGGGGACAAGTTTTTCTGCAATACGTACCTCGCATTTCACCCAGTAAAAGCAAGCAATTTTTACTAGCAGCCGGCTGCAGCGTATGTTTCCAGTTTTGGTTTTCATAGCCAGCACCATCTTCCTATAGATTTAGAACAGGTGCCGAGCACAAGTATGTAGATATTGGTGATTGCAATTTTTTTGCCGGCTTGCATATTATCATTACACAATTTCTTTTTATTAGACTATTATACGGGCGTCGCACGACGCACTTTTAATCGAGATCAAGCCTGATACGGATTGAATTTCTGGGTAACGATTGGTTCCCTTCCGCAAGCGAGCCAATCGAAGTCGAGAATTTCGATCCGGATCGGGCTTTATCGCGATCGAAAGTGGTCTCGTGACACCAATATCCCATGTTGCCAGTAGACTATCACGAACACACTAATGCTCCAAAGTGTATGGTTGTTCAACGCTCCATTTTTTTAGGGGGGGGGGGTGAGAGGCTGCTATATGGCGGAGTGCAGTGGTGGCGCAGCTCTTGTCGAGGGGATGCCTCGTACGTCGTACAGACGAATTCATTGTAGCGGTCTTTGATGTGAACGCATTGAATACGTATATGAAAGGTAGGAATTCAGCCGGATCATATGTAATCCTTTGTTATACAGATTGTTTCATTGTCAGGCATTCGACTTGTATATATGCATACAAATATGCCTAAGCACATACGCACACAAGACCGAAAGCACCTAAATTTTCTAGTCTCAACAGAAATTTTCACGAGATCAGTATTCGAACCCCTCATATAGTGGTGGGAGGCCAAGCAAAAAAAAATCAATTGTAGAAAATTGCAGAGTGATGCTGTTAAAAGGGCACGTTCACTCAATAATTGTAACTGAAAAAAACTGCAGCATGTACAGGCATAAAAATAGTAACTCTAACACGTAGGGCATATGCAGGCGCTTACTATCAATTGTTGATTTTGTAAACATCAAACCAGATTTTATGCAGGAGATGTTGAAACGACGGAAGTCTAATGGTTTTCTTTTGCTCGTTTTACTGAAACCTAAGCGGAGAACCAGCTGGCAAAACAAGCCCCTCGATCTCTAGCAGTAGCTACGTTAAATAGCTGTGTTCGACATCTATGCATTCGAATGTCCTTCTGCCATTCTACAAGCACGAATTCATTTGCATGGCTCCACCTTGCGAGTGCAGGAAACAAGCTTAGCAATCGCTGTGAACATGTTGCTCGATGCTATCCAAGAACGGCAAAGCATCGCGATATTCTTACAATATTGAATCATTTGCGGATTTTTTGCATTCCCTTTTTCGGTATAGTCCCCACAGTAGCGTCCGCTTTTGTCGAAAAATCGTATTTATGGATGCATATTTGGAAGAAGGTGCAGCGATGGCCTAGAGGTAGAGCATCCGCCTCGCGTAAAAGAGGACCGTGGTTGGAATCCCGGTGCCACGCAATTTTCCACCGGATGAAAAAAAGAAAATCCGCGTCTTGATAACATTGCATAAACAGGCCTGGAGTGCGGCCTGGTCCCTGTGACCAGAACCGGTAACACAATCCCTCACAGGAGCAGGGTTGGCCACCCTGGTGCAGTATTGGCCACAACCTCCCATATGAATACAACAATCAAATCTCGGCCGTCAGTCCCCAGCAGCTGCGAAGCAACTGACCACGGCGGCGGTCAGACCTGTGACGCAGCAGAGGGTGCTAAGGTTCAGCGTATTTATCAGACGCTACATGCAGGGATTCTTAGACCCTCTGCTGCGTCACAGGTCCGACGGCGGCGGTCAGACCTGCGACGCAGCAGAGGGTGCTAAGAGTCCCTGGATCCGGACAGGCCGCCATTGGAATCTGAGCCTGGCAACGTTTATTGCTAGAACGTTATCTAGTGAGGCGAGTCCAGCAGTGCTATTGGAGGAATTAGAGGGCAGTAAATGGGATGTAATAGGGCTCAGTGAAGTTAGGAGGACCAACGAAGCATATACACTGCTAAAACGCGGGCACTTCCTGTGCTATTGGGGCTTAGCGGAAGGACGAGAACTATGAGTCGGATTCCTGATTAATAAGAATGTAGCTGGTAACGTACAGGAATTCTACAGCATTAACGAGAGGGTGGCAGGTCTTGTTGTGAACCTTAATAAGAGGTACAATTGAAGATCGTTCGCCCCTACATCCAGTCATGAAGACCAGGAAGTCGAAAGCTTCTACGAAGACGTGGAATCGGCGATGGGTAAGGTCAAAACAAAATACACGGCACTGATGGGCGACTTCAATGCCAAGGTAGGCAAGAAGCAGGCTGCAGACAAGCCAGTGGGGGAATATGGCATAGGCAATAGGAATAGCAGAGGAGAGTTATTAGTAGACTTTGCAGAACAGAATAATATGCTGATAATGAATACCTTCTTCCGCAAGCGCGATAGCCGAAAGTGGACGTGGAGGAGCCCGAATGACGAGACTAGAAATGAAATAGACCTCATACTCTGCGCTAACCCTGGTATCATACAAGATGCGGACGTGCTCAGCAAGGTGCGCTGCAGTGACCATAGGATGGTAAGAACTCGAATTAGCCTAGACCTGAGGAGGGAACGCAAGAAACTGGTACATAAGAAGCCGATCAATGACTTAGCGGTAAGAGGGAAAATAGAGGAATTCCAAATCAAGCTACAGAACAGGTATTCGGCTTTGACTCAGGAAGAGGACCTTAGTGTTGAAGCAATGAACGACAATCTGGTGGGCATCATTAAGGAGTGTGAAATAGAAGTTGGTGGTAACCCCGTTAGGATACCAGTGGGCTATCGCAGGAGACGAAAGATCTGATCAAGAAACGCCAATGTATGAAAGCCTCTAACCCTACAGCTAGAATAGAACTGGCAGAACTTTCGAAGTTAATCAACAAGCGTAAGACAGCAGACATAAGGAAGTATAATATGGATAGAATTCAACATGCTCTCAGGAACGGAGGAAGCCTAAAAACAATGAAGAAGAAACTAGGAATTGGCAAGAATCAGATGTATGCGTTAAGAGACAAAGCCGGCAATATCATTACTAATATGGATGAGATAGTTCAAGTGGCTGAGGAGTTCTATAGAGATTTATACAGTACCAGTGGCACCCGCGACGATAATGGAAGAGAGAATAGTTTAGAAGAATTTGAAATCCCACAGGTAACACCGGAAGAAGTAAAGAAAGACTTGGGAGCTAATCAAAGGGGGAAGGCAGCTGTGGGGGTCAGGTAACAGCAGATTCGTTGAAGAATGGTGGGCACATTGTTCTAGAGCAACTGGCCACCCTGTATACGCAATGCCTCATGACTTCGAGCGTACCGGAATCTTGGAAAAACGCTAATATAATCCTGATCCATAAGAAAGGGGATGCCAAAGACTTGGAAAATTATAGACCGATCAGCTTACTGTATGTTGCCTACAAAGTATTTACTAAGGTAATTGCAAATAGAATCAGGAACACCTTAGACTTCCGTCATCCAAAGGACCAGGCAGGATTCCGTAAAGGTTACTCAACAATAGACCATATTCACACTATCAATCAGGTGATTCAAAAATGTGCGGAATATAACCAATCTTTATATATAACTTTAATTGATTACGAGAAAGCGTTTGATTCAGTAGAAACCTCAGCAGTCAAGGAGGCACTGCGGAATCAGGGTGTAGACGAGCCGTATGTAAAAATACTGAAAGACATCTATAGCGGCTCCACAGCCCCCGTAGTCCTCCATAAAGACAGCAACAAAATCCCAATAAAGAAAGGCGTCAGACAGGGAGATACGATCTCTCCGATGCTATTCACAGCGTGTTTACAGGAGGTATTCAGAGACCTGGATTGGGAAGAATTTGGGATAAGAGTTAATGGAGAATACCTTAGTAACTTGCGATTCGCTGATGATATTGCCTTGCTTAGTAACTCAGGGGACCAACTGCAATGCATGCTCACTGACCTGGAGAGGCAAAGCCGAAGGGTTGGTCTAAAAATTAATCTGAAGAAAAGTAAAGTAATGTTTAACAGTCTCGGAAGGGAACAGCGGTTTACAATAGGTAGCGAGGCACTGGAAGTGGTAAGGGAATACGTCTACTTAGGACAGGTAGTGACTGCGGATCCGGATCATGAGACTCAAATAATCAGAAGAATAAGAATGTTCTGGGGTGCGTTTGGCAGGCATTCTCAGATCATGAACAGCAGGATGCCATTATCCCTCAAGAGAAAAGTTCATAACAGCTGTGTATTACCAGTACTCACGTACGGGGCAGAAACCTGGAGGCTTACGAAAAGGGTTCAACTTAAATTGAGGACGACGCAACGAGCTATGGAAAGAAGAATGATAGGTGTGACGTTAAGGGATCAGAAAAGAACAGATTGGGTGAGGGAACAAACGTGAGTTAATGATATCTTAGTTGAAATAAAGAAAAAGAAATGGACATGGGCACGACACGTAATGAGGAGGGAAGATAACCGATGGTCATTAAGAGTTACGGAATGGATTCCAAGGGAAGGAAAGCGTAGCAGAGGGCGGCAGAGAGTTTGGTGGGCCGATGAGATTAAGAAGTTTGCAGGGACAACATGGCCACAATTAGCGCATGACCGGGGTAGTTGGACAAGTATGGGAGAGGCCTTTGCCCTGCAGTGGGCATAACCAGGCTGATGATGATGATGATGATGATGAATGGCTGATTCCCGTTCTAGGTTGTTTCCAGACAGACGTTTGCTTTAAAGGCCGCACAGCGTCGCTACGTTTTTATGTTGTTCCCCGAGGAACTTGTCTGATTGGTCTTGACGGCATTAAAGCCTTGGATCTTCGCATAGAGGGTTCTGCTTTCAAGTGCTTATACACGTCCGTTGCTCCGTTGCCGACTGTCATTGACCCGCTATCCTTTTCCATTTCCACACCGTCAAGCACGCAGCCCCGTAACAAAGCTCTTCCGCCAGGCTTAGGACATGAGTCCTGTTCACTTTTCAGTTCCGAGTTGGGTCTTGCTAAGGGGTTCACGCATCGCATCAAGACGCGGCAAGGCGTGTAGCCTGCAACTTCGAAGCTTCGCCGTCTGCCATATTCTCTCCGGTCACCAGTATCAAGTGAGCTTCAGAGGTCGCTGAGCCTTGAAATCATCGAGCGCATTGATTTTGCTGAATGGGTGTGCCCCATCGTTTTTGGTAACAAGAAAGATGGTAGCATCAGAATATGTGTAGACCTTCGAGAGCTGAACAAAGCTATTGTTTCAGACAGTTTCCTGTTGCCCCACACAGAAGAGCTGCTTCACGCTTTGGTAGGCGCTACGCACTTCCCAAACTTCACTTGGCTTCTGCTTACCATCAGGTTCTCTTGCACCCTGACAGCAGGGATCTGGCAGCTTTCATCACACATGACGGCCTTTTCCGTTTTAAAAGAGTTTGCTTTAGGTTGGTTTCTGCCCCAGGGGCATTTCAGAAGATGATGGCGACTATCCTGATGATGTGATCATTTTTGGCAAGACCGCAGACGAGCACCTTTCAAACTTGAAGACCGTGCTGCAAAAGATAAAAAAACGCAGGTCTGAAACTGAACAACGAATGCTTCTTCGACGTTCCAGAACTTGCGTTTCTAGGGCACAAGCTCGCCGCACGTGGTATCTCGCCACTCCCTGAGAAGGTAGACACCATAGTTAACACACTAGTGCCAGCTGATATTGCCGCCCTTAGTTCGTTCCTGGGTCTCGTAGAACACTACTCCAAGTTTGTTCCACATTTGGCACAAGTGGTTGAGCCTATGAGGATCTTACTTCGCAAAAATGAGCCATTCATTTGGTCTGCCGAAGCAGACAGCAGTTTCAGGAGCGTCAAGGAAATGGTTTCGTCGAGTACAGTCTTCCAGACGGTCGATTCGTCGATGCCAGTCATTGTGTCGACCGACGCGTCCGACTGTGGCCTGGGAGCGGTCCTGCAGCAACAAAGTGGCCACGAGCTCCGCACAGTCGCTATCGCAGCTCGTACACTGTCGCCTCCGGAGAGAAAATATTCAGTAGGTGAACCAGAAGCTCTTGCGTGCATTTGTGCGTGTGAGCGATGTCACACGTACCTTTGGGATCGCCATTTCACAATTCGCACAGACCACCAGGCACTGGTGTCTTTGCTGTCGTCACAAGGACATGGAAAACGCCCACTCCGAATTTCACGTTGGAGTGCACGACTGTTTGCTACAATTTCACTGTTTAATACCGCATCATCATCATCATCACCATCAGCCTAGTTACGCCCACTGCAGGGCAAAGGCCTCTCCCATATTTCTCCAACAACCCCGGTCATGTACTAATTGCGGCCATGCCGTCCCTGCAAACTTCTTAATCTCATCCGCCCACCTAACTTTCTGCCGCCCCCTGCTACGCTTCCCTTCCCTTGGAATCCAGTCCGTAACCCTTAATGACCATCGGTTATCTTCCCTCCCCATTACATGTCCTGCCCATGCCCATTTCTTTTTCTTGATTTCAACTAAGATGTCATTAACTCGCGTTTGTTCCCTCACCCAATCTGCTCTTTTCTTATCCCTTAACGTTACACCTATCATTCTTCTTTCCATAGCTCGTTGCGTCGCCCTCAATTTAAGTAGAACCCTTTTCGTAAGCCTCCAGGTTTCTGCCCCATATGTTAGTACTGGTAACGCACAGCTGTTATACACTTTCCTTTTGAGGGATAGTGGCAACCTGCTGTTCATGATTTGAGAATGCCTGCCAAACGCACCCCAGCCCTTCCTTATTCTTGTGGTTATTTCAGTCTCATGATCCGGATCCGTGGTGACTACCTGCCCTAAGTAGATGTATTCCCTTACCACTTCCAGTGCCTCGCTACCTATCGTAAACTGCTGTTCTCTTCCGAGACTGCTAAAGATTACTTTAGTTTTCTGCAGATTAATTTTCAGACCCACCCTTCTGCTTTGCCTCTCCAGGTCAGTGAGCATGCATTGCATTTGGTCCCCTGAGTTACTAAACAAGGCGATATTATCAGCGAATCGCAAGTTACTAAGGTATTCTCCATTAATTCTTATCCCCAATTCTTCCCAATCCAGGTCTCTGAATACCTCCTGTAAACACGCTGTGAATAGCATTGGAGAGATCATATCTCCCTGCCTGACGCCTTTCTTTCTTGGGATTTTCTTTCTTTCTTTGTGGAGGACTACGGTGGCTGTGGAGCGGCTATAGATATCTTCCAGTATTTTTACATATGGCTCATCTACACCCTGATTCTGTAATGCCTCCATGACTGCTGAGGTTTCGACTGAATCAAACGCTTTCTCGTAATCAATGAAAGCTATATATAAGGGTTGGTTATATTCTGCACAATTCTATATCACTTGATTGATAGTGTGAATATGGTCTGTCGTTGAGTAGCCTTTACGGAATCCTGCCTGGTCCTTTGGTTGACAGAAGTCTTAGGCGTTCTTGATCCTATTTGCGATTACCTTAGTAAATACTTTGTAGGCAACGGACAGTAAGCTGATCGGTCTATAATTTTTCAAGTCTTTGGCGTCCCCTTTCTTATGGATTAGGATTATGCTAGCGTTCTTCCAAGACTCCGGTACGCTCGAGGTTATGAGGCATTGCGTATACAGGGTGGCCAGTTTCTCTAGAACAATCTGACCACCATCCTTCAACAGATCTTCAGATCTGTTGAATACCGCAAGGTGTCCACAAATACTGTAGCAGATGCACCTTCTCAGGTTCCAGCACCTACCTCGGAGGCAGAGATCGCTAAGGAGGAACAAATTATCTAGTTCATTGAGTCAGCCTGCGTGACAAAGGAGAAGTTCCGGCAGGCCGCCCTCGACGACAGTTGCCTGGAAACCGTCAAGTCATTCGTGCTGAGTTCCTGGCCACTTAAGAAGTACATACCAGAAGAGGCGAAACCATTCTACCCCATGAGGGAAGAACTTTCTGTTGTGGATAACTTGCTAATGCGTGGAGAGCGCCTCCTTTTTCCGCCCTCCCTCACAGCTCAGATCATCGGCATCACGCACGAGACACATCCGGATATCATGTGCACGAAGGCGCGACGGCGTGAGCGGTTGTGTGGCCACGAATGGATAATCAAGTGGAAACGGCCCTAAAAAAACTTCCACAGTTGCCTGGAGGCAGATAAGTCGGCCAAAACATCACCAGCACCATTGCAACCTGTTGATTCACCTGAGCAAGCGTGGCCTAAGCTTGGCCTAGACATTGTTGGTCCTTTGGAGCATGCAGCTCACAACAGCAGATTTGCTGTAACGCTTGTTGTCTACCATTCTAAATGGCCAGAGGTATATTTTTGCAGCGAAGTGTCCACGAGCACCTCGAAAGACTCTTTAACAAGTGTTCTTGCCCGTGAAGGCTACCCAGAAGAGATCGTTTGCGACAAGGGACCTCAGTTCATTTCGCGTGAATACACCACTTTCACACTGCAAAAGAGAGGCATCAGTCTTTCACATTCTTCGGTTTACTACCCCAAGGCAATGGGCAAATAGAACGTTTCAATCGCACTTTGAAAAACTTCATTCAAGTATCACTCCTTGAAAGACGACCCCTCCGGCAAGCTGTCACGGAATACCTTGCCATTTACCGCTGTACTCCGCACGCCACTACCGGGGTCGCCCCAGCAGTTCTGCTGCATGGTAGAATGCTCCGAACCAGGCTGGATGTCGTGGGTTTTTCATCACCAGCATTTGCGGAAGACCCCGCCAAGGAGTTGGCGCGACTTCGTCAAAAGGTTCGGCGTCAGAAGCAGAGCAGCAAGCACTACACGGACAAAATGAGAGCCGCCAAGCAGGCGAAGGTAGCCGTAGGCGACTTTGTCCGTATCAAAAAACCGGCCGTTCGTATCAAGGGAGACTGCGCCTTTTCTTAACCAACTGAAGGGATCAAAAGGAGGGGACCAGCCTCTTTCCGACTTGGAGACGGCCGTACGTTGAGTGCCTCCGAGCATTCCAGGGTTCCGGAGAGGGGCACCTGGGAACCAGGCCAGCCTGCCACGCCGCAGCCGCGTTCTTCTGATGCGTTGCAGCCCGCCACGCCGCAGGTTTCTGAAGTGCTGCAACCTACCACGCGCAGCCATGGTCTCCTGATGTGCTGCAACCTGCCACGCCGCAGCCGCGGTCTCCTGAGGCGCTGCAGCCTGCCACGCCGCAGCCGCTGTCTCCCGATGTGCTGCAGCCTGCCATGCTATAGCCTCCTTCTACCAGGCCGCAGACACTGCCTCCTGGCATACTGCAGCAGCAGTCTACGAGCCCGTCAGCATCGTCGCCAGTGCGGCGTACAAAGGGGCCTACCCGAGAGCGCCGGCCACCGGCCTGGCTCCAAGACTATGAGACCGACTACTTGGCGGTCTGACATTGTTTGTAAATATGTGTAAATAAGTACATTGTGCACGCCTTGTGGTTTTCCTTATTACTACTTACCAACAACTAATCACTAAAAATAAGGGAGGGAGTATGTTGCATTTAGTTTCGTTATTCATTTGAGTACTTTCTTCCCCAGGGGGGCGCTTCTGTTCTTCATTATATATGTGGTTGTATACAATGAATAAACGGCTTTTTATTTCGGGACGGCTGGAGCCTGACTTCCACCTTCGGTCAATACCACAATAACCAACACTTATATAAAGCTTTCATTGATTACGAGAAAGCGTTTGATTCAGTCGAAACCTCAGCAGTCATGGATGCATTACGGAATCAGGGTGTAGACGAGCCATATGTAAAGATACTGAAAGATATCTATAGCGGCTCCTCAGCCACCATAGTCCTACATAAAGAAAGAAAGAAAATCCCAAGAAAGAAAGGCGTCAGGCAGGGAGATATGATCTCTCCAATGCTATTCACAGCGTGTTTACAGGAGGTATTCAGAGACCTGGATTGGGAAGAATTGGGGATAAGAATTAATGGAGAATACCTTAGTAACTTGCGATTCGCTGATAATATCGCCTTGTTTAGTAACTCAGGGGACCAAATGCAATGCATGCTCCCTAACCTGGAGAGACAAAGCAGAAGGGTGGGTCTAAAAAATAATCAGCAGAAAACGAAAGTTATATTTAACAGTCTCGGACGAGAACAGCAGTTTATGATAGGTAGCGAGGCAGTGGAAGTGGTAAGGGAATTAATACATCTACTGAAGTACTAAAGCGCGAAACAGACCACACAAGAAGAGACACGGACAAGAGCTTACTAACAACTGATGCTTTATTGACGGAAACACAATATATATATGCAAATCTGGCGGCTCAAGTCACACGTTGTCGAAAATCACATGGTAACCAGGCAAAAGGCGATAAAACGATTGTAAAGGTGACGTTCGTGACAATGACACATGGTGTATAGGGCCAAATGACCATAAATGATAATGGTTACGCGATGCACAAAACTTCGCCGTAAGGGAGTAACCCATTAGAAACTAAATGATTGAGATTTTTCACCAAGCGCAGGCGGCGCAGCAACATGCTCAGTTCTAACTGAGGGCTCCTGAAAAGGATATTTCACTTGTATACAAAATTTTTGATGGTGTACTCGCGCATTCAAGGCCCTTCCTTTTAATGTGGAAGGCTTCCTTCAGCTCACGGGCAACGCTGTCTCGACTTCTGTCCAGAACAATGGTATCTCTTAGGCGAGGCTTGCACGCGCACTCTTTGCAATGGATTGCCATATGGAATCAGTTCCTTTTTCTGTGAGCGTTCGTTTTCTTTTAGCCTTTTATTTAAACACCGCCCCGTTTGTCCAATGTAAACCTTTTTGCATGAGAGCGGAATTTGATAAACTACCCCTTCCTTGCAAGTGACAAGTGGATCCGTATGCTGGGTTCCGTAAGTCGCGCGTTCTGTCTTTTTGGTTGTGAACGCGGGCGCACAATGTAGCAAGTTTTGAAGGAGCTGAGAAAACAACCGGGACTTTGAGCTAGGCGGTGAGAGTACTGTACGACTACGGGTTTTAATCTCCTGGGTTGTTCTTGCGTGTTTTATCTTGCTTTAGCTTTTATCTCCTGGAGCAGGCACTCTACTACAGAAATGAGAACTGTCTGTGGGAACCTTACCTCCTTTAGCCTTTCAAACTGCAGTTGGAAGCTGCTTCGGATACCATGCTTACATGATTTCCTGGCAGTCGATTCTAACGCCGCTGTGGCTATCGCTCTTTTTACGATCTTAGAGTGGGCTGACTCATAAGACAAGACCTCTTTTTGCGCTCGGGGATGGTACTTCCAGTGCACTTCTGCTCCCAGGCTGAGCTCAAGATCTAAAAACTGTAACTTATTGTTCTTTGATAGTTCAAAGGTGTATTCTAAACCATGGCTATATTTTATAAAAACCTCTAGCATCTCTTTGACAGATTCTTGGTGGTCTGGCGGATCCTGTCTGTTTAACACAATTAGGAAATCATCTACATATCTAAATACTTTCAAAACCTTCTGTTTGTCAAGCATGCTGTCCAAAACGCTATCAACGGCCGAAAGAAAAATATTGCTTAAGGTATGGGATACACAGGCCCCTATACAGACGCCCTTCTCCTGAACATAAACCCTATCATCAAACTGAACTGGCGTGGAACTAAGATAAAACATCAGAAGCCTAATGAAATTTTCAACTGACATGCCCACATAATTCTGAAACGGAATAGTGCTTTTCTTTCATACATGCCTGGACAGCTAAAAACAGTTCCTTATGTGGGATAGAATAGAAAGGACCCTTAACATCGACCGAGAAAAACAACCTACGGTACTGCAGGACTGCGAAACTCCTACCACATCATAGGAGTTCTTTGTTTCGAAAGGATCTTCAATGTTAAATGAACTCAAATGCTTTTGGAGAAACTGGCTAACATGACGTTGCCAAGATTCCCTTTCGCTCACGATACACCGGAACAGAACTTCGTCTTTGTGGGTCTTGGTGGTAAAAAAACATGCCCGCCGCCTTATTTTTGCACTTACTTATGGCATTTGCTATCTTTCCTAGTTCCAGTTCCTTGCAGAGGGACACAGCCTGACAATTCACTCTAGCCGGCTTGAGGCTTGACGTCGCGAAATTCTTTTCCACAGCTCGGCAGGCCTTCTCCTTGCATATTCCTTGCGGGACCACAACGAAGCCTCCTTCCTTCTCAGCATGTAAAAGCAGCAGCCCATTGTCCTTGAAGAAGGTGACTACTTTGTTAATCCCAGATCGGTTGCTCGAGGATTTCTTCGAAACTGTTCATGACAGAGCGTCTACTCCTTCCAGTAGGCACCTTTGCTGGTCTTCAAGTGACGCCTTCCCGGCAACACGCCTATTCAAAGAAACGAGTTCATGCGCTGCTGTTTCAGGTTCGAGGCTGAACTTCGGTCCCTTCATCAGCAAGTCTTTTACTTCCTCCGTGACTTGTACTTGACCCAGGATTTTTACAGAATGCATCTACTTAGGGCAGGTAGTGACCGCGGATCCAGATTATGACACTGAATAAACAAAAGATTAAAAATGGGCTGGGGTGCCTTTGGCAGGCATTTCCACATCATGAACACCAGGTTGCCAGTATCCCTCAAGAGGAAAGTGTATAACAGATGTGTCTTACCAGTACTCACGTACGGTACAGAAACTTGGAGGCTTACGAAAAGGGTTCTACTTAAATTGATGACGACACAACGAGCTGTACAAGTGAGCGATATGTGTATATTTGTCGCGTATGTAGATGATTCGTCTGTTTTCTTTACAGGTAAAGATTTAAAAGAAATAACGCCAATAGCAAGCTCCGTTTGTTATGGACTTCGAACATGGTCTAAGGCAAACGGCCTCCCCCTCAATGAAACCAAAACAAAATGCGTTATTTTTCATGCTCCGGGAAGTTCTACTACCTTGCCAGATAATATTGTGTTGGGTGTGTACAAAATTAACATTACGTCATCCATAAAAAGCCTAGGCGTAATATTCACAGCGCATACGTCCTGGAATGAACACGTTAGTCATGTTTGCTCAAAGCTACGAAAAGTTGTTGGCGTGGTAAATCACAATCGAAGTGCATTACCTTTTAAAGTTAAGCGTCTCATTTATCATGCTCTTTTTCATTCACACCTCAGTTACTGTTCACTTATATGGGGTAAAACTACAGCGCGAAATGTTCAAATGCTGGAAATACTTCAAAAGAAAGCAATTCGGGTGATAGCGAACGTTTTTTTTTTACGAGCATACGCAAGAGCTTTTCCAACAAAACAGAATAATCAGAGCCCGTGACATATATAAATTCAAAACATAACTAAGCCATAGAAATGCTATGCTGGGAAAACTCGATTCATTCCTAACCCTGGCAACTCTACAACAAAATAGAAGTGCATATTCATATCGTCACCAGGCACCATGGCAGATCCCTTTCTCACGTACTAATTATGGCTGCCAACGCCTTAAACCTACACTACCTTCCCTACTTAACTATTTTAACCAACAAAATGTTTATGTGTTATCTCTAAACAAAAGTAAAATATTGGATTTGTTCTGATAGATGT
This sequence comes from Dermacentor variabilis, assembly GCF_050947875.1. NCBI lineage: Eukaryota > Metazoa > Arthropoda > Arachnida > Ixodida > Ixodidae > Dermacentor > Dermacentor variabilis. The sequence continues at coordinate 1,522,033 of NW_027460379.1, forward strand.
TTGTTGTTAACTGCTCTAACAGTTCCGCAGAACTTATCATATACTCTCGTTGTGTTTATGTGTTCACACTTGTAACTATTATTCCTAGAATCCAGGTTTCCGCTGCAGTGATTGTGCCCGGACCACGTACGTGGCAGGGTTTTGCGTTGTAAACTGGACGCTGCAAAGGGCGTCTTCGCGTTTGTTGAAATTCGAGGATGTGACGACGCCCTAGGCTACGTTACCGAGATGTCTGTCGCGAAAGCAGCAGCCTATATGCAGATTTTCTTTTTTTTTGTTTTTTAACATAGATGCACATATATATTTGCAAGTATGTAAAATAATTTCTAAAGAAATGAACGTTTCCTGATGGTAAGTTGTGTTTATTGTACACTTGTGTGAAATTTGTTATATTCATATATGTATGTGTGTGTGTGTATATATGTGTATATATGTATACATATATTGCTTTTTCATGTGATATATGCGACTGAGTCTGTGTTAAATAATAATATGCAAGATAACAGATTATAATTGTATACTGGGAGTCATTTGACACAACTGTATTGTAACTAGTTTCTATGTAATAACTAGAAAATGTCTGTATGTATCGCAGAAGCCTTTGCCCTGCAGTGGGCGTAACCACGGTGATGATGATGATATCTATATGTATTTGTGTTTAAAAATACTCTTACATCCACACTTTATGCGTAATTGTATTGCTACACCAGCCGGTTCCGTGCCTGTCTGGGAGACCGGAGCTTTGTCAAGCCGAAGAGATTTCGGCTTTTTTTCCGGCTATCCCTTTTTCATCTTGTATCCAGTGGTGAAACTAAATATCATGATGATGATGATGATGATGAGCTATGGAAAGAAGAATGATGGGTGTAACGTTAAGGAATAAGAAAAGAGCCGATTGGGTGAGGGAACAAGCGCGAGTTAATGAGATCGTAGTTGAAATCAAGAAAAAGAAATGGGGCATGGGCAGGACATGTAATGAGGAGGGAGGATAACCGATGGTCATTAAGGGTTACGGACTGGATTCCAAGGGAACTCTTAGGGCTCTTAATCCCAACAAATGTAAACATATATCTTTTTCCCGCCGCCGTACCCCTTTCCTGTCCTCTCATACAACAGTAAACGTTCCCTTGGAATCAGTAGAGTCATTTAAGTATTCGGGCGTCACACTTTCTCGTGATCTCAGTTGGGGTGCGCATATTTCTATTACACTTTCACCAGCTAACCGAACTTTGGCTTCATGAGACGGCACTTGCGTGACGCCTCGCAGAACGTAAAACTCCTAACTTTCAAATCCCTTATCAGACCGAAAATTGAATACGCATTACTCATCTGGAATCAATATCAAGTCTATCTAGTTAATGAGCTGGAGTCCTTTCAAAATCGCGTCGTCAGATACATCCACTCATCCTACTCATATGAAGTGAGCCTATCATCCTTAAGAGGAAGCTTTAGCTCGAGTGCTCCTCTCTAAATACATGTAAAAAGAGAATTCGTTTTTCTCGACAACCACTACACCAAATTTGACGAGGTTTGTTGTATTTAAAAGACAAACTTAAAATCTAGTGACTGATGGTTTCGAATTTTTGAGTTAGGTCGTCAATGTTTTAATAAATATTGGCAAAAATTGAAAATTTTCAAAAAACGAAACTATCAAGTTTACAACTCTGTAACTCAACCCCTAAAAATGATAATACAATTCTGTGAACTCCATGTAATAGTAAATCTAAAACGTATAAAATTGATATGTTACACATGAATATAAAAATATAATCATAGGGAAATACAACTTTTGCAAAACCGTTGTAACCAACGTAAAAAATTCACGTAAGATGTAAAATGATATATTGAATTTGTCCGCTTTGAATGTTCTAATGGATAGCGTTTACAGAAGCGCGATATCGGTTCTTGATGCAGAGCTATGAATTTGTAAACTTCTTGCTTCTATTTTTTTCAAACGGTCAAATATTTTAAAATCGTTTTAAGAAAATTCAAGCCCTAAATCAAAATTCCGCTTCCCACAGTCACTAGAATTTAACTTTCTCTTTCAAATGCAACAAATTTCATCAAAATCGGTCCAGAGTTATCTCATAAAAACGTTTTTGCGTTTTACATGTATTTAAATAGGCAGCGTCGGAGTTTGGCCCGAGCTAAAGCTTCCTCTTAAGAGCAAAATCTGATCTACAGCCCCTTGCACGTCGCCGCGCTACTGCCAGTCTTTGCCTCTTTCATAAGTTTTTTTACAGTTCCTTATTTCACGAGCGATATATCACACCACCCGCACGCATATCGCTATGAACTGGGCACCCATTACAAGTTTTACGCCCACGCTCCCACACAACTACTTCTTCCTCGTCTTTTTTTTCCCGCACAGCATCAGATTGGAACGCCCTTCCCCACCTCGTCGCTGCAATCACTTGCCCGACATCGTTTTCGAAAATGTGTCTTTGTTGGCTAATCAATAACCTGCTCTTTCACGCGTTATTCTTTCTGTTTTTATGCACTTGCGAAAGTGTTGCTTTCTTGCATTTTTCTGTATACCTGTGTTTTACCTATGCATTTTTCTGTATACCTGTGTTTATGTTCGCATTATCAACTGTACCCACCCCTTATGTAATACCCCTAGCAAAGGGGTCTTTAAAAAAATAAAACTGAACTGAACTGAAGGGAAGCGTAGCAGGGGGCGGCAGAAAGTTAGGTGGGCGGAGGAGATTAAGAAGTTTGCAGGGACAACATGGCCACAATTAGTACATGAACGGGTTAGTTAGAGAAGTATGGGAGAGGTCTTTGCCCTGCAGTGGGCGTAACCAGGCTGATAATGATGATGATGATTTAGAAATGCATTAGAAGTTACTGGATTTGACCGGCACAAGGTTTTTACATGGATGTCTAATGTTTTAATGAAGAAAAGGCAGGAGAGGTTTCCTAGAAGCTATGTCTCTAGCCTACTAGTCCTCGCAAGGTAAGGGGAAAGGCTCCACATGCTCTGCAAGCTAACTACTGCCTCCACACAAACCATGCTCACAGAAACAAATTTTGTGCGTCGGCATTCGTACATTCATGCCCCTTATGTTTTAAAAACGACCGATCTTATGGCGCTCGATTTGGAAGCTGAAATTTCTGCCATCAATTGCATCGGCAGCCGCTGAAACCTGGGTTGGTTCTGCAAGGAATATGCCCTTAAACTTCCTGCAACTATTGACAAGAAAAGAGACTACCTGATTCCTATTTTCGTCGATTTTATTTGGTGAAGCCACCAGCGCAATGACGGTGGTAGCTTTACGGGCGGAAATTCTGCTTGCAACCAGAACTGAATGGTTTTATTTGCCGGGACAAAAGAACCAGCATGATTGATCTATAAAAATGTTTATTTATTTATTTCAAGATTACAGCAAGCCTCTGATTAGAGGACTTAAGCAGGAGTGGTTACATACTTGACGAACAACACATTGAGTACAAGGTATGCAACCTTAAGGTGTGGTATGGAATATATTGGTGTTCCAGTTGTACGGGAGAAGAACGAGTAGTGTACACTGCTTCGAGAAAGAAGAGGATGAGCTAGTTGAAGCCTTGCGCCTGCAAACAAACAAGCATTGCCTGAGCAGTGTGACTTCTTGCCACGTGCTCTAACATCTAGGGGTTCATTAAGCCAGAACACCTCTCGACATTAGGTGGAAGTCCCGGGCCCTTTACAGACCTGGAACTCCCTCCCGTTTCCTCCATGCCTGAGGACAGTGCGCAGCCTGATCCTCCTCAGGCATCGAGTGTCATCTGTTCAGGTGCTCTGCTCCATCCAGATCCTCCTGTCTTGAGTGGCGAGACGAACGCAACGTGGAGAATTGGCTCTTGTCATACGAACAACTGAGTGAGCATAACATATAGGACGACACAGCTAAACTCGCTAACATTGTCGTCTATGTTTTTCGAGTAGGCAACCTCTGGTTCTGGAATCATAAATCCCACCTTTCCACCTGGAAAGTACTTACTAGTTTCAAAGAAGTCTTCGGTCACCCTGCTGTGCGCAAGCTTTGCTTGGAACAATAATTGCGTGGTCGCAGTCGGCAAGAGGGTGACAACCTCACCAGCTGCATTGAATATGTGGTTGAACTTTGTCATGCATTAATCTTATGCCCGAAACTGAAACGATAAATAAATGTCGTGAAACGAATAGAGGGTGACACTTTCCAAATGCTCTTGGTGCAAAACCCTCAAATGGTTGACGGGGTCATTACCTTGTGCCAGAGCTACAATGAGCTCCGCTAACAACACCTTACTGCGTGCTGAGGTGTCGCACCCAACAGCATACTTGTGGCCCCTAACTAACAGTCCCAGTGATGCGCCAACCCACTCCTCGTTCTTCAACCAAATTAAAAAGTTAATCCAAGAGGAAGTCCCACGGCAAGTGTGACCCACCCAGGCCTCCGAGTGCGCTTTCTCTCCCAAACTACAACATGTCATACACAAACAAGTCAATTATGCACTACCACTCACTAATCGGCCACCTCCGGCACCAGTATAGCTCACATATGCTGCCGTCACTGCCAGGCCAAGGCCTCTGCCTGCAGTTGTGTACTACACACCTACAATCAGCTTCTACGCGTCTCCTTCTACATCTACAAACTACACACCCAGAAATGGCTTATGGGTACCTCCACATGCCCAACTTGGCATTATACACCCTAATCTGGGCCCTCTGTTCTCTGTTCTATCTGCTTTGCGCGTGGCTTTGCTCCCCACGTGGTACGGTCCTGCCGCCGGCAGGGTTAGTACCCTCCCGACTCTGCGAGACCACAAGTCAACGCTCCTGACTCCCCATCCCGCAATGCTCCAGAGTTCCGCACTTCTACTATTCCTCGTCTCCTGTTCCCCGAAGTTTCAACACTCGTTGGTCTCCAGCGCTTCGTCGACGTTCGCTGTCCCCCATTATCCATCACCCTCCAGCAGTACAGCAGTAAAAGTAAAAGGTACAGTTTCGGAGGCAAGAACTGCGATCTTGTTGCACTGCTCACGAGAAGTTCCTTGCAAGGCCTCATTTATTTCCTGCAAACATTGTTGAAGTTTGTTCCTAAGGTATTGCTGTTCATGTGTTTGTCGACACGGGTGCCGCTGTGTCAGTGTTTGCCAACCAGCCAAACGGTACACTCCGATAAGTCGCACACCATTTTCTGCCATTACGCTACGTACAGCAGGTGCCGAGCCAATCGAGCCTTCAGGTACATGCAGCGTCCGTGTCACTTTATAAGATAGTTTATACCACATTGAGTTTGTTGTTCATGTGTGTTACTCTCATGCCATCATCCTAGGCTGGGACTAACTCTCGTCTCATCAGCCAGTCATTGATTGTGTCCGTGCAGAACTTGAGCTATCGACCTCCATTTTTGTGGCAGTCGTTATCAAAATGTCTCCATCTTCTCCTTGAGTGTTCGTCGCCACTGATACAGATATCCCTGCTTTCTCTTCTGTCCTTGTTCCCATTTCTTGTGCCGCACTCTGCAATTCTACTGTTCTCTTGATACCATCTAAACTTGCTGCATACCGTCGTCCCTTATTAATTCAATTGGCCCCCTTTCCCATTCATCCGGGTTCCAGCGCACTTTCAGTTTCGAATCCATTCTTTTGTGCATCAAGCTTGCACCAAGGCGAGTGCCTTGGTTTGGTTCTGCTGACGAATTTGACACAAGCTTTGTCTACGATGTGCCTGATGACTCGGTTCCGCTTCAGATTGACTCCATGGCTCTTGTTCCTGTCCCTGCATCTGAGTCGGCATGTGACAGGTCGTTTCCTCGGTCTATAGATCCCTACCTGACTCTGAGTCAGCGCACGCAGATCGTTGACCTTCTTAACAGATTTCTCACTTCTTTGGACATCCAACAACGTTTAGGACGTACCTCGACAGTCATTCACCACGTTGACACCAGCAGCCATGCGCCACTGAATGCGCCAGTTCCAATACCGTGTGCATACGAGGAAGTGCCGCGTGATCGACGAGCACTTAGCAGACATGCTCTAACACGGTGTTATACAGACTTAGCACCGTCCCTAAACCTATCCAGTAGTACTTACTGGTCAAAAAGAAAGATGGCACAAATATTTTTTCGTGTGGACTATCAAGGACTCATATCATATTGACCGCAAATAAAGACGGGGACAGAGTTCCCGTCTTTATTTGCAGTGAATATGATATGCAGTAAATACCAACTAGGCCAAAGTGAAGTTCTTCTGAAGCATATATCTCGTACAGATGGCCCCTCTTTCATTGTTCCATCGTCCGTCGTGTCCCCAATGTGTTCTCTCCATCTGTCCCCGTCTTTATTCGCGGTCAATATGATATGCAGTAAATACCAACTAGGCCAAAGTGAAGTTCTTCTGTATCAAGGACTCGACAAGATAACCTGGAAGGATATTTATCCTCTTCTGGTAACCACAATGTACTGAACTGCTTCCAAGGCACTGAATTCTTTTCATCTTTAGACATACGATCCGGTTATTGGCAAGTCCATATAGCTGAGGCAGATCACCCGAAAACTGCATTCGTCACGCCTGACGGCTTAAATGAATTTACGGTGATGCCCTTCAATTGGCCTGTGTAATGCACCTGCCACATTTGAAAGAATGATGGATAGCATCCTCCCCGGCCTCAAATGGCAGACATGCCACTATCTCGAATGACATTGTCATCTTTTCCCCAGATTTTCTTTCTCAACTGCGCCCACGGCCGCAGTGGCTTAGTGGCTATGGGGTGTCAAAATTAATCCATAGTCCCCCAACACGGCGTGTCTCATAATCAGATTATGGTTTTGACTCGTAAAACCCCGAAATCCAATCCTTCTCAACTGCTCCGAGTTGCCTCACTGATGCTGCACTCTGGCTCAGCTTAAAAAAGTGTTGCGTCGCTTCCCGGAAACTAGTCATCCTTTGCCACGTTGCATCGAAAGCTAGTGTGCTCACAGATTCGACTAAACTCCAAGCCATCGTCGAGTTTCTCTGACCAAAGACCATATAATAGCTCCGTAGTTTTATCAGACTGTGCTCGTACTTTCGCTATTTCATCTGCAGCTTCGACACCACAATAGTGCTTTTAATGCAGTGTCTCGGTGCTAGTCGTGACCTTTCAGCCTGGTCGCCAGTTTGCAATGCCGCATTCACGACGCTGCGTTGTCTAACTTCACCCCCGATCCTCTGGCATTTCGATATAATTGCACCGATAGAAATACGCACAAATGCCAGTGGCGTCTGCATTGGCGCTGTTCTTGTTCAATGACAGGCGGGCTTTATTGAGTACGTGGTTGCCTTCGCCAGCCGCGCACTCACGAAAGCAGAAACCAACCATTCCACTATAGAAATAGAATGTTTGCCTATCATTTGGGCCATTTCTAAATTTCGTCCTTACCTGTATGGGCGCCCATTCGATGTCATAACTGCTGTCTATCGTCCTTGAAAGATCCTGCAGGCCACCTCGCTCGATGGCCACACCACCTCTAAGAGTACCATATTCTAGTGCTGTATTGCTCTGGCCATAAGTATTCGGACGCAGATGCTCTGTCTCGCTCCTCTGTGTCAGGCCAGCCTAATTCTCGGAAAGTAGCAATGTGCGAGTACTGCCTTACCGCCCCGGACATGCTTTTGGAGCAGCAGAAGATTAATGGATTGTTTCTATGCTGGCTTAATTTTTTGTCGCACCCATCAACGCCTTCTCCTGGCCGTGCACTGCGTTGCAAAGCGCACAACTTGGCTGTTCACGATAGGCTGTTATACCGCCGTAACTACTTCTCGGACGGTCGCAAATGGGTAATCGAGGTCCTTCGTCATCTACGCTGGGACCTATGTGCAGCATTTCACGTTGACCCGCAATGCGCACATGCAGGAGTACTAAAAACATACACGCGCCTACCAAGGAAAACAAACCTGGTAGCGAAGCTTTAGTAGGAGCCCATACGTTCAAAACATGGCGGTTCACCGGCGGTTCACGGGGCTTAGGGCTGTCTGTATGTGGAGGGAACACTTCCGGCGGAAGAAAAAATAATGATCGGAAGTGAAGGCGCAATAAAGACAGTGGACGAAGGGGGAACACACACACACCGGGTGCCTTTCTTTTTCCACTTCCAACAATGTCCACTCAGGAAAAAACGCCACTATCTTATACAGTGAATACATTGTTGCGCCAAAAAAAGGAAAAAGAAAGACTTGGGAAGGAAGGAACAATGTATTCATTAGATCCCAACCAACTCGCCCAGCAAAAAGTTCTACCCTATCGTATACAGGGAGCGTAATCACAGGTTCTCAGTGCACATTCGCCTTCAGCTAAAGCAGTTCTTTGCGTGATAGTGATATTGATGCAACACTTACGCACTTATCACCTGCCTCAATGATCCTTTAGGCCTCAATTAATAATCTAACCCATTTGTCATCACTTCTGGCAACGACAGCGCAGGCTTGGAAGTCTGGCTTACATTTCCAATTTCTACAATGAATTGCCAGGTGGCCCTCCCTCCCAATGTTGACTTTGTTATTATGTTGCCTCAGCCTGTCATTCAGGCACTGCTCTGTTTGGCCCACGCATTTTCTACCACTATCTAAAGGAATCTCATAAACGACTCCTGCCTGACAATCTACGTATTTGTTATCGTGTTTCGTGACACAGGCCCGTGCCTTCCTGAAAAAAGGATTGGTCATTCTGCAGAGCTTAGAGAGCTTGCATGGGGCAGAAAACACGACATTTACATTAGCTCGCTTGGCAATCTTCTTCAAATTATGTTACATGCAGAGTATGTAGGGCATGACAGCTACCTTTTCTTCTTGGCGAGGTGGCTCCTGGTCCAGTTGGGGAGTTTGCGACTTCTTCAGGATTGTTTCTGGTACGTAAACTAGAACAGGCTGTGGGTAGCCTGCCTCTTCCTGTCGGTCAAACTGTTTAAGAAAACTCGCCGTAGCTCAATGTGGACAGGACATCTTAAAAATTTCATAAGGCACATGCTAGCAATGCTGCGTTTAACTAGCTTAGAGTGAGAGAAACTAAAAGGTAGCAGAGGTTTACTAACCCGAGGTTCATACTGCCAACAGACGTGGTTGCTTGCTAAACACACTCTAAGATCTAAAGACCTGAAGCAGAAATCTACCGCAAGTTCGCGGGTCACTTCAATGGGAGATAATATCTGCCTGAAGGTTGTCAACGTTTGACATACGACAAAGTTGGTGTCAATGAAATAATCATCTAATTCTAAGATATGATAAGAAATTATCTAAGAGAAGTCGTCAACGAATCTAATCCCTAATGTTATAGGATATATCTGTTGGTTCTGTTAGGTTGCACAACCGCAAGAAGGCTTCATTATTATACTTAAAGTAGCTTTGGTATTTTAGAGCAAGGTTAACGTCATATAAACTTGCTAGACAAATGATATTATACTTTGAAAATAATTCAGATGTATGTGCGTCGAATGGCGCGTTTGCGATATGACGAACAGCCTTTTTTTTGGAGTAGTAATAATTTACTGATATTTTCTTTTGACGTGGTACCCCACACAAGGTGGCAATACATTAAGTGAGATGAGAATAGTGAGTTATAAAGGATCAGCTTAACTTTAGACGGTATCGTCTCACGGAGTCTACAAAGCACGCCGCAAGCTTTGGCTAAACGGGATGCAATAAGTTCCACATGTTCATTACACGTTAGTTTTTGTTTAAATATAACACCCAAAGTTTTAACGTTAGGAACAACTTCAATTACTTCAGAGCCAACCTGCAACAGTATGTCTTCACTCAGATGTTTTTGTGGAGGTGCAAAAATAACAGCTTTTGTTTTTGTTGTATTTAATTTGAAAGCGTTAACCTTGCTCCATTCGGTCAATTGTTCCAGTGTGATATTTGCCAACAACGAGAGATTGCTGATATTGCGAGGTTGAAAGAAGAGGCTGGTGTCGTCTGCATAAATGATGAAGTTAGCGTCATTAGAATTGTTGACAATGTCGTTAACATATATATCAAACAATACTGTCCCTAGTATACTTCCTTGGGGAAAGCCCTGTGTAATTTCCCGGAGACGTGAATCTTCTGATGAAATCGAAACTATTTGTTTTCTGTGATTAAGATACGATTGTAAGAGTTTGAGAGAAATGCCCCGAAACCATAATGTTCTAGTTTAATAAGCAAAGTCTGATGATTTAGCCTATCTATCAAATGCTTTAGAATAGTCTACGAAAATTCCTAGCGTTAGTTCTTTAGGATCACAACCATTTAAAATGAACTCTTTTTGGGTTAGCAGAGCCAATTCAGTTGACGTTCCCACACGGAATCCAAATTGTTTATTTGATATGATGGAATGTTTATCACAAAATGACTTTAGTCTTTTACACATAACTTTTTCTAGTCCCTTAGATAGGACAGGCAGTACTGATACTGGCCTGCAATTTGACAGCTTATTTTTGTCACCGGATTTAAATAGGACTGTAACTTTCGCGTGTTGCATTTTTCTAGAAAAGAATCCAGTTGACAGCAATAGGTTAAAACTATGAGTAAGTACTGGGAGCAAGAGATCAAGCACAAACTTAATATGTCTTATTTGAAGTCCGCTCACATCGCGGGATTTACTATTTTTAGTGACATGAAAATTGCATAAACTTCATATGGATCTGTAGGTTTAAGCAAAGCTGTATGTGCGTTCCGTGTGCCCAAATACTTGGTTACTGCTGTGTCGTAAGTACTTTTTTCCAGACTTGTGAAGTAATCATTAAACATATTTGCTAATTCTTTGCCTCTTAGCGTTCTATCTACAACTAAAAGTTCAAAGTCAACACTATTGTCGACATCGGAATGCAAGAGCTTTTTAATTTCGCGCCATAATAGAGTGCTCCGATTACTCGGAGCAGTCTATCGACATCGTCAAGCAAGAAAGCACAACGTGTGAGGGGGGCGCATTGCAACAGGTGAACTTTACGAACGCGCCTTTTTGCACACTTCAAGAGGTGCATTGCGTTGTGAGTGATAGCGGCGTCAATGCCCTCTGTAACAATGGGCGCTGAAAAGAAATGTAGTTATTAATCATCGTCGTCATCATAATCATCATCATCAGCCTGGTTACGCCCACTGCAGGGCAAATGCCTCTTCCATACTTTTCTGTCATGTCATACTGTCATACTTTTCTTGCTGTCATGTACTAATTGTGGCCATGTTGTCCCTGCAAACTTCTTAATCTCATCCACCCACTTAACTTTCTGCCTCCCCTGATACGCTTCCCTTCCCTTGGAATCCAGACCGTAACCCTTAATGACCATCGGTTATCTTCCCTCATTACATGTCCTGCCCATGCCCCCCCCCCCCCCATTTCTTTTTCTTGATTTCAACTAAGATGTCATGAACTCGCGTTTGTTCTAAACTAAATAAACTTGTATTTTCTTAACTCGTCACGAATATATAAAATTGACCAAGAATTTTATTTTCTTTTAATGAATGTAACTGTGTCTCGCTTGAATTAAAGAACGCTTTTTTCTTTCCGAATGTTTGTTCTCTCCATACATAGTCGCGCTTCAATCGCTGCTCCCATAACCACCATTACTGATGTCGGTGACAATTCGTACTGAATCGCTTTTCGCCCGAAGCTTCGCGACCGATTTGGATCGACCTTGAACCTACAACTCCGTTATGGATGGATGGATGGATGGATGTATGGATGGATGGATGGATGGATGGATGGATGGATGGATGGATGGATGGATGAATGGACGGACGGACGGACGGACGGACGTGTGTGTGTCAGCCTCTCCTTTGGAACGGAGCGGTCGGTTGCGCCACCAAGCTCTTGCTATTATACTGCCTAATGTCCTACCTAGGTTAAGCAATAAAAAAACCAATATGAACTACCACACCCATATTTTCTGACCCCTATTGCGAACTGTGTTTTTGTACGTCTCCGTCTTTTGTCGTTTCCCTACTTCTCTTCCACCAACACTCCAATCGCCTCTTACTAATGCCTATTGTGGACATGTTTACTTTATCACTGCTCCCGCTGAACCTAAGGGCCAGTGGTGCCTAAATCGACCGCTGGGTAGACATCTTCACATTCTAATAAAACGTGCTCCACAGTTTCTCTACCTCTACAGCAGCAAGCGCATGCTTCTTCTTCCTTCTTATATCTCGCTTTATAGGCGCGTGAGCTAAGGCATCCCGATCTCTCTTCGAGAAGTAATGAGCTTCCCTGGACACGTACCAACTTGCGCCCCAAGCGGCCGCGGCAAGAAGCTAGCACGTTTTCAATGGAACGAGTGGGTTTTTCGCGAATGACAAAAGCTGCTGGTCGATTATTGAAGAAGGCAGGTGACAGATACGTTCTAGAAGACAATCCACGAGCCAAATGCAGTGATCACGCTGTGGCAAGCAAGAATTATTTTCCCAGAACGCGCAAAGATTCAGCAATGGAACCCTATGGAACCGACAAAAACTTGTACTCGATTTTCGAGACATATTTACCAGGGAGAGGCGGCCGGGTTGGTGGTGGATATTGGAATGCATCATGTAACCGCGCAAACAACAAAGGACGGAGAAGCATACATATAGGACAGGCGCTGAACTTCAACTGAGATATACTCCGGGAAAGCCAACATTCACACATGTATCATAGTCACACTTGCTAATCATCAGACAACCATCACTCGACGTTGGTATGCGGGCGTGAGTGGCATAAGTTTGCATGTAAATTTATTTAACTATTTATCACTCAGTGACACTGAAGAGCTGCCTACGCAGCTGCCAGATTACATTTTTATACAGCAAGCTTCATAGATTTCTCGGCTCAGTTGTGACGCAAACATCCTCAAGACTTTAGTGTCGCGGAACCTAGGCCTGCAATTACGGCAGTGGTGACAATGGTCAACCAATTTGCCACCCCCCGCCAATCCTTCTGCCCCTGCGCGGTGCTCCTGCAGTCTGACGTTTAGACATCGTCCCGTCTGCCCTATGTAGCTGTTGCCACAAGAGAGGGGTATCTGGTACACTACCCCTATTCTGCATGGGACGAACCTGTCAACGTGCTTGATACCACATTCATTTCTTTTTTTCTTCCCCTGCACAATGTTGCACAGGCCGGCCAGTTTCTTGGGCGCCGTGAAAACCACCGGTACTTCACATTTTTCAGCCACCTTTTTGAAGCGGTGAGAGATTTGGTGGAAGTACGGGATGGCAACAGGTCTACAGCGTTGCGGCTCTACGCTTGGGTGGAGCTCTGATGGGCCCCGCGCGTCCTTGTCAAGGGTTTCTAGCACCGAGGCGACCATCTCATACTGAAATCCTGCGCTGTGCAGCCTTTGCAAGTGTAAAAGCACGCTATGTTGCATTTCATGCTGGCAGGACTTATCAAGAGCAACACGCAGGCAGTTTTTTGCAATTCCCCTTTTTACAAGCTTCGAATGAGCAGACTGGTACTTTAAAATACGTTGTATTGATCGAGGCTGGTACCTCCAGCACGCATGGGATCCAGCAAGAACAATGCAAATGTCCAGGAACTGCAGGCATCCTTGCGAAGGCAACTCAAGTGAAACTCAACCCAAAGGCGCTCTCAGGGAAAATTTCAAGAACACGGTTTACTGCAGTGGAACCGCCTCCCTCCGCTACCCCTTTCAAAAATGGCAGTATCGTCAACATATCTAAAAATCTTAGCCGAGTAGGCTGTGTCAAGGCGTTCAGCAATTCGTTGGTCACAATATGATAAAAATATATCACCTAATAAAGGGGCAATACAGGAACAAATGCACACTCCGCATTTTTGGACGAAGTTCTTTCCTTCGAAATTAACGATGGTCGATGCTAAATAAAAATGAAGAATTTCTAAGAAGTCGTCCACGCTTACACCACATGCGTTCTGAAAGGCCACTGGGCCATAGTCATGAATGGAATCCCTAATGGCGCAAAGCAATTCATCTTGTGGAATGGAATAAAATAGGTCAGTGACATCAATGGAAAACGAAAACAACGATTCCCTCGAGCCTTCCTGATCACGAAAAAATCAGGCTGCTGCGTAAGCAGCTCTTCAGTGTCACTGAGTGATAAAGAGTTCAATTACTTACATGCAAATTTATGATACTCACGCCGGCATGCGAACGTCAAGTGATGGTTGTCTGATGATTAGCAAGTGTGTATATGATACATGCATAAATGTGGGCTTTCCCGGAGTAAATCTCAGTTGAAGTTCTGCGCCTGTGTGTTTCGTTCTTTGTCCTTTGTTGTTTGCGTGGTTATATGATGCATTCCAATTTCGAGACATAAACGGTAGCTGTGATAAAACTGCTGCGTCTATCCTAATAGTCACTGCAGCGTATGTAGTCCGGAGACTCAGCTTTCGATTGATGCTTATCTTGACTCACTACACATGGCGTAACAGTGTTCCCAAAAGCGATTTTTGTCAGAGTTGTGCAAGTTCCCTAAAGTATAACTTGCTGAAATATCGGAAGCCGTGGCCGTGGCGTTTAACCGCTGGCACCTATCGTTCCGTGTCATGCTGGCAGCGGTTCGATGCCGTGTGTTCTGATTCCGTGGCACGCGTTGGGGCTGCGGCCACTCCTCAGATAGTTAACGAGTCGAAAACACCAGGAAAATTAAAACTTCATCTTGTGCATTTACAAACTCGTAAAAACGCGGTGCTGCCACAGTCGTTCAGCGCGAAAGAACAAAAGAGACGCGGGCCGCGTAAACTAGGCACTCCGAGAGGGAGCAAGCGAGAGTGAGGGCGCAAGGGGAGAAGGAAGAAGAGGGGAGAGGAGTCCAATGTCCGCAGACGAAGGCGGCGCCCGGGCGGGAAACTTGAAATTGACACGGGACAGCACACTCCCCGTCTGGTTGTATACATAACCACTATATGATGTTTTCAGTCCTTACACGGAATAAGCAGGACTGTCTCAGTCACGGGAGGGAGGAACGTCTTGATCACTCCCCGTGTTCCCGTCTTGATTTCCACCTTTCGCGCCTTGCCGTCCGCACTCGCAATAACGTTCACAATGAGTCCCATGGGCCACTCGTTGCGGTGAACCTGGCTGTCTCTCAGGAGGACGAGGTCACCTGCCTTGAGACTCCGCGTTTGGCCCTGCCACTTGCGACGACTCTGCAGGGTGGTAAGGAACTCGCGTCGCCAGCGGCACCAACAGGCGTCGGCCAGCCACTGAACCTGCCGCCACTGTCGCCGATATATATCTTTGTCATTAAAGACTGGTGGCACTGTGTTGCCGCCGACCTTCTGGGTCAGAAGCGTTGCCGGAGTCAGCACTTCTTACCACTCGGGGTCCGTTGAGACAGGAACGAGGGATCGCGAATTTATGATCCCTGAGACTTCTGCCAAGAGGGTTACCAAGACTTCGTGAGTAAGGCGACGAGAGGTATTCTCAAGAAGCGTGGAGTCCAAAATTCACCGTGTGACTCCTATCATCTTTTCCCACACTCCTCCCATGTGAAAAGCATGAGGGGGATTGAACACCCAAGTGCATCCATGGTCTGACAGGAATGTTCCTCGCTTCTCGTGGTCTGGGCCACTGGTGCTCACTTTTAGTTCGGTGCATGCTCCAACAAAATTTGCCCCCCAATCAGACCTCAGTTGCTTTGCCGGGCCCCTTATGGCAAAGAATCTGCGGAGCGCATTAATAAAACTTGAGGCATCCATGCTTTCGATTACTTCAATATGAACAGCGCCCCACCGTTTCCTGTTGGCCTCACCACCTCTGGTGCGACGAGATGAGACTTGCCACGGGCCAAATACATCTAGTCCGACATTAGTGAAAGGTGGCTCGGTGCTTAGTCTTTCTGCGGGCAGGTCTGCCATCATCTGTTGTAGCTGCCTTCCTCTGAGCTTGCGACATGTAACACAACTGTGTATATATGAGGCGATGCTACGCTTAGCTCCGACGATCCAGAACCCAGCTGCCCTGACCGTTCCCTCAGCGAAGTGGCGTCCTTGATGTTTGACCTGTTCGTGATAGTGCCGCACAACCAGGGTGGTGACATGGTGTCGCCCTGGCATGATGATGGGCTTCTGCTCTAGCTGGTCGAAATGGTTGGCCCTGCCTAGTCGGCCACCGATTCTCAAAAGACCGTCGGAATGAACCCATGGATCCAGTCTCCACAGAGGTCTTGACTTCGGTAGCCGTTTTCCTCGTGGCAAACGTTTCAACTCCTCTAAAAGGCTTCCTTCTGGACAGATAGAATAATGACTGCCTTTGCCCGGGCAAGGTGTTCTGCAGAAGGTCGCAGTTGGTGAGATGAGCTGTTATGCGGGCAGTTTGACACGTGAATTTTGTCCACTAGCCGTACGAGCGTTGCAACTGCGCGAGTAAGCGTTATCCAACTTGAGAAGCGCTCGAAACGCTTGCTGCCGAGTTATTTCACGTCCACACTGGTTGCGAGAACATTTCCCTGGGGCCGCACCTCCGTGTCGGAATCCGCATCGACCAAGTCGAACTTGCCCTGCAAAACCTGCGAGCAGTGTTCTTGACGATACAAAAAGTCCGGGCCTGTCAGCCAGGTCGATCCTGCCATTTGGGCTGCTGGCCCAGACCTAGTTCCAAGATCCGCAGGGTTCATGTCAGAAGGAACATAGCGCCATTGGTTTGGCCATGTAGAGCTCCTTATGCGTTCCACCCTGTTACTGACATACACAAAAAACCTTCGCGTCTCACTATGTATGTAGCCTAGGACGACCTTGCTGTCAGTATAGAAGTTTACGGCATCAAGTTCCATATCTATTTCACGACTGATGAGCTCTGCTAGCTCTACTGCCAACACCGCGCCGCACAGTTCAAGCCTTGGGATGGTGTGTTCCGGATGCGGTGATAGCTTAGCCTTTCCTATGACGAACCCGACATGACATGCACCATCTGGATATGTCACTCTGAGGTACGCCACTGCAGCCACAGCTTTGGTTGATGCGTCGGAGAATATGTGCAGTTCCTTCTACTCTGCGGTAGTGAGTGAGGCAGGGGCAGAGGTGCGAGGCATGTCCAGCAGCTCGAGTACTTGCAGCGAGTCTTTCCATGCCTCCCAGGCGGCTCTCTTTTCGTCAGGAAATGGGCAGTCCCAGTCGCATGTCTCGGCGACTAGCTCTCGGAGGAGGGACTTACCTTGAACGATGACTGGAGCAACAAACCCAAGTGGGTCGTACACTGCAGGCTATTCACCACTGAAAAGACACCGCACCGAGTGAATGGCTTTTCTTGGATTGGAGTCGTAAATGTGAAGACATCCTTCTTCATATTCCAAGAAACTCCCAGACTGCGTAGGATCGGCTGCGAGCCATTGCTCAAGTCAAGATCCTTCAAATCCTTGGCACGGCCTTCTTCTGGAAAGGCTTCCAACACTGTAGGGCAGTTAGAGGCTATCTTGTGGAGCTTAAGGTTTGATGCGGCCAACCTCTGTTGCGTGCGGCGTATTAGGCTGATGGCGTCGTTGTCGTTGTAGAGAGACTTCAACCCATCATCGACATAGAAATCTCTCTCGATGAACTGCCTGACGTCGCTGCCAAATTCTTCCTCTCCTTCTCGTGCTGTTCTCCGCAGTCCGTACGTTACAACTGCTGGTGAAGGGCTGTTTCGAAACACATGTACTTTCATTCGGTACTCCACCACGTCACTGTAGATGTTGTTGCGGAAACACAGAAATCTCAGATAATTTCGGTGGTCGTCTCGTACCAGGAAGCAGTAGAACATGTGCTTAATGTCCACAGTAATGACCACGGGTTCCTTCCGTAATCCGAGGAGCACTCCATGCAGGCTGTTGATCAAGTCTGGACCGGTAAGCAGCACACTGTTTAGAGACACGCCCTTAAACTGTGCACTAGAGTCGAACACAACTCGTGTTTCCCCGGGATTTCCTGGGTGGCAAACACCAAAGATGGGGAGGTACCAACATTCTTCTCCTTCTCGAACCGGTGGAGCTTTCTCGGCGTGGCCGTTCTTGAACATCTTGTCCATGAAGCTCGCGAATTGTTCCTTCAGTTCTGGCTTTCTCTTTAAGGTCCGTTGTACAGCAGTGAGGCTTGACGCGGCCAAGCACTTGTTATTCGGAAGCCAAGGTCTTGGAGAACGAAAGGGAAGAGGCGCTAGCCAACTGCTGTATTCGTCCCTTGAGAACTCGTCGTCCATCAGCTTCAAGAACTTCCTGTCCTCGACGGAAAGGGAAGGTCTGTTGTCATCCTTCGTTGCGTGGAACAGCATTTCAGTGACAGCGGTCTTTCCTAGCAGCGTTCTGAGCTAGTTGGAAGCAGTCTGTCGACCCTTGCGTGTCAGCGAGCTGTCCTTGACGAGAAAATGATTCTGGCATGGCTCGAAAAGGGCGGGACGTCCATTTTCAAGGACGTTTGTTTTGAGGTTGCTCACACAGTCCGGTGTGCGACTTCGACTTATGCAGGCATTCCCTACGATGACCCATTGCAGATCCAGTCTCTGAGCAAATGGAGCATCAGCCGGTCCGTTGCGCTGTTGTCGAACCTTGTGTACTCTGAGGATGTCTCTCCCGAGGAGAAGTAGAATCTTGGCCTCTGGGTCCAAACGAGGAATGAATTTAGCTACAGCTCTGAGATGAGGATGATGTGATGCCACTTGCGGTGTTGGAATCTCGTTCCTGTTGTTAGGCATCTCGTTGCACTCCATGAGTGTTGGCAAGGGTAGCTTCACGGAGCCATGAATGTCTTCAATGAGAAAGCCGGATGGTCTTCTTCCTATCGCCTCTGTAGCTCCAGCACATGTTCTTAGTGTGTAGGGGGAACTGGCACCAGTGAGCCCGAAAATGTCGAAGAACTTTGTTCTCACAAGGGACCTGTTGCTCTGGTCGTCTAAGATGGCATACATTTATTTCAGTGTTGTGAAGCTGAGTCGGGTGTAACTTTCAACAAGCAGATCTTAGAGCAGGATTTGCCACCGCCGCTTTGACCGCAGAGCTCTGTACACTTAGATGACACTTCAAGTGCGGAATCTTGGTCTAGACTTACATCTTCAGAGTCCTGATGAGCTACAGGAGACTTATGGTTGACATTTCAGGCATGAAGTGCTGTGGCATTCCTCTCGCTACCACAATCGTCACATTTGAGAACTGTTTTGCAGTCTCTTGCAAAGTGGTCTGTTGAAGCGCAGCCCACCTGAAGCATATCCCATAATTTTTCAGCCGAGACTTTCGTTCATCCAGCGGTTTTCCTCTGAAGGTACGACACTTCCGCAGGGGGTGAGGCTTCCTGTGCAGAGGACAATACTTGGTTGTATCATGCCACTCCTTTGGTGCGTTGGAGGGCGGATGGTCGGTGCTTGCTGCCACGTCCGTCAGTTGCACTGAGATGGGCGTTCTTCTCCTGCCGTCATTCGTTGCCCATCTCTCTGCTCTTGGGAGCCTTGAAGGGGTGCTACTTGCGGTGTTGAGTTTGAAGCTAGGATCGTTTCTCGTTTTCGCTTGATCCCTGATAAAGCTGGCAAAGAACAAAAAAGGGGAAAGGCGACCTGATGATTTTGTTTGTACTTCGAGCTTTTCGCGATCCACATGTCTTTCAAGCGCTGCGGCAGCTTTTCTGCAATGGGGTTTAACCCTCTTGCCGTGTCCAGATAGGAAAGCCCAGTCAGGTGAGGGTCATTTTGCAGCCTCAACTTCAAGACGCAGGACTCCCAGCTCTCTCAGTTTCTCGCTGTCTTTGTCGGATAGTCTGGGGAAACTTGCGATTCTCCTGAGTATGGCCTCTTCTATAATTTCCGGAATAGTATTCCTCAAGTGTTGCCCAAACTACCTTTTACCCGGCTTCGGGGCTGTCGACGTGCACGGAATGCAGCCGCTTTGCATAGCTCGACGACTCGGTACCAAGCCATTTCACGAGAAGGTCAAGTTCTTCGCTTGCCGTGACCTCGAGAGTCCGTCATTCCCTTGAACGTAGATTTCCATGCCCGGTAGTCCTCAGGGCGGTCGTCAAACTTCGTAAGTGAGGTACTCGCAAGGTCGCGTCGAATCAGATACTTAGCCATGGCGGTCAGTTCGGGGGCGTTAGCTTCATCTCCCTGCTGACGAGCAATGTTCTGGGCGATTCCTTCGTTGTGAGCGCTTGGAGTGCATGGAGCGTGGTCTTCAGGTGCTTCATCAACGTTGTGAAAGACGTAATGCTCTCCGCCATCATGCCGCTGCGATTGCTGGCGCGGGCCGATGCGCACGTGAGCCTGGTCAAGCACGTAGTCAAATGTACGTTGAGCACGGTCTTCGGATATCTCCTTGACAGTCCGACAGATGTGATGCTCCCCGCCGTGCTGATCTACGGCAGCCTCCAGGATTTCTGCTTGTGCTTCCGCGACGGCCACTTCTCTATCCAACTGCATAACATGTAACTCAGTGGCCAGCTCGACTTTCTTGCGTTCGATCTCCGCGGCCGCATTTTTCTCTTGTTCTTCAGTTTGGCCTTTCCCAGCTTCCCCCGGCTCCTTTCTTCATAAGAGAAGCCTGTACTCGCGCCGCGGCGGCCTCCGCTCTTGCTCTGGCGGCGAGCATGCTTGGCGTTGTCGAGACGGTCGAACGCTCCGAACAGGCTGAGAGCGACGAATGCCGTGACTGCACAGAGAGAGAGAGTAAAACATATTTATTAATAATATTTGAATGGCGAGAGCAGTGTGGGAGGAACCCTCAGTCCAGGGTCCCTAAGATGATTCCGGCGATGTTTCGAGCCCGTTGTATCACAGCTCAGAGGACCTCGGGAGGTCTGTCGCGGAGGGCATCGTCCCACAGCTCTTTGTTGCGTAGGGGATAAAGGAGAGTTGGCAAGGGAGGAAAGAGGTTTGCAGTGCACTCAATCGTGACGTGGAAGATTGTGGGCGAGCTGCCACAGCCAGGGCAACGATCTGCATAACATTGTGGGTAGAATTTATTGAGAGAGACAAGATTTGGAAAAGTTGCGGTGTGTAACTCGCGTAATGCCATTGCTTCCTCCCGCGAGAAGGACGGCGGTGGTGCGGCGTGGTGCGATGAATGCGTGTAAAATGACGGAGTATGTCTTTGTAACGGAGCAAGGGATCCCCCACTCTGAACTATTCGCCTCACCACGCGGAGTCGCCCGGAGGGAAATTTCTCGGGCAACCGTATGTACGCGTTCGTTACCCGGCAGCGAGGTATGACCAGGGGTCCAGAGTAAGCGGATGCGGGGAGGTGCGGTTGGTGTATTTTGCGGGATCTGTTTGAGAATTTGGTGCGCCGCTCTCGAGATGCCATGTCCTGACAGGAACGCCCGGTATGCCAGTTGCGAGTCCGTCAATATATACACTTCCTCAGAAACACGGATGGCGTATCGAATTTCAAGAGCAACACCGTGAATTTCTCCGTAAGCGGCATTTGTTCCGCGCATTGCAGCAAAGTCTCTCAGGGATTCGGTGCCATCCAAAACTACCGAGGTACAGCCCTCTTGAGTGCGTGATGTGTCCGTGTATAAAGTATGTGTTTCCGGGATGTTTGCAAGCATGCGGCCAATGTATCGTACACGGGCTTTGCGCCGCCCTTTGTCATGCTCCGGGTGCATATTACGTGGCAATGGATGAATACTTAGTGCTTGGCGTATTGCTGACGAGAAGATCGTTGGACGGGTTTCAGACTCAAGGGGTGGGACAGAGTATCCTAGCCGTGTGAGAAGATGGCGGCCAGTAGGAATGAGTAGGAGGCGCTGGCGATGGCTGACCCAATGTGCCTCTAGCAGCTCGCCTAGTGTGTTATGTGTCCCTAAGTTAAGGAGACGGTGTGTGGAAGTATAGTTCGGGGGGCCATGGGCCAGCTTCGTCACTTTGCGAATCATTGCGTCTATGCGAAGTTGTTGCGCTTGGGTCAACCGCTGAAATGGGAGATAGTATGTAAGGCGGCTGATCACGCATGCCTCCACCAAGCGCAGCAGGTCCTCTTCTCGAAGGCCCGAGCGCCTGTTGGAGACCCTCCGATTCATGGCCAGAATTTCCTCAATCTGTCTGGATAGAAGGGAAACAGTGTAGCTTGACCTGCCATCCGCTTGGACGTGTAGGCCGAGGATACGAGTACGATTAACGTGTGGTATCGGTGTGGCATCCACGTGCACAGTGATTGGGGGGAGTAGAGGTACGGCTCCGGGGGCGAATGATTATGAGCATCCACTTTTCCGGAGCACAACTTAAGGCGCATTTTCTCGCGTACTCGGAAACTGTATCGACTGCTTGCTGCAGTCGGTCCTGGATGGCTCCGTCGGAACCCCGTGTCGACCACATAGTAATGTCGTCCGCGTAAATAGCGTGGGCGACATCAGGGATCTGGTCGAGTGGCCGGGGGAGCCCTGCGAGCGCGATATTGAATAGAGTAGGGGAAAGAACTGAGCCCTGGGTTGTCCCACGTCCTACAAGGCGAATCGTACCGGATCGATGCGGTCCCATTCCTACGGTGGCTGCGCGATCTCGAAGAAATGCGCGGATATAGTTGTACATACGAATTCCACAGTGTGAATGTGCAACACTGCGAAGGATGAAGTAATGTTCAACATTATCGAATGCCCCTTTTAGGTATAAGGCGATGAGTGCTCTCGTTTGGGCGGACGACAGAGGTCCTATGACTTCCTCCCGCAATTGTAAAAACACATCTTTGGCAGACATATGAGCCCGATATCCGAATTTGAGAGTTAGAAAAGAATAATTTTTCTTCGAGGAAGGGCTGCAGACACCGCAAGAGAACATGCTCCATGAGCTTACCAATGCAGGATGTTAGGGAGGTGGGTCGTAAGTTTTCAACCTTAACAGGCTTGCCCGGTTCGGGGATCAGTGTGATGTCGGCGTGTCGCCATGCGTGGGGAAGCATGCCCTTGCGCCAGCAATCATTGAAGATATGTGTGAGGTGGTTAATATCCGCGTCACGAAGGGGGCGAAGCGGATGTGGTCGGCTCCCGGTGCCGTGTTGCGGCGTAGGTCTTGTAGGACCACCCACACCTCGTCAGATGTGATGTCTGCATCGAGCAATTCGTTCGCCTCGCCTACATAAGGATAGTCAGGGTACTGCGACGGCGGGCCTGTGGGTATGAAATGCTTCTCTAGCTCTCTGAGGAGTGTCGAGACATCGTCCCTTTACTCGTGCATTAGGATGTGCAGCTGTTGAAATGTGTTTCCCTTTGTTGTGGTGGGATCTGTGAGTGAGCGAAGAATCGACCACGTTTTTGCTGTGCTCAATGTTCCTGAGAGGCGATCGCAAAATCCTCGCCAGTTATTCCTCGTAAGGATCTCTGCATACTCCTCAGATTCCCGTGTAATTTGATCTATACGTTTCCTAAGTTTGCGGGTGAGGCGTTGTCGTTTCCATCGTCGTGTCAACCCTCTGCGGGCGTTCCAAAGATGAAGTAAATGCGGGTCTATGTCTGGTGTCTCGGTTGTGGTGCGCAGTGTGCTCGTGGTGGCCTCTAGATCTTGTGCGAGAGAGTCAAGCCAGCGTTCGTGCCTTTGGCGCTCAGGTGGGTCCTAGCGACGTTCCCTGAATTTCGCCCAATCCGTTATACGCACATTTCGCTCGGGCCAGCGCGCACCCCGTAATGACAAGGTGGTCGCCACAATGTAGTGGTCACTACCAAGGTGCTGCTCTAAAGGCCCGTGCGCAACGACTGGGCCAGTATTGCACACGAAGGTAAGGTCAGAGCAGGTGTCACAAGATACGCTGTTGCCCATCCGAGTGGGGTGCTCTGGGTCGGTAAGCAGTGTGTATCTCATGTTACAGATGGCATACCATAAGCGGGTCCCTTTAGCCTGCGATTTAATGTAACCCCATGCAGCATGCGGAGCGTTAAAGTCCCCGGCCACCACACAAACGCGTCCAAACCTACAAAATTCTGTTAGTAGATGCTGAAAACAGTGCGTTCGCGAACGGGGGGAACTGTATGCATTGAGTATAAACAGACTCTCGCTCCGTTTACTTGCGTAATTATTTCCAATATTTGGTGAAGAATGTCAATGTTAGTGGTATGCATGCGACATGCAACATGTTTCGAAACTAAGGCTCCCACAAAAGGAGAGACACCCGAGAGCGCGCTGTAGCCGGATAAAGAAGAGGTGCAATTGGCTTCCTGTAAGAGGATGACATCAGGAGGGTTCGTGGATGTGGCGATATACTGCTGTAGGGAACCTACTGCTGTTTACTGCTGTTTTTGGCGGAATCTTCCACAATTCCACTGCCACACCACTAGCTGCTCCGCGTTACGCGGTGCCATCATCATCTCGAGGAAGCAGGCAGTTGTGCATAGGGATGCGGGCGCCGGGTGCCCACATTTGAAGGTTGCAGCCGAGAGCCTCGGTCGGAAAGCGCGCTTTCGTTGTTACCGCTAAGCTCAGCAACTTGCACGCGTGCGAAAGTGCACTCGATACATGATTTCACTTGCTCCGTAATCCCTATTTGAAGGGCCTCCATTTGGCGTTCTATCCTGTCCAGAGCCGCCTGCATAATATTGCTCGTCTACCACCAGCGCGCCGATTTGTTTTCGCAGGCGCTCACAGCGCACCTCCATGTCACGACGTAGGCGGGCTATTTCTTTTAGAGGATCGAGATTTGGTAACGAATTGGTAATAGGGGAAGGGGTAGGGAGAGATTTATGGGGCGGAGTGAGCTGTGGGGGACCCTCTGCCCGACCTACCTCCCGAGGCACCTCCATTTCTGTTTTCTTCTCCGGGGTCCGCTGCACCCCTGAAGCCACCAGGGTCACCTTGGCTGAGGCGTTGGTCTGCAGGGCCTTCTTGTAGGGTTGTTGGGAAGATGGGGAAGGAGGGCGCTTCTTTGGGAGACGCACCGATGCCTCGCGGGATCGGAACCGAGACTTGAACTAGCGACGGGATCTCGAACGGCTCTCCGACCGGACTTTCCTGGTCTCCTTCGTTGGGGCGCGCGACGTTCGGGTCTCCGCCGTATCTGTGGTAGTGGTCGGGTCGCTGGAGGCTTGGAGTTCACGCTGCTCTTTCTCGAGAGCTTTCCGCACCCAAGCTTTGTTCAGTGTCTGCCTAGCACGCCGCGGGCAGTTTGGATCCGCTGTAGGGTGGGTGCCGTCACAGGGTCTGCAGTGTGGGCTGCACGGATGTGACGGGGTGGGGTTGTCAGTCCCGCACGTCGCGCAAATGACCACGTGCGGCGTAGGACAGTAATCAGCCCAATGGCCGAGCTTGTGACATATCTTGCAAACCAGTTGGTGGGGTCGATGGGGGTAGCAGCGGAGTTCTGCACCATAGAAACGCACGTAGCAAGGCACTTTGTCCTTCAAATGTTACCAACGCAACGTTGGTTTGACCCATCATTCGTGCTTGAAGTATTTGAGTTCCAGGAGCCACAAGCTCATCCACTAGCTTGGAAGACGGTGTACCGGGCAAAAGGCCAGGAACAAGTCCCTTGCATGAGTTGTCTGGGGCCGCGAAATATGTCGTGATGGGATAGACCTGCTGACCAAGGTTCAGCTCCCTCACCTTGTACAATGCGTCGGCTACGTGTGACTGGGGTGTGCTGATGATTGCCAAGTTCTGCTGAGGCCGCAGTCGGAATATGATGTCCTGATGATCCTCGGTGGTCAAGCCGGCTGCACTCCATAGAACACTGGCGAGTTCTGGGCGCGTCCACTTATCGAGACAAAGTCCTTCGTGAGGCCGCAGAATTATGTTTTCATCGCGCAAAGGAAGTTGAGGGAGGTTCTGATTCCGAATGCGCTTGCGTACGGTAGGCTGGGAGGCGTCTGGAATGCCCAAGATGTTCTCGGACGGTTGCGTCTTAGCGCGCGTTTGACGGATGCGTCGCTTATGTATGACTGTCTTCCAACAGCCACCTGTGTCGTCGTCAGTTTTGTCGTCGTAAATGTTCGGGGCAGCATCTTCCTCCATCCTTTCCCCGGTCAGAGTGTCCACCTCTCGCTGTTGGGAGGGAAAATTGGCGACGATGGGATCGGCGGCCACTCCCGCGGTATCCACGGCGGGCGTCTTCGTTGTTGTTGAGGAACGCGCGGCGGCGTTCTCCGTCGCCGATTGCGTCTTCTGCTCGTTGGAAAATGACGTTGCGGTAGATAAATGCTCCATCGAAACAGAGCGGTGAATTGGCCGAAGGCCCTTTGCACGCCCGTTTAGAACATGGGCCTCGGAAGAGCTGGTCGCTTGGCGCTCTTGGTTCATGGTGTAGAAAACACGCCAAGGCAGCTATGGCCCCGGCAGGGGCAGCCGCGTTGGAACTGCTTCAGAGCTGCAGAGGCGCGGGGAGCAGCAACAAAGTCCCGGGAAAAAAAGGCGGTCGGTGGGAAACGGCGAGATAGCCGCTTCCCATATGACTCCCGGCGAAAGTGGCCCGGGCAAGGGCGGTCAAGGGCGGTCGGTGAAGGTCGCCTAGTCTCGGTGGTTGCGGAGCACGCCGACACGTCCGTTCACTTCGGCCGACCGATTGGAACTCCTGCACAGAGCTTGCCATTTTCTCAGAGCATGCGAAACGATATTAGTCCGGACTCACTTGAACAGCGGGAGACTTGCGGCCTTGCGGCGCCATGCCGTGTGTGTGTGGCTGCGAGGCGAAAACGGAGCTTCGAAGAGCGGAGCCAGCCAGCGGAGCCGCCTAAGCCGAGGTGCTTTTGGGACGCGCGTGAGACGCCGACTCGGCGTTCATCGCGTTTTTACTGTTCTGATTCCATGTCACGCGTTGGGGCTGCGGCCGCTCCTCAGATAGCTAACGAGTCGCAAACACCAGGAAAATTAATACTTTATCCTGTGCATTTACAAACTCGTAAAAACGCGGGGCTGCCACAGTCGTGCAGCGCGAAAGAAGAACAGAGACGCGGGCCGCGTAAACAAGGCACCCCGAGAGGGAGCAAGCGAGAGTGAGGGCGCACAGGGATAAGGAAGAACAAGGGAGGGTAAGGACTCCAATGTTCGCAGACGAAGGCGGCGCCCCGGCGGGAAACTTGAAATGGACACGGGACAGCACACCGTGATAAGAATTTTTTTAACGCCGCTTAGAACTGAGTTTGACAGTCATCCACCAGATGGCCGAAACACGGAACTCGCGATTCGATTTGGTTTCAGTTTTGGTTTCTTCATTGAGGGCTCTTGAAATATATTTTCGATTTTTACTTCCTATAACATAGGAATGGGTTGCTCATTTCTTGAGTCATTGCTTTTATGATAATATATCTTATTCTTTGACAATGTAACAACAAGCATGCGCATGTCTGTGTTACGTTAAAAAAATACACAATCGTGCCTTGTAGCATGGACATACTCAGAAATTCTGGACGTTCCACCTTGACCATTATGTGTGTATTTCACATGCGTAACTGAATGGGCAAAATTTTAAAAAATTTTTTTATAATAGTAGAGTATCAACAAGTTTCAAGTGTCTGCACCAAGGGGGTAGTATTTGTAACAATATATGCATTTATTTATTTATTTATTTATTTATTTATTTATTTATTTATTTATTTATTCATTTATTGACTTTCAGAGCCCGGAGACACTAAGGAAAGGAGTGGGGTAAACATAACAACCAATTTGTGGAAAGAACATTGGATTTAAGCAAAGGCATGTTGAATGGCGTTCTTGATGTTAGTAGTGTCTGTGATGGCGGCGATGGCAGTGGGAAGATGGTTCTATTCCGTGCTTGTTCCAGGAAAGAAAGAATCACTGTAAATATTAGTCTTACATGACGGCACACCTACTTTAAAGCAATGGTCGGATCGAGATGAAACATAATTTACGGCACTTAGTCGGAACGTTGGGGGTGCGCTAAAGCAGTGTTTTCGTCGGGGACGGGGGTTATGTCACACGACAGGAGCAAATGGTTTTGTACCCTACGGGCAGAGGGCACATTGACTTGAGGAAGCGCCAAATTTAAACCGTAAAGCTATTCATTACAGCTGGAATTCGAACGGTGATTGCAGAACCAGTTCATTCAGTCTGTTTGCACGTGCATATTTTTTGCTAACCAGCAGGGGAGGACATGGAGGGTATATGCGTATACACGCCTTGAGCGTGCGTGCGTGTGTGATTGCACTTGCGCGCGCGAGTTTGTGTCTCCGTATTTGAATCTGCTCAGCAGCTCCGTGTGCCTGCGTGCGTACATTTTTGTGCGTGTGTGCACGCGTGAACGCTTATAAATGCGAATGCGCACAAATATGTGTCGTATTTCTATCTCTCTCTATGTGTGTGTGTGTGCGTGTGGCTCACTGTGTTCAAGTCAGCGACGCGCCAAACCTGCACCATCACTGCGTCATGCGTCGCTTCTACGACCAAGCAAGCTTTCGGCGTTGATATCGAAACTGTGAGCTGCTTGCCTTCGAATAAACGGCGTTAAGAGAAAGCTTTAGCTCGGGTGCTCGTAAATCCATGTAAAAGGGCAATTCGTTTTTCTGGGCAACCACTGCACCAAATTTGGCGAGGTTTCTTGCATTTCAAAGAAAGATTTAAAATCTAGTGACTGCTGGTTTCGAATTTTGCGATTTTGGTCCTAAATTTTTTATTAAAAAGGGGCAAAAATCGGCAATTTTCAGAAAACGAAACTATCAAGTTTACAACGCTGTATCTGATGAAAGAAAATGATGCAACGAATATGTGAATTGCACCTAATAGTACATCTCAAGCGGAAAAAATTGATACGTCACACATGAATCTCAAAAAAAATTAGTAATATGTAAATAGAGCTTTTGCGGAAACTCTGTACACAAAGTAAGACATTCACGTATGATATGAAATGACATACCAAATTTGTCCTCTTTCAATGATCTAGTGGATGCTGTTTTCAGAACCGCGATATCTGTTCTTGATGCAGAGCTATTAATTTGTAAAATTCGCAATTCTATTTTTTTTCAAACTTTTAAATTTTTGAAGATTTTAACAAAACTGAGGCCCTAAATGAAAATTCCGCGTTCAACAAACACTAGAATTTAACTTTCTCTCTCAAGTGCAACAAATTTCATTAGAAACTGTCAGGGCTTATCTCAGAAAAGCGTTTTTGCGTTTTGCAAGTATTTCAATAGGCCGCGTTGGAGTTGGGCCCGAGCTAAAGCTTCCTCGTAAATCAAAATCGAAAGTGGACTGGCCACTAGGAACACCCTTACGGAGCTTATTTATTGACATCACAAAAGACTACGTGCGGTCAGGTTGACTTTACAGACTTTTTTGCTGCGTCCGTTGCGCTTCCCGAGACCATTTAATTGGAAAATATTTATTCGCATAGCTCTTACAGAAGCATGTTTAATCAAAATGTGTTCGCTTGGCTAGATAATCTCGAGGACGGGCTCCAAACAACTTATTTTCTTTAGTCATTTAAGATCAGTACTTGTAAATATAATCAACGCAGCTTCGTAAATTACGCACACAACGTCTCAACTTATCTATCTAGAGGTGACCAATATGAACACTCGAATGATAAAATGATCTCACCAAGACTTATATTCGTTAGAATGTTTATTTGGTGCAGTTAAAAACAGTTGGCATAGTGATAGTGCAGTAGGCTTCCTATGAAGCAAGTGTGAAAGCATGAACAGGTTTTCTTGGCGCGAATCAAGTTCATGAGCTTAACGCACGTGCCCAGCCGTGCACTTCTGCCTCTGCAATGGATTCTTCTACATTATACAAGAAGCACCTCAGCTCTACAGGACATTACAGAAGCTGTGCGAGAACATTGTGTGCGCTCCCGATTACATTTCTGAGGGTTGCTGGCACCAGGCTCGATTTGGTGGTGTCATTAAGAATAAAAAGTCGGGGGGCGCTTAAGCTTTGCCTTTAAGAATGGAACGCGGTAGCATTCAAAAATCCCCGACTGCATCTCACGCTTCCCCGCAGCTGCAGCGTACGTAACTCATGTTCACCGAGAAACGCCACCGGCGAACGCTATGCACGAAGGCTAGCGTTCTGGCAGAAACGTGGCCTCTTGCGTGGGTCTATCCCGGAGGTAGTGCACAGCAGCGTCAAGGAAAATTGCATAATTTTTAGGTTTTTAATGTTGTTTCGCACTTTTAACATTTCAGTTTTAGAAGGAAGGAAGGAAGGAAGGCAGGGAGGTTAACCAGAATGATGTCCTGCTTGGTACCCTACACCGGAAGAATCGGAAAGGGGAACTCAAAATGACAGCGCGAGAGAGCAGGGAAGGAAAGAAGAAAATTAGCGTTGAGTTCGGTGTTGCGTATGGTCTAATAGTTGCACTAATAGTCAAAGACGTAAAGACGTTCGCACAAGCCCGTCGCTCTGAAGAAGCACAAAATTGCCTTGACCGCTTTATGGCCCGACGAGCGATGTTCCAGCAGCACCTGCACGGAAGGCGGCCGATTGTCCAGTTTTTGGAGAGCGTTAGCAAGTTCTTGTCTTCTGGGGCATATCGTAGACTGTGGCACAGCAGGTGCTCGATATTTTCATCGCTGCCGCAGACCTCGTATGCTGTACTATCGGTCACTCCAATTAATGCAGAGTATGCCTTTGTGAAGGCAACTCCTAACCAAAGGCGACAGAGAAGCGCAGCTTCATGTCGAGGAAGTCCGAATAGAGGTCGGAGTTGAAGTGAGGGGTTTAATCGATGCAGTCGTGTAAGTCTTCAGTTTTATTAAGTTAAATTAAATTATGGGGCTTCACGTGCCAAAACCAGTTTCTCATTATGAGGCACGCCGTACAGGAGGCCTCCCAAAGTTTTGACCACCGGGGTTTAGTCTTTAGTTTGGCTAGTTCCACTCGGTCAGTGAGAGACTGCGTGCCAGGTTTCGAAGCTGCCAGAGGTCTCGGTCAATAATTACACCAAGAAATCTGTGGGCTCTGACATAGGAAATGGTCCGCCCATTGATTGAGATGGCATAAGACGTCATTGATTTACGAGTAAATGCCGCTACCCTACTAGAAATCCTATTTGTTTTCAAACAGGCTTCATCCAATACGGTTTTGGAACGGGACCCCGTTTGATCCTGTTCAGTCCTGACCTGTTTAAAACCTGCTTAATCCTGTTTAGTCCTGAGCCGTTTATATTCTGCTTAGTCCTGTTTAATCC
The DNA here is from genome assembly GCF_050947875.1 of Dermacentor variabilis. Lineage (NCBI taxonomy): Eukaryota > Metazoa > Arthropoda > Arachnida > Ixodida > Ixodidae > Dermacentor > Dermacentor variabilis. The sequence continues at coordinate 1,552,984 of NW_027460379.1, forward strand.
TGACTCGTTTATATCCTGCTTAGTCATGTTTAATCCTGACCCGTTTAATCCTGCCTTATATAACCCAGTCCTGTTTGCCCCTGTTCAGACATATATTTTGTTACATTCCTACCCGATGCGTTATGAACGAATTGATGTCGCTTAGTATAATTTTCTCTTTAAACCTATTTTGTACACTTGTGTATTTGCGGTCAGCATTGAAGACAAGTAGGTCTGCATTACGTTTGCTGCAAGAATGCTACTTTCACATATAGGTTTGCCTGGTACATTGCTTGATACAAAGATGAACACAATTTTCAGCATAAATTGATTAGCACTACCAACACTGATGGGATACATCATGAACGAGTTTTGTATGACCTATGAGTACGTTCATTATGTATGACCTACAAGAAAATGCACCTTGAAAAAGACTGTACCTTTTTTTTCTTTCTTTCTTTATTGGTTTATCACATATACATGTGATGGGAGGCGAAGGGAAAAGCCATTCAAGGATGGCTTGAGGGAGTCCTTCGCCCCCACGCTGGCAAAGACAACAGCAGAGGTACACACGTCCTGTTCACATGGTCGTACACATTTACAAAACCATCATATTAAGCACAACATTGACATAAAGCTTGACAAAACCATAAAATTAAACACATTAGTTACTGTCCTACGTAGGGCATCATGCGTTAACATGCTTTACTTCACCTCAGCATCGAATGACAGCACATTTCATAACAATGTACGCTTAGTAATAGTGACATTGAAATAATATATTTAAATAGAAATCGTAAAAAGTTCTAGTGGTCAATGTAAGGCTAGAAAGAATGTGTACAAGTCAGATAATGTTGCTTCGCGAATATCGATTTGTTTTTTATTGAACTCATTTAGTAGACGTGAAAGTTTGTTTTGGAGCATTTGCCGACCATAGCTACTGTGACAATATGGAACATTCCATATTTCTGTTGTTCTAGTGGCATATGATGCTTCCTTCAAATGGAGATTCACCAAACCCATGAAGATAGAATTATGACAGTCATAGTTAAGGCGATATTCACGCAACAATTTATACTCATATGTGTCTTGTACTCTCACTATTTTAAATTTTTTAAAGAGCTCCACAGTAGAATGCCGGAGTGGCACATTCTCAATTATTCTAAAAATTCTTTTTTGCATTACTAATAGCCGCGAGAAATTCGATTGTGTTGTAGTCCCCCAGACCAAATGACGATAGTTTAGATAGGAAGCGAAGAGGGCGTTATAGATTAACAATTTTATTGACTTCGGAATTAAGTAGCGGTTTCTGTTCAGAATTCCCGTTATTGCACCTAACTTTTGTAATATCGCATTGATATGCTCATCCCACTGCAGTGATTCTGAAAATGCACACCAAGTACTTTAATAGACCTAACTAGCTCTATCTCTGAGCAGCGATAAACTAGGTTACGTACTACTGAAACTTTCGTGCCTATAGAATGAAACATCACAGCCTTTGTTTTCTTTGTATTTATCTTTAATTGGTTATTATCTGCCCACGTGCTTAGTTCCTCTAAAATGGCATTACCTTTATGAAAAAGTTCGGCATCTGATGAAGACGAAATAAATATGCTAGTGTCGTCAGCATAAATTACAAATTTACCTTCTGAAGATATATGGACTATGTCATTTATATATAAATTAAAGATCAAAGGCCCGAGAATGCTACCCTGCGGTACTCAGGAGATTATTTGCTTTCTGTCAGATACCATTTCATTCATTGACACAAACTGACGTCTTTCCGAAAGATAACTTTTCAGAAGCATCAGGGGAAGCCCACGAATGTCATAGTGACTTAATTTTTCAAATAAAATTTTATGATTTATGTAATCAAAGGCTTGCGTAAAATCAACAAAAACATGAAGAACCAATTGTTTTTGTTAAAATTTCTCCATTATATATTCTTTCTGGTCGAGAAGAGCTAGTTCTGTTGATCGATTTTTATAAATCCGTACTGGCATTTCGTTATCACGGGCTTGTTGCAGAAAGGATATAGTCGATTGTAGATTATTTTCTCGAAACCTTTAGAAAATACAGGCAGTATCGACACTGTTCTATAATTCGAGATGTCTTTTTTGTCTCCTTTCTTATATAAAGCCACTACACGAGCCACTTGCATTTTGGATGGAAAAACACCGGTTGAAATACATAAGTTATATATATATGTCAGCACAGGAGCAATTTTATTTATTACGTATTTTACTGGCCTTACTTGTAGCTCATCAGCATCGCAACTTTGGCTGTTTTTTAACGCCAAGAAAACAGCGCTAACTTCGTGTTCTACTGTTGCTTCCAAAAAGAATGTATTTGCATTTTGATGATCTAGAGCTGTGTAGGATGCACGTGGCACAGTGTCAAAATCTCGCTGCACGAAGTAGTTGTTAAACACGTTTACCATACGGTCACCACTGACTGTTTCCCCACCGTGCAAGATTTCTATCACCGGTTCCTTAATGTCGCTCCGTCCTATAAGGGAATTCAACTTGTTCCATAATATATCTGTTCGTTTAGAACAGGAAGAAAATAGATTGAAGTAATACATTGTCTTTGATTTTTTAAGTTCTTTATCTAAGGCATTTCTAAACCGCTTAAATGCACTTAGGTCTACTTCTTTACGCGTACGCATAAACTTCTTAAATAAACGATATTTTTTGTCAATCTTGTGCAAAAGCTCACGCGTCATCCATGGATTCCGACAGCCTTGCACCCTTTCTAGTCGTTTGTAGATGAAGTGTTTTTTGTATACTGCCGAAAAACAACTAAAAAAAGTATCATAAGCCACATTGGCATCACTAGAATGAAAAAATATTGTCCCAACACACGTTACTTATATCCAAATAGAAAGCATCCAGAGCCGTTTGCGAGACACGCTGGAAACCAGAAGCAACACCAGTGTCCACTCATGGACTGTCGGTCTTAATACAGCAGCATATTGGCCTATGGTCGCTGATTGGGTACGAAAGCACTCCTGTTGTAACCAAGGACTTATAATAATTTTTTATAAACAAATCAATGATGGTCTGCGAGCACATGGTAACCCTTGTGGGAATATTTACTACGTTTGCACAGTTATAACATGAAAGGAAATTTTTGAACTCAAATTTTTTCATTATCGCAATTCATATCTATGTTGCAGTCTCCGCCGATGAGAACATTATACTGATTTTCATTTACAAATGTAAGCAAGTTATCTAAGAAAACAAGAAAAGAACGCATGTTGCCATCTGGAGGACGATAACAGGAAACAATGACGACATTGCTAAAAAGAACACACACTACTTCGTAATCAGCAGTTACACAAGAAAAATCTTCAACCAGAACTGATTTAAAAGAACTATTGACTAACAAAGAAACGCCTCCACCTCTTCGGGTTAGCCTACGCACAAAGAACGTTTTCATCTCGGGAATTTCAAAAACATCCAGTCATCTGATTGCCAGGTTTCTGTTGACATAATAATATCAAAGCAGTAATTCATCATCTGGAAAAGACATTCAAGTTCCGCGACCTTGTTTCCAATGGACTGCACATTTAAGTGAAAGCACCGAAGAAAACCACTGTGCTTGTTATCGAATTCTCGGACTAATTCAGTGAGTGTAATACAGCCTAAGGAATCCATTGCAAGTCGTGTAATACGTTACACAAGCAGATACGCTGACAAAATAGGTCAGTCGCACAGGGCAGTCAAGTCGTCCTCATCCCTGATGACTGCAGCTGGTTCCCCATTCTTTCGGCGCACCAGGACTTTCCCGTTCCAGTGCCATGCATAATCATACCCAACCCTTGTAGCCCATGCTCTTGCTATCCCAAGGAGAATTCTTGCATGCCTAGTCATGTTCTCTGTTATATAGAGGCCCTCATTAGACTGTCGGAGAGCCTTCCTCCTCGCCAGCCAGATGTGACGTGTGTCCTGGAGCACAAGGCGAACGATCACTCCCCGTATCTTGCCCGGCTTGGATGCCATCCTGTGAAGGGCGGAAATGTCTGCACGACCAAGTTTATCAACACCCAACTTTGCAGCGACATCATTGATTTTAGATAGAAGGTCCTCCCCCTCTTGCTCAGGTATTCCGTGGATTTCTATATTCAAGCGCCTACTGCGCCATTCAAGGTCGTCAACGTCAAGCTGTAGCTGGGCAAGACTCAACATTACAGGCTTTCTCAATTTTATCAACTCGTCCATGAATGTATTTTATCTCGTTCTCGTGCTTGTTTAGAGGTTCCTGAATGTTATCAAATTTATCAGATAGCAGTTGAGCTAGCCTTTCCACTTCTCCGACTTTGTCAGTCAAAGGAAGGAGAGCGGTTATCTTCTTGCTCATGCCTACTATCATGTGTTTGATTTCGGCATCTCCCAACAATTCTACAGTAGGTGCATTGCCCTTCGTACCACCAGGCCTGCAAGCCTCACACTTCCAGTTCTTCCTCTTAGTATCGCGTTTGGACGCAAATGCTTCTTCTGTCATACCCGAACAGACTGTGTCATGAAAGCTAAATTCACAAACGCTGCATGTAATAACATTCTTGTCATCATTCAGTACAGCTCGGCAAGTGCAACACTTAGGCATGCTTGCAACTCAAAGTATCAGAACAATGGCATTATTTTTATATTTACTACAAGTATGCAAATGTAATTCTTGCAAGTTTAGTGCATGTTTGATTACTTGTACTTGTCTTACTCCAGTGCTTTTTTGCTGTAATGATTTGTTCACAAATCTGCAGTGAAGCGTAATTTTGAGGTCGCAAATGTCAGGCAAAGGATTGGCATGTACTTGTAAGTAAAAAAGATAGGTATACTCTACGTAGGTATTTCTGCACACCCACTTGAGCTTTCATTAATAATGAAGTCCTCCGGTTTAAGCAAAAGCATGTCATACATGTCACAAGCACTGTTTTTTCGACCTTGTAATGGTACTTCGATGCACCCAGTCTGGCGAGAGAAGACCCCTGGAATGTGTTCCTTGAGTCAGAGCGAGCAGGGCACCTGAAAAGTAAAGTCAATAATTTATTTTCGCTCATGCAACAGGTTAACACATAGGCTAAAGCAGTTTTGCCTATGTTCACACAGATAAAAAAGGTTCAGCATTCAGATCATAGGAGATAATGAACAAATCTTATTTTTTAAAAATATGCGTTTTCATGCAATGCCTATGTTTCAAGGGAACATGGTTTACTGAGGAAGAATAAGCTGTCATAATTAGCGGGCCACTGAAACAAGTGTTATATAAAAAATATCGACACATTGTTTGATCAACAATAATTACTAGTATTGAAGCAACAGAATACAAGCATGAAATGTACCTTTAAGAACACCGACAGGTGGAGATGATAAATTACTCGGAAAATAAACCCTCCTGCCAGCAAAGTAAATACCATAGTGTAGTGGCTTTGGCATTGCGCTGCTCAGTCAGAGAGCATGGGATCGAATCGCAGCCATAATGGCTGCATTTCGATTGCAGGGAAATGCAAAACTTCTCATGTAACGTCCACTGGGTACACGTTATAGGATGCTAGGAATCCCGTCAACATTTCATTTTTAATTTTATTTCCTTAAAGACCCCGTAGTAGGGGTATTACATAAGGGGTGGGAAAACAACATATACAAACAAGTGTTTCAATGCATTCAATTCTGTAGATAAAAAAGTTGTTACATCTTGAATAAATTTCAAAGAGCAGGTGATGGCAGAGATTTGATAAGGAAGGCCATTCCAGTCTTTAGATGCTCGGTAGAAAAATGAGGCTGAAAATTTATTTGTGCGTGATTGTGGTTGTGCTACCTGCTGGGGATGGCCAATGCGTCGTGACCGGCGCGTTGGAGGAACAATGTATTGTGGTCGATTAAGCATCGAATTGTAGAACCTGTGGAAGAGAGAAAGGGTGGCGATGCGGTAACGAAGGGATAGAAGGGACAAGGAAGGTTCGTTTTTTAAAGATGATATGCTGACGTTGGTAAGAGTATGTGGAATGAATATACCTGGTGGCGCGGTTTTGAACTGCCTCGAGGGCATTGGCGAGATATGCTTGATGCGGATCCCAGATGGCAGATGCGTATTCGAGTTTCGTTCGTACGAATATTCTATAGGCTAAAAGTGTTCCATGCGAGGGATCGAGGCGAAGGTGACGTCTTTTCTTAGAAATCCCAATGTTTTGTTAGCCGATGAAATAACAGTAGTAACATGGGCGTTCCAGGTTAGATCATGAGTCAAGGTGATACCTAGGTATTTGTAGGATTCCACTGATTCCACGGTGACGTCACCAATCCGATAAGAAAGGTGAAAAGGATTATGTCTACGGGTAAATGAGAATTGTTTGCATTTATTAGAGTTGTGTGTCATCAGTTAAACATCACATCATTCTTGTACGCGGTTAAGGTCAAATTGAAGAGTTATTTGGTCAGTGATGGTATCGACTGCGCGGTAAATGACGCAGTCATCGGCAAACATACGGATATGGCAGGGCACATGCAAAGGTAAGTCCTTAATGTAAATTAAGAAAAGAAGGGGGCCAAGGACGGACCCCTGTGGTACACCTGATGTGACGAGTGTAATGTTTGAAGCGTGGTTATTAAATGAGACATACTGTCAGCGGTTCATCAAAAATTGCTCAAGCCATTTTAGGATGGCAGGATGCAAATTCAAACGAGAAAGTTTTAGTAATAGGCGTTGATGAGCTATCTTGTCAAACGCTTTCGCGTAATCCAGAAATAGGGCGTCTGTTTGTATGTTACGGTCAAGATTAGCATGAACATCATGAAGCAATAGTGCAAGCTGAGTCTCGCAAAAAAGGCCCCTGCGGAACCCGTGCTGTGAAGGATGAAAGAAGTTGTTAGCGTTTAGAAAGTCCATAATATGAGAGTAGATTACATGCTCCATGAGCTTGCACGGAACACTTGTCAATGAGATGGGGCGGTGATTTAGGGGAGAATTTTTGTTGCCCGATTTGTAGACTGGCGTAACCTTCCCCATCTTCCACTCGTCTGGCATGGTGCCTGTGGAAAGCGACTGTGAAAATAATAAATAGAGAAACTCTGCAGAAATGTGTTTCGTGTTTTTAGTAGCTTAGAGTTAATGTCATCGATGCCAGATGATGAAGACAACTTAATATTTTCTATCACAGATAAGAGCCCGCGTACTGTGAATGTGATGGTTGACATGTTGCATTGTATATTTGTGGCTGGCGGGGCAAGAAGTGTGTCCATTTCATTAGTGAAGACTGGAGAAAATGCGTTGTTGAACATATTAGCGCAGGTTAAGTCTGTCACCGATACACCCAGCTCGTTAGTCAGATTATTGACCCGCGCTTCTTTGGGGTTTATCACCTGCCAGAATTTTCTTGGATTAGTTAGTAAAATGTTTGGCAGGTCTTAGTGAAAAAAGGCTTGCTTGGCATCGCGAATTCCGATTACGTACGCAGCTTCAGCAGCATAATAATTCTCCCGCGCAACTGAGCTTGCCTTAACTTTAGCGTGGCGATAAAGGCGCCTTTTTATTTTCTAGTCGTTTTAAGGATCTCGTAAACCATGTTCTTTGTCAATTCGATCTAATGGTTATCCTAGGAATAAATTCGTTCTTTAGTTCATACAGTTTGTTTTTAAACAACAGCCAGTTATCATAAATCGAATGGTTGTTAAATTCATCTGCAAAAGTAGAAAAGAATGCATTTAATTCAGTATTTATAGCCTCATAGTTACCTTTGTCATATAAAGCAATTGTCTTCTCGTGCATGTCGTGGGGTGGGGAGGGAAAGTAAAGGCACCATGAATAACTTTGATATTCATGGTTAGTATAACTTGAATATATTTCTCCCGGTTTCATAACTTGAAGTTATAAAAACCAGGGGAAATTTCGAGATAAGCAGATTCACTAAAGTAGAAGGCCCTCGCCGTGCAAAGACCATATAAAGCCTTTCAAGGTAGGTGCCAGCAGCCGCTAAATTTATTGCAAAAGCTAAATATAGCAGAAGTCGTATTTCTTGTAGATCACATTTGCAAGGTATCGTATAATTTGGCACCCGACGTGTTGGGCATCTACGGGCAACATCGATTCTTGCACAGATCGTAGCAAACACTGTTGCACATAAGCATTGACACGGCCAAAGTAATCGACTGGCAATACTGCCAGCAATCAAAAAGTAATCAACTGGCAATACTGCCCGTGGGCCGAGATTTTGTAGCCACGCCTTCCGCTTGATTATGTGCCACTCATTTCTCCACCGTTTTTGGCTGGCTTATTCTGTACTGATAATGCGGGTGGAGATCACTATGACCGCTGACGGAGTGTGATTAGAAATGGCATCGAAAAAGGCATTGGAATAATACTGCAGCCTTGAACTCCTTAATAAAGAAGATACCTATAGCACACCAAAATTTGGCGCAGTGCGAAACATGGCGTAGCGTGCCGGTCCGCACAGAGCACAGCATGCTGACAACTCGCCGCGCTCATGTGAGCATGCATGTTGTGGAGGCCACGTGTGCCTTCTTGTGCTCATCGCACTTTTTAAGGGGTCAGAGGAACACTCCGCCAAGATTATCAATGAGATCGCAGCCGGACATGAATAGTAGGTAAGAGTGGCGTAGAATGAAGTGGAATTTGCTATCAACTTGCGATCTTACCACTTTTAGGCGACACCACAGCTGCGCACAAAGTATGAAATCCTTTGGGTGATCACTTTCTGCCTACATTTTCGCACTCTAGATTTCGAGATATCGGGAGCACAGGGCCAAAGCATTTCGGGATAAGAAGTGAAATAAACATGCAGTTAACATCGAGCCAGGAAAAACATTTTACTTGACTGATATTTCGAGATATTAGAGTTTGAACTAACAAGTGTTTAACCTATAATACAGAGTCCCCACTGCAGCATGCCTAGTAATCATATTGTGAATTTAGCACGTAAAATACAAGAATTTAAATTTTTTAAAGTAAATAGTATATTCATAAGACAAAATGATTATACAAGATAAGCTGACAGCAGCTAAATTTACAATGATTTCATGCTTTCCAAAACAAGAAATTGTCCGATGTTTTCAGCATCGATCTACTAATGTCAAGATTACTCCCACTAGATTTAAATGGCCTATTCTGCCTTACCTTCTTTACTCTTAACCAAAATTATAGGGGTAGTGTACATCCACGGTGCTGAATACAACTAAAAAGATTTATGCCATTCCCAGAAGAAATGCATGGTACAGTTTCAAGCAACAGCACAAGTGTGCCTTGTGATCATTAGCCTATGCAAATGGGTTTCAAACTTCTTGATAACACAGACCCCTGTGTAGGTTCGCTAGTCCCTGTGGGTCTCCTTTCATCCTGTCCTGTGTCCTCCCTTGTCCATGTTTTTTGGCGCTGTTTTAAATATGAATGATCCGTACCAACTAGCTCGCGCCCAAACCCTTCTGAGACTTTCATCAGTTTTTGTCCGTAAAATCATGCAGATTAAAACATTAACCCGAGTTTGCACCAGGTAATGCATTGTTTCATAACGATGAAATTGTAGTCGTTGACCTAGTCAAAGTGAAAGAAACTCAAATTTCAGAGCAGAGACAGATTCCTGGGTTACACCATGGCAGGTACGCTCGTGGTCCTTTTATTTATTTGAGAAGGAGCTGACTGATGGCATGTTCTACGGTGCAGGTTACTGTTGCCAGGATCGGGTGAAACATTCTGCAGTGTTAAATTGACGCCTTTGCACGAAATGGCAGTTTCAGATTTAGTGGGCTTGCAGAAGACAAGCTGAAGATAACTTTTTGGTTTGAATGGGCTCTTTTGATTTTAATACGTGAAGCTTGCTTGCGTCTGCTTGTACAGGTGGTACCTTAGCGTTGTCGTGAAGTTGATATGGAGCTGTATCAGCTGAAATAGGTGAACAGTGACATCGTCTAGTTGACGCCATGCGAAGAATGCGTAAGTTTTCAAACTCTTGATTTTCTGTCAGCATTCTTAAACTCGTGATTCAAGTAATTTCTTTCTGGCTGGGCGAATCATCTAAAGGCCCCACACTGACACTACCACCGTCTTCAAGCACAGACTTTTCGGTACGAAGCTTCTTGCTTTGCTAGTCTGGTTAAAGGAAAGGTGGCACATACAGGTGCCTATTCTGGACGCGACTAATACAAACCGTGCTTACCAAGTCTTATCCATTAGTTCTGTAGGAGATTTTGTGGAAGGTTTGACTAAAATTCATCTTGCCTAGTAACATGATGATAAAGTAGTGGTTATTGACCAAGCGACTATTATCATGTTACCAGTGAGATCAATTTTCTAAATCTTTGGCTAATTCTTTGAAAAGTGGACAAGACGCAAGCGGGATTGGCCAGTTCGTTTCACTAATATCTAGAATAGCTACCTGTAAGCGCCACCTACCCTTCAACCACACTTGCAAAGCAAGAAACCTCGTCCTGAAAAGTCTGCCCAGGAAGACATCGGTAGCGTCAGCGTGGGGCCTCAAGATAATCTGCAAGCCAAGAAATTACTGACAACACAAGTACAAGCATGCCAACAGAAAATCAGTGGCTTGGTAGACGGTGCATTCTTCGCAAACCACTAACTACAGCAGATACCCGCCGTGGTTGCTCAGTGGCTATGGTGTTGGGCTGCTGAGCACGAGGTCGCGGGATCGAATCCCGGCCACGGCGGCCGCATTTCGATGGGGGCGAAATGCGAAAACACCCGTGTGCTTAGATTTACGTGCACGTTAAAGAACCCCAGGTGGTCAAAATTTCCGGAGTCCTCCACTACGGCGTGCCTCATAATCAGAAAGTGGTTTTGGCACGTAAAACCCCAAATATTATTATTATTTTTAACTACAGCAGATAACTGTTGAGGAGTTCCCGAATGCACAATTCCATCACAACATCACGCCGACTCTAGGGAAGCACCTCTGCACAGTTGCAAGAAAAAAAGCTAGAAGCCCCGAGAGAAATGAGCCGACTCAAGCCATGGAGGTTATGTTCAAGTTGTCTTCCTACAACTACTCTAAACCTAAGACTGCTCTTTTGCACAAGGGAACAAACATCAACACTGGTGCCTCGCCCAACACAAGTCATCGGCGCCGTGGAAGGTGCCATCAGTCAGCCCCCTTCCCAAGATGAGGCCCACACCCGTACTGTCAGTTTGCTATACAAATTACAGATACACCGCCTACAAGCTTGTCTGTCTTAGTGTGAACAAGGAAGTCGTATGGGCTCCAAAACCCATCGAACCAATGAACTAAAACCAACGAATAAAGTTTGCTTAGGGCTGAGAAAAGTTGCCTCATGCTGGCTTTTCCTACAATTCTTTCTAAGCACACATAACGCATGGTTTATTGTGTAGGCATGTAAATAATGAAAAGGCCTGCATCACTATCTGTGAAAAAAAGCTTGCAAAAAAATGTACAGTACACAGGTGCAGTGTCTATCACATACCAATATCGTGCAGTAGATGCTACATCGGGTAAACTGGCCAATGTATAACTGGCTGCGTGACCAAGCAAACTTGATGCATGGGTCAGTTAGCAGTGGTAGTGCACTGCTCTCGGTGCATATTCACCTATGTTTGAAAACTGCTTGATTGTGGCAAAATATAAAGACAAAAGCGCTGGAGAGATATTTGAGGTTTTCTTATATGTACAACGGGGAACCAGTGCGTTAGCTCACCATCCAGAGGATTGATAGATAGTGAGAGTGCTTATTATCATTGTAAAACAAGTGCCACGCTAGCCATGCCATGTGTCCTTTTCGTTTATGTGCGAGCAGCATGTATTCAGATTTATCTATTCTCCCCTTTTCACGTTTCGCACGATATCACTGTGCGAGTAAAAAACTGAACTGTTAGTAGCGCTATGTTCTGTTGCTTCTTTTCCTTCCTTGTGAATAGTGTGCTAAATAAGGCTTTTTTGGGTGAAAGAGTGCTAGTTTAACGCATAAACTAGCTCCATGGCAGTTTGCAGAAAAGGGGTGTTAGCATCCTCTCAAAATATGTCCATCCAGAACAGTGTCGAAAGAGCGCCTTAAAGAAAGAACATGAGTGTATCTATCATAAAAGCCAACCCTTGTTGCTTTTCCTTAGCATATTTTTCAATACCGATATTGATCTATAAGCTAGCTCACCGTATTATATCACCTTGTCAATGAAGCAAGGCGCAGTGGTGCCCAACTGTCGCGAGACCAACTTGGACGTGGAGATAGGCACCGATCAGCAACATAGCAAGGTCTCCTTGCACTTCCTCTCCAGGTCCAGCTACACCTATAACTGCTATAAAACAAGTGAGCTTAGTGTCACAAGAGAAACCACATGAAAAGAGACACTGCACAAAGCAACTTTCGTTAGGCATAAATAGGAATAAAATGCAAGACATTGTGCTCAAAAGTAACTTCACTTTAAGCAACAAAGCATCCAAGTTAAGAAAGATTATATGAACGAGTTATCTATGTGAGAAAAATTAATCGAAAGCCCTTTTTTGGCCAAGTCCCTACCCATATGCATGGATGGCTCTCTGGCTGAGCACACTGGGTTGATCCCAGGTATATTGTGATCAAAGGTTGTCGCTTGGTGGGCCAATCCCGATACCATTGCACGACTTGCACAATAATTTATTTACAGCAATTTATTTTTAAGAACTTACATTTTAATTAAGGAGGCTGTAAAAGACAGCAACCTTATGCAGAAAATTTAAATGCTTATTAGTCGGCTTTCACTTCATGGTAAGGAATTCCAATAAAGATATCCTTAAGATAATTAAAAGCCTATCTTATTGACAACGTTTCATCTGATTTCCCCCTTTGGAAGTTGACACAAACTTGAAGGTGGTTTCTATCGTGGGCATATGTACATATGTCCAACCGCCAAACAAAGGGTTATTCCGAATGTTTCATTTCAGGAAGGCGTGTTACCCTAATGCCTTTCACTCCCGTTCGCAAACACGCATAAGACGAAAGTGCTGCATGGAGAGCGTCGTTAGTACAAATCCACGAGCTACCGTAACTCACCTCGCCTATATCGCTGTCATAGATCAGGCATAGATGAGAAATGTATATTTTAAATGTACGCATCACGAATGCGAAAAGAGCAGCCCGCGACCAGTCCAGCTAGGTTTCTTTCATTTCGTGCTTCGTCCTAGCGCCTAATAGTAGCTCACGGAGCAGAGCGCTGAGTGGAGAAGAGGCAAAGAAGGTGACCAAAAATTGCACGCCGCGCTGCTTGGCATTACTAGAAAATTTTACATGCCACGCCCAGGCATTTGCAACAAAGCAACGTTGTTTTGCAATGGCAGAGTCCAGGTGATAGACAGGGTGGTGATTGAGATGAAGACACCCTATTTTCTGCTTCAGTTTAGGAATGACTGAATGAATGACTTCATTTATTGAGAAAAAGGAGGAGCAAACATCGGTGGAAGCACGTCTCAGCACATTGGGAAAGGAGCGGGGGACAAAGAGAGGAAAACCTGGGGGGGGTATTCTGTAAGAGTCCACCTAGTGGACTGTCCATTTCGGCCGCTGCTGATTGGATGCTGCTGTACGAGAGAGGAGGAGATGAGCAGCCCTAGCCAATCAGCAGCGGCCGAAATGGACAGTCCACTAGGTGGCCTCTTACAGAATACCTCCCCTGGAGTCCGGGTGGCAGGTGAAGCCGCAGTTTAGGATCGAGAGAATATAATAGAGAGTTTGTGAAACCATTGAATTCCAGTGTAGATGTGTGGATGTGGCGAGTAAGTGACTGGAGTCACCGCCCAGCATCCGTCCTTTGCTGTAGTATAAACACCCGCCGTTCTTCATAATAAACGGTTACTGGAAACCAATTTTGGCAATTACTTATTCATCGGCCATACCTTGAGCGTATTCCTCAGCGGCATGGTCTGTGGATTACAACTGCGCTGTCGCGACATGTTATGAGCATACCGTGACGCTTGCGGTTACGGCTACTCGTGACTATTCTTGTGGGGGGAATACTATAAAGATGGTTTTACTGCACAAGTTAGCGAACAGACATTTTAGAACAGTGTTTTTCGCCTTACCTACGCTCAACGCAAGCACTATTGCAACATGTTACCGTGCGCGTTCCTTCAAGACAGAGACGCGAACGCTAACGTGAGAACGCGTTAGGAGACAGCGTGCTGTCTTGCGCCTCGTGCCAAACATATCCAAGGCAACAATATGTTAGTAACCATGCTGTCGTTTTTATGCAAGGAGGTTATATACCTAAACTTTTCGAGTCCCAGTCCCAGCCGCCGCCTACGGGAGCGCGTGAAGCCACTGGCGGCGATATTGCTAGAAGAATTGCTAGCAATATATTACTATGGAAATATTGCTAGCATCACAATGGAGGGCGTAATCAGGCGAAAATTCGAAGCATCTCATTAGAGGGTGCCTTAGTACTCTATGTAGATTACGTACGACAATAATAGCAAGAATACAACACTATTAGAGAATATAATTCGAAGATAATTTGAAGTTCACTTATTAATGCAGTGTAGTGAAAAGGAAGTACTTGCACAGTATAGCTGTGGAGGGCGCAAATAAGGAACAGGCTAAAAAAATTGTCCTGTAGGTCTGTATCAAACTGGATAGACCATTCGCTTCTTGGCAACAGGATAAGGTTGCTCCTGAAGGCGGAAAGGCCAGTGGGCAGGTCGGCCAGTTGGCTCTCACCGCTTTGGAATCCCGCAAAGGACGCGTTGACGCCACGACGACACGGCACTCTACGCCAACAAAGACAACTTTCTTAAAGTGAAGCTTTCTTTGTTTCTTCCTTTGAGTTTTCCATTTGTGCTGATGTTGCCTTGCACGCCGTGTCCGGAGCAGTTCAGAGTGTGCATATACATTGAAGGAGCATGGAAAAGCGCAAAGGTGGCGCAAGAAACTCGTTTGGACCTTGCCATCGCGTCACATGTGCATACTGCCCGTCTGGAGCTCCCTGGGCGTCGTCACAATACCCTCATTACAGTTAAAGTTATCGGTTAACCCCTGCAAAAAGCATTGCAGAAACTGCAGCGCTTACCCTTATTCAAACATGCAAGTCCTGAAGAGAGGTAAAACAGAGGAGTCAGGGAGACGAGGCGGAGAATGGGTAGAACGGGGGTATTCACGAAACGAGTAACACCTATGCCATTCTTCGCTCGCCGTTCTCATGCCGGAGGGAAGTACAAAACAGGGAAAGGACCACGTGAGAATGTAACGAAACTCTACTACTATAGACACGACCACAGTTGAGGGGCAAACTGAAGGCACGCTACTGTAAGTTTTCGCTTTTTCTAAAAAATAAGCACCGTGCAAATTTGTCAAGTGGACAACTGACGCTGGGCGTGCAGACGAAAAGCCGCAATTAATTACCGTCGAGTACAGGCGACACTGGGCTTCATTTGGTTTTGCACTTCTGGTCACCCGCGGGCGGCCAGAGCCAGCCAGAGCGTCTTCGTTTTTGTGGGGTTGCTCCGCCCAACGCACTTCCGCTGGCCGTTCGTTTTGCTCGGCCTGGACGGTTCCGGCTACCCGCAGGCTGCCAGACCCAGCGAGGACGTTTTTGGTCTGGCTGCTCTCTGGAAGTTCTCTGGCTAGCACACGACTAAAAGAGGTGATGGGCGCTCGCCGCCATCTTTGCGGGGACTTCACGGATTGAAACGCGGGCGCTTGAGGACTTAAATTTACCTCGGTCAGCCAACTGTCTGCGGTCATCTTTGGATTTCCTTACTTCTACCGTTATCTTTTTAGGTGCTAACGCTCCGTTCCGTGTGTATGTGTCCTGATGGCTTCTTCGCGGCGTGCGTGTTATCATGCGTGCATGCGTGCATGTTATCTGCATTGTGTTCCACGCAAGTTGTAGACGCTCATTGCAAGTTGTAAGACGCGCAAGTTGTAGACGCTCGTACCGCGCACATTGCGGTACCTTTTGCGTTCGCCTTTCTCTGGTGGTGTTCCT
Organism: Dermacentor variabilis; assembly: GCF_050947875.1. Taxonomy (NCBI): domain Eukaryota; kingdom Metazoa; phylum Arthropoda; class Arachnida; order Ixodida; family Ixodidae; genus Dermacentor; species Dermacentor variabilis. Next base: position 1,568,896 of record NW_027460379.1, read on the forward strand.
TTTCACATATCTCGCGTATGAATACATCTCGTTTTTCTGCAGTTAGCGAAATCTGCACCTAGCCCGTGTTCGTTCCGTCTCTCCGTCGTATGTAATTGGGTGGCAGCTCGAAACCGATGTGTGTTCGAACTGGAGGCCGTTGATCTAATGCACTGATTGAGTAAATAGGCACACGTACATTGGCTTATTGCTCTCATATGATCGCGATCAATGTTATTCTTCGTGTGAAACGTTTCGCTGGTCACAGGCGGCGTGCCTTTTAATGCACCAGCCGCGTCCCCAGGTCCTTAGGGTCAAAATTAGAAGCGCCATCAGCCACAACAAACTTTCTGAAATCGAAGCTCAAGCAGGTCGGCACTAAACTTTATGCGCATGAAACGTACCCGATAACCTGATTTTTCATGTCTTGTGATGCCACAACACCCAGCTCATCAATGTCGCCGGTGGGCGACGTGATCGCTGTAAGCAGAGATCCTCGAGCTATCGCCCTCGAGTATACAATCACTTACGCGCGATTTCGCGTCTTGTGATCCGCCGCGTCGGAAGCCATCTGTTGCGCTGCGCAAGGCGAGGTTGGCCCAGCGGGCGTCCTGCGCCGAGTCGCGCGAAATCGCGCGAAAGTGATCGTATGCCTGAATGCAACTATATGTTTTGAAGCTGGCAACGCATAAATGGGCCGACTACTCCGAGCGCACGCCGGCCTCGCCGGGCGCTGCCATGCTGGAGCATATTTACATTCGGCCAGCTGTCCCGGCGTTCGATTTTGCAAACTTCAGGCAGGTTCGGGTTGTCTTGGGATCGCAGCCCACATGACTGCCTATCCGAACCGGAACTAGCTGGCTGCCAGAACTCTGAAAATCGAAGAGGCCCACTACTGCAGTGGTCGCACGTCAAATCAACCCTTACGTGCTCGCTGCGGTAGCATGACGGCTATGGCATTGCTGGAGGTCGCGAGTTCGATCCCCGCCGCGGGGAGCCAGATTTATACCAGAGCGAAATACAAAAACCGTCGTGCACTTTGATTTAAGGGCACGTTAAACAATACCAGGGCATCAAACTTAATCCAGAGTACGCCACTACAGCATGCCTCATAATTCGATAGTGTTGTGCACGTAGAACACCTTAATTCTGCCAACACGTCCGCCTCTATGCGATGTGCCATGTGAAGCAATGGCAACGCTCAACCCTCTCACAGTTTACAAACAAGGGCGCAGAACAACGCCTCAAGCAAAGACGGCTCGCTGTATGTTTGTCTTACGCATAAAAAGCGCAGTAGTGCACGCAAGGTAATAGTTGCCATCAACTTTCTACTTCTGTATTGCACTATACACTGAAGAAATTATACATTCGCAATCAACATTAGCGCTAATTACCTTCAATCAAAATAAACAACACAGAAAGCTTCGCTTACATCGATTCGCACAGTGCGTGGGATCCGCTTTAAATTTTTTAGACTATCAATTTATATGCTTAAGAGTGGCGCTCATTAATGCAATATTTTCATTCGCAGTGAGCAAAAGCGGCTGTTGTGTCCACGGTTGAATTGATCTAAATGGCTGTAAGTTGTACAGTGCTTGAACGGAATGATCTAACCAATGACGAAGTTTTAAAATCATCATTTTCGGCGTTTGTTTCAAGTATTGACTAAAAATTTGTTATCTTGCTGTGTCACTGCTATGTTCAAGCTCTGTTGACTTGATTTGTATTGTGTTCGTTGCCTATGCTATAGTGTTCTTTACATATGTATTGTTTCCCACCGTGCCTAAATCCCCAGTGGGAATTGCAGTATTGATAAAAAAAATGTACCCAAATTTCATCTACATTAACAATTTGCTGTAAAATTGCATATCCTTCGCGACGATAATGGGCCAAATGTTTGCGAGAGTAGTCCAACCTTTGTGACTTATGCTGCGCTGACAATCCTTTCGGGATCCACTTTGCCCGCACTTTCAGAAAGCTTAGCCTGTTGCGTAAGATGGAATACGCTGAACCACGACTGATATGTAAAGCATTGACGATTTCGTCCAATGTGACACGTCCGCTTTCCATCCCCATACCCTCAACGACTTTCGAATTGTGCTCAGCCTTTGCCCTCGATTACCTGTCCGATCTTTCCTCGTTTATTATGATAATACACAAATCAGTCAGGTTTCTTCTCAAAAATTCCTCGGTGTGTGGTTTAATGAAAATCTCTCTTGGTCTGTTCATATCTCAAAACTTGCTTCTGAACTAAGCAAAATTGTTGGTCTGCTCTTTAGGATTTCTAAACTCTTACCTGTTTGGTTAAAGGTGTCCATGTATAACGCACTGTTTTTCTCAAAACAGTCATATTGTAATCTTGTATGGGGTACGACTACGTCTTCAAATTACCATAAACTACTACTGCTACAAAAAAGAGCCTTGCGTGCTATTGCGGGCTATTGCGGCGCACCACATAAATTACGTACCACATAAATTACCTTGTTTGTTGAACATAGCATACTACAAGCTAAACAAGTGTATTACCTTCGGCTGTTAGAATACATTCACAGAAACAGTTTGTACTCTATTGCTGACAGTACTATAAAATACAACCTTCGTGAGGTAAAACTACGTGTACCGCGAACACGCACCAATTATGGTAAACAAAAGCTAAATTTTCAAGTACCCAACGCCCTCAACAAATTTCCCTTTATAGATGATTTCTTTTTATCTAAAAATGTGTTCAAGAAAAACATGAAACGACGTTTGATTGAAGGCGAAATCCAAATGTAAGAAAATGCATCAACCGTTTCTTTATACATACGTTTCTTTCTATTTTTGCTGCGGACAAGCAACAATAGTTTGCTGCAGTTGCATGTTTTCGTGTCTTAATTCACCAGCCATGTACGCATTGTATTTGTACGTGTATAACTTTGTGTGCTTGCATATTACCTTGCACATGTTTGTATGTTTACCGAATTAAGTTTCACTGTGCGCAATGTAGCGCTGTTTTGACATAGTTGTCGCGCCTTCTATGTACATTTTTTTGCATTTACATTGTTACTGCCAACTGTATGGGTGCCGGGGCCTCGTCAGGCCTTACCGCCTTTTGTCTCGGTTCCCTCTTTTCCTTGAAAAGAAAAATACACTTCACTTCACATCACTTCAAATAAAGAAGTTCTTGCCTGTTTGAAACGCTCTGTCCATTCGTAGATCTTTCTTCCCGGTAAAGAACTGATGGCGCTTGCATTCGACGAATAATTTCCGCAGGTTTAACACCTTGCGCAAACAAAAAAAATGAGTCACGGCCATTTCCTCTGTGGTACAGATCGACAATGGAGCCGGCATGTTTAACGGTCTGCTACCCTCTAACGATTAACGCAGGAATGAAAGTGGCACGTTCCATAAAAGTGTTGCAGAGCACTGGGTAGTAGCAGTGTTACCAACCCCTAGTGCGAGAAATTGCAATTTACTTTTTGACTTCCTCGCATCTTCGTACATATGCAACGGCCATGGAAAAATCTCAATGACGCTGTCCTTTGTTCCAACGTATTACGCAGGAGCAGCTGTCGCGTATTGCGAGTAATTGCAGCAAAATTGTTGTCACCACAGAGATCACATTCAGAAAGAAGGAGTTCTGCAAAATATACATTAGAAATGGGAAGATACAATGAAAAAAAAAACAAATGTGAAGATAGAGCTTGATCAATACAAAAAAAGTCTTACTGGAAACAAAGTTCAGTGCATGCGTACACAAAACCTCGCAACAAGATATTTAAAGATACATATAAGTCTCCAATAAGCCTATGTACCTAAGCAAAAGCTATTGTATATAATGCGTCAAACCAGCCAAGTAAACATGTTGCACAACCACAGATTCACCGATCAGATAATCATTATGCTCGACCCCCCTACCTCCCTCTCTCGCTCCACTCTTCCCGATGCATCGCGCGTGATGCATCGTTAAGCAGCCCGTGCCGCAGAAAATCCGGCGTCGGCGCATAGAATAAAGAACCAACTTTAGAGAAGGGAAATTGTACCTTCCGCAGTGGTACGAAAATAAGCAGCGGCAGCGCATGGAACTTAGCGGGGCGGACGCCCGATGGCGCTGTTCAACCAGCAAGAGCAAGAGTGCTTTTTAGATATTACAGGAGCCTATGACAACGAAGACCTCAACATTTTGTGGGATATTCTGGAAGGAGAAGGCTTAGGTGCTGGTTGGCTACAGCTTTTGAGAGAAATTTACCTAGAAAATACCGTTTGCGTTGAATGGGAAGGGATGAGGAACGAGGAGAAAGTTCATATCAACAAGAGACTGAGGCAGCGGTGCCCCTTATCCCCACTGTTGCGTTTCGCCTGCGACACGTGGTTTTGCCGGCGCGACTGCGGCGGGGCGGCAGACATTTTGGCCCGATCGTCGTCGCCACAACACTCATCGCCAGGTGTTTCCAGGCGCGACTGCGGCGATGCGACCGCCTAGGGATCATCCTCGCATTCCAGTCATTGTGCCCGAAACAGGCGATGCCAAAGCAGGGATCTCGTTCCAGTCATTATGCCCGAAACAGGCGATGCCAAAGCAGGGACCATCCTCTCATTACAGTCATTGTGTCCGACCGGCAGCGCCACGACAGGGTGCTACGAGATCGTGCTCGACATGGTGCTACGGCATCGCTACGACAGTGTGCGTCACCATTAGCCCATTGTACATTCACGTGCTCGTCTTTTGAGGGGTTCCTTCTTGCCCTCAACTGCGAGAGTATAAAAACAGCTGCCCCCGGACGCCAAAAGAGAGGGCTCCGATTTCTTCTGTTGAGTGAAGTGCTCTCCCGTCTCTCTACTACGGTCAAACCTGACCGCCAACTCTTTGCGATGTTAAAATAAACAAGTTGTTTCGTTGTTACCAGTCGACTCATGCTTTGCCGGGACCTTCGGATGCTTCCAGTTGTACCCCAGGCCGCCAGGCCAACGCTACCCTTGGGGCTTGCGACCCAGGTACAACCACGGGCGTCAGCGCCGAGTTCCCAACAGATCGTACCAGCAGTCCGATCCCAAACATCTGGTTGGCAGCGGTGAGATCACCTCCGACTTCAAACAACTGTCTGCCAGCGGTGAGATCGCGACAACGGAGGCCAGCAGCGAAGAGATGCAGTTGACTGTATGCTGAGCAGCTCAACGACGATCCGGGAGCAGTGCAACGAGCCCTGTGTGATGACTGGTTGCCTGCAGCGGAACGACTGCGCTGGACTCTTGGCTGCGAGGTTTGGTGAGTGCGGGACTTTCTTCTTCTGAGCTTTGCCAGGCTTTTTGTTAGTGTCAGAAACAGAGCTGGTAATTGTGGTTGTCGTTGCTGCCGGGTTAGTTTGCGGCAAGACAATAGTAAGCAGTAGAGAAAGCAGCATTCAGAGCAGCCATGGATTTGAAGTCGTTGCGCAAACCGAAATTGTTGGAGCTTGCAAGAGAGTTGGGTCTGGATGTCTCAGACAAACTAAGAAAACCTGAACTGCTAAAGGCTATTCTTGAGTTAGAGGCTGAGGATGACGAGCTGTCGGAATGCCTTGAGACTATTGAGGAGAGGTCAAAAAGACAGGAGCGCGAACTTAAAGAGCAAAAAGAGAAACAGGAGCGCGAACTTAAAGAACAGAAAGAGCGAGAGCAACAAGAGCGTGACCGTCAACACGCTTTGGAAATGAAGCGTCTTGAGGTAGAGATGGAACGCGCTCGTAATGGAAGTCAGGCACACGGTGCAGGAGAACGCGTATTGTTCAAAATGACTGACCTGATGCGGCCGTTTAAGCTTGGAGAGGACATTGGTTTGTTCCTGGTTAACTTTGAGCGAACGTGCGAGAAGCAGGGGTTCTCTCGGGAAACGTGGCCACAGCGCTTGCTCACTTTGTTACCCGGCGAGGCGGCCGACGTAGTCGCTCGCTTGGATAGAGAGGAGGCAGAGGATTTCGACACAGTGAAATCGAGTCTTCTAAAAAAGTACCGGCTGTCTGCGGAGGCGTTCCGTCGGAAGTTTCGGGAAAATGAGAAAGGCAAAAGTGAGTCTTATACAGAGTTTGCGTATAGGCTTATGTCGAACATGCAGGAGTGGCTCAAAGAAGAGAAAGCGTTTGGTGACCACGATAAAGTTCTGCAGTGTTTCGGGCTAGAACAGTTTTATAGTCGGTTACCGGAGAACGTGCGATACTGGGTCTTGGATAGGCCAGACGTTTGTACGGTGGCTAGAGCCGCTGAGCTAGCCGAGGAGTTTGTGACGCGTCGAGCTCGCGGAGCTAAGGATGGTCAAAAGGGTGAATTTGGCTCGAAGTTCGAGAGGCCGAAGTTCACACCCATGAGAGCAAAGGGGAACGCGCGTAGTGCGGATGCGAGTGGAAGCAGTGCGACCGAACCTAAGGAGACGGCGGCAGCCGAAGCCAAACGCAGGAAGCGGTTCGAGATGAGGCGAGCGCGCGTTTGTTATACGTGCCAGAAGCCGGGTCACTTTTCGGCGCAGTGTCCGGAAACAACACCAAAAGTTGTGTTTTTTTCAATAGGCAGCACTGACGAGAACATGAAGCTTCTCGAGCCTTACATGCGAGACCTCCTCGTGAACGGGAAAGAGTGCCGAGTGCTTCGCGATTCCGCAGCTACGATGGATGTAGTTCACCCGTCTTATGTAGAACCCCATATGTTCACGGGCGAGTGCGCGTGGATCAAGCAAGCCGTGGAAGCTCATAGCGTGTGTCTGCCAGTAGCAAAGGTGCTTATTGAAGGACCTTTCGGAGCGCTTGAGACAGAGGCGGCAGTGTCATCTATGCTGCCACCCCAGTACCCGTACCTATTTTCAAACAGGTCCGATCACCTCCTGCGCGAGAAGGGGCTTTTGTTTGGTGAAGCTAGTGTTCAGGCCTTAACCAGATCGAAGGTTCGGGAGCTCGCTGCAAAGGCGGTAGTTGCGGGGCCGACGTTATCAAACAACGAAAAAGGGTCAGAGGCGCAGCAAGCTGATATTCAGAGCACGCCCGAACAGAATAAAATTGAGTCTGTAGCGTTGAAGGCGCCAGATACTGGAGAGGAAAATCCCGATTCGGGAAAGTTAGAAGAGCTATCTACTGATTTGCTCATCGCGCCTACGTCAGACGGACTTGATAGGTTGCTAAAAGTCAGCCGGTCGGCTTTGATAGCCGAGCAAAAAAAGGATGGCAGCCTGGAAAACGTGCGCTGCAATGTCAAAGAAGGTATCGCCAGGAAAACTGCGCGTTTTGTGGAAAGAGGTGGAGTCCTGTACCGGAAGTATCTAGACCGAAGAGGAGTGGAGTTCGATCAGCTGATCGTGCCTCAATGCTATCGTCAGGATCTGTTGCGCTTGTCACACGGGGGTTCGTGGTCCGGACACCTAGGAGTTAAGAAAACTAAGGACCGTCTCTTGCAAGAGTACTATTGGCCAGGGTGTTTTCGGGACGCAGACCATTTCGTGAGGACATGTGACACTTGTCAGCGGGTGGGCAAACCAGGGGACAAATCGAGGGCGCCGTTGAAATTGGTACCTATCATAACGGAGCCTTTTAGACGGCTCGTTATTGATACTGTGGGACCTCTGCCGGTAACAGTCACGGGGTACAGACACATTTTGACTGTGATCTGCCCAGCGACAAAGTTCCCTGAAGCAGTGCCGCTTAAAGAACTCAGCTCAGTTGAGATAGTTAATGCACTACTGTCCATATTTGCGCGAGTTGGTTTCCCTGCGGAAATCCAATCAGATCAGGGCACAGTGTTTACTAGCGCTTTGACGACAACTTTTCTCGAAAGGTGTGGGGTAAAGCTGTTACACAGCTCAGTGTACCACCCACAGTCGAATTCCGTTGAGAAGCTCCACTCCGTCATGAAGCGCGTGTTGAGAGCCTTGTGTTTTGAACATCAAACTGACTGGGAGCTGTGTCTGCCTGGGGTGATGTTTGCTTTAAGGACCGCGCCGCATGCAGCTACGGGGTTTTCGCCAGCTGAACTGGTGTACGGTCGCTCGCTTCGATCTCCGCTTCGCATGCTTCGAGAATCATGGGAAGGTAGGGGCGACGACCCAGTCGTGGTGGAGTACGTGCTTAAGCTCCTCGAACGCTTAAGAAGGGCACAGGAGTTGTCAGGTGAAGCAATGACAAAGGCCCAGCAGAGGGCCAAGGTTTATTATGATCGGACAGCCAGGGCCCGTCGTTTTGAGGTTGGCGATGAGGTCATGATATTGCGCACATCGCTAAACAACAAACTAGACGTGCAGTGGGAGGGCCCAGCACGAATTGTTCAGAAACTGTCGGACGTTAACTACGTGGTAAGTCTGCCAGGAAAGCGGAAAGCACAGCAAGTTTACCACTGTAATCTGCTCAAACCTTATAGACAAAGGGAAGCAGTGGTGTGCATGATGATAAACGTTCCTGAAGAGCTTCCGGTCGAGCTTCCGGGACTAGGCTCAGTGACGAACAGGGAAGACACCGGTCAAGTCATTAGTGACCTTATCAGTAAAGCGCCGCTGTCGCCTGAGCAGAAAACCGAACTACACCAGCTATTACAAGAGTTTCAAGGTCTGTTCTCTGAGAGGCCTGGTAGGACTTCGGTACTTACTCATGATATAGAACTTACCTCCCCAGAGCCAGTACGATCCAAGGCGTATCGGGTGTCACCCCGCCAGAGCGATATTATGGAGGCTGAGGTAAAGAAAATGCTACAGCTCGGTGTTATTGAGGCAGGTGAGAGTGATTATACCTCCCCTTTGATTTTAGTTGAGGTACCGGGCAAGGAACCTCGTCCTTGCGTCGACTACCGCAGGCTTAATTCCATCACTAAGGATCAAATTTATCCGATCCCTAACATCGAGGAGCGCCTTGAGAAAGTTAGTAGCGCTCAGTTTATTTCCACCCTAGATCTTGTCAGGGGTTATTGGCAGGTTCCACTTACAGAAGAGGCTAGTAGGTATGCGGCGTTCATTTCACCAATGGGAACATTCCGTCCTAAAGTGTTGAGTTTTGGTTTGAAGAACGCGCCATACTGTTTTTCAAGTCTCATGGATAAAGTGTTGCGGGGACAGCAAGAATTCGCTTTACCGTATCTAGACGACGTAGCGATATTCTCCGCATCCTGGTCTGAGCATATGGCACACTTGCGGGCAGTGCTAACCCGCCTGCGCGAAGCGGGCTTGACAGTCAAGGCTCCTAAGTGCCAGTTAGCACAGGCCGAGGTTGTCTACCTCGGTCACGTGATTGGTCAGGGTCGTCGCCGCCCCTCTGAAATAAAAGTGGCCGCTGTGCGAGACTTTCCGCAACCGCGCACAAAGACCGATATTCGGTCGTTCTTAGGTGTCGCCGGCTACTATCAGAGGTACATCCCTAGGTACTCTGATATCGCGGCTCCCCTGACGGATGCTCTAAGAAAGACAGAGCCTTAAACAGTCGTCTGGGACGAGACAAAGGAAAGAGCTTTTAGCGCCCTAAAGAGTGCCCTAACAAGCCAGCCTGTGCTACGATCGCCAGACTATACAAAAGGGTTCATTGTTCAGTGCGATGCTAGTGAGCGAGGCATGGGCGTTGTACTGTGCCAACGGGAAAATGGAGAAGTAGAACACCCCGTCCTGTATGCTAGTCGTAAGCTGACCAGTCGTGAGCAGGCGTATAGCGCCACCGAGAAAGAGTGTGCGTGTCTCGTGTGGGCCGTTCAGAAATTGTCATGCTATCTAGCCGGCTCGAGGTTTATCATTGAGACGGATCACTGCCCTCTCCAATGGCTGCAGACCATCTCTCCCAAAAATGGCCGCCTCCTGCGCTGGAGCCTCGCTTTACAACAATATTCCTTTGAGGTGCGTTACAAAAAGGGGAGTCTCAACGGTAACGCCGATGGCTTAAGTCGAAGCCCCTAACGTAGGAATCAGCCTCAAAATTGTTTGTTACTGATGTTTTTCTTCCTGAGGCAGGATTTTTTTTTAACATATTGCTTTTGTTTAGTGTTTCAAAGTGATGATATGCTTTCTAGTGCAATTTTTCAATTTGTGGACGCGTTCTGAGTGATGCTAGACTACTGTAAGGAACTAGGCAGTGGTATAAAAAGGGGAAAGAGCCTGGCAGGGCTTAGTGAGGGTTGTGCCGTGCTTGCTGACTGAGCGGTTGAGTTTCAGCGTAGTTCTAACGCTTGCCGGGAACGAGAACAAAAATGTGAACTCTCCCGAAGTCACTTTGCAGTGTCCCGTGCGAACCTGAACGAGAGAACGAGGCCTTCTCTGTGCGCTGCGCTCAAGAAACGTCGAGGGACGCCCGACTTCGGTTATGAGCATCATCGAGCGACATCCCTCCGGACAGCGGATGCAGTCCCCTGTCCATCGGGATCTCCTTCCCCCGGCGGGGCGGTCTGTTGCGTTTCGCCTGCGACACGTGGTTTTGCCGGCGCGACTGCGGCGGGGCGGCAGACATTTTGGCCCGATCGTCGTCGCCACAACACTCATCGCCAGGTGTTTCCAGGCGCGACTGCGGCGATGCGACCGCCTAGGGATCATCCTCGCATTCCAGTCATTGTGCCCGAAACAGGCGATGCCAAAGCAGGGATCTCGTTCCAGTCATTATGCCCGAAACAGGCGATGCCAAAGCAGGGACCATCCTCTCATTACAGTCATTGTGTCCGACCGGCAGCGCCACGACAGGGTGCTACGAGATCGTGCTCGACATGGTGCTACGGCATCGCTACGACAGTGTGCGTCACCATTAGCCCATTGTACATTCACGTGCTCGTCTTTTGAGGGGTTCCTTCTTGCCCTCAACTGCGAGAGTATAAAAACAGCTGCCCCCGGACGCCAAAAGAGAGGGCTCCGATTTCTTCTGTTGAGTGAAGTGCTCTCCCGTCTCTCTACTACGGTCAAACCTGACCGCCAACTCTTTGCGATGTTAAAATAAACAAGTTGTTTCGTTGTTACCAGTCGACTCATGCTTTGCCGGGACCTTCGGATGCTTCCAGTTGTACCCCAGGCCGCCAGGCCAACGCTACCCTTGGGGCTTGCGACCCAGGTACAACCACGGGCGTCAGCGCCGAGTTCCCAACAGATCGTACCAGCAGTCCGATCCCAAACACCACTGCTGTCTATGATGTACATGGTGAGGATGGAGAGGGCGCCAGAAGGAAGTAATATCGGCTTTAATCTCTCATACAAACAAGCGGGTACAGTAGTAGAGCAGCAGCTTCAAGGTTTATTTTATGCGGAAGACATTGTGTTGCTAGTTACAAGCAAAGTGATTTGCAACGTCTGGCTAATATCTGTGAACAGGAAGGCAACAATTTATGTTTGAAATTTAGTCTTAAAAACTCAGGTGTTATGGTATTCAACGAAAACAGTGAACATACAGTGGCAATACAGGGCCAGAAAATACCTCGGGTAACAGAATATACATACCTTGGTTTATGAATAAAGGAAGGCAATAGACATATGGAAACACAGAAAAAAACAATAACAGTGAAAGGGAAGAGAAATGCAGCCATAATGAAGCACAGAGCTCTATGGGGATACAATAGGTACAATTTGCTCCGACGTACGTGGAAAGGTGTAATGGTTCAAGGACTTACTTTTGAAAATGCGGTTGTTTGCTTTAAATCAGAGGTACAGTCACGACTCTATGGGAACCAAAAGTCAGTGGGTCGCCTCGCATTGGGCGCTCACGCGAAGACTACAAATGAAGCTGTGCAGGGTGATATAGGCTGGACTAGCTTGGAAGTGAGGGAAGCTCGCAGTAAGATTGAGTATGAAGAACGACTGAGGAATATGGACGAAAGTAAATGGAATGGGAGAGTGTTGAGGTATCTGTACAGGAAAAACATTCATTCACAGTGGAGGAAGATAACTAGGAAGCTTACCAGCAAGTATGCGGCCTGTAGGGTGGGCAACACAGCAACAAAGAATGTCAAGCGGAATGTCAGAGAGGCTGAAATAATGTCATGGGTGGCGGCAATGGAAAAGAAACCTGGATTGAGTAACTAATTAAGAGGAAAAAACAAAATCAGGAAAGAAACAATTTATGATAACTCGAAGGTAAGCTCACTACCTTTCGAAGCGAGATTGGGATGCATTAGAACACGCACCTATAAAGCGAGATGTGTGCTGGTCTCCGTTCACACCTCATCACGGTCGATGAAGGCCCACAAGCATAATTTGCCCGCGGCTGCAGCAGGAAAGGTCGAACGGGAAGCACCAATTACGGTGCGTGTAAATTGGGAGTCATTGTCGCTGTGTGGACTGCAGGAGCAGATGGTTGCCTCGTGAAACTGTTGCGCAATGCGGCTGACCAGGTCGCCACATCCAAAAAACATAGCACGGCAACCATGACCAAAAAAGACTCGGCATTCAATCACCGCATAAGGTTCAGACACTACACTGAACATTGGCTAAGATCCACACAACAGTGAGCATTCACGCACTACGGGTCGCTTACAGCACATTCAGCTATCCGACTTCACGCACAGTGCTTGCCTTCGTTGCACATGGCGGTCTAGTAATGAGTGACAACCAGCGGCGCAAGCATACTGGACAGTGTCCCACCTCTTTGCATCGATAGTCGCTGTAAGTTGCATTTGTAAGCAATCTGGTGACGAAGGCGTCTGCAGCCGCAGCCAACTGAGCGACATGACTACCGGCATTTTAGCGTTACCTCCTTTCCAACCTGCACGTTTCTTTTTGTTCTTTCGCGTGCCTCTAATGTGTAACTCACACTTGGTGTCCTGCATTTTCAATATGGGAATGGTAGGTTTTGTGGGCAACACCATTTTGCAGCCACTTTTGCAGGCCTTTCCACCAATGTGGCTATCAGCTTCATACACTTCGGATCATGTAATCACGTAGGCTGGTTTCCGTTCACGCCAAATCATGTCCAAGGAAGGCCACAAGCAAAATTTGCACAGGGCTTCAGCAGGAAAAGACGTAACGGGGAGAACCAATCCCGGTGCGTGTAAACAGGGAGCCTATGTCGCTGTGCGGACTGCAGGAGCAGGTGCTTACCTTGAGAGGTTGTGCCCAGTGCAACTGACCTGGCCGCCACATCCGAGAAATGTAACACGGGAACCGTGACCAAGTGGGACAGCATTGAAATAAGACTCTGCAATCAAATAACTTCAGCATACCTCTAACAAAGTGCATTGGCACTATACATTATATACATTGGCTGCGATCCAGATGACAACAGTGAGCATACACACACGCGAGTCGCTTACGGCAAATTAAACCGTCCGACTACATGCATAGTGCTTGCCTTCGTCGCACATGGTTGTCTGGTAACAAGCGACAACCAGCAGCGCAAACAGATTGTACAGTGTGTCCAACCTGTTTGCACCGACAGTCGCTGAAGATGAGCAACTTAGATTATAAAGCAATCGGGTGACGCAAGCATTTGCTGCCGCAGTCAACATAGCGACATGGAGTACCCGGCATTTCAGCGTTGCCTCCTTTCCAACCTGCACGTTTTTTTTGTTCTTTCGTGTGCCGCTAATGTGTAACTCACACTTGGTGCCCCACATTCTCTAAATATGGGCATGGTCGGTTTTGTGGGCGTCACCATTTCCAAGTCACTTTTGTAGGCCTTTCCCATGTGGATATCAACTTCATACACTTCGGACCATGTAATCACGTATTATAATCTCCGCTGACGCCAAATTATGGCCGAGGAAGGCCACGAGCAAAATTTGCACATGGCAGCAGCAGGAAAGGACGGAACGGGGAGCACCAATGACGGTGCGTGTAAATTCGGAGTCTATGTAGCTGCACGGACTGCAGGAGCAGGTGCTTGCCTCGAGAGACTGTTTCCAATGCAACTGACTAGGCTCCCACATACTAGTAACGTAACATGGTAACGAGTACCAAGTCGGACAGCAGCGAAACCAGATGCCGCAATCAATCACTTCAATGTAGCTTGCGCAAGAACACAGACTGTCGAGCTAGAATAGCAGTCCTGAACGAGACTAGGAAGTAAATATGGGAATGAGAAAGCTTGCATTCAAGAAAGAAGCCACTCTACCTTGCAAGCACTGAAAGCTAAAAACATTAAGAAAAGGTTAATGCTACATAGCACATGGTGCAAATGTTAATGCACGACACACGCCAACGCCACATCAGCTATTTCAGGAGAGCAATTGCACATGCCATTGTAAACAAGAAAATACTGCTACAGATGTGTTATTCTACTAGACAGTGAGTGGTATTAAGCACAAGCAAAGAATTCGATGACCTTTAGAGTTTGGATGAGGAAGAGGAATCACCTGTAACAAGAATGTGGAATGAAAAAGCTTGCATTAATTAAAAAAATATACTTGGCACAAATAATATTTGACAAGGCCAGGAAGTTCATTAAGGAAGGGCAAGCAGACAGAACTCTTTTGGCCAGCGTTGTCTGTGCTTGTTCAGAGGTTGCCGGCACACCTAAAGACAAAATTTTTGTTGTTGCGGTACCTGTATGACTCGGCCAATATCCGTGCTTGTGGAATGATGGCACAGGCTCTTTTCACTCTTGACACAGTCGTCTGTAGGCTTGATATCTCATCCAAATATTTGTGGAACAGCGACTTTTTTGGTGGTGTAAAGAGGCCCTATAACGTAAAACTATTCCAATATGTTTCTATTCCAATCTCCTGACGTCGAACTTGCGCAACCGCGGGTGCAAGCATCGGGCGGTCACCCGCAGGGTTGTCTGAACAGACCAATCAAACGCTGTCCTCGTTCATAGGAAGTCCCTTTTGTTTGCTTGAAAAACGAATAACATTGCCGACACTAATGGGCTGACAAGAGGCGAGGAGAACGCTCAAGTGGAGAGGGATTTGATGGGGCCGAGCCGCTGCACTGAAATTGATAAGCGGATGAAGAGGGTGGTGTCGGTGTCTGCGATTGGCCCACTTTCCCTTACTTGGGTTGAGGCGGCTGGTCAAAATTTGCGGCGGCATGCAACGGAAGGTTAAGATTGCAGCTAAGACAGCAAAGAAAAGTTGACAAAGCGAGATCGTAAACGAGCCGAAAGTTTACGAGAAGGTTACACGGCCACACAAAAGGTTTACGCAAATAAGCCCATGCTCTCCGGCAGGTGCGAGTAGCCAGTGCCTGAGCGATCGGCGGCGGCCATCTTTTATTCCTTTCGGAAGGGGGCAGCCTGCGCCTATTCAGAAGAAAACTCAGTTTTGTTCGGCATATAATGCATCTTTAACGCGTACACGTCACTTTGACGCGGTGAGTACTTGCGGTTTTGTGACATCGCGTGACAGACAGGTGAAGTGGATTCCACCCGAAAACTTTTGACCAATAGCTGAGGAATAACGGCGAAAAGGCATCGAATCAGAAATAACTTTTCTTCTTCAGTAAAATGATGCATAATCAATGTGTAGACGTCATATCAGATGGGGAGCTATCGCGGTTTTCGTGACGTCGCAAAAAAGCAAAAAAGATTTTGACCAATCGCGGACAGCTGATTGCAGAATTGGAATAGAAAAGTTTGGGATAGTTTTAGCTATAGCGCCCAAGCTGTGAGAATTCGGCTCCAGCCTCTTCCTGTTGGTGTACATGGGAGTTCCTGTGATGACCAAGATGTGCATAGCACAGTCTCTGGTGGGGCGGAGCAGTGACACATGAGATGCAGCAGAGATTATCCAAACTCACGTAGTGTTTTCTTTTATGTTCGAACGAATTATGCTGAACCGTAAATATGAACAAACGTTCATATCATCTGCTACAAACAAATGACATAGCATAAGAAGCCAAGAAACATTGACAAGAAGGACAACATAGGGAAATTACTTGTGCTTAGTAAATGAAATAAAGAAACGGTAAATTAATTGAAATGAAAGTGGATGCAAAAACAACTTGCCGCAGCTGGGGAACGATCCCGCAACTTCCGCACGGTGTCAGTGTTTGTTGGGTTCTTATGATATGACTAATAAATATCGGGCCCCTCTGTTAACCCACTTTCTTCTCGTTTATTAAATAAAGGACGCGTATCTCAAGACTAGCAAGACAATACAGCATATATCAAGCATATTTATTTCTTAACAGGGTGTTGTTTACCTTGTAGTAGCAGCCAAAGTCCACACAATGACCTTTTTGTAGCAGGCAGCAGCTTCTCTTTAGTGCGTGGAGCGTGTTGCTTTATATTGATGCCGTCCTCATTACTGCATGTCTGGAACAGAAATTATCGCTGCATCAGAAATTGAATCAGCACAATTTTGCAATATGAAATGCAAAAAGGTGTGACATATATATTGTAATGGTTTATGACTACAGAACACATGCAAATGTACACTGTTTCTTCTAAGGTGCTTAAGCTGCATGGTAAATAAATATTGGTACTCTCCATAATATTGATGTCTGCCTAACTACAATGCATGCCAACCGCTTAAGTATTATTAAGATCACAAATGAGAACATTTGTGCGCTCATTTATACTCTAGAAGAGCTCACACGGCTGGTTTCGCAATCAAATGCATGAGACTTGAAGCCATTAAAAATGATGCATTTTTTTCTGCATGAACGTGATGAACCGCTTCGCTACTACAAAAATAAATGTCTTCAGGTAAACCAAACTGAACAGCAAGAATATTTGGAACCAACAGGTAGGAAATATGGGTGAATTATGCGTGCAACTGCTTAATACATTAAATTCAGTACTTTACCTTCAGTTTATCAAAGGGTTATTCGGTTCTGTGGACAAAAGAATTTGCAGGCGGACTCGAGAAAAAGAAACGTATTGATAAGGCTACTCAGTCCCCTGTGACTACGGCTACAACGAGATGAAAAATGTGGCGCCGTTCCCATATCGCTTTCTCTTTCGTGAATGCGTGTATAATGATGTCCTCGAAACTAAAAGTTTATTTCGGAAACAGCAACGAAGGGTCCTGACTGTCCATATGTAATGCAGCATCTAGTTCGTTAACTTGTTTCCGCCTGTAAGTTAACGAGAGCAATATTACGTAGGGATTCAGGCAGATTTGTTAAACGATTGACCAGTACTGTTGTCCTGAGTCGCAGAATACGGTTTTCGTTTCGATGAAGACTCTTGGCTCACGACCGAAACGTAGCTTTCGGGCTTACATGTCTGTTTGCCAACACGTCGCTTCACCCCAAGTTAAATAACGCGAGACATCGAAGCGCAATAAAGTAGTTTTAGTAGCAAAGGAGCAACCAGTCTGAAAGTGTACGAACGAATGAATCCGTGCGCCATGCACTCGAAAATACCGGTAAAAAATTTTAAATCTGGCCATAGGTCACGTGGAAGATCGATGATGCTGAACGCTATTTGCCTTTAAAATGACAAAAACAATCAACTTACTAATAAAGAGTACAAGATCTAATTACCAATGATAATTTTGTACTCCTTTTACGTAACAAAAATGATTCGGTAATTGTAGGAGTAAGTTTGTAAGAAAAAATTGCACTTATTACGGCGCCTCTTTCGGGAGATATTGAAACTAACCCCGGCATCCCTTGAGCGCTTCTACTATGCTTGTTTTATTAGCGGAGGCGCGCGGTCAATTTTTCGCCCTCTGAGGTTATTTCTTGAACTTGAGAGTGTGCGGTGCCTGGTCGGCGTCCGGCGTCGTTTCCCCCAAAAGGTTTACGAACGACTCATGCCCAGGCCATCCATGTAACGCAAGGAATTTACTGAAATAATTGAATTTCTCAAGCTCAAATGCCCGGAAAAATCGTAAACTACGACATACACACAACCTACAGACATGATAGCTCTCCTATTGTAATTTGACTACACGAGAAAACATAGTTCTGTTACGCGAAAACTCAAGCAAACCCCTTTTACAGCGTTTCTACAATTCACAGACAGGGCGCGGAGCAGTCGGAGATCTTTTAATGCTATCGCGTTCCACTCTTAAAGGCGAAGGTTAAACGTCTTCCAAAATTTCTCCCTTGCGGACACAAGCCTGAGCCACCACCGTCGGCTCACCCATCCCCCTGCCCCCCTCGCGCGTACACGATGCTATCGCCCTTGCAGTTTATACGCAACGTGACAGCGACGGCAGGAACGCGCCTGGACTGTCCGTACAATTGCTATCGCAACAATATAAGAGCATCCGGCAGCTGAAGCGTCCCATGGCCCATTACATTCCGCAAAAGAAGTAAAAAAATTGAACATTCACCATGCTATAATTTGCTGCTCCGCAACAATGTCTTCTTTTTTTGGGGGCGGGAGCACCGAAATAAGAACAAACAAACGCAAAGGAAAGCATGTTGTCCACAATCGAATGCCTACTTTGGGCACCTAATGTGGCTACCGAAGGAATATCGAAGAAAACGTGAGACGCTTGGTCCACAGAGACCCATATACACATACTGATGAGCATATGCTACACCGGAGAGACAAAAGACTTTCCGGAGAGGTTGCAATAACATCGAAGTGAAAGTGATGTCCTCAAGCGAACGTGTTGCAATACGTCTTGTCCCCACATTCATGGCGAAGAGCGACCATGACTTCTTTTTTTTAATCTGTTATCCAGAAAGCGTGCAAAACTCTGCCAGGCCAAAATCCCCTTGGCCAGAGAAAAACGAACGCGCACTGAGGTGCGCCGCGCAGTGGTCGAGGAAAGCCGAGAGAAACGCATGCAATCTGGCGGTCTCTGGCAACCCGCGGGTAGCGAGAACAAGAAAATTGAAGAGGCTGAATGTGCCCTCGCGAATAAAAGTCCAAGTAGAAAAGATAAATAGTGTAGTTACCTTTGCTGGCTTTAGTGTCTTGCCGTGGATGCTTTGGCACAGGTGAAAAAAATGACGACATTCATTTATGTGACATGACGGCACAAATGAACCACCACAACGTTTCGTCTCACCGGACCTCGCTGCGTGCTTTGCGAACTTCTCTGATAGTGTGTTGATTTGGCTTGTCTCGTTGTATGGTCCGATGTACGACTTTTGAAAATCAGTGCACCTTTGGCATCAAATGTTTATGAGAACATTAAACCCACAACGTTCCGGAATCGAAAACCTAATCCACCAGTTTGGAAATGTCAATGCACCTTTTGGGGGGGGGGGGGGGCATCAAAAGTTTATGACATGAGACCTATAAAGTTTCTAAATTGAAATCCATGTGCTACGTAGATTCCGCGGCCTGTGCGGGATGCCGCGACGAGCCCGCTCGCCATCAAAATTCCCCTGCAACTGTCCTCGGATGGGGCTCCGTGCGTTACGTGACCCCAGGTACATGGGCGTTGCCACGAAATCCAGTCCGAGTTTGCAATGTTCGCGCCAAAACGTCATTTCGAGCATAAAAAAAGACCCCCCAATCTAAGCAAAACCCAGATTCATTTCCGGCGCCTGGGTTGTTTTTGTCGGTGGTGCATGATAGCACGAAAAGATTTCGGTGCGTGGGGCTAAAGCACCATAATCCTCCCCCCCTGGCTACAACCCTGTCGGGGTCCCTACCGTGTGGTCAATGAAACGTCTCCTGTGAACTATATGATGGAACCCCTCGAGCCACCTTCAGATAAGCAGCCCCGAGGGTGCAAAATTGTGCATGTTCAGTGGCTAAGGCCTTACTTCAACCCACCTGCACTATCCTGCGCGTAGGTAACCGGGATGGCTTCTCTTCTCCGGGGAGGTATTTGTACTGGAGATGAATGAACAGTATGCAGTGCTTTGAGGAAGTGGATGACAACATATTAGTCGAAGCCTTGAGCTGCATTGCCTGAGGTGTGTGACCACTCGTTGCGGTGCGCTACTATCTGAGCACTTCATTAAACCAGAGCGCCTCTCGACGCAGTCACGTCTCCCAAAAGCGTGCCGTTAGCAGTTTGGCACTAGCTTAACTGAATTGCCGAGGCATTTTCTAGCAGATTTTAAGGATGGATATCTCAACAAAGATGCTAGTCTTAGACTTTTGCCGAGCAAAAATGACTCCTGCGTCTTCATTTTTGCAATAGGAACATGTGCCCTAGAGTTGGTAATTAAAAATAAATTTGCGTATTTTTGTTAATCGCCAAAACTACAGTTGAACTTTTTATTGCCGCTAATGCAGGTACATAGCCTATCAATAAAAAATTCCAGGGTCTCTTAAGATCTCTTTTGAGAGGTGAACGGCGAAAGCCTACTCTCCCTCCCTATTAGCATTCGCCTTTTTCTCTTTGCCTCTTCTTTTTATCATCTTTCTTTTAGTCATTAGTGCTCACTACTAAGCATTTTTTGCCATTTGTAATCAGTTGTGCTTATCAATTATAAACACTCACTATCAACAGGAGTGGTACCGGTAAACTGGCAAGTGGGAAAGATTGTTCCAGCACCCAAAAAAATGTGCTCCATCTTTGTGCAGCAGTTATCGCCCTATTTATTTATTTATGTATTTACTTATTTATTTATTTACAGTACCCTCATGGGCCTAGAAGGGCATTGCAGAGGGCGTGGGTACAATAATAATAAAAATACAACACGTTCAAACAATTATTAGTATTTAGGTGATAAACTCAAAACATAATCAGTTATTGCAAACTTGAAAGATGATGCCTCCTCGATGCAGGCGATTAAGGGGGGAGGGCGGTTCGACTCGGCACTGGTTTTTAGCAGAAATGAATCAGAGAAAACATTTGTGCTACAGAAAGTCATGAACACTTTAAACCGATGATCAAGACGCGACGACATGTATGAAGGCTCTGAAATGAAGTCTTGTTTAAGTGACTTATTTTGGTAAAAGATTTTTGGAAAACGCAGAGACAGCAAATTTTTCTTCGAAGCTGTAAGTTAATAAGGCCTATTTCACTTACTAGCATTTGTTCTAAACTAATGGAACATGTGATCTATTCAAACATTGTCAAGTTCTTACACTGCAATAATTTCTTTCATTCTAGTCAACACGGCTTTCGCGCAGGACTCTCATGTGATAACCAGTTTGCTTTATTTTATAACGATATTGATGCCCGTCGATGCTCTCTTCTCAGACTTAAAAAAAAGCGCTCGACAAAGTTCCACATCAACGGCTACTCCTAAAGCTTTCTCGACTAAACATTAACAAACCAGTATACAATTGGATTCGCAGTTTTCTCGCCAATCGACAACAATTTGTCTATGCTAACACCCACTCATCAAATCGATCCCCCGTAATCTCTGGGGCGCCCCAATGTACAGCATTTGGACCCCTACTTTCTCTCATTTATAATAATAACGGCCCAGCTAGTATCTCCTCTACCATTCGTCTATTCGTAGATGACTGCGTCGTATATCGTTCCAATAGAAAAAGCGCAGATATTATTACTCTTCAAAACTGCCTCAACCTTTTTAAGTCGTGGTGTAACACATGATTAATGTTCTTGAATATAAAGAAAACTTCATTAATATATTTCCACCGCAGGCCGCATTATACCAGCCAGCACAATATATCATTTCCGGCTCGGCAATGTCATCCACTGAATCGTATAAATACCTTGGCGTAACATTTTCAAGCAATCTCTCCTGGCCAACCCACGTAAAAAGCGTAGCTAACTCCGCGAATCGTGCTTTGGGCTTTCTTCGTAGGCGCCTAAGACTCGCTCCCCCATCAGTGAAACTAATAGCTTATCTTGCATTTGTTCGCCCAAATTTACAATACGCGTGTGCTGTTTGGGACCCTCATCAATCTAGCCTGTCTAATATTCTCGAATCAGTCCAAAATCGTGCAGCTCGTTTTATTTACTCTGTTTATGCTTACCATTCTAGCGTTTCCGAGCTTAAGGCTCGTGGTCGCGTTACCAACCTTGAATTGCGACGTCACATACCTAGACTATGCCTTTACCACACACTTTATAATGCTCTTTTCCAAGTTCCAGCTTTCTTCCCAGTTCATCACTTGTGCAGCCGCACAACTATCCCAGAGCTATTTACTCTCCCCCAGAGCAAACTACCACTCAACTTCATTCACTTTTTGTGACGCCTGCACGAGACTGGAGCCGTCTACCTGCAATTGCCGTGCACCACTCCGATCCACATCGATTCAAGGCGGCGCTGGAATCACGCGTTCACTGTAATTAAAACGCATCCCTCATGTAATACCCCAAATGGGGCCTTTGAGGTATAATAAATAAAATGAAATTACAAGCCGTCGTTAGACGTGTTGGTCATATCATAGTCATTAGTAGTCATTACAAGTCTTTTGAGTCATTACTAATTCAGGTATAGCACTACAAACCTTTTTAGTCATTTCTAATCAATTGAAGTCGTTACAAGTTGTCGTTAGACATATTAGTCATTTCATAGTCATTACTAGTTATTACAATTCATTTCAGTCATTATTAGTCATTACTGCTCACTAGTAAGCATATTTAACCATTTGTAACCAATTGTGGTCAGTTCAAGTCGTCGTTAGACATATTGGTCATTTCTAAGTTATCAGTAGTCATGACAAGTGATTAGTGTCATTTTAGTCGTTACAACTCATTATTAGACATTTCTAATCATTGCTAATCAGTTGTGGTAATTACAAGCCGTCGTTAGACCTATTGGTCATTCCGGAGTCATTAGTATTTATTACAAGTCATTATTGGTGATTAGAAGTAATTAACGTCTACCAATCTCTATTATAAAGTTATCATTCACTGTCACTACCAATCATTTTTCATTCTTTAATCTGTCTTCATTGTGGGATTCTCACCGGTGCTCTTGGCACAAAGGAACAACAGCACACTACTGCAAACAATCACAAGGGCATTTATTGCACCTTTCATGCACGAATGCCTGCTAGCCGAGTTGCTATCCACCAAACATGCCGATCGGCGCGCGACAAATCATGGAAGTCCGACTCACCGCGACTGGATAACGAGCAAATATGTTCGCCCTATGCTGGACACCAACGCCTGGTCGTCGCGCGTACGGTCACGCGAACGGTGGCGCGCTCGAACGGTGGCGCGCTCGAACGAGGCCTCGCGAGAGGGTCTCGCAGAAGCGTGGATCGGCGCACGCGCCGTGCGTCCGCGCCGCTTGCCGACTGCTGAGCCAAAGAGGAAGAGGCTTTTCCTTGCCGCGCCCAAGTAACCCCGCTGGTAGACGGCGCTAGCAGAGCCACACTCGCGCCCTCTGTTGCAATGTGCTTCAACCACACCGACTGCAGCAGGCACTTGGCCACGCGGAAAAGCCGGATTACAGGAGACGGGAGCAATGCGGGAAAGCAACATATTAGGGAACGCGTGAGAGTCGCGCATCCCCACATCCCCCAACCCTAAATCACTACGTAGTAACGTGCTTCGCTAACAAGGTAGTACATGCAACAGTGGCCGCGCCGAGGAAATGTCCACACGCTCTCCATAACATGCGAGCCGACATTGTCCTTGGGGTACACCGCTGGCGTCCACTGGTCACAGCAGCAGCTCTGCAGACTCAACGGCACGATTCCAGGCCAGGACTCCGGAAATGGCGACGCACCAGTCAGTACGAGCAAGCGTCGCTCGCGCCGACGCGCCCTGCTGTGGGAGCCGCCGTAGCTGTTGGTGACTGCCGGCTCTTTTCTCCGCCGGCGAGGGTTGCGAGCTGGATACAAGGCGGCCGCCGAAGTCGCTGCGCCGAGCTGGCCACAGCATTACCATTGTCCGAGGTGGCTCGATCGTAGCCCGGGACAGCAGCGCAGATGACGCGCAGGCGACAGCAGACTAGAGGCGACTCCATTCACGCTGCGTACACTCAAAGGACTGGGCAAGCACTAAAGTAGTGCAAGGGAGAGGGATTCTGCATGCGCATCGCGCACGTGGTACGATGTTCAACTCGGCTAGCACAATCGGCGGCTACTCAGATGCTAAGTTCACGTGAACAAACTCGCTTCCTCGAGTCGAACGAGTAATTTCAATTCATGCGAGGCTAACTAGAATGAGGGAAGCAAAGTGCAACACCTCAACGCCACGGTCCAACAGGTTGTGTCCCTCCACGTGCGACAGGCAGCTTCGTAAAGCCTTAGGCCTAAAGCGTCGCTACCCTGACAACAACCGGCATCCAAAAAACAACACCCGAAATGGGCGCAAAACAGGCAGCCGCGAGGAGACGTCAGCTCTGTTAGGTGGTCCTACCCCGCTCGGTGCACACAGCATCCGAGTTGACGGCGCCAAACGTCCCAGACGGTGTCAGAGCGCGCGGTGCCAGGCCGCAATACCAGTCAGCCCGTAGCGACACCCGTGGCCCGCGGCGACCTGGCTCCCAGAGCCGCGACTTCACCAAAGTCAAAGAGATAGAAGAAGCTATTTACATAAGAAATTCGGACCACCCACGAGGATTCCGTACTGACTCGCTTCAGGCGTGAGAATGCTCAGCGGGTGCTAAGCCTTCGCTCTCCCAGGATGCAGACCACGTGGCTCTCGTACCGACGAATGTCATTAAAAATACTTGTGAAAAAGCTTAGCATGTTGAAAAGTTCAAACACTACAGCCACCGCTGCCTCGCTCAAGAAAGCATGCCGCCTACGTTGAACGAAGCAGAACTGTTAAAACTATCGTCCGATGCCCCAACAGGTCCACGTTGAACAGCCAGATGTGGGATTCTCACCCGTGCTCTTGGGACAAAGGAACGACAACAAAGTAGTGCAAACAATCACAAGGGCATTTATTTGACCTTTCATACACTAATGCGTGCTAGCCGAGTTGCTATCCACAAAACATGCCTATGAGCGCGCGACAAATTGCGGAAGTCCTACTCACCGCGACCGGATAACGAGCGAATATGTTCGCCCCGTGCTGGAAACCAACCCCTGGTCGTTCGCGCGTACGGTGGCGCGCTCGAAGGAGGCTTCGCGAGAAGGTCTCGCAGAAGTGTGGATAGGTGCACGCGCGGAGCGTCCACTCCACTTGCCGACGACCGAGCCAAAGAGGAAGAGGCTTTTCCTTTCCGCGCCCAAGTAACCCTGCTGGTAGGCGGCGCTAGCAGAGCCACACTCGCGCCCTCTCTCGCGATGCGCTTCAACCACACCGACTGCCGCGGACACCAGCCACGCGTCGGAGCCGGATTATAGGAGACGGGAGCTATGCGGAAAAACAACATATCCGGGGACGCGTGAGAGTCGCGCATCCCCACATCATATGGTGTGATGACGCTTCAACGGACACTCCGGCGGTCAGGTGTGCCAACACAAATTTCACCACGAGCCTAGAAAGGCTTTCGCCTTAATATTGCACAGGCATAAATAAGTTCTTTTTAATTGTTTCCACATATAAAGAAATGCCTGGTATATTGCCAGACACTTCAGCTATCTTGTGTGCAATGCTTGCGTCATGCTCGTGGCAACAAGCAAGAGAAGGTCTCCTAATACAATCTTCTGTATGCGCAAAATAAACCTGAAATTAGCACTAAATTTGACATGGAACCATAATAAAAATAACGTCTGCATGACTGCCTATCAAAAGTTATCTGGAACATGCATCGCGTAATGCAAAACTTATTGCATACACCACCTTCATTAGGATAATACTAGAA
The DNA here is from genome assembly GCF_050947875.1 of Dermacentor variabilis. Classification (NCBI taxonomy): domain Eukaryota; kingdom Metazoa; phylum Arthropoda; class Arachnida; order Ixodida; family Ixodidae; genus Dermacentor; species Dermacentor variabilis. The sequence continues at coordinate 1,594,247 of NW_027460379.1, forward strand.
TATTCAGCCATTGTTTCGAGTCCCCATCAATTGACGCTTAAGAGGAAGTTCGAAAGGATACAGAGACTGGCGGCGCGTTTTATTTGTTCGACGTACCGAAGGAAGGAATCGGTCACGCTTATGCAACAGCGTTGCAACTTGGATCGTCTTTATGTACATAGAAAGAAATATAGTTTGAAGATGCTTTACCAAATAATGCAGGGTCAACTTAAGATTGATAAGCTCCAATATCTACATGCGCCAGGAAAGAGAAACCCGCTAAATAACCACGACTACGTCATAAAGCTCGTACCGTACTAACAGTGATACATTTCGATACTCATTTTTTCGGGATGCGATAGGAATGTGTAAGCTATTGCAAAACGCTATTGTTAGCCTAAAAGATGTCACCGACTTTGAAAATGTTGCTGAGGCGTATTTACAGAGCTTTCAATTTAGTTTTTAAGTGCCAAGTGATACGTGCGACTTGATGTTCATTGTACGTATTTTGATAAATGTCAGAAGGGTGCTGAACAGCATTCAAGTGAACATCTTATTCGCTATGAATTGACAAGTGCTTAGCAACTTTACGTACATTGACATTGTCCATATTTGATGCGTGTAATTGTATTGTTCTCTCTGTTATTACACTCTATGAGGGTTGACAGTATAAATAAATAAATAAATAAATAAATAAATATTGAATTTAGTAGTTTTACAGCGAAGCTGTACACCTCTATCGTTCAAAGACATTTTCGTGTCGTAAGCAAAAAATCTCAGTGCCCTTCCACTCTGTGAAGAAGAATGACCAGCGAAGCTGTATATGTAGGCCCCTTAATGGCAAACTGAACCTCCACCGTGGGTTGGCCCGGGATTGCACTAACTTCGGAGCGGCCCACGTATGAGGAGTGCTTAATTCCTGCTTCATCTCCGCGTGGGTCGGCCTTGCATTGCACAATCTTCGGGATCGTTCGATTACGCACGCCCGATACATGAGCAGCCTAACCGCGTGTCGGCAAAAGAACGCGAAGCCATACGTACGCAGGTCCGGGAGATGCTTGACGATGGCGTCATCGAACCTTCCAACAGCCCGTGGTCGTCTCCGGTCGTTCTTGCCAAAAAGAAAGATGGAACGCTCCGCTTCTGTGTAGACTACCGGAAGCTTAACAACGTGACTCAAAAGGACGTGTACCTGCTGCCGCGTATCGACGACTCGTTAGATAGGCTACGGCGTGCCCACTACTTTTCTTCTCTCGATTTAAAAAGTGGCTACTGGCAAATCGAGGTAGACGAATGAGACTACGAGAAAACAGCCTTTGTGACTCTAGATGGTTTCTACGAATTTCGAGTCCTTCCTATTGGCTTGTGTTCAGTGCCGGCTACTTTCCAGCGAATGATGGACCCTGTCCTCACTCGACTGAAGTGTCAGACTTGTGTACCTTGATGATGTGGTCGTATTTTCTGAAGCCTTGGAGCACCATCTTCACCGCCTGCGGAGAGTGCTGGAAGCCACGCGATCGGCAGACCTCAAACTTAAGCCGGAAAAGTGCCGCTTCGGTTACGAAGAGATCAAGTCCCTCGGGCATGTAGTAAGCGCCAAAAAGGTCCGACCTTGTCCAGACAAGCTTGCCGCTGTCGCCGCATTTCCAGCTCTTGCCGATAAGACCGCCGTCCGGCGCTTCCTGGGTTTGTGCACCTGCTATTTAGCTCGGCTGCTCCTATCTAAGTACATGTAAAAGGCGAATTCGTTTTTCGCGCCAGCATTGCACCAAATTTGACGAGGTTTCTGGCATTTAAAAGAAAAGCTTAAAATCTAGTGACTGTTGGTTTTCAATTTTTGATTTAGATTGTAAGTTTTTTTATCAAAAATTAGCAAAAATCGAAAATTTTCAGAAAACGAAACTATCAAGTTTACAACTTTGTAACTCAGCATTGAAAAGAGACATCGTAATTATGTGAATTGCATCTGATAGTACGTCTAAAGCGGACAAAACTGATATGTTACACATGAATCTTAAACAAACTTAGTAATATGCCAATACAGGTTTTGCAGAACCCTAGTACACAACGTAACAAATTCAGGTAAGATATAAATTTACATATAGAATTTGTCCGCTTTGAATGATCTAATGGATGCCGTTTACATAACCGCGATGTATGTTTTTGGTGTAGATCTAGTAATTTATAAACTTCTTGCGTCTATTTTTTTATACTTTGGAATTTTCGAAAACCTTTCTCATAAGGTTCAAGCCGTAAATGGAAATTTCGCTTGCAACAGTGATAACAATTTCACTTTCTTTTTCAAATCCAACCAATTTCATTAAAATCGGTCAATAAGTTATCTCAGAAAAGCGCTTTTTCGTTTTACGTGTATTTGAATAGGCCGCGTCGGAGTTGGGCCCGAGCTAACACTTCCTCTTAAGAGGAAGCTTTAGCTCGGGCCCAACTCCGACGCGGCCTATTCAAATACATGTAAAACGCAAAAACGTTTTTATGAGATAACCCCTGGACCGATTTTGATGAAATTTGTTGCATTTGAAAGAGAAAGCTGAATTCGAGTGACTGTTGGAAGCGGAATTCCGATTTAGGGCTTAAATTTTCTTAACACGATTTTCAAATATTTGACTGTTTGAAAAAAATAGAAGCACGAAGTTTACAAATTCATAGCTCTGCATCAAGAATTGATATCGCGGTTCTGTAAACGGCATCCATTAGATAATTCAAAGCGGACAAATTCAATATGTCATCTTACATCTTACATGAATTTGTTACGTTGGTTACAACGGTTTTGCAAAAGTTGTATTTCCCTATGACTAAATTTTTTTATATTCATGAGTAACATACCAATTTTGTTCGCTTTAGATGTACTATTAGATGCAATTCACAGAATTGTGATATCATCTTTCATTGCTGAGTTACAGAGTTGTAAACTTGATAGTTTCGTTTTTTGAAATTTTTCGATTTTTGCCAATCTTTAATAAAAATTGACGACCTAACTCAAAAATTCGAAACCAACAGTCACTAGATTTTAAGTTTGTCTTTTAAATGCAACAAACCTCGTCAAATTTGGTGCAGTGGTTGCCGAGAAAAACGAATTCTCCTTTTACATGTATTTAGATAGGAGCACTCGAGCTAAAGCTTCCTCTTAAGGGCTTTTCGAAGAGAGCAGAGCCTTGTGACTCGCCTTACAAGGGACGACACGCTATTTGTCTAGCATAATGAGCAACAGGCAGCTTTTACTGAATTACGACAGCGCCTACAGTCAGAACCCGTTTGTGCACATTTTGACGATGATGCCGATACAGAGGTGCACACCGACGCAAGTAGCATTGGCCTTGGCGCAGTGCTCGTCCAGCGTCGAGGTGGAGTGGAAAGAATGATAGCCGATGCCAGCCTCTCACTGTCCCGCGCCGAGGTGAATTATTCCACTACGGAGAAGAGTGCCTCGCAATCGTGCGGGCGATTAACAATTTTCGCCCCTACCTCAATGGCCGTCCCTTCAAGTTAGTGACGAACCACCATGCCCTCTGTTGGTTGGCAAGCATGCGCGACCCTTCAGGTCGACTGGCATGGTGGAGCTTGCGGCTACAGGAATTTGACGTCATTATCGTCTATAAGTCTGGCTGTAAGCAAGAAGACGCTGATACACTGTCCCGCGCATCCATTGATTCTGTCAGTCCGGAAACAGAGGACGATGACGGCTTGCTGGGCGCCGTTAGTTCGTCGGACTTTATCAGACGGCCGCGTGACGACGCTGAGATTCGACCGATCATCGATGATTTAGAGGGCCGCGGCACAGCCGTACCACGCCATCTGTCCGGCTCGTTGACGTCCTACTGTCTACTAGACAACGTGCTGTATAAGAAGAATGCCCGTTCGAACTCCCATGCTTATCTCCTGGTTGCCCCAAGAGACATGCGAGATGACGTCCTCTTCGCTTGCCATGACGAACCCACATCTGGACATTTAGGCTTCGCACGAACACTCGCTAGAGAAAGCGAGATGTACTATCGGCCCGAGCTTTCGGCAAACGTCAAACAGTACGTCAAAGGCTGTCGTGAATGCCAGCGCTGAAACACACCTTCCGTTAAGCCGGCTTGCTTCCTTCAGCCAATCGAAGCACCTCACATGCCTTTCGACCAAGTCGGCATGGACATTCTCGGACAGTTTCCTCTTTCTGCCGACGGAAACAAATGCGTGATTGTCGCGACTTTTATTTAACACGTTATGCTGAGACGTAGGCGAATCCACTAGCCACGGCTTCAGGCGTAGCGCGATTATTCATGCGTCACATCGTACTGCGTCACGGTGCTCCATTCACTGCCCAGCGTATGGTTGAAGTTCTTGAATTAAGCAACACCAGGCATCGAACCCAGACCGTGTATCATCCACAAACAAACGGACTTACCGAGCGATTGAATAAGACGATCACAGACATGATTTCCATGTACATCGACGTCCAACACAAAACATAGGATCGGATCGTGCCTTACGTATAACACCGCCGTGCAAGAGACGACGCGATTCACACCATTTCGCCTTCTCTATGGTCGCGAAGTCTAGACGATGCTGGAAGCTACGCTGCCATGTCAAGACGGCGACCACTTAACAACTCACGCCGATGAATTTGCTGAGCGTGCCGAGGAAGCTGGGTAGCTCGCACGGCTGCACATCGGCCAGCATCAGCAGGCGGACACACGACGCTACAACATCCGCCACAGGGACGTGTCCTACAACCTCGGAGACCAAGTTTGGGTGTGCACTCCTGTTCGCCACCGTGGCTTCTGTGAAAAGTTACTGAGCTGGTATTTTGGTCCGTATAAAGTACTACGCCGTGTCAGGGACGTTAACTACGAAGTGATCCGGAAACATCACGGACCCGGACACAAAGACAACTGAGCTCGGACATAGTTCATGTTGTGCGCATGAAGCCGTACACTGCGTGTTCATAATTTTTTGCTCTCATTCACCCTTCTTTGTTTCTTCTTTTCATTTATCTTCGTGAGCTTGCCTCTGTGTTCATTGACTGTGCCAGCGGCACGTTTCCATCTTCTTTTTTCATTTTCGTAATTTCGCTTTGCCTGCGTTGTGTGATTTTTTTCGTTTGTTTGTTTCGTTTTTATTGCTTACGCCTACTTTGCAGCATTGAGACGATGGTTTTATTCGGAAGGGCGGATGATGCCACATGTAGGTAGTGGCTCGAGGGCAAGAGTGGAAAAAAGAAGACCGCGCCTCTTCCCTGTTTGCGAGCCAACCCCGATGGACGCGCTTTCCAAGAAGCTGCTGCTCTGCGGTTTATTAAAACCCCAAGAGTATTCTGAAGGCTCGTGACATATAGAGCAGGTAAATTCATGACGTTTCCTCTACCATCCAGGCAGACCGCGGTGCACGCTTGCCTGCTGGGTTCGAACATCCCATCGACGAAAGTGCTTTCTTCTGCTCATTCCCTGGCTTTCTCGAGCAGGGCTTTGGCTCTAGCTCGCCTTCTGCCCGCGTTGTGTACTGGGTGTACGTTCCTCGGAACGGGCATGACCGTGATGCAGTCCCTCCAGCTTCCTCTGAATCTCACAGTGCTTATCTTCAACCGTGGTAGGTGAAATGCTTACCCTCTTCAAGATTTGTCTTCCGGACTGCGTGGTGGAGAGCCTAATGTATTGAGCTCTCCCCCGCGCCTCGGCAATCTCGTCTAGTGTGTAGTGCACGCCCAACTGCATGAGCCTCTCGGTCTTTCTATATACGGGTAATCCCAGGGCGCTCTTAATCGCCTTTCCAAGGAGCGCGTTGAGCTTGCCCATATGCTCCCTCTGCCATTCGTGCATCGTAGCGACGTAAGCAAAGTGACAGAGAACGAAGGCATGCAGCACACGGACAGCCTTGTTTTCGCGTAGGCCTTGCTGTCGGTTGGTGACTCATTTGAATAGTCTAATGGCGCTGTCCACCTTCTTGGTGAGACTGACGATCGTTTGGTTGTCGGAACTGTTGGGTTCGATCATCATCCCGAGGACTCGGATAGAATCCACCGTCGGGATAGTTTTGCCATCTATCGTACGCAGGGTAATGTCGGTTTCCTCCAGGGGTTTCCAGCCGTTGGGTTTGGGTCCTCTTCTCATCGTAACAGGTGGCCAAAGAAAAATAAAATCTAAAAACTGAAGTACAGTTAAACCTCGATATAACGAACTTCAATATAACTAAATTATCGATATAACCAAATATTTTTCCTTCAATAACATCTTGTCCATAACACACGATGTATTTAGAAACTCAATATAAAAAGGTGTGTTTGTATGCGATTTCAGTATAATAAGATTTCGCTTCCGCCGCAAAGGAATGTCGAGACAGTAAATGGAAACTTGAGCAGACGCAGATGGTCAAATGAATGAATTAGAAGTGGCTGTTTGCAAACGCATCTCTCAAATCGCGCGTGACAAGAGCGACCGCCGAAGTGGAGTCGCATCATCTTCCGTATAAAGTCCAAGTACGAGAAGATCCTATCCTGGCCCGCGCACTTTGTACTTTATGCGCGGGTGAAAGTGTGCGAGCGAGAGATAAGAAAGACGGTGGCTTCACGAGTGCCATATTCCCACGCGAGCAAAGGGAAAGAGGGGACGGGGATCTCGGTAGCGCGATTAGGCACGCACGAAGGGCCGTGGCGGACAAGTTCGCGATTTGTGGCGCGCGTCTCGTCCGTGGCATGACTGCAAGCGTGGCTGAGCGCATACGTAGCTTTATAGGTAATCTGGCACGTGTGCAAAGACTGGGCATGCCGAGACAGCCTGGCATCATGTTGAGTTGAATTGAATTTTATTTCTCGTTCATTCAAACGAGGGTAGACTGAGACTAAAGGCATAAAGCCTGACAAAGGTCTCAGCCCCCACGAACGACAGGTTTGACAGCAGGTCACACACACATGCACAATTTTGCGCGCTACAACAGGGTTGGTTACTGTGAAAGTCCATGGTCGTTCGATTCTTCAAATGTATAGTACAATGTACAGCAACGGCTAAGTGCAAGTAAGCATTTGAGATGCTAATGGTATGCTAAAATTGTACAATTATACACAAAATAAACGTCGGGTAATTTATGGAGTAATATACCGCAACAACATGCGCATGCATAAAAAAACATCATAATTGTGTACCAAAAGTAATAAAACACTGGGAACAGTACGTGGATTCAAACATTTGTGTTAATACAAAACCCAACAGTAGATATTAAATGAAATCATGTGAATCCTGTAAAGAGAAAATATGTAATTCATGGCAGAAACATTTTTCATTTTATTACAAGCATTTATTCAATTTTAAAGTATATGTCTTCCCTAGGTAACCAATCCCTTATTCTTTCTTTAAATGTCTGTCAAGAAGTGTTTAAGGATACAGATGCCCTGTAACTGTTCATTATTTTTGTGGACTGATAGAGAAATGTTTGTTTCCCGTAATTGGTCCTTGCTTTTGGTGTGTGTCGTGAGCTGTGTCGCAAGGATTATCTGGAGAGGTTACATTGACCACTTTGAGCGCTTGGATTTCTCTTTTGGTTTTCTAGAAGAATTTTCATGTAATATATCCTGTCCGCACGCAGCATATCATATTTTTGGAATAGTGGACCGGTTCTTAGATCTGAAAAACGGCCATAGTAATTTGCATATAAGCGGATAACTCTTTTTTGTAAGGTAATCAATTTCGTGTAATTTGTTCTGGTGGTTGTACCCCAAATCAATATCCGTAGCAAAGCTTTGAATAAATAAGTGCACTATACAGTTGTTTTTTCAGCCATAGAGGGATCAGGTGTGCAATTTTATAGATTACACCGATGTTTTTTGACAATTCACCGCAAAGGGAATTTACGTGTGTATTCCATGACAATTCTTCCCTGAAATGTATTCCCAGAAACTTTTGTTGTTTGACGTGTTTAATGAGGTTGTTGTTAAATTTTACTTGTGTTCTGCCATCAATTCTTTTATTAGGCGCCCTAAATATAATGTAGGTTGTTTTAGTTGCGTTCAACTGGAGTTTGTTGGTCGCCAACTAGTCAGATAACAAAACTGTATATATATTTACACACTGCTGTAATTCTGTTGTGTTATCAGCTGTAAAGAACACATTTGTAGCATCTGCATACATTGCCAATGTTTGTGAATCTGATAAATCTGTAATATCATTAACATAAATTAGAAATATTAACGGTCCTAACGTTGAACCTTGTGGGACACCTCGATGTAGGGTAAGCATGTCAGATGCAGTATTTCCCAGCTGCACGAACTGTTTTCTATTACATATATAACTTTTTATCAAGCCATTTGCAACGCCGTGTACTCCGTATCTTTCCAATTTTTCGGTTAGGATATAGTGGTCAATCGAATCAAATGCCTTTCTCAGATCCAAAAATAGGCCAAGCGTGAACTACTTCTGTTCGATGTTAGCAGTTCTTCGATCTTTAATATCCAGTAAAACTTGCTCAGTTGACTTATTTTTTTTGAAAACCGTATTGGCATTGCGCAAGAACATTGTGTTTCGTAAAAAGAAAATTGATAATCTTGCATAGATAGCACCTTCGAAAAGTTTTGAATATACCGTGAGAACTGAAATTGGCCTGTAGTTCGATAATTGGTCTGCACTTCCCCCTTAATAAATTGGTGTGACACGTGCTATCTTAAGCTCGTCTGGAAAAATGCCTGTGCTAAGAGACAAGTTTATAACATGCTCAAGCGCTGGCCCTATTTCGTGTGACACATATTTAACCGTTAGCTCGAGTTTCGGTGACTCGTTGGAGGGAGAGGCAGATGAAGCATTCGCTCGCCGTTGCCGACGCTTTTCATGGTAGTGTCGTCCCAGTGCGGACAGCGGTATCAGCTGCGGAGACAGAGTGCACGTGAAAGCGTGGCCAGTTGCGCTTAATTCGTACTACTGATGTGAAGATATCGTCGACGGGCGTGGCATGAAAGAGTATCATTGGTCGCCGAATCTCAAATTTATCAAAGTGAACTGTTCTCTCATTCAAGCTTGCTTTTTTGCGATTGCCCGATAATTAGGAAAATTCTGCGGCGCCTTTGCATGTAAAAAAATTGATCGGCGACTGTACTTATTTGCATAAAAGGTTCAATTTCAATATAACGAAATTTTGATACATCGATGCAAATTGCCGATTTTAACGACTTCATTATATCGAGGTTTAACTGTACATATAGTCTTCTAATTCAAAATAATTGTCAACAGAAAAGCCAATCGTAAAGGACTTGATAAAAAAACACAAAATTGACTGATGACTAGAATGAATACATACTAGCTTAATAATATTTGAGATACGTTAATATCACAAGGGATAGTACTAAATGATTAATAAGTAGCAAACAGCCATACATTAAGAACAAACAACTCATGTGAAAAATAGCCACACTGATAGTCGCTGTTAAAAATGGGATTCTCCTGCGTGAGTGGAACATTCAATGGCAACACCATCAGAAAAAAGGTAATACAAGCAAGGGGAACTCATAGCATAATTCTTTGCTCTGGTAGCAGGAGCGTCACTTAGCAATGCTGTACAGAAGAGAAAGCAGAATAAAAAGTTATACAAGCCAAACACATGTTGGAATCTTCGTGCAACGAAGCCTTAATGAAGCAGCCAAGTGCTATAAAACTTAATGCGATGAATACAACTATGTCTACTGCCATTGTATGAAACATATATTGTCACGTGGTGGTGACGCTGAAGAACACAGTAGCAGTACTGTGAACGACACAACTAACTTTTGTTGGGCGAACCTGTGCCCACAAAACAGGCTACACATATAGCACAACGATAGCGGCGAACACGGTCGGCGATCGTGGAAAATCGGATGAACGGGTCAAGCGCGTCGGCTTTTATACATCAATAGTCGAATGTTCCAGACTAATCGTTGGGACCCGCGTGCCTTCCACAAAGTTCTACACCATTCGCGTCAGGCGATGGAATCAGATAACATAAGGTTCGGCGAAAACAGAGAGCGGATAGAAGCATCGATATCTTTCCAGAAACTTCGGATACATGCAGGCGCGTCCCGCGCTGTGCGATAACATTTGTCAAGCGGCGAAACGTGGTCGCCGATGAAGATAAGTACACGTGTGATTACTCCCCTCTTAAAAAGCATCGACCCGATGCTGCAAACAAACGAAAGTAATAAAGAAAAGACTCGTAGCAAAGAAAACAAAATAAGGAAGTTCGTCAGCGTCCGTAAAAGGGTTTAAGGCGCACCAAGTGGACCACTTCAGATCGTGCGCGGCGCAGCTGTGAATGCGAAATGCCGTCTGGCACGACCTCATAGTCCACTGCGCCAATGCGTCGGATGACCTTGTAGGGTCCGAAATAGCGTCGCAGTAGTTTCTCACTGAGTCCTCGTCGGCGTATCGGGGTCCAAACCCAAACACGGTCTCCGGGCTGGTACTCGACGAAGCATCGTCGGAGGTTGTAGCGTCGGCTGCCGGTACGCTGCTGGTTCTTGATACGTAAGCGGGCGAGCTGTCGGGCTTCTTCAGCGCGCTGGAGATAGCTAGCGACGTCAACATTCTCGTCGTAAGTGACGTGCGGCAGCATGGCGTCGAGCGTCGTCGTCGGGTTCCTGCCGTAAACCAGCTTAAACGGCGTGATCTGTGTTGTTACTTGCACCGCAGTGTTGTAAGCGAATGTTACGTACGGCAGGACGGCATCCCAAGTCCTGTCTTCGACTTCGACGTACATTGCTAGCATGTCGGCGAGGCTCTTATTCAGGAGCTCCGTAAGACCATTCGTCTGCGGGTGGTAGGCAGTTGTCCTCCTGTGGCTTGTCTGGCTGTATTGCAGAATGGCTTGGGTGAGCTGCTGTAAAAGCCGTTCCTCTGTCGGTGATGCGGACTTCTAGAGCACCATGTCGCAGCAGGATGTTCTCGACGAATAATTTCGCCACTTCGGCTGCGCTGCCTTTCGGCAGAGCTTTAGTTTCAGCGAAGCGGGTGAGATAGGCCGTCGCCACGACGATCCACTTATTTCCGGAAGCTGATGTCGGAAACGGTCCCAACAAGTCCATCCCGATCTGCTGGAAAGGTCGGTAAGGAGGCTTGATCGGCTGTAGTAATCCCGCTCGCCTTGTCGGTGGTGTCCTGCGTCGCTGACAGTCGCGGCATGTCTTGACGTAACAGGCGACATCGGCGGTTAGGCACGGCCAGTAATACCTTTCTTGTATCCTCGATAGCATCCAGGAGAAACCGAGGTGCCCAGCGGTCGGATCGTCATTTAGGGCGTGCAGTACTTCTGGACGCATCGCCGACGGAACAACAAGAAGATAGTTGGCGTGGACTGGTGAGAAGTTTTTCGCGAGTAGGTTGTTTTGAAGCGGGAATGAAGAAAAACCGCGCCTAAATGCCTTAAATACTCAACGAGGCCTTTTAGCTCCGGGTCTGCTCGTTGCAGTTCAGCGAAGTCTTCCGCGCTTATTATTCCAAGGAAGGCGTCGTCATCCTCGTCATCTTGTGGCGGCGGGTCAGTGGGGTGCGTGATAGGCAATCGGCCCCCGAGTGTTTTCTTCCGGACTTGTAGGTTACAGTGATGTCGTATTCTTGTAGTCTGAGGCTCCACCGCGCCAGCCGTCCTGAAGGGTCCTTTAAGTTAGCTAGCCAACACAACGCGTGATGGTCGCTGACGACTTTTAATGGCCTGCCATATATGTAAGGGCGGAATTTTGCTGTTGCCCAAATCAGGGCGAGGCATTCCTTTTCAGTCGTAGAATAATTGCCTTTCGCTTTTGGCAGCGACCGGCTAGCATAAGATATGACCCGTTCATGCCTGTCCTTCTTCTGGACTAGGATGGCACCGAGATCTAGGCTACTGGCATCAGTGTGGATTTCGGTATCGGCGTCTTCATCGAAATGTGCAAGTACCGGCGGCAACTGCATGCGTCGTTTTAGTTCTTGAAATGCGTCGGCCTGCGGCGTTTGGCACTTGAACTCGACATCAGATTTGGTTAGATGCGTTAGCGGCTCAGCGATGCGTGAAAAGTGCTTGACAAAGCGCCTGTAGTAGGCACACATGCCAAGGAATCTCCGCACAGCATCCTTGTCACTTGGCTGCGGGAACTTTGTGATGGCAGCTGTTTTCTGCGGGTCGGGGCGTACACCGAATTCTCTGATGACGTGGCCTAGGAACAGAAGCTCATCGTGGGCGAAGCGGCACTTTTCCGTCTTCAGAGTGAGCTCTGATGACTTGATGGCCTCCGACACTGCCGCAAGCCGCCTAAGGTGGTCGTCGAAATTTCCAGCGAAGACAACGACGTCATGCAAGTAAACAAGGCACGTCTGCCACTTCAATCCTTCAATCCTCCATGACGCGCTGAAACGTTACAGGCGCCGAGCACAGTCCAAATGCCATGACCTTGAACTCATAGAGGCCGTCTGGCGTGATGAAGGCGGTCTTTTCGCGATCTCTCTCGTCGACTTCTATTTGCCAGTAGCCAGACTTGAGGTCCATCGACGAGAAGTACTTAGCGTGGCAGAGCCGATCCAATGCGTCGTCTATCCGCGGTAGGGGGTATACGTCCTTCTTCGTGATCTTGTTCAGTCGACGATAATCGACGCAGAAGCTTAGGGTTCCGTCCTTTTTCTTCACCAGGACAACAGGAGATGCCCACGGGCTTTTCGACGGCTGGATGATGTCGTCGCGCAGCATTTCGTCGACTTGTTGCCTAATAGCTTCGCGTTCTCGCGTCGAAACTCGGTAAGGGCTCTGGTGGTGTGGTCGAGCGCACTCTTCGGTTATGATGCGATGCTTTGCAAGTGATGTTTGTCGAATCCTCGATGACGTCGAAAAGAAGTCTTTGTATCGTCGGAGAAGACTTCTGAGCTGTTGCTGCTTGCTGAGTGGGAGACTTGGATTTACGTCGAAGTCTGGTTCGGGGACTATGGTCGGCGGGGTAGATGCGGCAGAATCTAAGAGGACAAAGTTATTGCTCGTTTCCAGAATTTCCTCGATGTACGCGATTGTCGTGCCCTTGCTGATGGGCTTGAACTCTTGGCTGAAGCTGGTTAGCATCACTTCCGCTTTCCCTCCGTGGTAGTCGAGCGATCCCTCTTACGACAAAAATTTCACGGTCGAGTAGTAGATGCTGGTCGCCCTCAATGACGCCCTCTACGTCAGCGGGTGTTTCGGTGCCTACGGAAATAATGCTGGAGCGCGGCGGGATGCTCACTTGATCTTCAAGCACACTCAAGGTGTGGTGACCACGAAAGCTCTCCGATGGTATCGCTTGATCTTGCGAAAGCGTTATCGATTTCGACTTCAGGTCGATGATTGCGCCGTGTTGGTTCAGGAAGTCCATGCCAAGAATGACGTCTCGTGAACACTGTTGCAGGATAACGAAGGTGGCAGGGTAAGTCCGGGCATGAACGGTAATTCTTGCCGTGCAGATTCCAGTCGGCGTAATGAGGTGTCCTCCAGCGGTCCGAATTTGGGGGCCTCCCATGCAGTCTTAACCTTCTTCAACTGGGCGGTGATTTTTCCACTCGTTACGGAGTAATCGGCCCCTGTGTCGACTAAGGCAGTGACTGCGTGGCCGTCGAGAAGCACGTCGTGGTCGGTGGTTCTTTGTCTGGGGTTGCAGTTGGGTCTTGGCGTCGGATCACGGCTGCGTCGTGTTGACCTGAAGCTGGAACGTCGCGTCGTCAAGTCGTCTTTCGTCGGTGTAGTCTTGGCTTCCTGACTTCGTCGGGACGGCGGCGAGTCTTCATTAGGTCGTTGAGGTGGCTTCGTCGTGTTCGTCGGCGGCGCAGGATCTTCGTCAGTTCGACGAACAGCAACCGCACCTCCATCGGTTGCTGCTTTTAGTTTTCCGGATATGGGCTCGCAGAGCGGCCCCGGGCTGGGCCGGTGTATGGTCGGCGCTGTGGCGACAGGTAGCGGCCTGGTGACGGCGAACGGGACGGTCGTCGAGGGCTGCATTGAGTAGCGGCGAGGTAGTCGGCGATGTCACTTGGGCGCTCTCCAAGCTGTGGACGCGGTGCGTTGACGGCGAACCCTCTCAGTCCCAAGTGGCGGTATGGGCATCGGCGATACACATGGCCGGCTTCTCCGCAGTGATAGCAGAGCGGGCGGTGGTCGGGGCTTACCAAGTGTCCGTCTTCCTCGCGTAGGTGCGCTGGGCGACTTGTGAGCCTGCTGGCGGCGGCGGCGGACAACGGAACTGCGGCGTTACAGGGCCCTGGCGCGGTCGTGGAGGGGGCCCTTGACCGCGCGCGACGGCAGCGTAGGTCATCGCTCCGGGCTGGGGCTGCGGTAACTGAGGATGCACCTCAGGAACTCTAAGCGATCGCTGAGCCTCATCTTTCACGATGTCGGCGATCGAGGCCACTTGAGGCTGCGACGAAGGCAGGACCTTGCGCAGTTCTTCGCGCACAACGGCCCTGATGGTCTCTTGAAGGTCGTCGGAACCCAGTCTTTGGATGGCGTACTGCGGTGTGAGCCCCTGGCGGTTATATTGCCGGGTGCGTATCTCCAGAGTTTTCTCGATCGTTGGTACCTCTGTAGAAAACTCAGCTACGGCCTTCGGCGGGTTACGAATAAGTCCGGCGAGAAGTTCTTGCTTGACGCCCCGCATCAGGAAGCGGACTTTTTTCTCGTCCGACATATTCGGGTCGGCGTGCTGAAAAAGACAGGCCATCTCCTCCGTGAAGATCGCGATCGTCCCGTTTGGCAGCTGCGCTCTGGTTTCTAGTAGAGCTTGGGCTCGCTCTTTTCGCAGGACGCTTGTAAACGTTTGCAAGAATCCGCTTCCGAACAGGTCCTACGTCGTTAAGGTGGCTTCTCGATTCTCGAACCAGGTCCTGGCGGCGTCTTCCAATGCGAAATAGACATGCCGCAGCTTGTTGTCGCTGTCCCAACTGTTAAATGTAGCGACCCTCTCATCCGTCTCCAACCAGCTTTCCGGGTCCTCAAATGTGGAACCGCGGAACGTCGGTGGCTCCCTGGGCTGCTGCAGAACTATTCGGGCTGCTCCGGCTGCCATTGGGGCTGTCTTCTTGGTCGTCTCCGGACGAACTTCTCTTACGATCTTCTTGGTCGTCTCTGGTAGAATTCCGTTTTCCGGGGGCAGCTGCTGTAGCCGGCGGCTTGCTCGATGTTCCGGGACGGCGCTGGTGTTGTCTTTGCGGTCCGGGCTTGGATTACGGCTTGTGGGGGGCGTCCGGTACATGAACGTAAAGCACCTCCATCAGATGTCACGTTGTGGTGACGTTGAAGAACACAGTAGCAATACTGTGAACGATAAAACTAACTTTTATTGGGCGAACCTGTGCCCACAACACACGGTACACATATAGCACAACGATAGCGGCGAACACGGTTGGCGAGCGTCGAAAATCTGAAGAACGGGTCAAGCGTGTCGGCTTTTATACATCCATTGTCGAATGTTCCAGACTAATCGTTGGGACCCGCGTGCCTTCCACAAAGTTCAACACCATTCGCGTCAGGCGATGAAATCTGATAACATAAGGTTCGGCGACAACAGAGAGCGGATAGAAGCATCCATAACTTTCCAGAAACTTCGGATACATGCAGGCGCGTCCCGCGCTGTGCGATGACATTTGTTAAGTGGCTAAACGTAGTCGCCCGATAAAGATAAGTACACGTGTCAATATTATCGCGTAATGTTTATTTGTGCACCTCACAGCCATAGCCTCAATGTCTTGCAGTGTTCATATTTGGCGAATACACTGTTCACGAACTGTGCTGAACCAGCACTTTTTGCTGCGACGCATTGGGGGAGTGATGTCCTGAGGATGTGATGTCATGGCGAGGGGAGATGCACGGCAGTGGTAAAATTTGCTATTATTTGCTTTTTTCATGCGTGTGGCGAAATGGAAATTCATGAACTTGCCTTTGCATGAACATTCTGCGCAATATTATTTATGCAGCAACTGTCTGGAAGAGCTACGGACAGTTGGCATCAGAGAAGCATGCGTGCGGTTATGATCTAATGGTATCGGGGTCCAAGGTTATTTCAATCCTTGGGCATGCATTTCGCTTTTCTTTTGTGTGAGCTGTTCGGCAAAACTGCAGCAACACGCATAGTCAGCAATGTTCGAAGGGTTTGCCTAAAAATCTTCATTTAAAGCTAGCCAGAATGCTTAATTACTGCTATCAGCAATGGTGCTAAATAGCAAGGGCATGCTTCCATTAGAGGCAGCAAAGAAGCCAGCATAGAAGAAAGGTTACCACGCAATAAAAATAATGCAGGCGTCACACACTGTGGGAAGCGGTGGAAGTGAAGCTTTCTGTAATGTTTACGTTTTTTTACGGAAATTGGTGGTGATGCTGATGGCGGATGTTTAAATAGAGTAATACTTGTTGGGGGGCTAGTTGTTGCAGGTTTTCAGAAGGGGGTTGTAGCGCCGAAAAAGACAACACATAGCAAGGGATGCGGGACAGGCGCATGCCTCGCGCCTGTCCCGTCTCGCTTGCTATGTGTTGTCTTTTTCGGCGCTACAACCCTCTTCTGGAGATGTTTAAATTATTTAGGGTTTAAAGCGGTGGCACCCGCTTCGCGTGCAAGAGGTCCGTGGTTCCAATGCCGGTGCCGGCAATTTTCCACCAGATTAAAAAAAAATCCGCGTGTTGATAAAATTGCACAAACAGGCCTGGAGTGTGGCCTGATCGCGGTGACCAGAACCGGTAACGCACTCCCTCACCAGAGCAGGATTGGCCACCCTGGTGCAGTACTTGGCCACAACCTCCTATATGAACACAACAATCAAACCCCGGCACTCAGTCCCCAGCAGCTGCGAAGCAACTGACCATGGCGGCGGTCAGACCTGCGACGCAGCAGAGGGTGCTAAGAATCACTGGCTCCGGACAGGCCGCCATTGGAATATGAACCTGGCAACGTTTAACGCTAGAACGTTATCTAGTGAGGCGAGCCTAGCAGAGCTATGGGAGGATTTAGAGGGCAGTAAATGGGATATAATAGGGCTCAGTGAAGTTAGGAGGCCAAAAGAAGCCTATACAGTGCAAAAAAGCGGGCACGTCCTGTGCTACCGGGTTTAGCGGAGAGAAGAGAACTAGGAGTCGGATTCCTGATTAATAAGAATATAGCTGGTAACATACAGGAATTCTATAGCATTAACGAGAGGGTGGCAGGTCTTGTTGTGAAACTTAATAAGAGGTACAAAATAAAGATTGTACAGGTCTACGGCCCTACATCCAGTCATGATGACCAGGAAGTCGAAAGCTTCTATGAAGACGTGGAATCGGCGATGGGTAGACTGAAAACTAAATACACTATACTAATGGGCGACTCTAATGCCAAGGTAGGCTAGAAGCAGGCTGGAGACAAGGCAGTGGGGGAATATGGCATAGGCACTAGGAATAGCAGGGACGAGTAATTGGTAGAGTTTGCGGAACAGAATAATATGAGGATAATGAATACCTTCTTCCTGAAGCGGGACAGCCGAAAGTGGACCTGGAGGAGCCCGAACGGCGAGACTAGAAATGAAATAGATTTCATACTCTGTGCTAACCCTGGCATCATAAAGATGTGGACGTGCTCGGCAAGGTGCGCTGCAGTGACCACAGGACGGTAAGAACTCGAATTAGCCTAGACCTGAGGAGGGAACGGAAGAAACTGGTACATAAGAAGCCGATTAATGAGTTAGCGGTAAGAGGGAAAATAGAGGAATTCCAGATCAAGCTACAGAACAGGTATTCGGCTTTAACTCCGGAAGAGGACCTTAGTGTTGAAGCAATGAACGACAATCTTGTGGGCATCATTAAGGAGTGTGCAATGGAAGTCGGTGGTAACTCCGTTAGGGAGGATACCAGCAAACTATCGCAGGAGACGAAAGATCTGATCAAGAAACGCCATTCTATGAAAGCATCTAACCCTACAGCTAGAATAGAACTGGCAGAACTTTCGAAGTTAATCAACAAGCGTAAGACAGCTGACATAAGGAAGTATAATATGGATAGAATTGAACATGCTCTCAAGAACGGAGGAAGCCTAAAAACAGTGAAGAAGAAACTAGGAATTGGCAAGAATCAGATGTATGCGTTAAGAGACAAAGCCGGCAATATCATTACTAATATGGATGAGACAGTTCAAGTGGCTAAGGATTTCTACACAGATTTATACAGTACCAGTGGCACCCTCGACGATAGTGGAAGCGAAATTAGTCCAGAGGAATTCGAAATCCCAAAGGTAACGCCGGAGGAAGTAAAGAAAGCCTTGGGAGATATGCAAAGGGGGAAGGCAGTGGGGAGGATCAGGTAACAACAGATTTGTTGAAGGATGGTGGACAGATTGTTCTAGAGAAACTGGCCACCTTTTATACCCAATGCCTCATGACCTCGAGCGTACCGGAATCTTGGAAGAACGCTAACATAATCCTAATCCATAGGAAAGGGGACGCCAAAGACTTGAAAAATTATAGACCGATCAGCTTACTGTCCGTTGCTTACAAACTATTTACTAAGGTAATGGAAAATAGAATCAGGAACACATTAGACTTCTGTCAAGCAAAGGACCAGGCAGGCTTCCGTAAAGGCTACTCAAAATAGATCATATTCACACTATCTATGAGGTGATAAAGAAATGTGCGAAATATAACCAACCCTTATATATAGCTTTCATTGATTACGAAAAAGCGTTTGATTCTGTCGAAACCTCAGCAGTCATAGAGGCATTACGGAATCAGGGTGTAGACGAGCAGTATGTAAAAATACTGAAAGATATCTATAGCGGCTCCACAGCCACTGTAGTCCTCCATAAAGCAAGCAACAAAATCCCAAAAAAGAAAGGCGTCAGGCAGGGAGATACGACATCTCCAATCCTATTCACAGCGTGTTTACAGGAGGTATTGACAGACCTGGATTGGGAAGAATTGGGGATAAAAGTTGATGGAGAATACCTTAGTAACTTGCGATTCGCTGATGATATTGCCTTGCTTAGTAACTCAGGGGACCAATTGCAATGCATGCTTACTGAACTGGAGAGGCAAAGCAGAAGAGTGGGTCTAAAAATTAATCTGCAGAAAACTAAAGTAATGCTTAACAGTCTCGGAAGAGAACAGCAATTTACAATAGGCAGCGAGGCACTGGAAGTCGTAAGGGAATACAACTACTTAGGGCAGGTAGTGACGGTGGATCCGGATCATGAGACGGAAATAATCAGAAGATGAAGAATGGGCTGGGGTGCGTTTGGCAGGCATTCTCAGATCATGAACAGCAGGTTGCCATTATCCCTCAAGAGAAATGTATATAATAGCTGTGTCTTACCAGTACTCACCTACGGGGCAGAAACCTGAAGGCTTACGAAAAGGGTTCTACTCAAATTGAAGACGACGCAACGAGCTATGGAAAGAAGAATGATAGGTGTAACGTTAAGGGATAAGAAAAGAGCAGATTGGGTGAGGGAACAAACGCGAGTTAATGACATCTTAGTTGAAATCAAGAAAAAGAAATGGGCATGGGCAGGACATGTAATGAGGAGGGAAGATAACCGATGGTCATTAAGGGTTACGGACTGGATCCCAAGGGAAGGGAAGCGTAGCAGGGGGCGGCAGAAAGTTAGGTGGGCGGATGAGGTTAAGAAGTTTGCAGGTATGGCATGGCCACAATTAGTACATGACCGGGGTTATTGGAGAAGTATGGGAGAGGCCTTTGCCCTGAAGTGGGCGTAACCAGGCTGATGATGATGATGATGATTATGATGATGATGCAATACGAGAGTGCGTAGTGAGACATTGATGATCCCCTTGCGTGCACCACTTGTGCACTCAAGGGGACGTAGTACACAACACACAGCCAGACGTGTTCATAGCCTACAAGAAGATTATCACTGTCATTGTTTCATACGGCGCATTGCGTCGTGGCAGATGTGTTGAACTTCAAATTATGGTGCTTATCATGCCAGAACCACAATGTGATTATCAGGCGTGCCGTGGGCGCGCTGCAGATGAACTTTGACCACTTGGGGTTCTGTACCAAGCACTGAAACCTAAGCACACGAGTGTTGTTGGATTTAGCTACCGTCGAAATTCGCCCATCGTGGTCACGATCGAACCCGCAATTTCAAGCAATGCCGTTTCCACTAATATACTGTTTCAGGTAGAGAAGTATGGATTTGCTAGGTGGCCGCTCACATAGTGTCTTGACGCTTCAGTGTTTTACTATGGCATTGAATGCACGCCCTGGGTCAATCCTCCGCAGGGCAAATTTAGACAATGTCTATGTTTAAAAAAATATGTCTATTTAATGAAACTGTGGCCACGTGTAGCAGTAGCCTTTCCGTTAGTTGAAGAAACGATGCATGCTTTTTGGTGCCGCATTGCTCCTCTCCTGTACTGTGTAGGCGAATTGTTGTTCACTTGCTTCGCGAATGCCTCGGTGACTGAATGGGTGGTGCACCCGGTTCTACCCCATTCTATGCCCTCCTCTCTCTACACCCTTTCTGGCCTGCTGCAAGTGAGCACAAAGGCAAGTGCCGCAGCTTGTACAATGCTTTCGCAGGGAGAGGGCATCCCCCAACGAGGTATGCTTTTTGATATCGCCTCTCTTTTCTCCCGTATTCCTAACATGTATTCTCAACCAGCTATCTACGCAGCGTGCAAGAGAGTAGTAGCAGCAACAGCAGCATCGGAAAAGTCCAAGGACGAAGCAAAGAAAGCTTCACTATAAAAAGAAAACTACTATAAATGATGCCATGAAATGGGGTTGTACTATACAGTGTGGACATTTTTTCAACCGTGGATATATCTTGATATTTTTTGGCAGATAGC
Organism: Dermacentor variabilis; assembly: GCF_050947875.1. Taxonomy (NCBI): domain Eukaryota; kingdom Metazoa; phylum Arthropoda; class Arachnida; order Ixodida; family Ixodidae; genus Dermacentor; species Dermacentor variabilis. The sequence continues at coordinate 1,614,991 of NW_027460379.1, forward strand.
ACAATTCTAGTCATTGAAGAGGATACATGCAAAGACAGACATTACGCGTACGAGAAATTAAAATTAATAATTGGGTAATTAAAATTGCATTAATGAATTGTTTGATTACTTTGCAGCACATATGGCAAGTTACGACTTGTAAAAAGAGAGTTCACAAGGCACCTCTATTTGGAACAAATTCTCGGATGACAACAGTTTTGCGATATTGATAGTGTGCTATTAAATATGTTGGCATATTTTGTAGTTCAATGCGAAAAACATTCAGTTAAGAAAGTAAATGAAACTGAATTTTTTAACGCAGTGAAGTTTGACGGCGCATATCTAGAGACTAGTAAAATTGTCGGAACTCGTTCCAAGTGGATATGCGCTTTGCAAACTCACCACCTGCAATTAGTAAATCGCAATATGTGCTGTAAAGTTATTAGAACTATTTAGGAAAATTCTGTTAATGGTCCCCTCTTCGAGCAATACAGTTCGAGGAATAAAATTGTGTTACCTGTGACAGGCAATTTAAGATTCTGTGTCAGTACAGTCTAAAAAATAAAAAAATATCTGTATGAACATTTTTTTGATAAATGTTCAAAAACCACGGATGACCTTAAAAAACATGTTTATAGTCAGACACTGCTGGAAAAAAAGGACTACAATCGGATACTACTTAAGTCTGCAGTGAAGTCCCGCCCACGGGCTAATAAACGCCAGCCACTGTTCCTCCGCGAGGCTGCAAATAGGTCGTAATTCAATCTATCCCTGTTACCTAAATTACCCGGTAACCTCAAAAATAATTTTATAATCGCGTAATTTTATACGTTTTCACTCATCTATTACAGTGGAACGATGAAAGCCTAATTCTTTATTTAACTGAAATAAAACACATGTAACGTGAAACCCGGCCAGGAATTCCGTTTACTTGCCTATATTTTACAAGTTTGACAACACTGGCAGAAAATAAAGTTCTTGCGTGCTTTATGTCACAACATCCTCAACTTGACTGTGAGTAGTCTAAATGAATTGAAATGTGTACTTTCGTCATGCCGTACAAAGACAACCGCAGGCCCAGATGGTGTCACATATGTGATGTTAAAGAACCAAGTCCAGTAGGAAGAATGGCTCTTTTGGAGATATTTAAAGATATCTGGATAAGCGAGACTCTTCCACATTCATGGAAATTTTCCCGGGTAATTCCAGTACTAAAACCAGGAAAGACCCCTTTGTCTTGACTCCTACCGACCCATCAGTCTCACAAGCTGTTTTTACAAACTGATAGAGAAGATGATAGACTAACGACTGCAGTGGTGGTGTGAACCCACAAGGGTGTTTTCCAATTACATGACCAGCTTTCGACAAAATAGGTGTACAGTGGATTCCGTATTAGACATTGCCACATGCGTCGAACATGAAGGAAGTTGCAAAAATGTAACAGTAGCAGTATTTTTAGACATACACATCCTTGCTGGCGTGTTAGACCTTGGCCTACACGGTCCAGCACTGCGTTGGGTATCAAATTTCTTGAAAGACAGAAAAAGATTTATGGAAAAAATCCAAGGAGAGAGTAATTATCACAGCATCACGCAGGGCGTTCCGCAGGGGAGTGTTCTCAGTCCGTTTATATTCAACTGTGTCATGGCAGCCTTGCCACCAGAACTCCCGTCTGGTCTACAGTATTCGCTGTACGCAGATAACATCTGCATATGGGCCTCTCGATATCATATACAAGACATTCAAAGAACGCTGCAAGAGGGTCTTGATAGTATCGACACATTTTTAAAAGAAAGAGGCATGAGTCTTTCATACGCAAAGACAGCCGTACTTGCTTTCACTAGACGGCAGCGGAAGAATTTCCAACTTACGCTTAATGGGCAAACTTTGATGTTTATGAAAGAGCATAAATTTCTTGGAGTTATTCTTGACCGCCTGCTAAGATGGGCTTCACACATCCGCGCAATTGAAAAGAATACCAATGCAGTAATAAACGTACTTCGGCGACTCACTGGCACAACGTGGGGGGGATCAGTCTCTTCTGAGGTTACGCACGCATCCCTAGTGTCCACACCGCTGCTGCTTGACTGTGCCCGCTGCCACGAATAACTTCGATTACACGATATCTGACGCACGCTGCCCAGGTGTCCTAACTGCAGCGGCTAGACTGTGCCCGCTGCAACGTCTCACTTCGACTACACAATGGCTAACGCACGCTGACCAGATGTCCTAACTGCGGGTGCTTGATTGTGCCCGGTGCCATGTCACACTTCGTCTACACAACGTTTGACACATGATACCCAGGTGTCCTGACTGTTTCTGCTTGACTGTGCCCGCTGCCACGTCTCTCGTCGACTACACCATGTCTGAAGAACGGTCCCCAGGTGTCCTAACCTCTGCTGCTAGACTGTGCCCGCTGCCCCGTCTGACTTCGACCACACGATGTCTGACGCACGCTTCCCACGAGTCCTAACTCTTACTGCTTGAATGTGCCCGCAGCCAAGTCTGACTGCCACTAAACGACGCCTGACGCATGCTGCCCAGCTGTCCTCACTGCTGCTGCTTTACTGTGCCCGTTGCAACGTCTGATTTCAACAACACGATGCCTGACGCACGCCACCCAGGTTTCCTCACTACTGCTCCTTGACTGTACCCATTGCCACGTCTCACCTCGACTGCACGATGGCTGACGTAACGTCCCTTGGTGTCCTCACTGCTGCTGCTTGACTGTGCCCGCTGCCACGTGTCACTTCGACAACACGACCTCTGACGCATGCTACCCCGGTGCCCTGACTGCTGCTACTTGACTGTGCCTGCTGCCACCTCTCACGTCAAGTACAGGATGTCTGACGCACGCTCCGCAGGTGTACTAATTCCTGCTGTTTGATTGTGCCCACTGCCACGTCTCACCTCGACTACACGATGGCGGACGCACACTGCTCAGGTGCCTCACTGCTGTTGCTTGACTTTGCCCGCTGCTACGTCTAACCTCGGTTATACGATGTCTGACGCATGCTCCCCTGGTGTTCTCACTGCTGCAGCTTGACTATGCCCGTGCCACGTCTCACCTCGACTGCACGATGCCTGATGCATGTATCCCAGGTGTCCTCACTGCTGCTGCTTGACTTTGCCCGCTGCCACGTCTCACCTCGACAAAACGCTATCTGAAACACACTGCTCAGGTGTCCTCACTGTTGCTGCTTGACAGTGCCCGCTGCCACGTCTCACTTCGGCTATACGATGTCTGACGCACGCTCCCCTGGCATCCTCACTCCTGCTGCTGGACTGTGTGCTGTGCCACTTTCACCTCGACTACACGATGGCTGACGCACGTATCCTAGCTGTACTCACAGCTGCTGCTTGACTGTGCGCGCTGCCACATCTTACTTCGATTACACGACTTCTGATGCGCGCTACCCAGGTGTCCTCACTGCTGCTGCGTGAATGTGCCCGCTGCCACGTCTCACTTCCACTACACGATGTATGAACCACGGTCCCCAGGTGTCCTCACTCCTGCTGCTAGACTTTTCCCGCTGCCACGTCCGACTTCGACTGCACGATGTCTCACGCACGCTGCCAAGGGGTCCTCAATGCTGCTCCTTCACTGTGCCCGCTGCCACGTCTGAGAACAACTACACGATGTATGGCGCATGCTCCCCAGGTGGCTTCACTGAGGCGGCTTGACTGTGCCCGATGCCACATCTCACCTCGAGTACCCGATGTCTAAAGCACGCTACCCAGGTGTCCTCACTACTGATCCTTGACTGTGCCCACTGCCACGTCTCACCTCGACTACACAATCGCTGACGCAACATGCCTAGGTGTCCTCACTGTGACTGCTGTACTGTGCCCGCTGCCACGTGTCACTTCGACATTCACGGCCTCTGACGCACGCTACCCCGGTGCCCTGACTGCTGCTACTGGACTGTGCCTGCTGCCACCTCTCATGTCGACTACACGATGTTTGACGCACGCTTCGCAGGTGTCCTCACTGCTGGTGTTTGCACGTGCCCGGTGTCACGTGTCACCTCGACTATACGATATTTGACGCATGCTCCCCTGGTGTCCTCACTGCTGCGGCTTGACAATGCCCTGCGCCACGTTTCACATCGACTACACCATGGCTGACACACGCATCCTAGGTGTCCTCACAGCTGCTGCTTGACTGGGCCCGCTGCAACGTCTCACTTCGACTATACGATATCTGATGCACGCTGCCCAGGTGTCCTTTCTGCTGCTGCTTGACTGTGCCCGTCCCCACTTCTCAACTCAGCGGAACGATGTCTTACGCACGCTACCCAGGTGTCCTCACTGCCGCTGCTTGACTGTACCTCCTGCCACGTCTTGCTTCGACTACACGATGTCTGACGCACGCTTCATAGGTGTCCTCACTGCTGCCTGCTGCTTGACTCTGCCCCCTGCCACGTCTCAAATCGTCTACACGATGGCTGACGCACGCTGCCAGGTGTCCTCACTGCTGCAGCTTGACTGTGCCCGCTGATCACGTCTGACTTCGACTACACGATATCTGAAGCACATTGCCCAGTTGTCCTCACTGCTGCTGATTGACTGTGCCCGCTGCCACGTCTCACCTTAATAATAATAATAATAATAATGTTTATTTCCCATCAAGCAAGATGGAGGAGGCTGCAGGTAAAAGCTGCACGAACGAACGGCAGCTTGACAGGAGCCCGCAGCCCCCTCTACAAGGCGGCAGTAAAAGGGTTACAGAAAAGAACATCGAAAAACATACATAGGCACCGAAATGGACACCGGGAATGAACACAAAAATTATTCAATGAGAAATATTAGCTACCTTATACATAGTGTTGTCGTATTGCAGCATTAGTTACTTTTAAAACATCAGTGGTAGTTTTGTTGTAATTATTCAGGAGAGTGGGCAGGGTGAAGGACAGTTTTTCTGTAGAGTAGTTAGCGCGAGGGGTTATAACATTCCATTTTTCTTTGTGCCGGGTAATGTGTATGGAAATGTTCTCTTTTAGTGATGATAAGTCGCGTAGAAACGTTCTATTATCAAATACTTCGCGTTTGAAGGCTAGTGTTAGCTTATAGTCATAAAGATTTTTGACTGGTATAATGTTTGTTTTTTGAAAAAACTGTGTGTATGGCTGTTATATGGTAAGTCATAAAGCAGTCTGACCATTTTTTTCTGGAGGACAAAAAGTTTCTGTAAGTTAGTTTGAGTAGTTGTGCCCCAAACCAATAAACAGTATTTTAGATTAGAGTAAAAAAGCGAATTATAGAGAAGTAGTTTGACCTTTAATGGCAGGCATGTCCTTAGGCGAGATAAGGCGCCAACTACACGAGTTAACTTGGTCAAAAGAGTGTCAATGTGGTTATCCCAAAGCATATTATCGGAAAATGTTACGCCAAGGATTTTAATCTGATCAGTTATTTGTAGTGGTTCGCCCCCATACGTTAAGTTTGCTGGGGCATTGAATTGTTTCGATTTCGGCCTAAATATAACAGCTTTTGTTTTATTAACATTGATTTTCAGCTGATTTGCTATTGACCATTTTTTCAGGTGTATAAGGAGGGAGTTTGCTGCACTTACCAGTTGATAACAATCGGGAGCTGTTATAAAAATACTGGCGTCATCCGCATATAAAATATATTTTGATTTTGTACAGATATTTGTAAGGTCGTTGATGTAAATATTAAAGAGCAGTGGACCCAGAATGCTCCCTTGGGGAACACCTCTAATAATAGATTTCAAGTCAGATTGATATGATTCAATTTTTACAAACTGTTGCCGGTGACTAAGGTATGGCTGAATTAGTTGCAGGAAATGTCCACGGATTCCATATATTTCAAGTTTTTTAAGTAGTGTACAGTGATGAATACAGTCGAAGGCTTTAGAGAAATCCACATAAATACCCAGTACCAACATTTGTTTTTCAAAATGTGATAAAATAAATTCTTTCTGTTCAAGTAACGCCATTTCCGTAGATTTGTTTTTGCTGAATCCAAAACTGTGCAGGTGAGATTAAATTGTGTTTATCAAGGAAGCTGGACATTCGAATATGAATAACCTTCTCCAATCCCTTAGAGAATATGGGTAGTACTGAAATTGGTCGATAATTACCCATGTCATTCGCATCACCCTTTTTGAACAGTACAGTCACTTTTGCAATTTGCATTCTTTTCGGAAATAACGCACTCGATAAGCAGATGTTGAAAATGTAAGTTATATAGGGACACAGAATGTCAAGAACATATTTAATTGGGCGAATTTGCATAAATTCTGCGTCACAGCTTGGACTATTTTTAAGAGAGGAAAAAACTGACATCACCTCGGATCCGGTTACTGGACTGAGAAAAGCGCAACGTTGGTTGTGAGCAGGCATGAAGTCGATGAACTCATTGAGTACTCCACAATCAGAATAATCAAGGAAGTGATCATTAAAAGAATTGGTAAGTGCATTGCCGCTTACTTCTCTGCCATCCAATGACAATTTCCAGATACCTGGTGTCGATTTTCTAGGCCTTATAAAGGTATTAAGTTTTTTCCACAGTTGATCACTTTTGTATAGACAACTCTCGAATTCAGAGTAAAGGTAACGGGATCTGCTCGTTCTAATCTCCTTGTTTAGCTTATTTCGATATGTTTTATATTTCTTGAGAAGATTCGGATCTTTTGTTTTAACGAAGCTATGGTAAAGCGAGTTTTTGTAGTTAATTTTGCTGCGCAGTGCGGGTGTAATCCAGGGCTTACGAATATTTCTACCCAGGGGAAACGTTTTTAGCGGGAAATGTTTCTTCTAAATCTCCGTTATTTTATTAATAAACCTGTTGTATGCGTCATCAGCATTTTCTATTTCTAGAAGCCATTCAAAGTCAGACTGCAGTAATTCGTTTCTAAAACTGTCTAGACCAGCCTTCGTAATGGGTTGACAAACAACGCGCTGTCGGATTTTACGGGCTTCCATATTGTGTTTCTGTACCATGAGAATTATCGGGAGGTGATCACTAAGATCGGATGATACAACTGCCGTCGTGATGTTCGTTTTGTCAATGTTTGTTATGAAAAGGTCAAGTAATGTTTCACAGTCTTTTGTTACTCTTGTGGGTAATGTAATTGTATTCTCACACCCATTTGAGATAATGAGCGTTTCCATTGCTTTTTGCAGATTAGTATTTGCCAGCACCTTGGCACCTTGGCTATAAGATGTCTGACGCACGCTCCCCAGGTGTCCCGGCTAGTGCTGGTTGAGTGTACTTGCTGCCACGTCTCGCCTCGGCTATAGGATATCTGACGCATGCTCACCTGCTGTCCTCAGTGCTGCAGCTTGAGTGGGCCCGCTGCAAAGTCTCACATCGACTACACGACCACTGATGCATGCTTCCCAGGTGTCCTCACTGCTGCTGCTTGACTGCGCCCGCTACCACGACTCTCCTCGACTACACAATGGCTGACGCGCGCTCCCCACGTGTCCTCAATGCCGGTGCTCGAATGTGCCCACTGCCACCTCTCACTTCAAATGCACAACGTCTGACGCACGCTGAACAGCGGTCCTCACTGCTGCTACTTGACTGCCTGCTGCCACCGCTCACTTCGGCTACACGATGTCTGACTCACGCTCCGCACTTGTGCTCACTACTGCTGCTTGACTTTATTTATTGCCATGTGTCACCTCGGCTATACGATGTGTGACGTACGTTCCCAGGTGTCCTCACTGCTGCGGCTTGACTGTGCCCGCTGCCACGTCTCACCTCGGTTATACGACATCTGACGCACGCTCCCCTGGTGTTCTCATTGCTGCGGCTTGACTATGCCCATTGCCACGTCTCACCTCGACTCCACAATGGCTAACGCACGCTGACCAGGTGTCCTCACTGCTGCTGCTTGATTGTGCCCGCTGCCACGTCTCACTTCGTCTACACGACGTCTGACACACGCTACCCAGGTGGCCTCACTATGTCTTCTTGACTGTGCCTGCTACCACGTCTCACTTTGGCTACGCCATGTCTGACGAATGGTCCCCAGGTGTCCTAAACTCTGCTGCTACACTGTGCCCGCTGCAACGTCTCCCTTCGACTACACGATATTTGAAGCACACTTCCCAGGTGTCCGCAGTGCTGCTGCATGACTGTGCCCGCTGCCACGACTCACATCGACTACACGATATCTGACGCACTCTACCCAGGTGTCCTCAATGCCGCTCCTTGACTGTACCTGCTGTCACGTCTCGCTTCAACTGCACGATGTCTGACGCATGCTCCATAGTTGTCCTCACTGCTGCCTGCTGCTTGACTGACCTCGACTATACGATGTCTTATGCACGCTCTCCAGGTGTCTTCACTGCTGCTGTTGGAGTGTGCCTACTGCCATGTCTCGCTTCGACTACGCGATGTCCGACGCACGCTCCACAAGTGTCCTCACTGCTGCTGCTTGACTGTGCCCTCTGCCCCGTCTCAAATCGACTGCACGATGGCTGACGCACGCTGCCCAGGTGTCCTCACTGGTTCTACTTGACTGTGCCCGCTTCCACGTCTCACTTCGACTACACGATGTCTGACGCACGCTCCCAGTTGTCGTCACTCCTACTACTTGACTGTGCCCGTAGCCACGTCTGAATTCCACTACAGAATGTCTCACGCATGCTGCCCGGGTGTCCTCACTGTTTCTGCTTGGCTGTGCCCGCTGCCACGTCTCACTTCGACTGCACGATGTCTGACGGACGTTCCCCTGGTGTCCTCACCCCTTTTCCTTGATTGTGCCCGCTGCCGCGTCTGACTTCCACTACACGAAGTCTGACGCACTCTGCCCAGGTGTCCACCCTGCTGCGGCTGCACTGGGCCCGCTGCCACGTCTTATTTCAACAACACGACGTCTGACACAGTTCCCCAGGTGTCCTCACTCTTGCTGCTTTACTGTGCTAACTGCCACGTTTGACTTCGACTACACTATGTATGACGCGTGCTCCCCAGGTGGCTTCACTTCTGCGACTTGACTGTGCCCGCTGCCGCGTCTCACCTCGACTACATGATGTCTTGCGCACGCTGCCGAAGTTTCCTCACTGCTGCTCCTTGACTGTGCCCGCTGCCACGTCTTACCTCGACTACACGATGGCTGGCGCAACATCCCTAGTTGTCCTCACTGGTGCTGCTTGGCTATGTCCGCTGCCGTGTCTCACTTCGACACCATGACTTCTGACGCTCGCTACCCTGGTGTCCTGACTGCTGCTACTTGACTGCACCTACTACCACCTCTCACTTCGATTACACGATGTCTTACGCACGCTTCGCAGGTTTCCGCACTGCTCCTGCTTGAGTGTGCCCACTACCACCTCTCACCTCGGTTATATGATGCGTGACGAAGGTTCCTGGCTGTCTTCCTTGCTGCTGCTTGACTGTACCCGTTGCCACGCCTCACCTCTGTTATACGGTATCTGACGCATGCTGACTTGGTGTCCTCACTGTTGCTGCTTGACCGTGCCCGCTGCCACGTCTCACCTCGGCTATACGATGTCTTACGTACGCTTCCCAGGTATCCCCAATGCTGCTACTTGACTGTACCTGCTGCCACGTCTCGCTTCGACTAAGCGATGTCTGACGCATTCTCCACAGGTGTTCTCACTGCAGCTGCTTCACAGTGCCCGCTGCCACCTCTCACCTCGACTACACGATGGCTGACGCACGCTGACCAGGTCTCCTCACTGCGGCTGCTTGACTGTGGCCGCTGCCACGCCTCACCTCGTCTATACGGTGTCTGACGCATGCTCCCCGGCTGTCCTCACTACTGCTGATTGACTATGCCTACTGCAACGTCTCGCTACGACTGCGCAATGTCTGATGCACGCTCGACAGGTGTCCTCACTGCTGCTGCTTGACTGTGCCCGCTGCCGGTCTCACTTCGACTACATGATATTTGAAGCGTACTGGCCAGTTGTCCTCACTCCTGCTTCTTGACTGTGCCCGCTGCCACATCTGAATTCCACTACACGATGTCTGACGCACGCTCCCCGGGTCTCCTCACTGTTTCTGCTTCTCAGTGCCCGCTGCAATGTCTCACTTCGACTCCCCGATATCTGACGCATGGTCGCCTAGTGTCCTCACTCCTGCTCTAGGGTGTGCCCACTGCCACATCTGAATTCCACTACACAATGTCTGACGCACGCTCCCCGGGTGTCCTCACTGTTTCTGCTTGGCTGTGCCCGCTGCCACGCGTTACTTTGACTCTACGATATCTGACGCACGGTCACCTAGTGTCCTCACTACTGCTGCTAGACTGTGCCCACTCCCTCTGCTGGCTTCGACTAAACGACTTCGACTTCGATACGAAGTCTGACGCACGATGCCCAGGTGTCCACCCTGCTGCCGCTTCACTGGGCCCGCTGCCACATCTGATTTCAACAACACAATGTCTGACGCAGCTCCCCAGGTGTCCTCACTGCTGCTGCTTGAGTGTGCCCACCACCACCTATCACCTCGCCTATACGATATGAGACGAACGTTCCCAGGTGTCTCCACTGATGCTGCTTGACTGTGCCCGCTGCCACGTCTCACCTCGACTACACGATGGCTGACGCACGCGTCGCAGGTGCCCTCACTGCTGCCGCATGACTGTGCCCGCTGCCACGTCTAACTTGGACTACACGATAGCTGAAGCACGCTGCCCAGGTGTCCTCACTGCAGCGGCTAGACTGTGCCTGCTGCAACATCTTACCTCGACTACACACTGGCTAATGCAGGCTGCCCAGGTGTCCTCACTGCTGCTGCTTGACTGTGCCCACTGCCATGTGTCACCTCGGCTATACATGGTCTTACGTACGCTCCCCTGGTGTCCTCACTGCTGCTACTTGTCTGTGCCTGCTGCCACGTCTCGCTTCCACTACGCGATGTCTGACGCACACTCCACAGGTGTCCTCACTGCTGCTGTTTGACTGTGCCCACTGCCACGTCTCACTTTGGCTGCACCATGGCTGACGCACGCTTACCAGGTGTCCTCACTGCTGAAGCTTCCCCGTGCCCGCTACCACGTCTCATTTAGACTACACGATGTCTGACCCACGCTGTCCAGGTGTCCTCACTGCTGCTGCATGAGTGTGCCCGCTGCCACGTCTCGCTTCTATTACACGATGTCTGACGCACGCTGACCGGGTGTCCTCACTGCTGCGGCTTGACTGTGCCCGCTGCCAGGTCTCACTGTGCTTACACAAAATCTGACCCACGCTGCCCAGGTGTCTTCATTGCTGCGGCTTGACTATGGCCACAGCCACATCTCACCTCGACAGCACGATGGCTGACGCACGCATCCAGGTTGTGCTCACTGCCGCTGCTTGACTGTGCCCACTGCAACGTCTGACTTCGTTTACATGACGTCTGACGCCCGCTGCCCAGGTGTTCTGACTGTTGCTGCTTGACTGGACCCGCTGCCACGTCCCACCTCAACTACATGATTACTGACGCACGCTCTCCAGTTCCCCTCTCCTGCTGCTTCACTGAGCCCGCCACCACGTCTCACCTCGACTACACAATGGCTGACTCACGGTGACCACGTGCCCTCACTGCTGCTGCGTGACTGTGCCTACTCCCACGTCTCGCTTCGACTACGCGAAGTCTGACGCACGCTCCGCAGGTGTCCTGACTCCTGCTGCTTGACTGAGCCCACTGCCACGTCTCATCTCGAATGCACGATGGCTGACTCACGCATCCCCTGTGTCCTCACTGCTGCTGGTTAACTGTGCCCGCTGCAACGTCTGACTTCGTGTACACGATGTGCGACGCCCGCTGCCTAGGTGTCCTCACTGCTGCTGCTTGACTGTGCCCGCTACCGTGTCTCACCTCGATTACACAATGGCTGACGCACGCTGACCAGGTGTCCTCACTACTGCTGCTTGACTGTGCCCGCTGCCACGTCTTATCTCGGCTATACGACGTCTGACGCACGCTCCCTAGGTGTCCTCACTACTGCTGCTTGACTGCGCCTACTGCCACGTCGCGCTTCCACTACGCGATGTCTGACAGACGCTCCCCAGGTTTCTTCACTGCTGCTGCTTGACTGTGCCCGCTACCACATGTCACCTCGTCTACACAATGGCCGTAGCCGGCTGACCAGGTGTCCTCACTCCTGCTGCTTGACTGTGCCCGCTGCCACGTCTTACTTCGACTACACGATGTCGGACGCACGCTCCCTATGTGTTCTCACTGCTGCTATTTGACTGTTCCTGCTTCCACCGATCACTTCGACTACACGATGTCTGAGGCACGCTGCTAAGGTGTCCTCACGGCAGCTCCTCAAATGTGCCCGCTGCCACGTTTCACTTCGACTACACGATGGCTGACGCAACATCCCTAGTTGTCCTCACTGTTGCTGCTGTACTGTGCCCGCTGCCACATGTCACTTCGACAAGACGGCCTCTGACGCACGCTACCCCGGTGCCGTGACTGCTCCTGCTTAACTGTGCCCGCTGCCACGTCTCACCTCGGCTATACGATGTCTGACACACACTCCCCAGGTGTCCTCACTACAGCTGCTTCACTGTGCCCGCTGCCACGTCTCCACTCGACTATACGATTACTGACGCACGCTACACAGGTGTCCTCATTGCTCTGCTTGACTGTGCCTGCTGCCACGTCTTACTTCGACTACACGATGTTTGATGCACGCTCCGCTGGTGTCCTCAGTGCTGGTGCTTGAACGTGCCCTCTGCCACGCCTCACCTCGGCTATACGATATTTGACGCATGCTCCCTTGGTGTCCTCACTGCTGCGGCTTGACTATGTCCTGTGCCACATTTTCACATTGACTACACGATGGCTGACGCACGCATTCCAGGTGTAATCACAGCTGCTGCTTGACTGGGCCTGCTGCCACGACACACTTCGACTACACGATATCTGATGCACGCTGCCCAGGTGTCCTCACTGCTGCTGCTTGACTGTGCCTGCTGCCACGTCTCGCGTCGACTACACGATGTCTGACGCACGCTCCGCAGGTGCCCTCATTTCTGCTGTTTGATTGTGCCCACTGCCACGTCTCACCTCGGCTATACGTTGTGTGACAAGCGTTCCCAGGTGCCCTCACTGCAGCTGCTTGACTGTGCCTCTGCCACGTCTCACCTCGGCTATACGATGTCTTATGCACGCTCCCTAGCTGTCCTCACTGCTGCTACTTGGCTGTGTCCGCTGCCGCGTCTCACCTCGACTACACGATGGCTGACGCACGCATCCCAGGCGTCCTCACTGCTGCGCCTTGACTGTGCGCGCTGCAATGTCTGACTTCGTCTACAGGATGTCTGACGCACGCTGCCCAGGTGTCGTCACTGCTGCTGCTTCACTGTGCTCGCTGCCACGTCTCACCTCGTCTAAACGATGGCTGACGCAACATCCCTAGGCGCCCTCACTGCTGGTGCTTGACTGCGCCCGCTGCCACGTCTCACCTTGGCTGTACGATGTCGTATGCACGCTCCCCAGGTGTCCTTACTGCTGCTACTTGACTGTGCCTGCAGCCACGTCTCGCATCGACTGCGCGATGTCTGACGCACACTCCACAGGCGTACTCACTGCGGCTGCTTGACTGTGCCAGCTGCCACGTCTCACCTCTACTACAGAATGGCTGACGCACGCAGCCCAGGTGTCCTCTCTGCTGCTGCTTCAGTGTTCCCGCTGCCACTTCTCAATCCGACTACACGATTACTTTCGCACGCAACCCAGGTGTCCTCCCTCCTGCTACTTGACTGTGCCCGCTGCCACGACTGAATTCTACTACACGATGTCTGCGAAAACTCCCCGGGAGTCCTCAATGCTGCTGCTTGATTGTGCCCACTGCCCTGTCTCACCTCGGCTATACGATGTGTCACTAAGGTTCCCAGGCATCTACACTGCTGCTGCTTGTCTGTGCCCCCTGCCACGTCTCACTTCGACTACACGATCGACGCATGCTCCCGTGATGTATTCACTGCTGCGACTTGACTGTGCCCACTGCCGCATCTCACCGCGACTACACGATGGCTGACGTACGCATTATAGGTATCGTCACAGCTGCTGCTTGACTGTGCCCGCTGCCACATCTCACATCGACTTCACGATATCTGATGCACGCTCCCCTGGTGTCCTCACTCGTGCTGCTTGACTGTGCCTACTGCCACCTTTCACTTCGACTACACGATCTCTTACGCACGCTTGGCAGGTGTCCTGACTGCTGCTGCTTCATTGTTCCCACTGCTACGTCTCACCTCGGCTATACGATGTGTGACGAACGTTCATGTGTGTCTCACTTCTGCTGCTTGACTGTGCCCGCTGCCACGTCTCACTTCGACAACATGACGTCTGTCGCACGCTACCCCGGTGCCCTGACTGCCGGTACTTGAGAGTACCTACTGCCACCTCTAACTTCGACTGCACGACGCCTTACGCACGCTTCGCAGGTTTCCTCACTGCTGCTGCTTGAGTTTGCCCACTGCCACCTCTCACCTCGGTTATACGACATCTGACGCATGCTTCCCTGGTATCCTCACTGCTGCTCCTTGACTGTGTCCGCTGCCACGTCTCATCTCGACTACACGATGGCTGACGCACGCGTCCCAGGTGTCCTCACTGCTGCGGCTTGACTGTGCCCGCTGCAATGTCTGACTTCGCTACACGATGTCTGACGCACGCTGCCCAGGTGTCCTCACTGCTGCTGCCTGACTGCGCCCGCTGCCACGTTTCACCTTGACTGCATGATTGCTGACAAACTCTGCCCAGTTGTCCTCACTGCTGCTGCTTCTCTGTGCCCGCTGCCACGTCTCACTTCGACTATACAATGTCTGACGCACGCTGTCCAGGTGTCCTCACTGCTGCTGCTTGACTGTGCCGACTGTCTCCTCTCACTACAAATACACGATGTCTGACGCACGCTCAACACACTGTCCTCATTGCTGCTGTTCGTCTGAGCTCGCTGCCACGTCTAACTTCGACTGCACGATGTTTAACGCGCGCTGTCTAGGTGTCCTCACTGCTTCTGCTTGGCGGTGCGCGCTGCCACGTCTGACTTCGACTACACCATGTCTGACGAACGGTCCCCAGCTGTCCTAACCTCTGCTGCTAGACTGTGCCCTCTGCCACGTCTGACTTCGACCTCACGATGTCTGACGCACGCTTCCTAGGGGTGCTCACTCCTACTGCTTGAATGTGCCCGCAGCCACGTATGACAGCCACTACACGAAGTATGACGCACTTTGCCCAGCTGTCCTCACTGCTGCTGCTTCACTGTGCCCGCTTCACCGTGTGATTTCAACAACACGATTCCTGATGCACGCTCCCAAGAAGTCCTCACTCCGGCTGCTTGTCTGTGCCCACTGCCACGTCTCACCTCGTTTATACGATATCTGACGTCGGCACCCCTGGTGTCCTCACTGCTCCGGCATGACTGCTCCGGCATGACATCGCCTACACGATTACTGACGCATGCATCCCGGTGTCCTCACTGCTGCTGCTTGACAGTGCCCGCTGCCACGTCTCACTTGGATTACACGTTGTCTGACGCACGGTCCCCGGGCCTCCTCAATGTTTCTACTTTACTGTGCCCGCTGCCAGGTCTCACTTCGACTACACAATGGGTCACGCACGCTGACCAGGTGTCCTCACTGCTGCTGCTTGACTGTGCCCGCTGCCACGTCTCAACTCGACAACAAAATGGCTCCCGTCTCACTTCGATTACACGACATCTGACGCAGCTGCCCAGGTGTCCTCACTCCGGCTGCGCTTCTGTGCACGCTGCCACTTCTGACTTCGACTACACAATGTCTGACAAACACTGCCCAGGTGTCCTCACTCTTGATGCTTCACTGTGCCCGCAGCCACGTCTCACTTCGACTACACTAAGTCTGACGCCTGCTGCCCAGGTGTCCTACCTGCTGCTGCTTCACTGTGCCCGCTGCCGCGTCTGATTTCAACTACACGATGTCTGACGCAGCTCCCCAGGTGTCCTCGTTCCGGCTGCTTGACTGTGCCCGCTGCCACGTCTGACTTCGTCTAAACGATGTCTGAAGCACGCTCCCCAGGTTTCCTCACTCCTGCTGCTTGACTGTGCCCCCTGCTGCCAGGTTTGACTTCGACTACATGATGTCTGACGCATGCTCCCCAGGTGTCCTTACTGCTGCTCCTTGACTGCGTCAGCTGCCACATCTCGCCTCGACTACACGATGGCTGACGCAACATCCCTAGGTGTCTTCACTTCTGCTGCTTGGCTGAACCGGTGCCATGCCACACTTCGAAAACACAACGTGTGACGCACGCTACCCCGGTGTCCTGACTGCTGCTACTTGACTTTTCCTACTGCCACCTCTCACTTCGACTACACCATGTCTTACGCACGCTTCGCAGGCGTCCTGACTGCTACTGCTTGGCTGTGTCCACTGCCACGTTTCTCCTCGGCTATTCGATGCGTGACGAACGTTCCCAGGTGTCCTCAAAGCTGCTGCATGACTGCGCGCTGCCACGTCTCACCTCGGCTATACAATGTGTGATGAACGTTCCCAGCTGTCCTCAGTACAGCTGGTTGTCTGTGCCCGCTGCCACTTCTCACCTCGACTACGCGATGGCTGATGCACGCTGCCCAAGTGGCCTCACTGCTGCTGCTTGATTTGCCCGCTGCCAAGTCTGACCTCGGTTATAAAATATCTGACGCATGTTCCCCTGGTGTCATCACTCTCAGACTAAGCCCTCTGCCACGTATCACTGCGTCTACACAATGGCTGTCGCAACAACCCCAGGTGTCCTCACTGTTGCAGCTGTGCTGTGCCCGCTGCCACGTGCCACTTCGACAACACCGCCTCTGACGCACGCTACCCCGGTGCTCCGACAGCTGCTGCTTGATGTGACTCATGTCACCTCTATCGTCGACTACACGATGTCTGACGCACGCTCCGCAGGTGTCCTCATTTCTGTTGCTTGATTGTGCCCACTGCCACGTCTCACCTCGGCTATACGATGTTTGACGAACTTTCCCAGGTATCCGCAATGCTGCTGCTTGACTGTGCCCGCTGCCACGTCTCACATCGACAACACGATGGCTGACGCACACTACCCACGTGCCCTCACCGCTGTTGCGTGATTTGCCCGCTGCAACGTGTAACCTCGGTTACACGATATCTGACGCATGCTCCCCTGGTGTCCTCACTGCTGCTGCTTCATTGCCCTTGCTGCCACGTCTCACCTAATCTTTACGATATCTGACGTATTCATCCCTGGTGTCCTCACTGCTGCTGTTTGACTGTGCCCGCTACCACGTCTCACCTCGACTACACGATATGTGATGTACGCTGCCTATGTGTCCTCACCGCTGCTGCTGACTGTGCCCGCTGCCACGTCTCACCTCGGCTATACGATGTCTTATGCATGCTCCCCAGCTGTCCTCACTGCTGCTACTTGGCTGTGCCCGCTGCCGCGTCTCACCTCGGCTACACGATGGCTGACGCACGCATCCCAGGTGTCCTCACTGCTGCACCTTGACTGAGCGCGCTGCAATGTCTGACTTCATCTACAGGATGTCTGACTCACGCTGCCCAGGTGTCGTCACTGCTGCTGCTTCACTGTGCTCGCTGCCACGTCTCACCTCGGCTACACGACGGCTGACGCAACATCCCTAGGCGCCCTCACTGCTGGTGCTTGACTGCGCCCGCTGCCACGTCTCACTGCCACGTCACGTCACGTATGCACGCTCCCCAAGTTTCCTTACTGTTGCTACTTGACTGTGCGTGCAGCCACGTCTCACCTCTACTACAGTATGGCTGACGCACGCAGCCCAGGTGTCCTCTCTGCTGCTGCTTCAGTGTTCCCGCTGCCACTTCTCACCTCGACTACACGATTACTTTCGCACGCAACCCAGGTGTCCTCCCTCCTGCTACTTGATTGTGCCCACTGCCACGACTGAATTCTACTACATGAAGTCTGCGAAAACTCCCCGGGAGTCCTCAATGCTGCTGCTTGATTGTGCCCACTGCCCCGTCTCACCTCGGCTATACGATGTGCGACGAAGGTTCCCAGGTATCTACACTGCTGCTGCTTGACTGTGCCCCCTGCCACGTCTCACTTCGACTACACAATGTCGATGAATGCTCCCATGGTGTATTCACTACTGCGACTTGACTGTGCCCACTGCCGCGTCTCACCGCGACTACACGATGGCTGACGTACGCATCGTAGGTATCGTCACAGCTGCTGCTTGACTGTGCCCGCTGCCACATCTCACATCGACTTCACGATATCTGATGCACGCTGCTCAGGTGTCCTCACTGCTGCTGCTTGCTGTGCCCGCCCCACGTCTCACCTCAACTATACGATGTCTTACGCACGCTACCCAGGTGTCCTCACTGCCGCTGCTTGACTGTGCGTGCTGTCACGTCTCGCTTCGACTGCACGATGTCTGACGCAGGCTCCACAGGTGTGCTCACTGCTGCTGCTTCATTGTGCCCACTGCTACGTCTCACCTCGGCTATACGATGTGTGACGAACGTTTATGGGTGTCCTCACTTCTGCTGCTTGACTGTGCCCGCTGCCACGTCTCACTTCGACAAGATGACGTCTGACGCACGCTACCCCGGTGCCCTGACTGCCGGTACTTGAGAGTCCTACTGCCACCTCTAACTTCGACTGCGCGACGCCTTACGCATGCTTCGCAGGTTTCCTCACTGCTGCTGCTTGAGTTTGCCCACTGCCACCTCTCACCTCGGTTATACGATATCTGACGCATGCTTCCCTGCTATCCTCACTGCTGCTCCTTGACTGTGTCCGCTGCCACGTCTCACCTCGACTACACGATGGCTGACGCACGCGTCCCAGGTGTCCTCACTGCTGTTGCGTGATTTGCCCGCTGCAACGTGTAACCTCGATTACACGATATCTGACGCATGCTCCCCTGGTGTCCTCACTGCTGCTGCTTCATTGTCCTTGCTGCCACGTCTCACCTAATCTTTACGATATCTGACGTATGCATCCCTGGTGTCCTCACTGCTGCTGTTTGACTGTGCCCGCTACCACGTCTCACCTCGACTACACGATATGTGATGTACGCTGCCTATGTGTCCTCACCGCTGCTGCTTGACTGTGCCCGCTGCCACGTCTCACCTCGGCTATACGGGGCCTTGCGCACGCTGCCCGGATGTCCTCACTGCAGCTGCTTGACTGTGCCCACTGCCACGTCTCACTTCAACTTGACGATGTCTGATGCATGCTCCCCAGGTATCCTCACTGCCGCGGCTTGGCTGCGCCCGCTGCAACGTCTCACCTCCGCTATACAATGTCTGACGCACGCTCCCCAAGTGTCCTCACTGCTGCTGTTTGAATGTGCCCACTGCCATGTCTCACCTCGACTACACAATGGCTGACGCACGCTGTCCAGGTGCCCTCACTGCTGCGGCTTAACTTTGCCCGCTAGCGCGTCTCACCTAATTTATACGCTATCTGACGTATGCACTCATGGTGTCCTCACTGCTGCTCTTTGACTGCCCTCTACCACGTCTCACCTCGACTACACAATGGCTGACGTGCGCTGAATAGGTGTTCTCACTGCTGCTGCTAACTCTGCCCGCTGCCACGTCTGACCTAGATTACACAATGACTGACGCGCGCTCACCAGGTGTCCTCACTGCTGCATGACTGTGCCCGCTGCCACGTCTCACCTCGGCTATACGATGTATGACGCACGCTAGCCAGGTGTCCTCACTACTTCTGCTTCACTGCGCCTACTGCCACGTCTAGCTTCGACTACGCGACTTCTGACAGACGCTCCGCAGGTGTCCTCACTGCTGCTGTTTCACTGTGCCCGCTGCCACTTCTCAAATGGACTACACGATGGCTGACGCACGCTGCCCAGGTGTCCTCACTGCAGCTGCTTGAATGGGGCTGCTGGCACGTCTCACTTCGATTACACGATGTCTGACGCACGGTCCCCGGGTGTCCTCACAGTTTCTACTTGACTGTGCCCGCTACCAAGTCTTACTTCGAATACACAATGTCTGACGCACGCTCCCCAGTTGTCCTCACACCTGGTATTTGACTGTGCCCGCTACCACGTCTGAATTCCACTACACGATGTCTCACGCACGCTGCCCAGATGTCCACCCTGCTGCCGTTTCAATGGGCCCGCTGTAACGTCTGATTTCAACAACACGATGTCTGACGCAGCTCCCCAGGTGTCCTCACTCCTGCTGCTTGACTGTGCCCACTGCCACGTGTGACTTCGACTACACGATGTCTGACGCGTGCTCCCCAGGTGTCTTCAATGCTGCGGCTTGACTGTACCCGCTGCCACGTCTCACCTCGACTACACGATGTCTGATGCACGCTGCACAGGTGTCCTCACTACTGCTCCTTCACTGTACCCGCTACCACGTCTCACCTCGACGGCACGATGGCTGATGCAACAACCCAAGGTGTCCTCAGTGCTGCTGCTTGACTGTGCCCGCTGCCACGTCTCCCTTCGACAACATGACGTCTGACGCACGCTCCGCAGGTGTCCTCACTGCTGCTGCTTGACTGTGCCCACTGCCACGTCTCGCTTCGACTACGTTATGTCTGACACACGCTCCGCAGGTGTCCTCACTGCTGCTGCTTGACTGTGCCCACTGCCATGTCTCACTTCGATTACACGATGCCTGACGCACGCTCCCAAGGTGTCCTAACTCCTGCTGCTTGACTGTGCCCGCTGCCACCTTTGACTTCGACTACGCGACGTCTCACGTGCTCTACCAAAGTGTCTTCACTGCTGCCACTTGACTGTGCCGGCTGCCGCGTCTCACCTCGACCATACGATGTCTGACGCACGCTGCCCAGCTGTCTTCACTGCTACTCCTTGACTGTGCCCGATACCACATCTCACCTCGTCTACTCAATGGCCGACGCACGCTGACGAGGTGTCCTCACCGCTGCTGCATGACTGTGCCCGCTGTCACGTCTTACTTAGACTACACGATGTCTGCTGCACGCTGCCCAAGTGTCCTCAATGCTGCTGCTTGACTGCCCGCTACCACGTCTCACCTTGACTACACAATGGCTGACGCACACTGACCAGGTGTCCTCACTGCCGATGCTTGACTGTGCCCGCTGCCACGTCTTATTTCAGCTACACGATATCTGACGCATGCTCACAAGGTATCGTCACTGCCGCGGCTTGACTGTGCCCGCTGCAACATCTCACCTCCACTATGCGATGTCTGACGCACGCTCCCCAAGTGTCCTCACTGCTGCTGTTTGAATGTGCCCACTGCCATGTCTCACCTCGACTACACATTGGCTGACACACGCTGCCCAGGTGCCCTCACTGCAGCTGCTTGACTGTGCCCGCTGCCAAGTCTAACCTAATTTATACGATATCTGACATATGTACCCGTGGTGTCCTCACTGCTGCTGTTAGACTGTGCCCGCTACCACGTCTCACCTCGAATACACAATGGCTGACGTACGCTAAATAGTTGTGCTCACTGCTGCCGCTTACTCTGCCCGCTGCCATGTCTCACCTCGATTACACAATGGCTGACGCACACTCACCAGGTGTCCTCACTGCTGCTGCTTGACTGTGCCCTCTGCCACGTCTCACCTCGGCTATACGATGTATGACGCACGCTCCCCAGGTGTTCTCACTACTTCTGCTTGACTGCGCCTACTGCCACGTCTCGCTTGGACTACGCGATGTCTGACAGACGCACCGCATGTGTCCTCACTGCTGCTTGACTGGGCCTGCTGCCACGTCTCACGTCGAATACACGATGGCTGACGCACGGTCCCCAGGTGTCCTCACTGTTTCTACTTGACTGTGTCCGCTACGAAGTCTTACTTCCAATACACGATGTCTGACGCACGTTCCCCAGTTGTCCTCACTCCTGGTATTTGACTGTTCGCACTACAACGTCAGAATTCCACTACACGATGTCTGACGCATGCTCTCTGGGTGTCCTCACTGTTTCTGCTTAGCTGTGCCCTCTGCCACGTCTCCCTTCGACTACACGATGTCTAACGCACGGTCGCCATGTGTCCTCAATCCTGCTGCTAGACTGCGCCAGTTCCCGAGTCTGACTTTGACTACACGATGTCTGACGCATGCTCCCCTGGTGTCCTCACTCCTGCTCCTTGACTGTTCCCGTTGCCACGTCTGAATTCCCCTAAACGAAGTCTGACGCACGCTGCCCACGTGTCCACCCTGCTGCCGTTTCACTGGCCCCGCTGCCACGTCTCGCTTCTACTACACGATGTCTGACGGACGCTCCCTGGGTGTCCTCGCTGTTTCTGCTTGGCTGTGCCCGCTGCCACGTCCCCCTTCGACTACAGGATGTCTAACGCACGATCGCCATGTGTCC
Organism: Dermacentor variabilis; assembly: GCF_050947875.1. Taxonomy (NCBI): domain Eukaryota; kingdom Metazoa; phylum Arthropoda; class Arachnida; order Ixodida; family Ixodidae; genus Dermacentor; species Dermacentor variabilis. The sequence goes on from NW_027460379.1 coordinate 1,637,271, forward strand.
TCACTCCTGCTGCTAGACTGTGCCCGTTCCCAAGTCTGACTTCGACTACAGGATGTCTGACGCACGCTCCCCTTGTTTCCTCACTCCTGCTCCTTGACTGTGCCCGTTGCCACGTCTGAATTCCATTACACGAAGTCCGACGCACGCTGCCCAGGTGTCCACCCTGCTGCCGTTTCACTGGGCCAGCTGCAACGTCTGATTTCAACAACACGATCTCTGACGCAGCTCCCCAGGTGTCCTCACTCCGGCTGCTCGACTGTGCCCCTGTCACGTCTGACTTCGAATATATGATGTCTTACGCATGCTCCTCAGGTGTCCTCACTCCTGCTGCTTCACTGTGCCCGCTGGCACGTCTCAACTCGACTACACGATGGCTGACGCAACATCACAAGGTGTCCTCCCTGCTGCTGATTGACTGCCCGCTGCCACTTCTCACTTCGACAACAACACATCGGACGCACGCTACCCCGGTGTCCTGACTGCTCCTACTTCACAGTACCTACTGCCACCTCTCACTTCGACTACACGATGCCTTACGCACAAGGCAGAAAGCTGGGCTAGCTGGTGTGTCATCATTATTCAAAAGACTGAACGCTGAACATCAACTTGTTTTTACTGCGAGCGAAGGTACATATATGCATTTCGCTGGTGCATGCGCACACAGTGTTTAAAGAGTACGATCACATTCTAATCAAAATGTGGCACTCTGTTCTTTAAGTACATTTTTTTCTTTTTTGGACAAGGCAAGTGAAACCGTGCTGACACAGTTATCACCTTCCCTGTGAATGTGATATGCCTCACAAATCTCGCGCCCTTACCTTGTGCCTCCCCTACAAAGCACACACGTGGTGTCAAACGCCGGCACGCACCCGCATCGCTTACAGTGTATGACCATATGGCCGCCCACCTCTAATGAATCTACCAGCGTTCGGTGCTCTCTTAGCCGTTCATTTAGGCAGCGTTCAGTCTGCCCCACGTAGCATCTACCGCATGAGAGAGGTATGCGGTATACGACCCCAACAATGCAGGGTACAAACTTGCATGCATGTTTAATGGCGTACACTGGTTTTTTCTTCTCGTTTACGGCTTTGCACATGTGCACCAGCTTTTCGGGGGCAGTGAACATCACGTCCACGGCACTTCTCTCCAACTTTTCTCAGCCGGTGCGATAGCTGGTGCACGTACGGTATGGCTGTACGTTTCAGCTTCTTGCAGCTTTTTTCGGCTGCTACGCCAGGGCGTCCACCTGCTCTGATTTCCTTCAGGAGGCATTCCGCCAAAGCCGTCTCAATATCTTTCGGAACACCGGCGTTCTGCCACTGGAGCACTTGCATCTGCAAGCTAACCTCAATTTTATGGTGGTAGGAATTTTCGAGAGCCCCACGTAGGCAATTTTTTGCAATGCCCCTGTTAACCAATTTTGAGTGAGCCGAATTATATGCTAGAATTTCCTTTTTTTGTGTGAGGCTGGTAAGACCAGCAGATGTGCCCTGTGCCAAAGTACAAACACAGCTCGAGGAATTGGAGACATCCGTTCATCGGCACTTCATGCGTGAACCCTAATTTGCCAGAAGAATCACCGAAAATTTCTAAAACACTTTTTACAACCTGTGGTTTGTCGCTCTCGTTTTCAACATTCACAAACACAATAAAATCATCGACATATCTAAAACACCTCACAACACGTTTTTCATGTTTTATGCACGCTGCCACGCGCTTGTCAAATTGGCCTAAAAATTTCACTAGGTATAGGAGCTATGCAGGAGCCTATGCAAATACCATCTTTCTGCACGAACAACTTATCGTTAAAACAAATGTAGGTGGAAGAGAGGTAGCACTCAACTAGTGCTACCAAGTCGTTTACGGAAACCCCGCAACTATTTTGGAACTGGACAGCCCCCCAGTTTTCAATCGGCTCTTTTACTGCGTCTAACAACTCTGTTTCGGGAATGGAATAAAAGAGCTCCTCAATATCAACTGAAAAGGCAAAATTGGCTCGTGAAGCACCATCTTGCTCACCCAAAAATTCAATCACATCCTTCGAGTTGCTCACACTAAAAGGACTTTCTACGTCTATTTGGCTAAGATGCGTTTGTATGTATTTTGATACGAGACTTTGCCAGGCTTCTTTCTCGGATACAATTGCTCTGAGAGGGATGCCTTCCTTGTGGGTTCTTGCAGAAAAAAATACGTTAAGCCCCAGCATATTCACAGCTTTTACAGACTTCTGTAGTCCTGTCAAATTGATCTGTTCACACAGTTTTAGTGCCTCTGACTTTACTTTGCTGCCAGATCTTTCCAAGGGAACAAAATTCTTTTCAATAGCCTGTTTAGCCTTTTCATGCGCAAGTCCAGTCGTCTTCTCGGTCTTAGTCTTTTGAATATTGTCTTACGCACGCTTCGCAGGTTTCCTCACTACTGCTGCTTGAGTGTGCCCACTGCCACCTTTCACCTCGGCAATACGATATGTGATGAACGTTCCCAGGTGTCCTCACTGCTGCTGCTTGACTGTGCCTGATGCTACCTCTCACGACGACTACACGATGTATCACGCACGATCCACAGGTGTCGTCATTTCTGCTGCTTGATTGTGCCCACTGCCACGTCTAACCTCGGCTTACGATGGGTGACGAACTTTCCCAGGTATCCTCAGTGCTGCTGCTTGACTGTGCCCGCTGCAACGTCTAACCTCGGTTACACGGTATCTAACGCATGCTCCCCTGGTGTCCTCACTGCTGCTGCTTCACTGTCCTTGCTGCCACGTCTCACCTTATTTATACGATATCTGACGTATGCACCCCTGGTGTCCTCACTGCTGCTGTTTGACTGTGCCCGCTACCACGTCTCACTTCGACTACACGATATCTGATGTACGCTGCCAAGGTTTCCTCACCGCTGCTGCTTGACTGTGCCCGGTGCCACATCTCTCCTCGGCTATACAATGACTTGCGCACGCTGTCCAGGTGTCCTCACTGCAGCTGCTTGACTGTGCCCGCTGCCACGTCTCACTACAACTACACGATGTCTGACGCATGCTCCCAAGGTGCCCTCACTGCTGCTGCTTGACTGTGCCCGCTGTCACGTCTCACCTTATTTATACGATACCTGACGTATGCACCCCTGGTGTCCTCACTGCTGCTTTTTGACTGTGCCCGCTACCACGTCTCACCTCGACTACACAATTGCTGACGCACGCTGAATAGGTGTCCTCACTGCTGCTGCTTGACTGTACCCGCTGCCACGTCTTACTTCGGCTATACGATGTCTGACTCACGCTGCCCTGGTGTCCTGACTGCGGCTGCTTCAATATGCCCGCTGCCACGTCTCACTTCGACTACACGATGTCTGACGCACTGCGCAGGAGTCCTCACTGCTGCTGCTTGAGTGTGCCCGCTGCCACAACTCACTTCGATTACACGATGTCTGACGCATGCTCACCAGGGGTCCTCACTGCTGCTGCTTGATTCTGCCCGCTGCCACGTTTGATTTCAACTACACGATGTGTGACGCATGCTGCCCAGGAGTCCTCACTCTGCTTCTTGACTGCCCCGGCTACCACATCTTACCTCGACTATTCAATGGCCGACGCCCACTGACCAGGTGTCCTCACTGCTGCTGCTTGATTGTGCCTGCTGCCACGTCTCGCTTGGACTACGCGATGTCTGACGCACGCTCCGCAGGTGTCCTCACTGCTGCCGCTTGACTGTGCCCACTGCCACGTCTCACCTCGACTGCACGATACCTGACGCACGCATCTCAGGTGTCCTCACTGCTGTTGCTTGACTGTGCCCGCTGCCACGTTTGACTTCGACTACACGATGTCTGACGGATGCGCTTAAGGTGTCTTCACTGCTGCGACTTGACTGTGCCCGCTGCCGAGTCTCACCTCGACCCCACGATATCTGAAGCACGCTGCCCATGTGTACTTTCGGCTACTCCTTAACTGTGCCCGCTACCACATCTCACCTCGACTACTCAATGGTCGACGCACAATGACAAAGTGTCCTCACTACTGCTGGATGACTGTGACCGCTGTCACGTCTTACTTCGACTACACGATGTCTGACGCACGCTCCTCATGTGTTCTCACTGCTGCTACATGATTGTGCCTGCTGCCACCTATCACTTCGACTAAACGATGTCTGGCGCTCGCATCCTATATGTCCTCCCTGCTGCTGCTTGACTGTGCCCGCTACCACGTCTCTCTTCGGCTACGCGATTTCTGATGGACGCTTCCCAAGGGTCCTCAGTGCTGCTGCTTGACTGCCCGCTACCACGTCTCACCTCGACTAAACAATGACTGACGCACGCTCACCAGGTGTCCTCACTGTCGCTGCTTGACTGTGCCCGCTGCCACATCTCACCTAGGCTATACGATGGCTGACGCACGCTGCCTGTGTCCTCATTGCTGCTACTTGACTGTGCGCGCTGCCACGTCTCACATCGACTACGCGAAGTGTGACGGACGTTGCCCGGCTGTCATCACCTGTGCTGCTTGACTGCGCCCGCTGCCGCGTCTCACCTCGCTTATATGATATCTGACGACTGCACCCCTGGTGTCCTCACTGCTGAGGCTTGACTATGCCCGCTGCCACATCTCACCTCCACTACGCGATTACTGACGCATGCATCCCAGGTGTCCTCACTGCTGCTGCTTGACTGTGCCCGCTGCCACGTCTCACTTCGATTGCACGCTGCCTGACGCACGGTGCCCGAGTGTCCTCACTTCTACTTGACTGTGCCCGCTGCCACCTCTCACATCCTTTATATGATATGTGACAACTGCACCCCTGGTGTCCTCACTAGTGCGGCTTGACTATGCCCGCTGCCACGTCTCACCTCGACTACACGATTACTGGCGCACGCTGACCAGGTGTCCTCACTGCTGCTCCTTGACTGTGCCCGCTGCCACGCCTCACCTCGACGACACAATGGCTGACGCAGGCTGACCAGGTGTCCTCACTCCTGCTGCTTGAATGTGCCCGCGGCCACGTCTAACTTCGACTACACGATATATGAAGCACACTGCCCAGGTGTCCTCACTGCTGCAGATTGACTGTGACCGCTGCCACGTCTCATCTCGGCTATACGATGTCTGACGCAGGCTGCCCAGCTGTCCTCACTACTCCTGCTTGGCTGTGCCTACTGCCAGGTCTCGCTTCGACTACGCGATGTCTGGCGGACGCTCCACAGGCGTCCACACTGCTGCTGCTTGACTGCGCCCGCTGCCACGTTTGACTTCGACTACACGATGTCTGACGGATGCGCTCAAGGTGTCTTCACTGCTGCGACTTGACTGTGCCCGCTGCCGCGTCTCACCTCGACCCCACGATGTCTGAAGCACGCTGCCCAGGTGGCCTTTCGGCTACTCCTTAACTGTGCCCGCTACCACATCTCACCTCGACTACTCAATGGTCGACGCACAATGACAAAGTGTCCTCACTACTGCTGGATGACTGTGACCGCTGTCACGTCTTACTTCGACTACACGATGTCTGACGCACGCTCATGTGTTCTCACTGCTGCTACATGATTGTGCCTGTTGCCACCTATCCCTTCGACTAAACGATGTCTGGCGCTCGCATCCTATATGTCCTCCCTGCTGCTGCTTGACTGTGCCCGCTACCACGTCTCTCTTCGACTACGCAATATCTGATGGACGCTTCCCAAGGGTCCTCAGTGCTGCTGCTTGACTGCCCGCTACCACGTCTCACCTCGAGTAAACAATGACTGACGCACGCTCACCAGGTGTCCTCACTGTCGCTGCTTGACTGTGCCCGCTGCCACATCTCACCTAGGCTATACGATGGCTGACGCACGCTGCCTATGTGTCCTCATTGCTGCTGCTTGACTGTGCGCGCTGCCACGTCTCACTTCGACTACGCGAAGTGTGACGGACGTTGCCCGGCTGTCATCACCTGTGCTGCTTGACTGCGCCCGCTGCCGCGTCTCACCTCGCTTATATGATATCTGACGACTGCACCCCTGGTGTCCTCACTGCTGAGGCTTGACTATGCCCGCTGCCACATCTCACCTCCACTACGCGATTACTGACGCATGCATCCCAGGTGTCCACACTGCTGCTGCTTGACTGTGCCCGCTGCCACGTCTCACTTCGATTGCACGCTGCCTGACGCACGGTGCCCGAGTGTCCTCACTTCTACTTGACTGTGCCCGCTGCCACCTCTCACATCCTTTATATGATATGTGACAACTGCACCCCTGGTGTCCTCACTAGTGCGGCTTGACTATGCCCGCTGCCACGTCTCACCTCGACTACACGATTACTGGCGCACGCTGACCAGGTGTCCTCACTGCTGCTGCTTGACTGTGCCCGCTGCCACGCCTCACCTCGACAACACAATGGCTGACGCAGGCTGACCAGGTGTCCTCACTCCTGATGCTTGAATATGCCCGCGGCCACGTCTAACTTCGACTACACGATATATGAAGCACACTGCCCAGGTGTCCTCACTGCTGCAGATTGACTGTGACCGCTGCCACGGCTCAAATTCACTACACGGTGGCGGACGCACGCTGCCCAGGTATCCTCACTGTTGCTGCTTGACTGTGCCCGCTGCTACGTCTCACTTCGACTACACGATATCTGAAGCACACTGCCCCGGTGTCCTCATTGCTGCTGTTTGGCTGTGCCCGCTGCCACGTTCGACTTCGACTACAGGATGTCTGAGGCATACTTCCAAAGTGTCTTCACTGCTGCGACTTGTCTGTCCCGCTTCCGCGTCTCACTTCGACTACACGATGGCTGACGCACACTGCCCAGGTGTCTTCACTGCTGCTCCATGACTGTGCCCGCTACCACATCTCACCTCGACTACTCAATGGCCGACGCATGCTGACCAGGCTTCCTCACTGCTGCTGCATGACTGTGCCCGCTGTCACATCTTACTTCGACTAACGATGTCTGACGCGCACTCCCCATGTGTCCTCACTGCTGCTACATGACTGTGCCTGCTGGCACCTATCAATCCGACTACACGATGTGGGGTGCACGCTCCCCGGCTGTCATCACCTCTGCTGCTTGACTGTGCCCGCTGCCACGTCTCACCTCATTTATATGATATCTACCGCCCGTTACCGCGTCTCACTTCGGCTACACGATATCTGGTGCACGCGGCCGAGGTGTCCTTACTGCTGCTGCTTGCCTGTTCCCGCTGCCATCTATCACCTCGGCTATACGATGTCTTACCCATGCTGCCCAGGTGCAATCACTGCTGCTGCTTGACTGTGCCCGCTGCCATGCCTCACCTCGTTTATACGATATCTGGCGTATGCACCCCTGGTGTCCTCACTGCTGCTATTTCACTTTGCCCGTTACCACGTTTGACTTCGACTGCACAATGTCTGACGCATGCTCTCATGGTGTCTTCACTGCTGCACTTGACTATGACCGCTGCCGCGTCTCACCTCGACTACACGATGGCGGATGCACGCATCCAAGGTATCCTCACTGCCGCTGCTTGACTGTACCTGCTGTCACGTCTCGCTTCAACTACACGATGTCTGATGCACGCTCCATAGGTGTCCTCACTGCTGCCTACTGTATGACTGTGCCCCCTGCCACGTCTGAAATCGACTATAAGATTGCTGACTCACGCTGCCCCGGGGCCCTCACTGCTGCTGCTTGACTGTGCCCGCTGCCACGTCTCACATCGATTACACGCTGTCTGACGCACGGTCCCCGGGTGTCCTCACTGTTTCTACTTGAGTGTGCGCGCTGCCACGTCTCACCTCGTTTATATATCTGACGAGTGCACCCCTAGTGTCGTCACTGCTGCGGCTTGACTATGCCCACTGCCACGTCTCACCTCGGCTACAAGATTACTGACGCACGCTGACCAGGTGTCCCTACTGCTGATGCTTGAATGTGCGCGGCCACGTCTCACTTCGACTACATGATATTTGAAGCACACTGCCCAGCTGTCCTCACTGCTGCTGCTGGAGTGTGACCGCTGCCACGTCTCAGCACGGCCATACGATGTCTGGCGCACGCCGTCCAGCTGTCCTCACTACTGCTGCTTGGCTGTGCCTCCTGCCACATCTCGCTTCGAATACACGATGTCTGACTCACGCTCCGCAGCTGCATTTAGTGCTGTTGCTTGACTGTGCCCGCTGGCAGGTCTCACTTCGGCTACACGATATCTGGTGCACGCTGCCAAGGTGTCCTCACTGCTGCTGCTTGACTGTGCCGGCTGCCATCTCTCACCTCGGCTATACGATGTCTTAGCACGCTGCCCAGGTGCCCTCACTGCTGCTGCTTGATTGTGCCCGCTGCGATGTCTCACCTCGGTTATACGATATCTGACGTATGCACCCCTGGTTTCCTCACTGCTGCTATTTGACTGTGCCCGTTGTCACGTTTGACTTCGACTATTCACTGCTGCGACATGACTGTGCCCGCTGCCACGTCTCACATCGACTACACGATATCTGATGCATGCTACCCAGATGTCCTCACTGCCGCTGCTTGACTGCACCTGCTGTCACGTCTCGCTTGAACTACACAATGTATACACACGCTCCATAGGTGTCCTCACTGCTTCCTGCTGCTTGACTGTGCCCCTTGCCACGTGTGAAATCGACTACACGATGGCTGACGCACGCTGCTCAGGTGTCTTCACTGCTGCTGCTTGACTCTGCCCGCTCGCACGTTTGAGTTCGACTACACGATGGTGCCCTCACTGCTCTTGCTTAACTGTACCGCTGCCACGTCTGAATTCGTCAACACGTCGTCTGACGCACGCTATCGCGGTGTCCTCACTGCTGCTGCTTGACTATGCCCGCAAACACGTCTCACTTCGATTACACGACGTCTGACGCACGCTGCCTAGGTGTCCTCTCTGATGACGCGCTGCCAGGTCTGATTACAACTACACGATGTCTGACCCAGCTACCCAGGTGCCCTCACTCCGGCTGCGCTTCTGTGCCCGCTGCCACGTCTGACTTCGACTACGCGATGTCTCACGCATGCTGCCCAGGTGTCCTCGCTGCTGCTGCTTGACTGTGCCTGCTGCCACGTCTCACCTCGACAACACGATGCATGATGCGCGCTACCCCTGTGTTCTGACTGCTGCTACTTAACTGTGCCCACTGACACCTTTCACTTTGACTACACGATGTCTTACGCACGCTTCGTAGGTGTCCTCACTGCTGCTACTTGCCTGTGCCCGCTTCCACGTCTGAATTCCCCTATATGATGCCTGGGCACGCTCTCCGGGTGTCCTCACTGTTTCTGCTTGACTGCTCGCTACCACGTCTCACCTCGACTATACAATAGCCGACGCAAGCGCAAAAGGTTTCCTCGCCACTTCGGCTTGACTGTGCCCACTGCCATGTCTTACTTCGTCTACACGATGTCTGATGCGCGCTCCGCATGGGTTCTCACTGCTGCTGCTCGACTGTGCCCGCTGCCACGTCTCACTTCGACTACGCGATATCTGATACACGCTGCCCAGGTGTCCTCACTCCTCCTGCTTGACTGTGCCTGCTGTCACGTTTAAATCGATTACACGATGGCTGACACACGCTGCCCAGGTGTCCTCAATGCTGCTGCTTGACTTTGCCCACTGCCATGTCTCACTTCGACTACAGGATGTCTGACGCGCGCTCACCGGATGACCTCACTCTTTCTAATTGACTGTGCCCGCTGCCACGTCTAATTCGACTACACGATGTCTGACGCACGCTATCCTGGTGCCCTCACTCCTGCTCCTTGACTGTGCCCGCTCCCACGTCTGACTTCCAATACACAAAGTCTGACGCACGCTGCCCAGGTGTCCTCCCTGCTGCCGCTTCACTGTGCCCGCTGTCAGTCTACGTTATACGATATATGACGCATGCTTCCCTTGTGTCGTCACTGCTGCGACTTGACTATGCCCATTGCCAGGTCTCACCTCGACTACACGATGTCTGACGCACGCTCCCCGGCTGTCATCACCTCTCCTGCTTGACTGTGCCCGCTGCCATGTCTCAACTTGGTTATAACATGTGTGGCGAACGTTTGCAAGTGTCCTCACTGCTGCTGCTTGACTGTGCCCGCTGCCACGTCTAACCTCGTCTGCACGATGGCTCACTCACGCTGCCCAGGTGCCCTCACTGCTGCTGCTTGACTGTGCGCGCTGCCACGTCTCACCTCGTTTATACGACATCTGACGTCTGCACCCCTGGTGTCCTCACTGCTCCGGCTTGACTATATCCGCTGCCACGTCTCACCTCGACTACACGATGGCTGACGCATGCATCCCAGGTGTCCTCTCTGATGCTGTTTGACTGTGCCCGCTGCCAAGTCTCCCTTCGACTGCACGATATCTGATGTACGCTACCCAGGTGTCCAATTGCAATGCATGCTTACTGAACTGGAGAGGCAAAGCAGAAGAGTGGGTCTAAAAATTAATCTGCAGAAAACTAAAGTAATGCTTAATAGTCTCGGAAGAGAACAGCAGTTTACGATAGGTAGTGAGGCACTAGAAGTGGTAAGGGAATACATCTACTTAGGACAGGTAGTGACTGCGGATCCGCATCATGAGACTGAAATAATCAGAAGAATTAGAATGAGCTGGGGCGCGTTTGGCAGGCATTCTCAGATCATGAACCGCAGGTTGCCATTATCCCTTAAGAGAAAAGTTTATAACAGCATCGTCTTACCAGTACTCACGTACGGGGCAGAAACCTGGAGGCTTACGAAAAGGGTTCTACCTAAATTGAGGACAACGCAACGAGCTATGGAAAGAAGAATGACAGGCGTAACGTTAAGGGATAAGAAAAGAGCTGATTGGGTGAGGGAACAAACGCGAGTTAATGACATCTTAGTTGAAATCAAGAAAAAGAAATGGGCATGGGCAGGACATGTAATGAGGAGGGAAGAGAACCGATGGTCATTAAGGGTTACGGACTGGATCCCAAGGGAAGGGAAGCGTAGCAGGGGGCGGCAGAAAGTTAGGTGGGCGGATGAGGTTAAGAAGTTTGCGGGTATGGCATGGCCACAATTAGTACATCACGGGGGTTATTGGAGAAGTATGGGAGATGCCTTTGCCCTGAAGTGGGCGTAACCAGGCTGATGATGATGATGATTATGATGATGATGCAATACGAGAGTGCGTAGTGAGACATTGATGATCCCCTTGCGTGCACCACTTGTGCACTCAAGGGGACGTAGTACACAACACACAGCCAGACGTGTTCATAGCCTACAAGAAGATTATCACTGTCATTGTTTCATACGGCGCATTGCGTCGTGGCAGATGTGTTGAACTTCAAATTATGGTGCTTATCATGCCAGAACCACAATATGATTATCAGGCATGCCGTGGGCGCGCTGCAGATGAACTTTGACCACTTGGGGTTCTGTACCAAGCACTGAAACCTAAGCACACGAGTGTTGTTGGATTTAGCTATCGTCGAAATTCGCCCGTCGTGGTCACGATCGAACCCGCAATTTCAAGCAATGCCGTTTCCACTAATATACTGTTTCAGGTAGAGAAGTATCGATTTGCTAGGTGGCCGCTCACATAGTGTCTTGACGCTTCAGTGTTTTACTATGGCATTAAATGCACGCCCTGGGTCAGTTCTCCGCAGGGCAAATTTAGACAATGTCTATGTTTAAAAAATATGTCTATTTAAAGAAACTGTGGCCAGGTGTAGCAGTAGCCTTTCCGTTAGTTGAAGAAACGATGCATGCTTTTTGGTGCCGCATTGCTCCTCTCCTGTACTGTGTAGGGGAATTGTTGTTCACTTGCTTCGCGAATGCCTCGGTGACTGAATGGGTGGTGCACCCGGTTCTACCCCATTCTATGCCCTCCTCTCTCTACACCCTCTCTGGACTGCTGCAAGTGAGCACAAAGGCAAGTGCCGCAGCTTGTACAATGCTTTCGCAGGGAGAGGGCATCCCCAAACGAGGTATGCTTTTTGATATCGCCTCTCTTTTCTCCCGTATTCCTAACATGTATTCTCAACCAGATATCTACGCAGCGTGCAAGAGAGTAGTAGCAGCAGCAGCAGCATCGGAAAAGTCCAAGGACGAAGCAAAGAGAGATTCACTATAAAAAGAATACTATATATGATGCCATGAAATGGGGTTGTACTATACAGTGTGGACATTTTTTCAACCGTGGATATATCTTGATATTTTTTGGCAGATAGCACAATTCTAGTCATTGAAGAGGATACATGCAAAGACAGACATTACGCGTACGAGAAATTAAAATTAATAATTGGGTAATTAAAATTGCATTAATGAATTGTTTGATTACTTTGCAGCACATATGGCAAGTTACGACTTGTAAGAAGAGAGTTCACAAGGCACCTCTATTTGGAACAAATTCTCGGATGACAACAGTTTTGCGATATTGATAGTGTGCTATTAAATATGTTGGCATATTTTGTTGTTCAATGCGAAAAACATTCAGTTAAGAAAGTAAATGAAACTGAAATTTTTACCGCAATGAAGTTTGACGGCGCATATCTAGAGACTAGTAAAATTGTCGGAACTCGTTCCAAGTGGATATGCGCCTTGCAAACTCACCACCTGCAATTAGTAAATCGCAATATGTGCTGTAAAGTTATTAGAACTAATTAGGAAAATTCTGTTAATGGTCCCCTCTTCGAGCAATACAGTTCGAGGAATAAAATTGTGTTACCTGTGACAGGCAATTTAAGATTCTGTGTCAGTACAGTCTAAATAATAAAAAAATATCTGTATGAACATTTTTTGATAAATGTTCAAAAACCACGAATGACCTTAAAAAACATGTTTATAGTCAGACACTGCTGGAAAAAAAGGACTACAATCGGATACTGCTTAAGTCTGCAGTGAAATCCCGCCCACGGGCTAATAAACGCCAGCCACGGTTTCTCCGCGAGGCTGCAAATAGGTCGTAATTCAATCTATCCCTGTTACCTAAATTACCCGGTAACCTCAAAAATAATTTTATAATCGCGTAATTTTATACGTTTTCACTCATCTATTACAGTGGAACGATGAAAGCCTAATTCTTTATTTAACTGAAATAAAACACATGTAACGTGAAACCCGGCCAGGAATTCCGTTTACTTGCCTACATTTTACAAGTTTGACAACACTAGCAGAAAATAAAGTTCTTGCGTGCTTTATGTCACAACATCCTCAACTTGACTGTGAGTAGTCTAAATGAATTGAAATGTGTACTTTCGTCATGCCGTACAAAGACAACCGCAGGCCCAGATGGTGTCACGTATGTGATGTTAAAGAACCAAGTCCAGTAGGAAGAATGGCTCTTTTGCAGAGATTTAATGATATCTGGATAAGCGAGACTCTTCCAGATTCATGGAAATTTTCCCGGGTAATTCCAATACTAAAACCAGGAAAGACCCCTTTGTCATGGCTGCTACCGACCCATCAGTCTCACAAGCTGTTTTTACAAACTGATGGAGAAGATGATAGACCAACGACTGCAGTGGTGGTGGGAACACACAAGTATGTTTTCCAATTACATGACCAGCTTTCCACAAAATAGGTGTACAGTGGATTCCGTATTAGACATTGCCACATGCGTCGAACATGAAGGAAGTTGCAAAAATGTAACAGTAGCTGTATTTTTAGACATACACATCCTTGCTGGCGTGTTAGACCTTGGCCTACACGGTCCAGCACTGCGATGAGTATCAAATGTCTTGAAAGACAGAAAAAGATTTATGGAAAAAATCGAAGGAGAGAGTAATTATCACAGCATCACGCAGGGCGTTCCGCAGGGGAGTGTTCTCAGTCCGTTTATATTCAACTGTGTCATGGCAGCCTTGCCACCAGAACTCCCGTCTGGTCTACAGTATTCGCTGTACGCAGATAACATCAGCATATGGGCCTCTCGATATCATATACAAGGCATTCAAAGAACGCTGCAAGAGGGTCTTGATAGTATCGACACATTTTTCAAAGAAAGAGGCATGAGTCTTTCATACGCAAAGACAGCCTTACTTGCTTTCACTAGACGACAGCGGAATAATTTCCAACTTACGCTTAATGGGCAAACTTTGATGTTTATGAAAGAGCATAAATTTCTTGGGGTTATTCTTGACCGCCTGCTAAGATGGGCTTCACACATCCGCGCAATTGAAAAGAATACCAATGCAGTAATAAACGTACTTCGGCGACTCACTGGCGCAACGTGGGGGGGATCAGTCTCTTCTGAGGTTACGCACGCATCCCTAGTGTCCACACTGCTGCTGCTTGACTGTGGCCGCTGCCACGAATAACTTCGATTGCACGATATCTGACGCACGCTGCCCAGGTGTCCTAACTGCAGCGGCTAGACTGTGCCCGCTGCAACGTCTCACTTCGATTACACAATGGCTAACGCACGCTGACCAGATGTCCTCACTGCGGGTGCTTGATTGTGTCCGGTGCCATGTCACACTTCGTCTACACAACGTTTGACACATGATACCCAGGTGTCCTCACTGTTTCTGCTTGACTGTGCCCGCTGCCACGTCTCTCGTCGACTACACCATGTCTGACGAACGGTCCCCAGGTGTCCTAACCTCTGCTGCTAGACTGTGCCCGCTGCCCCGTCTGACTTCGACCACACGATGTCTGACGCACGCTTCCCACGAGTCCTAACTCTTACTGCTTGAATGTGCCCGCAGCCACGTCTGACTGCCACTAAACGACGCCTGACGCATGCTGCCCAGCTGTCCTCACTGGTGCTGCTTTACTGTGCCCGTTGCACCGTCTGATTTCAACAACACGATGCCTGACGCCAGCCACCCAGGTGTCCTCACTACTGCTCCTTGACTGTACCCATTGCCACGTCTCACCACGACTGCACGATGGCTGACGTAACGTCCCTTGGTGTCCTCACTGCTGCTGCTTGACTGTGCCCGCTGCCACGTGTCACTTCGACAACACGACCTCTGACGCATGCTACCCCGGTGCCCTGACTGCTGCTACTTGACTGTGCCTGCTGCCACCTCTCACGTCAAGTACAGGATGTCTGACGCACGCTCCGCAGGTGTACTAATTCCTGCTGTTTGATTGTGCCCACTGCCACGTCTCACCTCGACTACACGATGGCGGACGCACACTGCTCAGGTGCCTCACTGCTGTTGCTTGACTTTGCCCGCTGCTTCGTCTAACCTCGGTTATACGATGTCTGACGCATGCTCCCCTGGTGTTCTCCCTGCTGCAGCTTGACTATGCCCGTGCCACGTCTTACTTCGACAAAACGCTATCTGAAACACACTGCTCAGGTGTCCTCACTGTTGCCGCTTGACGGTGCCCGCTGCCACGACTCACTTCGGCTTTACGATGTCTGACGCACGCTCCCCAAGTGTGCTCACTACAGCTGCTTGACTGTTCTTACTGCCACGTCTGGCCTCGGGTATACGATATCTGACGCATGCTGCCCTGGTGTCCTCACTGCTGTGCCTTGAGTGTGCCCGCTGCAACGTCTCACCTCGACTACACTATCACTAACGCTTGCTACCCAGGTGTCCTCACTGCTGCTGCTTGACTGTGCCCGCTACCACGTCTCTCCTCCACTACACAATGGCTGACGCACGCTCTCCAGGTGTCCTCACTGCTGCTGCTTGACTGTGCCCGCTACCACATCTCACCTCGTCTACACAATGGCCGTAAGCAGGCTGACCAGGTGTCCTCACTCCTGCTGCTTGACTGTGCCCGCTGCCACGTCTTACTTCGACTACACGATGTCGAACGCACGCTCCCTATGTGTTCTCACTGCTGCTATTTGACTGTGCCTGCTTCCACCGATCACTTCGACTACACGATGTCTGACGCACGCTCTGCAGGTTTCCTCACTGCTGGTGCTTGATCGTGCCCACTCCCACGTGTCACCTCGGCTATACGATATTTGGCGCATGCTCCCCTGGTATCCTCACTCCTCCGGCTCGACTGTGCGCTGTTCCACGTTACACCTCCACTACACGATGGCTGACGCACGCATCCTAGGTGGACTCCCAGCTGCTGCTTGACTGTGCGCGCTGCGACGTCTCACTTCGACTACACGACTTCTGATGCGAGCTGCCCAGGTGTACTCCCTGCCGCTGCATGAATGTGCCCGCTGCCACGTCTCACTTCGACTACACGATGTATGACCCACGGTCCGCAGGTGTGCTCACTCCTGCTGCTAGACTGTGCCCGCTGCCACGTCCGACTTCGACTACACGATGTCTCACGCACGCTGCCCAGGTGTCCTCAATGCTGCTCCTTCACTGGGCCCGCTGCCACGTCTGATTACAACTACACGATGTATAGCGCATACTCCCAAGGTGGCTTCACTGATGCGGCTTGACTGTGCCCGCTGCCGCATCTCACCTCGAGTACACGATGTCTAAAGCACGTTGCCCAGGTGTCCTCACTACTGCTACTTGGCTGTGCCCATTGCCACGTCTCAGCTCGACTACACAATGGCTAACGCACGCTAACCAGGTGGCCTCACTATGTCTTCTTGAATGTGCCCGCTACCACGTCTCACTTCCGCTACGTCATGTCTGACGAATGGTCCCCAGGTGTCCTAACCTCTGCTGCTAGACAGTGCCCGATGCCACGTCTGACTTCAACCACACGATGTCTGACGCACGCTTCCCAGGATTCCTCACTCCTACTACTTGAATATGCCCGCTGCCACGTCTGACTGCCACTACTCGAAGTCTGACGCACGGTGCCCAGCCGTCCTAAATGCTGCTGCTTCACTGTGCCCGCTGCAACGTCTGATTTCAACACGATGCCTTACGCATGCTCCCCATGTGTCTTCACTGGTGCGGCTTGATTGTGCCCGCTGCCGTGCCTCACCTCGACTACACGATGACTGATGCACACTGCTAAGGTGTCCTCATGGCAGCTCCTCGAATGTGCCCGCTGCCACGTCTCACTTCGACTACACGATGGCTGACGCAACATCCCTAGTTGTCCTCACTGTTGCTGCAGTACTGTGCCCGCTGCCACATGTCACTTCGACAAGACGGCCTCTGTTGCACGCTACCCCTGTGCCGTGACTGCTCCTGCTTAACTGCGCCCGCTGCCACGTCTCACCTCGGCTATACGATGTCTGACACACACTCCCCAGGTGTCCTCACTACAGCTGCTTCACTGTGCCCGCTGCCACGTCTCAACTCGACTACACGATTACTGACACACGCTACCCAGGTGTCCTCATTGCTCTGCTTGACTGTGCCTGCTCCCACGTCTTACTTCGACTACACGATGTTTGATGCACGCTCCGCTGGTGTCCTCAGTGCTGGTGCTTGAACGTGCCCGCTGCCACGCCTCACCTCGGCTATACGATATTTGACGCATGCTCCCTTGGTGTCCTCACTGCTGCGGCTTGACTATGTCCTGTGCCACATTTTCACGTTGACTACATGATGGCTGACGCACGCATCCCAGGTGTACTCCCAGCTGCTGCTTGACTGGGCCCGCTGCCACGACAAACTTCGACTAAACGATATCTGATGCACGCTGCCCAGGTGTCCTCACTGCTGCTGCTTGACTGTGCCTGCTGCCACGTCTCGCGTCGACTACACGATGTCTGACGCACGCTCCGCAGGTGCCCTCATTTCTGCTGTTTGATTGTGCCCACTGCCACGTCTCACCTCGGCTATACGTTGTGTGACAAGCGTTCCCAGGTGCCCTCACTGCAGCTGCTTGACTGTGCCCGCGGCCACGTCTCACTTCGACTACGCGAAATGTGACGCACGCTGCCCAGGTGTCCTCACTGCTGCTGCTTGACTGTGCCTCTGCCACGTCTCACCTCGGCTATACGATGTCTTATGCACGCTCCCCAGCTGTCCTCACTGCTGCTGCTTCCCTGTGCTCGCTGCCACGTCTCACCTCGGCTACACGATGGCTGACGACACATCCCTAGGCGCCCTCACTGCTGGTGCTTGACTGCGCCCGCTGCCACGTCTCACCTCGGCTGTACCATGTCGTATGCACGCTCCCCAGGTGTCCTTACAGCTGCTACTTGACTGTGCCTGCAGCCACGTCTCGCATCGACTGCGGGATGTCTGACGCACACACGACAGGCGTACTCACTGCGGCTGCTTGAGTGTGCCAGATGCCACGTCTCACCTCTACTACAGAATGGCTGACGCACGCAGCCCAGGTGTCCTCTCTGCTGCTGCTTCGGTGTTCCCGCTGCCACTTCTCAATCCGACTACACGATTACTTTCGCACGCAACCCAGGTGTCCTCCCTCCTGCTACTTGACTGTGCCCGCTGCCACGACTGAATTCTACTACACGATATCTGCGAAAACTCCCCGGGAGTCCTCAATGCTGCTGCTTGATATTGCCCACTGCCCCGTCTCACCTCGGCTATACGATGTGTGACGAAGGTTCCCAGGTATCTACACTGCTGCTGCTTGACTGTGCCCCCTGCCACGTCTCACTTCGACTACACGATGTCGACGCATGCTCCCATGGTGTATTCACTGCTGCGACTTGACTGTGCCCACTGCCGCGTCTCACCGCGACTACACGATGGCTGACGTACGCATCGTAGGTATCGTCACAGCTGCTGCTTGACTGTGCCCGCTGCCACATCTCACATCGACTTCACGATATCTGATGCACGCTGCTCAGGTGTCCTCCCAGCTGCTGCTTGCTGTGCCCGCCCCACGTCTCACCTCAGCTATACGATGTCTTACGCACGCTACCCAGGCGTCCTCACTGCCGCTGCTTGACAGCGCGTGCTGTCACGTCTCGCTTCGACTGCACGATGTCTGACGCAGGCTCCACAGGTGTCCTCACAGCTGCCTGCTGCTTGACTGTGCCCCCTGCCACGTCTCAAGTCGATTACACGATGGCTGACGCAAACTGCCCAGGTGTCCTCAGTGCTGCTGCTTGACTGTGCATGCTCCCACATCTGACTTCGACTACATGATGTCTGACGCACGCTCCCCTGGTGTCCTCACTCGTGCTGCTTGACTGTGCCTACTGCCACCTTTCACTTCGACTACACGATCTCTTACGCACGCTTCACAGGTGTCCTCACTGCTGCTGCTTCATTGTGCCCAATGCTACGTCTCACCTCGGCTGTACGATGTGTGACGAACGTTCATGGGTGTCCTCACTTCTGCTGCTTGACTGTGCCCGCTGCCACGTCTCACTTCGACAACATGACGTCTGACGCACGCTACCCCGGTGCCCTGACTGCCGGTACTTGAGAGTACCTACTGCCACCTCTAACTTCGACTGCACGACGCCTTACGCATGCTTCGCAGGTTTCCTCACTGCTGCTGCTTGAGTTTGCCCACTGCCACCTCTCACCTCGGTTATACGATATCTGACGCACGCTTCCCTGCTATCCTCGCTGCTGCTCCTTGACTGTGTCCGCTGCCACGTCTCACCTCGACTACACGATGGCTGACGCACGCGTCCCAGGTGTCCTCACTGCTGTTGCGTGATTTGCCCGCTGCAACGTGTAACCTCGGTTACACGATATCTGACGCATGCTCCCCTGGAGTCCTCACTGCTGCTGCTTCATTGTCCTTGCTGCCACGTCTCACCTAATCTTTACGATATCTGACGTATGCATCCCTGGTGTCCTCACTGCTGCTGTTTGACTGTGCCTGCTACCACGTCTCACCTCGACTACACGATATGTGATGTACGCTGCCTACGTGTCCTCACCGCTGCTGCTTGACTGTGCCCGCTGCCACGTCTCACCTCGGCTATACGGGGCCTTGCGCACGCGGCCCGGATGTCCTCACTGCAGCTGCTTGACTGTGCCCGCTGCCACGTCTCATTTCAACTTGACGATGTCTGACGCATGCTCCCCAGGTATCCTCACTGCCGCGGCTTGACTGTGCCCGCTGCAACGTCTCACCTCCGCTATACGATGTCTGACGCACGCTCCCCAAGTGTCCTCACTGCTGTTGTTTGAATGTGCCCACTGCCATGTCTCACCTCGACTACACAATGGCTGACGCACGCTGTCCAGGTGCCCTCACTGCTGCGGCTTAACTGTGCCTGCTGGCGCGTCTCACCTAATTTATACGATATCTGACGTATGCACCCATGGTGTCCTCACTGCTGCTCTTTGACTGCTCTCTACCACGTCTCACCTCGACTACACAATGGCTGACGTACGCTGAATAGGTGTGCTCACTGCTGCTGCTAACTCTGCCCGCTGCCACGTCTGACCTAGATTACACAATGACTGACGCGCGCTCACCAGGTGTCCTCACTGCTGCATGACTGTGCCCGCTGCCACGCTTACCTCGGCTATACGATGTATGACGCACACTAGCCAGGTGTCCTCACTACTTCTGCTTCACTGTACCCGCTGCCACGTCTCACCTCGACGGCACGATGGCTGATGCAACAACCCAAGGTGTCCTCAGTGCTGCTGCTTGACTGTGCCCGCTGCCACGTCTCCCTTCGACAACATGACGTCTGACGCACGCTCCGCAGGTGTCCTCACTGCTGCTGCTTGACTGTGCCCACTGCCACGTCTCGCTTCGACTACGTGATGTCTGACGCACGCTCCGCAGGTGTCCTCACTGCTGCTGCTTGACTGTGCCCACTGCCATGTCTCACTTCGATTACACGATGCCTGACGCACGCTCCCAAGGTGTCCTAACTCCTGCTGCTTGGCTGTGCCCGCTGCCACGTTTGACTTCGACTACACGATGTCTGACGGATGCGCTCAAGGTGTCTTCAGTGCTGCGACTTGACTGTGCCTGCTGCCGCGTCTCACCTCAACCCCACGATGTCTGAAGCACGCTGCCCACGTGTCCATTCGGCTACTCCTTAACTGTGCCCGCTACCACATCTCACCTCGACTACTCAATGGTCGACGCACAATGACAAAGTGTCCTCACTGCTGCTGGATGACTGTGACCGCTGTCACGTCTTACTTCGACTACACGATGTCTGACGCACGCTCCTCATGTGTTCCCACTGCTGCTACATGATTGTGCCTGCTGCCACCTATCACTTCGACTAAACGATGTCTGGCGCTCGCATCCTATATGCCCTCCCTGCTGCTGCTTGACTGTGCCCGCTACCACGTCTCACTTCGACTACGGCATATCTGATGGACGCTGCCCAAGGGTCCTCAGTGCTGCTGCTTGACTGCCCGCTACCACGTCTCACCTCGACTAAACAATGACTGACGCACGCTCATCAGGTGTCCTCACTGTCGCTGCATGACTGTGCGCGCTGCCACATCTCACCTAGGCTATACGATGGCTGAAGCACGCTGCCTATGTGTCCTCATTGCTGCTGCTTGACTGTGCGCGCTGCCACGTCTCACTTCGACTACGTGAAGTGTGACGGACGTTGCCCAGCTCTCATCACCTGTGCTGCTTGACTGCGCCCGCTGCCGCGTCTCACCTCGCTTATATGATATCTGACGACTGCACCCCTGGTGTCCTCACTGCTGAGGCTTGACTATGCCCGCTGCCACATCTCACCTCCACTACGCGATTACTGACGCATGCATGCCAGGTGTCCTCACTGCTGCTGCTTGACTGTGCCCGCTGCCACGTCTCACTTCGACTGCCCGCTGCCTGACGCACGGTGCCCGAGTGTCCTCACTGTTTCTACTTGACTGTGCCCGCTGCCACCTCTCACATCCTTTATATGATATGTGACAACTGCACCCCTGGTGTGCTCACTAGTGCGGCTTGACTATGCCCGCTGGACGTCTCACCTTGACTACACGATTACTGGCGCACGCTGACCAGGTGTCCTCACTGCTGCTGCTTGACTGTGCCCGCTGCCACGCCTCACCTCGACAACACAATGGCTGACGCACGCTGACCAGGTGTCCTCACTCCTGCTGCTTGAATGTGCCCGCGGCCACTTCTAACTTCGACTACACGATATACGAAACACACTGCCCAGGTGTCCTCACTGCTACAGATTAACTGTGACCGCTGCCACGTCTCACCTCGTTCATACGATATCTGACGTATGCACCCCTGGTGTCCTCACTGCTGCTATTTCACTGTGCCCGTTACCACGTTTGACTTCGACTACACAATGTCTGACGCATGCTCTGATGGTGTCTTCACTGCTGCCACTTGACTATGACCGCTGCCGCGTCTCACCTCGACTACACGATGGCTGACGCACGCATCCAAGGTATCCTCACTGCCGCTGCTTGACTGTACCTGCTGTCACGTCTCGCTTCAACTACACGATGTCTGATGCACGCTCCATAGGTGTCCTCACTGCTGCCTACTGTATGACTGTGCCCCCTGCCACGTCTGAAATCGACTATACGATTGCTGACTCACGCTGCCCCGGGGTCCTCACTGCTGCTGCTTGACTGTGCCCGCTGCCACGTCTCACTTCGATTACACGCTGTCTGACGCATGGTCCCCGGGTGTCCTCACAGTTTCTACTTGAGTGTGCGCGCTGCCACGTCTCACCTCGTTTATATATCTGACGACTGCACCCCTGGTGTCGTCACTGCTGCGGCTTGACTATGCCCGCTGCCACGTCTCACCTCGGCTACAAGATTGCTGACGCACGCTGACCAGGTGTCCCTATTGCTGATGCTTGAATGTGCCCGCGGCCACGTCTCACTTCAACTACATGATATTTGAAGCACACTGCCCAGGTGTCCTCACTGCTGCTGCTGGACTGCGACCGCTGCCACGTCTCAGCACGGCCATACGATGTCTGACGCACGCCGTCCAGCTGTCCTCACTACTGCTGCTTGGCTGTGCCTCCTGCCACGTCTCGCTTCGAATACACGATGTCTGACGCACGCTCCGCAGCTGTATTTGGTGCTGTTGCTTGACTGTGCCCGCTGGCACGTCTCACTTCGGCTACTGGATATCTGGTGCATGCTGCCAAGGTGTCCTCACTGCTGCTGCTTGACTGTGCCGGCTGCCATCTCTCACCTCGGCTATACGATGTCTTAGCACGCTGCCCAGGCACCCTCACTTCTGCTGCTTGATTGTGCGCGCTGCGATGTCTCACCTCGGTTATACGATATCTGACGTATGCACCCCTGGTGTCCTCACTGCTGCTATTTGACTGTGCCCGTTGTCACGTTTGACTTCGACTATTCACTGCTGCGACATGAATGTGCTCGCTGCCACGTCTCACATCGACTACACGATATCTGATGCATGCTACCCAGATGTCCTCACTGCCGCTGCTTGACTGCACCTGCTGTCACGTCTCGCTTGAACTACACAATGTACACGCACGCTCCATAGGTGTCCTCACTGGTTCCTGCTGCTTGACTGTGCCCCTTGCCACGTCTGAAATCGACTACACGATGGCTGACGCACGCTGCTCAGGTGTCTTCACTGCTGCTGCTTGACTGTGCCCGCTCGCACATTTGACTTCGACTACACAATGGTGCCCTCACTGCTGTTGCTTAACTGCACCGCTGCCACGTCTGAATTCGACAACACGTCGTCTGACGCACGCTATCGCGGTGTCCTCACTGCTGCTGCTTGACTATGCCCGCAACCACGTCTCACTTCGATTACACGACGTCTGACGCACGCTGCCTAGGTGTCCTCTCTGATGACGCGCTGCCAGGTCTGATTACAACTACACGATGTCTGACCCAGCTACCCAGGTGCCCTCACTCCGGCTGCGCTTCTGTGCCCGCTGCCACGTCTGATTTCGACTACGCGATGTCTCACGCACGCTGCCCAGGTGTCCTCGCTGCTGCTGCTTGACTGTGCCTGCTGCCACGTCTCACCTCGACAACACGATGTCTGATGCGCGCTACCCCGGTGTCCTGACTGCTGCGGCTTGACTGCTCGCTACCACGTCTCACCTCGACTATACAATAGCCGACGCAAGCGGAAAAGGTTTCCTCACCGCTTCGGCTTGACTGTGCCCACTGCCTTGTCTTACTTCGTCTACACGATGTCTGATGCGCGCTCCGCATGTGTTCTCACTGCTGCTGCTCGACTGTGCCCGCTGCCACGTCTCACTTCGACTACGCGATATCTGATACACGCTGCCCAGGTGTCCTCACTCCTCCTGCTTGACTGTGCCCGCTGTCACGTTTAAATCGACTACACAATGGCTGACACACGCTGCCCAGGTGTCCTCAACGCGGGTCCTTGACTGTGCCCACTGCCACGTCTCACTTCGACAACAGGATGTCTGACGCACGCTATCCAGGTGCCCTCACTCCTGCTCCCCGACTGTGCCCGCTCCCACGTCTGACTTCCAATACACGAAGTCTGACGCACGCTGCCCAGGTGTCCTCCCTGCTGCCGCTTCACTGTGCCCGCTGTCAGTCTACGTTATACGATATATGACGCATGCTTCCCTTGTGTCGTCACTGCTGCGACTTGACTATGCCCATTGCCACATCTCACCTCGACTACACGATGTCTGACGCACGCTCCCCGGCTGTCATCACCACTCCTGCTTGACTGTGCCCGCTGCCATGTCTCAACTTGGTTATAACATGTGTGGCGAACGTTTGCAAGTGTCCTCACTGCTGCTGCTTGACTGTGCCCGCTGCCAGGTCTAACCTCGTCTGCACGATGGCTCACTCACGCTGCC
The DNA here is from genome assembly GCF_050947875.1 of Dermacentor variabilis. Lineage (NCBI taxonomy): Eukaryota > Metazoa > Arthropoda > Arachnida > Ixodida > Ixodidae > Dermacentor > Dermacentor variabilis. The sequence goes on from NW_027460379.1 coordinate 1,661,780, forward strand.
CAGGTGCCCTCACTGCCGCTGCTTGACTGTGTGCGCTGCCACGTCTCACCTCGTTTATCCTCCTGAGACCCGGGATGCATTTGGGTGCACAGATTTTTCGCAAATTTTCAGAATAAGTCAGGATGGTTATGAAGGTGAAAAGTGTTAAATGTTTTTTCAATAGCCGCGATAATTTCAGCTCAGCGCGATGTCCAATACAATGGACACTGGGATGCTACCCGGTCTTTCTTCACCCAGCGCGCACGTAATGACGTACCGCAGATATTACGCAAAACTCGTGTGCAAAAATATTTTAACAACTCAAAAGGCAAAATATTCAATAAAGTACATAAGAAGAGCATTTCTCTGCTCAAAAAAAAAATTTCGCTCTTGTGTTCACTTCCCGTGGGCAATTTCAAAACACCTGTTTGTCCTTGGTGATGCAGAAGAAGAGCCAACATTTGGTGCAAAAGAATTTTGTTTTCATGTCGCAGCCCTGTAGTCTGCAATGGGCAGCCTTTGCAGTGTCTACCAGTATTGAGTAGTGGGTAGTGCTCTTTTCTTACGGTTCTCGAGGAGACAGCTGAGCCTGCTTTGATGGCGGATGCCACTCGGCTTCGTTCTCACTCTCCGTTTCATCCTGCTTCTTCCCTTGAGCCACAAAAATCGCAGCAACAGATTGGTGGAACTGCATATATTTGAGTATTTATTTCCGCTGTTTCTTTAGGGAGCGTATGTCCCGCGTGTTCTGCACCCAGGAGTTGTTGAGGGCAATGTCGAAGAGGTGAAAGATCGCTCTGATTGTCCACTTGTTGACGCCTGCTTTTATCCTGTAGTAACTTATCATTCGGTCTGCCTTGTCAACAACGCCCATGTTGAAGTTGTACATGCGAACAATATCTGGTAGAGGGATATTGATATTTTTTTCCCTTACGAGACCACCTACGACAGTAGGTGTCTTGCGGTCGAAGCCATGGATTGAAAAAAGAAACGTTATTGGATTAATTCATAAGACACGCGAGGCCGGTCCCCCGAAGAAGAAAAGAGACGCAGTTTCGTCCACAAGCCGCTAAACGCCATCAGTACTCGCCTGCTGTTCATAACAAGGCCATTGAAAAAAACGCGGTCAAAATAACCGGGTTGAGTCCTAGCGTCCAACGTAATGGACACGCGAAATCAAAAGCAGAGTAAAAAAAGGTAAGCGCGCGAATAGTTAAAATGTTGTATTCTGCGCGTACGCTGTTGTATCAACTTTAATGTAAAATCAAAGATATGCCCTAAAAGCAGGTAGAAATACGAGAAACAGTGCTTACTTCTCCGGCAGCTGCCGTAAAACGCCGCGCCGCTTAATTCGAACGATGTATTTTAATAAATGCTGCATAGATGGCGCAAGCAGGTGTCCAATAAGTTGTACAGTGTGGTTTTATGAGGATGAAAGCCTTGTCACAAGAGTACTGTCTCATATCTGAATGTCCAATATATTGGACAAATCCCCATAGCGGGGTCTCAGGAGGTTAAACGACATCTGACGTCTACACCCCTGGTGTCCTCACTGCTCCGGCTTGACTATATCCGCTGCCACGTCTCACCTCGACTACACGATGGCTGACGCATGCATCCCAGGTGTACTACAGGATGTCTGTCGCAACCTCCCCTGGTGTCATCACTGCTGCGGCTTGACTGTGCGGGCTGCCAGGTCTCACATCGACTACACAATGGCTGACGATTGCATCCCAGGTGTCCTCACTGCTGCTGCTTGAAGGTGCCCACGGCCATGTCTCCCTTCGACTGCACGATATCTGATGTACGCTAGCCAGGTGTCCTCACTGGTGCTGCTTGACTGTGCCCACTGGCACGTCTGACCTCGGCTATACGATGTATTGTGAGTGCTGCCCAGGTGTCCTCACGGCAGCTGCTTGACTTTGCCCGCTTCCATGTGTCACTTCAACTACACGATGTCTGACGCATGCTCCCCAATGTGTCCTCACTGCTGCTTGTTGAATTTGCCCGCTGCCATGTCTCACCTCGGTTTTACGATATAAGACGCATGCTCCCCTGCTGTCCTCACTGCTGCGGCTTGACTATGCCCGTTACCGCGTCTATCTGACAATATCTGATGCACGCTGCCCAGGTGTCCTCATTGCTCCTACTAGAATGTGCCTGCTGCGACGTCTCACCTCGGCTATGCGATGTCTTACGCACCCTCCCCAGGTGTCCTCACTGCTGCTGCTTGACTGTGCCTGCTGCCACGTCTCACTTCGACTACACGATGTCTGACGCATGGTCCCCGGGAGTTCTCACCGCTGCTACTTGACTGTGCCCGCTGCCACGTTTCACCTCGGCTAGCGATTTCTGACGCACGCTGCCCAAGTGTCCTTACTGCTGCTGCTTGACTGTGCCCGCTTCCACCTCTCACCTCTACTACACGATTGATGACGCACGCTGCCTTTGTGTCCTCACTGCTGCTGCTTGACTGTGCCCGCTGCCATGTTTTACTTCGACTACACGATGTCTGACGCAAGCTCCCCTCGTGTCCTCACTGCTGCAGCTTGACGGTGCCGACTGCCACGTCTCACCTCGACTACACGATGACTGACGCATGTATCCCATGTGTCCTCACTGCTGCTGTTTGACTGTGCCCGCTGCCACTTCACACTTGGACTACACGATGTCTGACACAAGCTGCCCTGGTGTCCTCGTTGTTGTGGCTTGACTGTGCAGGCTGCCACGGCTCAACTCGTGTACACAATGGCTGATGCACGCTACCCAGGTGCCCTCACTGCTACTGGTTGTCTGTTATCCCTGCGACGTCTCATCTCGTCTACACGATGGCTGACGCACGCTGTCCAGGTGTCCTCAAAGCTGCTGCTTAACTGTGCCCGCTGCCACTCTCTCCTCGACTACATGTTGCCTGACGAACGCTGCCCATGTCTCCTCACTGCTGCTTCTTGACTGTGCGCGCTGCCACGTCTCTTTTCGACTAGACAATGTGTGACACACGCTCCACGGCTGTCATCACCTCTGCTGCTTGACTGTGCCCGCTGCCATCCCTCAACTCGGTTAAAACATGTGTGTCGAACGTTCTCAAGTGTCCTCTCAGCTGCTGCTTGAATATGCCCGCTGCCACGTCTCACTTGGACAGCACGATGGCTGACGCACGCTGCCCAGGTACCCTAACTGCTACTGCTTGACTGTGCCCGCTGCCACGTCTCAACTGGTTTATACGATATCTGACGTCTGCACCCCTGGTGTCCTCACTGCTGCTGCTTGACTGTGCCCATTGTCACGTCTAACATCGATTACACGATGTCTGACGCACGCTCCCCAGGTGTCCTCACTGCTGCTTCTTGACTGTTCCCACTGCGACGTCTACCTCGACTACACGATGGCTAACGCATCCTCTGTATGTCTCCTCACTGCTGCTGCTTGAGTGGGCGCGCTGCCACGTCTCTTTTCGACTACAGCATGTGTGACGCACGCTCCCCGGCTGTCATCACCTCTGCTGCTTGACTGTGCCCGCTGCCATTTCCCAACTCGGTTATAAGATGTGTCGAACGTTCCCAAGTGTCCTCACCGCTGCTGCTTGATTGTGCGCGCTGCGACGTCTCACATCCACTGCACGATGGCTGACGCACGCTGATCAGGTGCGCTCACTGCTGCTGCTTGAATGTGCCCACTGCCACGTCTCACCTCGTTTATACCATATCTGACGTCTCCACTGCTGTTGTCCTCACTTCTGCGGCTTGACTCTTACCGCTGCGACGTCTCACCTCGACTACCCGATGGATGACGCACGCTGCCCAGGTGTCCTCACTGCTGCTGCTTGGCTGTGCCCGCTGCCACGTCTCACCTCGTTTATACGATATCTGACGTCTGAACCCCTCGTGTCCTCACTGCTGCGGCTTGACTATGCCCGCTGCCACGTCTCACCTCGACTACGCGATGGCTGACGCATGCATGCCAGGTGTCCGCACTGGTGCTGCTTGACTGTGCCCGCTGCCACGTCTCACTTCGTCTACACGATGTCTGACGCAAGCTCCCCTGGTGTCCTCACTGCTCCTGCTTGACTGTGCCCGCTGCCACGTCTCACCTCGTTTATACGATATCTGACGTCTGAACCCCTCGTGTCCTCACTGCTGCGGCTTGACTATGCCCGCTGCCACGTCTCACCTCGACTACGCGATGGCTGACGCATGCATGCCAGGTGTCCGCAATGGTGCTGCTTGACTGTGCCCGCTGCCACGTCTCACTTCGTCTACACGATGTCTGACGCAAACTCCCCTGGTGTCCTCACTGCACCTGCTTGACTGTGCCCGCTGCCACGTCTCACTTCAAATACTCGATGTATGACGTATGCTCCTCAAGTGTCCTTACTACTGCTGGTTGACTGCGCCCTCTGCCACGTCTCACTTCGACTACGCGATGTCTGACGCACGCTTATCTAGGTGTGCTCACTGCTGCTGCTTGACTGTGCCAGCCGCCACGTTTCTCCTCGTTTATACGATATCTTACGTCTGCACCCCTAGTGTCCTCACTGCTCCGGCTTGACTATGCCCGCTGCCACGTCGCACCTCGACTACACGATGGCTGACGCAAGCATCCCAGGTGTCCTCAATGCTTCTGTTTGACTGCGCGGGCTGCCACGCCTCACGTCGACTACACGATGCCTGACGCAAGCTCCCCTGGTGTCCTCACTGCTGCGGCTGACTGTGCGGGCTGCCACGCCTCACCTCGACTACACAATGCGACGTCTCACCTCGGCTATACGATGACCGATGCATGCATCCCATGTTTCCTCACGGCTGCTGCTTGACAGTGCCCACTGACGTCTCACTTAGAGTACACGATATCTGTTGTATGCCGCCCAGCTGCTTGACTGTGCCCGCGGCCATATATCAAATCAACTTCGCGATGTCTGACGCACGCTATCTAAGTATCCTCACTACTGCTGCTCGACTGTGCCCTCTGCCACGTCTCACTTCGACAACCCGATGTCTGACGCACGCTCCCCAGGTGTCCTCAATGCTCCTGTTTGACGGTTCCGACTGCGGCGTCTCACCTCGACTACACGATGTCTGAGACACGCTCCATAGGTGTCCTCACTTTTGCTCCTTGACTGTGCCCACTGCCACTCTCACCTCGGCTACACGAAGCCTGACGCACGCTGCCCATAACTCCTCACTGCTGCGGCTTGACTGTGCGCGCTGCCACGTCTCTTTTCAACTACACGATATGTGACGCACGCTCCCCGGCTGTCATCACTTCTGCGGCTTGACTGTGCTCGCTGCCATGTCTCAACTCGGTTATAACATGTGTGTCGAACGTTCGCAAGTGTCCTCACAGCTCCTGCTTGACTGTGCCCGCTGCCACGTCTCACCTCGACTACACGATGGCTGCCGCATGCATCCCAAATGTCCGCACTGCTGCTGCTGCTTGACTGTGCCCCCTGCCAAGTCTGACTTCGACTGCACGATATCTGATGTAAGTTGCCCAGAAGTCCTCACTGCTGCTGCTTGACTGTGGCCGCTGCAACGTTTCAACTCGTCTATTTGATGTATTGCGCACGCCGCTCAGGTGTCCTCACTGCAGCTGCGGGACTGTGCCCGCTGCCACGTCTCACTTCATCTACACGAAGTCTGCCGCATGCTCCCCAGTTGTCCTTATTGTTGCTCCTTGGATGTGCCCGCTCCCACGTCTCACCTCTATTACGCGATGGCTGACGCAACATCCTTAGGTGTCCTCACTGTTGCTGCTTGACTGTGCCCACAGCCACGTCTCATTTCGACCACCCGACGTCTGACGCACGCTACCCCGGTGTCCTGACTGCTGCTAGTTGACTGTGCCTACTGCCACCTTTCACTTCGACTACACGATGTCGTACGCGCGCTTCGCAGGTGTCTTCCCTGCTGCTACTTGACTGTGCCCGCCGCCGCGTCTGAATTCCACTACACGATGTCTGCGCACGCTCCTCGGGATTCCTCACTGTTTTTGCTTGACTGTGCCCACTGCCACGTCTAACTTCGACTACGTGATGTCTGACGCACGCACCTCACGTGTCGTCACTGCTGCTGCTTGACTGTTCCCGCTGTGACGTCTCACTTTGTCTACACGATGGCTGACGCACGCTGCCAGGTGTCCTCACTGCCGCTGCTTCAATGTGCCCGCTGCCACGTCTTACTCCATGACACGATGTCTCACGCAAGATTCCCTGGTGTTCTCACTGCTGCGTCTTGACCGTTCCCGCTGCACCGTCTCACTTTAACTACACGATGTCTGACGCATGCTCCGCAGGTGTCCTCAATGCTGCTGGTTGACTCTGCCCACTGCCAAGTCTCACTTCGACTACACGATATCTGATGTACGCTGCCCAGGTGTCCTACCTGCTGCTGCTTGACTGTGCCCGATGCTAAGTCTCACCTCGGCTATACGATGCCTTGCGCACGCTGCCCAGGTGTCCTCACAGCAGCTGCTTGACTGTGCTCGCTCCCATGTCTTAATTACACTACACGATGTCTGACGCATGCTCCCCAGGTGTCCTCAGTGCTGCTTCATGACTGTGCCCTCTGCCACGTCTCACTTCGACTACACGATGTCTGACGCAAGCTCCCCTGGTGTCCTCACTGCTGCTGCTTGAATGTGCCCGCTGCCACGTCTCACCTCGGCTATACGATGTCTTGCGCACGCGGCCCAGGTGTCCTTACTGCAGCTGCTTGAGTGTGCCCGCTGCCACGTCTTACTTCAACTACACGATGTCTGACGCATGCTCCCCAGGTGTCCTCATTGCTGCTTCTTGACTGTGCCCTTTGCCACGGCTCACTTCGACTACACGATGTCTGACGCACGCTCCCCAGGTGTCCTCACTGCTGCTGCTTCACTGTTCCCACTGCGACGTCTCACCTCGACTAGACGATGGCTGATGCACACGGCCCAGGTGTCCTCACTGCTGCTGCTTGAGTGTGCGCGCTGCCGCGTCTCTTTTCGACTTCATGATGTGTGACGCATGCTCCCGGGCTGTGATGACTTCTGCTGCTTGATTGTTCCACTGCCATGTCTCAACTCGGTTATAACATGTGTGTCGAACGTTCAAAGTGTCCTCACAGCTGCTGCTTGACTGTACCCGCTGCCACGTCTCACCTCCACTGCACGATGGCTGACGCACACTGCCCATTGCCCCTCACTGCTGCTGCTTGTCTGTGCCCGCTGCCACGTCTCACCTCGTTTATATAATATCTGACGCCTGTACCCCTGGTGTCCTCACTGCTGCGGCTTGTCTATGCCTGCTGCCATGTCTCACCTCGACTTCGCGATGGCTGACGCACGTTGCTCAGGTTTCACCACTGCAGCTGCTTGACTGTGCCCGCAACTACGTCACACTTCATCAACACGATGTCTGACGCTTGCTCCCCAGGTGTCCTTACTGCTGTAGCTTGATGTGCCCTCTGCCACGTCTCCATTGACTACACGATGTCTGACGCACACTACCTAGGTGTCCTCACCGCTGCTGCTTGACTGTGCCCGCTGCCACGACTCACTTCGACAACACGACGTCTGACGCACGCTTACCCGGTGTCCTGACTGCTGCTACTTGACTGTGCCCGCTGCCACGTCTGAATTCCACTACGCGATGTCTGCGCACACTCATCGGGATCCCTCACTGTTTCTGCTTGAATGTGCCCACTTCCACGTCTCACTTCAACTACACGATATCTGACGCATGCTCCGCAGATGTCCTCAATGCTGCTGGTTGACTGTGCCCACTGCCAAGTCTCACTTCGGCTACACGATATCTGATGTACGCTGCGCAGGTGTCCTCCCTGCTGCTGCTTGACTGTGCCCGCTGCTATGTCTCACCTCGGCTATACGATGCCTTGCGCACGCTGCCCAGGTGTCCTCACTGCAGCTGCTTGACTGTGCTCGCTCCCATGTCTTACTTACACTACACGATGTCTGACGCATGCTCCCCAGGTGTCCTCACTGCTACTTGACTGTGCCCTCTGCCACCTCTCACCTCGTTTATACGATATCTGACGTCTGCACCCCTGGTGTCCTCACTGCTGCGGCTTGACTATGCGATGGCTGACGCATGTTCCCAGGTGTCCGCAGTGGTGCTTCTTGACTGTGCCGACTACCAAGTCTTACTTAGACTACACGATATCTGATGTAAGCAGCCCAGGTGTCCTCACTTCTGCTGCTTGACTGTCGCCGCTGCCATGTTTCACTTCGTCTATACGATGTCTTGCGCACGCTGCTCAGGTGTCCTAACTGCAGCTGCTTGACTGTGCCCGCTGCCACGTCTCACGTCAACAACACGATGTCTGACGCAGGCTACCCAGTTGTCCTCACTACTGCGGCTTGATGTGCCCTCGGCCACGTCTCACTTCGACCACACGATGTCTGACGCACACTACCTAGGTGTCCTCACTGCTGCTCCTTGACTGTGCCCGCTGCCACCTCTCACCTCGAATACACGATGGTTGACGCAACATCCCTAGGTGTCCTCACTTCTGCTGCTTGAGTGTGCCCGCTGCCACGTCTCACCTCGTTTATACGGTATCTGACGTCTGCACACCTGGTGTCCTCACTTCTCCGGCTTTACTGTACCCGCTGCCACGTCTCATCTCGATCACACGATAGCTGATGCACGCTGCCCAGGTACCCTCACTGCTGCTGGACTGTGCCCACTGCCACTCCTCACCTTGATGATAGGATATCTGACGTCAGCACCCGTGGTGTCCTCATTGCTGCGGCTTGACTCTGCCCGCTGCCACGTCTCACCTCGGCTAAACGATGGCTGGCGCATGCATCCCAGGTGTCCGCACTGCTGCTGCTTGAGTCTGCCCACTGCCAAGCCTTACTTTGAATACAGAATATCTGATGTAATCTGCGCAGGTGTCCTCACTGCTGCTGCTTGACTGTGCCCGCTGCCACGTCTAACTTCAACGACACGATGTCTGACGCATGCTCTATAGGTGTCCTCACTACTGCGGCTTGATGTGCCCTCTGCCACGTCTCACTTCGACTACACGAAGTCTGACGCACACTACCTAGGTGTCCTCACCGCTGCTGCTTGTCTGTGCCCACTGCCGCGTCTCAACTCGACTACATGATGGCTGACACAACATCCCTAGGTGTCCTCACTGCTGCTGCTTGACTGTGCCCGCTGCCACGTCTCCCTTCGACAACACGACGTCTGACGCACGCTAACCCGGTGTCCTGACTGCTGCAACTTGACTCTGCCTACTGCCACCTTTCACTTCCACTACACGATGTCTTACGCACGCTTCGCAGGTGTCCTCACTGCTGCTAGTTGACTGTGCCCGCTGCCAGGTCTGACTTCCACTACACGATGTCTGGGCATGCTCCCCGGGTGTCCTCACTGTTTCTGCTTGACTGTGCCCGCTGCCACTTCTCACTTCGACTACACGATGTCTGACGCAAGCTCCCCTGGTGTCCTCACTGCTGCGTCTTGACTGCCCGCTACCACGTCTCACCTCGACTACACAATGGCCGAGGCACGCAAGAGACACACACAAGAGAAGAGAACGGGGCAGGGCGCCCGTCCTGTTCTCTTCTCTTGTGTGTGTCTCTTCATTTGGCGTCTTCATATCTTATAATGAACAGCTACCAACTAGCCGAACAAGAAGTGCTTTTAAGTCCTCACTGCTGCAGCAGAACTGATGGTTGGGCGTGTTGGTACGAATTCATAGTAAAATATTTTTGCGCGCAGACTTGACAAGGATACAAGGACCATTGTGCCCCCCTTCACTGTGTCCTTGTCAAATGTGCACGAAAAAATATTTTACTATGTGTCCTCACTTCTGCTGCTTGACTGTGCCCGCTGCCACGTCTTACTTCGACTACAGGATATCTGACGCGCGCTCCCAATCTTTTCTCACTGCTGCTACTTGATTGTGCCTACTGCCACCTATCACTTCGACTGCATGATGTCTGACGCACGCATCCTAGGTGTATTCACTGCTGCTCCTTGACTGTTCCCACTGCGACGTCTCACCTCGACTACACGATGGCTGACGCACGCTGCCCATGTGTCCTAACTGCTGCTGCTTGACTGTGCGAGCTGCCACGTCTCTTTTCGACAACACGATGGCTGACGCATGCATCCAAGGTGTCCGCACTGCTGCTGCTTGATTGCGCCCGCTGCCACGTCTCACTTCAACTACACGATGTCTGACGAAAGCTCTCCTGGTGTCCTCACTGCTGCTGCTTGGCTGTGCCCGCTGCCATGTCTCACCTCGGCTATACGATTTCTTGTGCACGCTGCCCATGAGTCCTCACTGCAGCTGCTTGACTGTGCCCGCTGCCATGTGTCACTTCAACTACACGATGTGTGACGTATGTTCCCCAGGTGTCCTCACTGCTGCTGCTTGACTGTGCCTGCTGCCACGTCATCACCATCATCATCATCATCATCAGCCTGGTTACGCCCACTGCGGGGCAAAGGCGTCGGTCAACCCCGGTCATGTACTAATTGTGGCATGCCATGCCTGCAAACTTCTTAATCTCATCTGCCCACCTAACTTTCTGCCGCCCCCTGCTACGCTTGCCTTCCCTTGGGATCCAGTCCGTAACTCTTAATGACGTTCGGTTATCTTCCCTCCTCATTACGTGTCCTGCCCATGCCCCCCCCCCATTTCTTTTTCTTGATTTCAACTAAGATGTCATTACCTCGCTTTTGTTCCCTCACCCAATCTGCTCTTTTCTTATCCCTTAACGTTACACCTACCGTTCTTCTTTCCACAGCCCGTTGCGTATTCCTCAATTTAAGTAGAACCCTTTTCGTAAGCATCCAGGTTTCTGCCCCGTACGTGAGTACTGGTAAGACACAGCTGTTATAAACTTTTCTCTTGAGAGATAATGGCAACCTGCTCTTCATGATCTGAAAATGCCTGCCAAACGCACCCCAGCCCATTCTTATTCTTCTGAATATTTCAGTCTCATGATCCGGATCCGCGGTCACTACCTGTCCTAAGTAGTTGTATTCCCTTACCACTTCCAGTGCCTCACTACCTATCGTAAACTGCTGTCCTCTTCCGAGACTGTTAAACATTACTTTAGTTTTCTGCAGATTACTTTTTAGACCCACTCTTCTGCTTTGCCTCTCCAGGTCAGTGAGCATGCATTGCAATCGGTCCCCTGAGTTACTAAGCAAGGCATTATCATCAGCGAATCGCAAGTTACTAAGGTATTCTACATTAACTTTAATCCCCAATTCTTCCCAATCCAGGACTCTGAATACCTCCTGTAAACACGCTGTGAATAGCATTGGAGATATCGTATCTCCCTGCCTGACGCCTTTCTTTATTGGGATTTTGTTGCTTGCTTTATGGAGGACTACGGTGGCTGTGGAGCCGCTATAGATATCTTTCAGTATTTTTACATACGGCTCGTCTACACCCTGATTCCGTAATGCCTCTATGACTGCTGAGGTATCGACAGAATCAAACGCTTTCTCGTAATCAATGAAAGCTATATATAAGGGTGGGTTATATTCCGCACATTTCTCTATCACCTGATTGATAGTGTGAATATGGTCTATTGTTGAGTAGCCTTTACGGAATCCTGCCTGGTCCTTTGCTTGACAGAAGTCTAATGTGTTCCTGATTCTATTTGCGATTACCTTAGTAAATAGTTTGTAAGCAACGGACAGTAAGCTGATCGGTCTATAATTTTTCAAGTCTTTGGCGTCCCCTTTCCTATGGATTAGGATTATGTTAGCGTTCTTCGAAGATTCCGGTACGCTCGAGGTCATGAGGCATTGGGTATACAGGGTGGCCAGTTTCTCTAGAACAATCTGTCCACCATCCTTCAACAAATCTGTTGTTGCTGCCTTCCCCCTTTGCATATCTCCCTAGGCTTTCTTTACTTCTTCCGGCGTTACCTTTGGGATTTCGAATTCCTCTGGACTAATTTCTCTTCCATTATCGTCGAGGGTGCCACTGGTACTGTATAAATCTCTGTAGAAATCCTCAGCCACTTGAACTATCTCATCCATATTAGTAATGATATTGCCGGCTTTGTCTCTTAGCATACATCTGATTCTTGCCAATTCCTAGTTTCTTCTTCACTGTTTTTAGGCTTCCTCCGTTCTTGAGAGCATGTTCAATTCTATCCATATTATACTTCCTTATGTCAGCTGTCTTACGCTTGTTGGTTAACTTCGAAAGTTCTGCCAGTTCTATTCTAGCTGTAGGGTTAGGGGCTTCCATACATTGACGTTCCTTGATCAGGTCTGTCGTCTCCTGCGATAGCTTGCTGGTATCCTGTCTAACGGAGTTACCAGGACTTCTATTGCACACTCTTTAATGATGCCCACAAGATTGTTCATTGCTTCAACACTAAGGTCCTCTTCCTTAGTTAAAGCCGAATACCTGTTCTGCAGCTTGATCTTGAATTCCTCTATTTTCCCTATTACCACTAACTGATTGATCGGCTTCTTATGTACCAGTTTCTTGCGTTCCCTCCTCAGGTCTAGGCTAATTCGAGTTCTTACCATCCTGTGGTCACTGCAGCGCACCTTGCCGAGCACGTCCACATCTTGTATGATGCCAGGGTTAGCGCAGAGTATGAAGTCTTTTTCATTTCTAGTCTTGCCGTTCGGGCTCCTCCAGGTCCACTTTCGGCTGTCCCGCTTGCGGAAGAAGGTATTCATTATCCTCATAATATTCTGTTCCGCAAACTCTACTAATAACTCTCCCCTGCTATTCCTAGTGCCTATGCCTTATTGGCCCACTGCCTTGTCTCCAGCCTGCTTCTTGCCTATCTTGGCATTAAGGTCGCCCATTAGTACAGCGCCATTAGTCCGACTCCTAGTTCTCTTCTCTCCACTAAGCCCCGGTAGCACAGGACGTGCCCGCTTTTTAGCACTGTATAGGCTTCTTTCGGCCTCCTAACTTCACTGAGCCCTATTATATCCCATTTACTGCCCTCTAATTCTTCCAATAGCACTGCTAGACTCGCCTCACTAGATAACATTCTAGCGTTAAACGCTGCCAGGTTCATATTCCAATGGCGGCCTGTCCGGAGCCAGTGATTCTTAGCACCGTCTGCTGTGTCGCAGGTCTGACCGCCGCCGTGGTCAGTTGCTTCGAAGCTGCTGGGGACTGAGGGCCGGGGTTTGATTGTTGTGTTCATATAGGAGGTTGTGGCCAAGTACTGCACCACGGTGGCCAATCCTGCTCTGGTGAGGGAGTGCGTTACCGGTTCTGGTCACCGGGATCAGGCCACACTCCAGGCCTGTTTGTGCAATTTTATCAACACGAGTTTTTTTTTATTCCGGTGGAAAATTGCAGCACCGGGATTCGAACCACGGACCTCTTGCACGCCAGGCGGGTGTTCTACCTCAACGCCACCGCTGCGTTTATATGATATCTGACGTCTGCACACCTGGTGTGCTCACTGCTCCGGCTTGACTATGCCCGCTGCCACGTCTCACCTGGACTACACGATGGCTGACGCATGCATCCCAGGTGTCCTGACTGCTGCTGTTTGACTGTGCCTGCTGCCACGTCTCACTTCGACTACCCGAGGTCTGGCGCAAGCATCCCAGGTGTCCTCACTGCTGCTGCTTGAGTGTGCCCACTGCCAACTCTCACTTCAACTACACGATGTCTGATGTGCGCTGCAAAAGGTGTCCTCGCTGCTGCTGCTTGACTGTGCCCTCTGCCACGTCTCACTTCGACTACACGATGTCTGACGCAAACTATCGTGGTGTCCTCACTGCTGCTGCCTGACTGTTCCCACTGCGACGTCTCACCTCGACCACACAATGGCTGACGCATGCTGCCCATGTGTCCTCACTGCTGCTACTTGACTGTGCGCGCTGCCACGTATCTTTTCGACTAAACAATGTGTGACGCACGCTCCCCGGCTGTCATCACCTCTGCTGCTTGACTGTGCACGCTGCCATCTCTCAAGTAGGTTATAACATATGTGTCGAACATTCTCAAGTGCCCTCACAGCTGCTGCTTGACTGTGCCCGCTGCCACGTGTTACCTCGACTGCACGATGGCGGACGCACGCCTCCCAGGTGCCCTCAGTGCTGCTGCTTCACTGTGCCAGCTGCCACGCCTCACTTCGACTACAGAAAGTCTGACGCAAGCTCCACTGGTGTCCTCACTGTTTCTGCTTGACTGCGCCCGCTGCCACGTCTCACTTCGACTACAGGATGTCTGACGCAAGCTCCCCTGGTGTCCTCACTGCTGCGGCTTGACTGCGGGCTACCACGTCTCACCTCGACTACACAACGGCCGACGCACGCTGGCCAGGTGTTCTCACAGCTGCTACTTTATTGTGCCTGCTGCCACCTATCACTTCGACTGCACGATGTCTGATACACGCTGCCCAGGGGTTGTCATTGCTGCTTGACCGAGCCCGCTCCAAGGTCTCACCTCGGCGACACGATGTCTTACGCACGCTCCCCAGGTGTCATCACTGCTGCTGCTTGACTGTGCCTGCTGCCACGTTTCACCTCGGCTATACAATGTCTTGCGCACGCTGCACAGGTGTCCTCACTGTAGCTGCTCGACTGTGCCCGCTGCCACGTCTCACTTCAACAACACGATGTCTGACGCATGCTCCCGAGGTGTCCCTAGGTGTCCTCACTGCTGCTGCTTGACTGTGCCCGCTGCCACGTCTCACATCGACTGCAGGATTTCTGACGCAAGCACCTGACTCACTCACTCACTGCTGCGGCTTGACTGCCCGCTACCACGTCTCACCTCGACTACACAATGGCCGCCGCACGCTGACCAGGAGTCCTCACTGCTGCTGCTTGGCTGTGCCCACTGCCAAGTCTGTGTGCAGACGTCAGACGATATCTGACGTCTGCACACCTGGTGTCCTGACAGCTGCGGCTTGACTATGCCCGCTGCCACGTCTCACATCGATTACACGATGGCTGACCCATGCATCCCAGGTGTCCTCACTGATGCTATTTGACTTTGCCCGCTGCCAGGTCTCACTTCGACTATCACGATGTCTGACGCAAGCTCCCATGGTGTCCTCACTGCTGCGGCTTGATTGTGCGGGCTTCCTCGTATCACCTCGATTACATGATGGCTGAAGATTGCATCCCAGGTTTCCTCACTGCTGCTGCTAGATAGTGCCTACTGCCTCCTCTCACTTCGACTACACGATGTCTTGCACACGCTTCGCAGGTGTTCGCACCGTAGCTTCTAGACAGTGCCCGCTGCCACGTCTTACTTCAACTACACAATGTCTGACGCAAGCTCCCCTAGTGTCCTCACTGCTGCGGCTTGACTGTGCCGGCTGCAACGTCTCATTCGACTATACGATAGCTGACGCATGCATCCCATGTGTCCCCACAGCTGCTGCTTGACTACACGATGGCTGACACACACTGCCCAGATGCCCCCACTGCTGCTGCTTGACTTAGCCCGCTGCCACTTTTCACCTCGGCTACACGATGGCTGACGCATGCATCAAAAGTGTCCGCACTTCTGCTGCTTGACGGTGCGCACTACCAAGTCTTACATCGACTACACGATATCTGATGTAAGCAGCCCAGGTGACCTCACTGCTGCTTGACTGTGCCCGCTGCCACGTTTCGCCTCGGCTATAGGATGTCTTGCACACGCTGCACAGGTTTCCTCACTGCAGCTGCTTGACTGTGCCCGCTGCCACGTCTTACTTCAACAAGACGTAGTCTGATGCATGCTATCCAGGTGTCCTCACTACTGCGGTTTGAAGTGCCTTCTGCCACGTCTCACTTCGACCACACGAAGTCTGACGCACACAACCTACGTGTCCTCACAGCTGTTGCTTGACTGTGCCCTCTGCCACGTCTCACCTTGACTACACGATGGCTGAGGCACGCTGCCCAGGTGTCCTCACTGCTGCTCTTTGTATGTGCCCGCTTCCACTTCTCACCTCGACTACACGATGGCTGACGCATGCACCAAAAGTGTATGCACAGCTGCTGCTTGACTGTGCCCGCTGTCACGTCTCACTTCGATTACACAATGTCTGACGCAAGCTCCCCTGGTGTCCTCACTGCTGCGGCTTCATTGTGCGGGCTGCCGGGTATCACCTCGTTTACACGATGGCAGAAGATTGCATCCCAGGTTTCCTCACTGCTGCTGCTAGACTGTCCCTACTGCCACCTCTCACTTCGACTACACGATGTCTTGCACACGCTTCGCAGGTGTTCGCACCGTAGCTTCTAGACAGTGCCCGCGGCCACGTCTTACTTCAACTACACAATGTCTGACGCAAGCTCCCCTAGTGTCCTCACTGCTGCGGCTTGACTGTGCCGGCTGCAACGTCTCATTCGACTATACGATAGCTGACGCATGCATCCCATGTGTCCCCACAGCTGCTGCTTGACTACACGATGGCTGACACACACTGCCCAGATGCCCCCACTGCTGCTGCTTGACTTAGCCCACTGCCACTTTTCACCTCGGCTACACGATGGCTGACGCATGCATCAAAAGTGTCCGCACTTCTGCTGCTTGACGGTGCGCACTACCAAGTCTTACATCGACTACACGATATCTGATGTAAGCAGCCCAGGTGACCTCACTGCTGCTTGACTGTGCCCGCTGCCACGTTTCGCCTCGGCTATAGGATGTCTTGCACACGCTGCACAGGTTTCCTCACTGCAGCTGCTTGACTGTGCCCGCTGCCACGTCTTACTTCAACAAGACGTAGTCTGATGCATGCTATCCAGGTGTCCTCACTACTGCGGTTTGAAGTGCCTTCTGCCACGTCTCACTTCGACCACACGAAGTCTGACGCACACAACCTACGTGTCCTCACAGCTGTTGCTTGACTGTGCCCTCTGCCACGTCTCACCTTGACTACACGATGGCTAACGCACGCTGCCCAGGTGTCCTCACTGCTGCTCTTTGTATGTGCCCGCTTCCACTTCTCACTGCTTCTGCTTGACTGTTCCCACTGCGACGTCACACCTCGACTACAAGAGCACTGACGCATGCTGCCCCTGTGTCCTCACTACTGGTGCTTGACTGTGCGCGCTGCCACGTATCTTTTCGACTAAACGATGTGTGACGCACGCTCCCCTGCTGTCATCACCTGCGCTTCTTGATTGTGCCCGCTGCCATCTCTCAACTCGGTTATAACATGTGTGTCGAACGTTCTCAAATGTCCTCACATCTGCTTCTTGACTGTGCCCGCTGACACGACTCACATCGACTGTACGATGGCTGACGCACGCTTTTCAGGTGTCCCCAATGTTGCTGCTTGACTGTGCCCGCTAGCACGTCTCACCTCGTTTATACGATATCTGACATGTGCACCCCTGGTGTCCTCCCTGCTGTAGCTTGAATATGCCCGCTGCCACGTCTCAGTTCGACTACACGATGGCTGACGCATGCATCCCAGGTGTCCGCAGTGCTGCTGCTTGACTTTGCCCGCTCCCACGCCTCACTTCGACTACACAATGTCTGACGCAAGCTCCCCTGGGGTCCTCACTTCTGCTGCTTGACTGTGCCCGCTGCCACGTCTCACCCTGGCTATACGATGTCTTGCGCACGCTGCCCCTGTGTCCTCCCTGCAGCTCCTAGCCTGTGCCTACTGCTACCTTTCACTTCGACTACACGATGTCCTGGTAACATACAGGAATTCTATAGCATTAACGAGAGGGTGGCAGGTCTTGTGGTAAAACTTAATAAGAGGTACAAAATGAAGGTTGTACAGGTCTACGCCCCTACATCCAGTCATGATGACCAGGAAGTCGAAAGCTTCTATGAAGACGTGGAATCAGCGATGGGTAAAGTCAAAACAAAATACAGTATACTGATGGGCGACTTCAATGCCAAGGTAGGCAAGAAGCAGGCTGGAGACAAGGCAGTGGGGGAATATGGCATAGGCACTAGGAATAGCAGGGGAGAGTTATTAGTAGAGTTTGCGGAACAGAATAATATGCGGATAATGAATACCTTCTTCCGCAAGCGAGATAGCCGAAAGTGGACGTGGAGGAGCCCGAACGACGAGACTAGAAATGAAATAGACTTCATACTCTGCGCTAACCCAGGCATCATACAAGATGTGGACGTGCTCAGCAAGGTGCGCTGCAGTGACCATAGGATGGTAAGAACTCGTATTAGCCTAGACCTGAGGAGGGAACGGAAGAAACTGGTACATAAGAAGCCGATCAATGAGTTAGCGGTAAGAGGGAAAATAGAGGAATTCCAGATCAAGCTACAGAACAGGTATTCGGCTTTGACTCAGGAAGAGGACCTTAGTGTTGAAGCAATGAACGACAATCTTGTGGGCATCATTAAGGAGTGTGCCATAGAAGTCGGTGGTAACTCCGTTAGACAGGATACCAGTAAGCTATCACAGGAGACGAAAGATCTGATCAAGAAACGCCAGTGTATGAAAGCCTCTAACCCTACAGCTAGAATAGAACTGGCAGAACTTTCGAAGTTAATCAACAAGCGTAAGACAGCTGACATAAGGAAGTATAATATGGATAGAATTGAACATGCTCTCAGGAACGGAGGAAGCCTAAAAGCAGTGAAGAAGAAGCTAGGAATTGGCAAGAATCAAATGTATGCGTTAAGCGACAAAGCAGGCAATATCATTACTAATATGGATGAGATAGTTCAAGTGGCTGAGGACTTCTATAGAGATTTATACAGTACCAGTGGCACCCACGACGATAATGAAAGAGAGAATAGTCTAGAGGAATTTGAAATCCCACAGGTAACACCGGAAGAAGTAAAGAAAGCCTTGGGAGCTATGCAAAGGGGGAAGGCAGCTGGGGAGGATCAGGTAACAGCAGATTTGTTGAAGGATGGTGGGCAGATAGTTCTAGAGAAACTGGCCACCCTGTATACGAAATGCCTCATGACTTCGAGCGTACCGGAATCTTGGAAAAACGCTAACATAATCCTAATCCATAAGAAAGGGGACGCCAAAGACCTGAAAAATTATAGACCGATCAGTTTACTGTCCGTTGCCTACAAAGTATTTACTAAGGTAATTGCAAATAGAATCAGGAACACCTTAGACTTCCGTCAACCAAAGGACCAGGCAGGATTCCGTAAAGGCTACTCAACAATAGACCATATTCACACTATCAATCAGGTGATAGAAAAATGTGCGGAATATAACCAACCTTTATATATAGCTTTCATTGATTACGAGAAAGCGTTTGATTCAGTCGAAACCTCAGCAATCATGGAGGCATTGCGGAATCAGGGTGTAGACGAGCCATATGTAAAAATACTGAAAGACATCTATAGCGGCTCCACAGCCACCGTAGTCCTCCATAAAGAAAGCAACAAAATCCCAATAAAGAAAGGCGTCAGGCAGGGAGATACGATATCTCCGATGCTATTCACAGCGTGTTTACAGGAGGTATTCAGAGACCTGGATTGGGAAGAATTGGGGATAAGAGTTAATGGAGAATACCTTAGTAACTTGCGATTCGCTGATGATATTGCCTTGCTCAGTAACTCAGGGGACCAACTGCAATGCATGCTCACTGACCTAGAGAGGCAAAGCCGAAGGGTGGGTCTAAAAATTAATCTGCAGAAAACTAAAGTAATGTTTAACAGTCTCGGAAGGGAACAGCAGTTTTCAATAGGTAGTGAGGCATTGGAAGTGGTAAGGGAATACATCTACTTAGGACAGGTAGTGACTGCGGATCCGGATCATGAGACTGAAATAATCAGAAGAATAAGAATGGGATGGGGTGCGTTTGGCAGGCATTCTCAGATCATGAACAGCAGGTTGCCATTATCCCTGAAGAGAAAAGTGTATGATAGCTGTGTCTTACCAGTACTCACCTACGGGGCAGAAACCTGGAGGCTTACGAAAAGGGTTCTACTCAAATTGAGGACGACGCAACGAGCTATGGAAAGAAGAATGATAGATGTTACGTTAAGGGATAAGAAAAGAGCAGATTGGGTGAGGGAACAAGCGCGTGTTAATGATATCTTAGTTGAAATCAAGAAAAAGAAATGGACATGGGCAGGACACGTAATGAGGAGGGAAGATAACCGATGGTCATTAAGAGTTACGGAATGGATTCCAAGGGAAGGAAAGCGTAGCAGAGGGCGGCAGAAAGTTAGATGGGCGGATGAAATTAAGAAGTTTGCAGGGACAACATGGCCACAATTAGCACATGACCGGGGTAGCTGGAGAAGTATGGGAGAGGCCTTTGCCCTGCAGTGGGCATAACCAGGCTGATGATGATGATGATGATGATGATGACACGATGTCTTTCGCACGCTTCGCAGGTGTCCTCACTGCAGCTTCTTGACTCTGCCCACTGGCACGGCTTACTTCAACTACACGATGTCTGACGCAAGGTCGCCTGGTGTCCTCACTGCTGCGGCTTGACTGTGCCGGCTGCCACGTCTCACCTCGACTACACGATGGCAGACGCATGCATCCCATGTGTCCTCCCAGCTGCTGCTTGACAGTGCGCACTGCCACGTCTCACCTCGACTACACGATGGCTGACGCACGCAGCCCAGATGCCCTCACTGCTGTTGCTTGACTGTGCCCACTCCCACGTCTCACCTCGTTTATGCGATATCTGACGTCTGCCCCCCTGGTGTCCTCACTGCTGCGGCTTGACTATGCCCCCCGCCATGCTTCACCTCGGCTACACGATGGCTGACGCATGCATCAAAAGTGTCCGCACTGCTGCTGCTTGGCTGTGTCCACTACCAAGTCTTACATCGACTACACAATATCTGATGTGCGCAGCGCAGGTGACCTCACTGCAGCTGCTTGACTGTGCCCGCTGCCACGTCTCACTTCCACTTCACGTAGTCTGACGGATGCTACCCAGGTGTCCTCACTACTGCAGCTTGATGTGCCCTCTGCCACGTCTCACTTTGACCACACGATGTCTGACGCACACTACCTAGGTGTCCTCACCGCTGCTGCTTGATTGAGCCGGCTGCCACGTCTCACCTCGAGTACACAATATCTGACGCAACATCCCTAGGTGTCCTCACTGCTGCTGCTTGACTGTGCCCGCTGCCAGGTGTTACTTCGACTACACGATGCCTGAAGCACGCTCCTCATGTGTTCTCACTGCTGCTACTTGATTTTACCTGCTGCCACCTATCACTTCAACTGTGCGATGTCTGATGCACGCATCCTAGGTGTATTCACTGCTGCTCCTTGACTGTGACTGCTGCCACGTCTCACTTCGACTACACGGTATCTGATGCACGCTGGCCAGGGGTTCTCATTGCTGCTTCTTGACAGTGCCCGCTCCCAGGTCTCACCTCGGCGATAGGATGTCTTACGCACGCTCCCCAGGTATCCTCACTGGTGCTGCTTGACTGTGCCCGCTGCCACGTCTCACTTCAACAACACGATGTCTGACGCATGCTCCCCAGGTGTCCCTAGGTGTCCTCACGGCTGCTGCTTAACTGTGCCCGCTGCCACGTCTCACATCGACAACACGACGTCTGACGCACGCTACCCCGGTGTCCTGCCTTTTGCTACTTGACTGTGCCTAATGCCACCTTTCACTTCTACTACACCATGTCTTACGCACCTTTCGCCGGTGTCCTCACTGCTGCTACTTGACTGTGCCCGCTCCCACGTCTGAATTCCCCTACACGATGTCTGCGCACGCTCCCCGGGTGTCCTCACTGTTTCTCCTTGACTGTGCCCGCTCCCACGTCTCACGTTGACTACACAATATCTGACGCAAGCTCCCCTGGTGCCCTCTCTGCTTCGGCTTGACTGCCAGCTACCACGTATCACCTCGACTACACAATGGTGGACGCACGCTGACCAGGTGTCCTCACTGCTGCTGCGTGACTGTGCCCGCTACCACGTCTTATTTCGACTACACGATGTCTGACGCACGCTCCCCATGTGTTCTCACTGCCGCTACTTGATTGTGCCTGCTGCCACCTATCACTTCGAGTGCATTACGTCTGACGCACGCGTCCCATGTGTATTCAATTCTGCTCCTTGACTGTGAGCACTGCCACGTCTCACGTCGACTGCACGATGGCTGACGCACGCTTCCCAGGTACCCTCACTGCTGCTGCTTGACTGTGCCCGCTGCCACGTCTCACCTCGTTTATACGATATCTGACGTCTGCACCCCTGGTGTCCTCGCTGCTGCGGTTTGAATATGCCCGGTGCCACGCCTCACATCGACTACACGATGTCTGAAGCATGCATCCTATGTGTCCCCACAGCTGCTGCTTGACTGTGCCCGCTTCCAAGTCTCACCTCGACTACACGATGGCTGACACACGCTGCCCAGGGGCCCTCACTGCTGCTGCTAGACATAGCCCGCTGCCACGTCTCACCCTGGCTATAGGATGTCTTGCGCACGCTGCCCCTGTGTCCTCCCTGCAGCTGCTAGCCTGTGCCTACTGCTACCTTTCACTTCGACGACACGATGTCTTTCGCACGCTTCGCAGGTGTCCTCACCTGCAGCTTCTTGACTCTGCCCACTGCCACGTCTTACTTCAACTACACGATGTCTGACGCAAGCTCGCCTGGTGTCCTCACTGCTGCGGCTTGACTGTGCCGGCTGCCACGTCTCACCTCGACTACACGATGGCTGACGCATGCATCCCATGTGTCCTCCCCGCTGCTGCTTGACATTACGCACTGCCACGTCTCACCTCGACTACACGATGGCTGACTCACGCTGCCCAGATGCCCTCACTGCTGTTGCTTGATTCTGCCCACTCCCACGTCTCACCTCGTTTATGCGATATCTGACGTCTGCACCCCTGGTGTCCTCACTGCTGCGGCTTGACTATGCCCCCCGCCATACTTCACCTCGGCTACACGATGGCTGACGCATGCACCAAAAGTGTCCGCACTGCTGCTGCTTGGCTGTGCCCACTACCAAGACTTACATCGACTAAACAATATCTGATGTAAGCAGCCCAGGTGACGTCACTACTGCAGATTGATGTGCCCTCTGCCACGTCTCACTTTGACCACACGATGTCTGACGCACACTACCTAGGTGTCCTCACCACTGCTGCTTGATTGTGCCCGCTGCCACGTCTCACCTCGAGTACACAATATCTGACGCAACATCCCTAGGTGCCCTCACCGCTGCTGCTTGACTGTGCCCGCTGCCGCGTCTCACCTCGACTACACGATGTCTGAGGCATGCTGCCCAGGTGTCCTACCGGCTGCTCCTTGACTGTGCCCGCTGCCAGGTCTTACTTCGACTACACGATGTCTGAAGCATGCTCCTCATGTGTTCTCACTGCTGCTACTTGATTTTACCTGCTGCCACCTATCACTTCAACTGCACGATGTCTGATGCACGCATTCTAGGTGTATTCAATGCTGCTCCTTGACTGTGCCCGCGGCCACGTCTCACTTCGACTACACGATATCTGATGCACGCTGGCCAGGGGTTCTCATTGCTGCTTCTTGACAGTGCCCGCTCCCAGGTCTCACCTCGGCGATACGATGTCTTACGCACGCTCCCCAGGTATCCTCACTGGTGCTGCTTGACTGTGCCCGCTGCCACGTCTCACTTCAACAACACGATGTCTGACGCATGCTCCCCAGGTGTCCCTAGGTGTCCTCACTGCTGCTGCTTAACTGTGCCCGCTCCCACGTCTCACATCGACAACACGACGTCTGACGCACGCTACCCCGGTGTCCTGCCTTTTGCTACTTGACTGTGCCTACTGCCACCTTTCACTTTTACTATACGATGTCTTACGCACCTTTCGCCGGTGTCCTCACTGCTGCTACTTGACTGTGCCCGCTGTCACGTCTGAATTCCACTACACGATGTCTGCGCACGCTCCCCGGGTGTCCTCAGTGTTTCTGCTCGGCTGTGCCCGCTCCCACGTCTCACGTTGACTACACGATATCTGACGCAAGCTCCCCTGGTGCCCTCTCTGCTTCGGCTTGACTGCCAGCAACCACGTCTCACCTCGACTACACAATGGCCGACGCACGCTGACCAGGTGTCCTCACTGCTGCTGCGTGACTGTGCCCGCTACCGCGTCTTATTTCGACTACACGATGTCTGACGCACGCTCCCCATGTGTTCTCACTGCTGCTACTTGATTGTGCCTGCTGCCACCTATCACTTCGAGTGCATTACGTCTGACGCACGCGTCCCATGTGTATTCAATTCTGCTCCTTGACTGTGCCCGCTGCCACGTCTCATCTCGACTACACGATATCTGATGCACGCTTTTCAGGTGTCCTCATTGCTGCTGCTTGACTGTGCCCGCTCCCACGTCTCACCTCGGCTAAACGATGTCTTACGCACGCTCCCCAGAAGTCCTCACTGCTGCTGCTTGACTGTGCCCTCGCCACGTCTCACTGCGACTACACGATATCTCACGCATGCTATCTTGGTGTCCTCACTACTGCTGCTTGACTGTTCCCACTGCGACGGCACACCTCGACTACACGACGACTGCCGCACGCTGCCCATGTGTCCTCACTGCTGCTGCTTGACTGTGTGCGCTGCCATCTCTCAACTCGGTTATAACATGTGTGTCGAACGTTCTCAAATGTCCTCACAGCTGCTGCTTGACTGTGCCCGCTGCCACGTCTCATCTCGACTACACGATGGCTGACGCACGCTGCCCAGATTCCCTCACTGCTGCTGCTTGATTTTGCCCGCTGCCACGTCTCACCTCGTTTATACGATATCTGACGTCTGCACCCCTCGTGTCCTCACTGCTGCGGCTTGGATATGCCCGCTTCCACGTCTCACCTCGACTACACGATGGCTGACGCATGCATCCCAGGTGTCCGCACTGCTGCTCCTTGACTGTGCCCACTGCCACGTTTCACCTCGGCTATAGGATGTCTTGCGCATGCTGCTCAGGTGTCCTCACTGCAGCTGCTTGAGTCCCGCTGCCACATCATACTTCAACAACACGTAGTCTGGTGCATGCTATCCAGGTGTCCTCACTACTGCGGCTTGATGTGCCCTCTGCCACCACTCACTTCGACTACACGATGTCTTGCGCACGCTTCGCAGGTGTCCTCACTGCAGCTGCTTGAGTGTGCCCGCTGCCACGTCTTACTTCAACTACACGATGTCTGACGCAAGCTCTCCTGGTGTCCTCACTGCTGCGACTTGACTGTGCCGGCTGCCACGTCACACCTCGACAACACCTTGCCTGACGTATGCATCCCATGTGTCCTCACTGCTGCTGTTTGACTGTGCCCGCTTCCATGTCTCATTTCGACTGCACGATGTCTGACGGAAGCTTCCCTGGAGTCCGCACTGCTGCGGCTCGACTGTGCCGGCTGCCACGTCTCACATCGCCTACACGGTATCTGATGTACGCTGCCCTGGTGTCCTCACTGCTGCTGCTTGACTGTGCCCTTGCCACGTCTCACTTCGACTACACGATGTCTGAGGCACGCTATCTTTGTGTCCTCACTGCTGCTGCTTGACTGTTCCCACTGTGACGTCACACCTCGACTACACGATGACTGACGCACGCTGCCTATGCGTTCTCACTGCTGCTACTTGACTGTGCGCGCTGGCATGTATCTTTTCGACTTAACGATGTGTGACGCACGCTCCCCTGGTGTCATCACCTGTGCTGCTTGACTGTGCCCGCTGCCATCTCTCAACTCGGGTATAACATGTGTGTCGAACGTTCTCAAGTGCCCACACAGCTGCTGCTTGACTGTGCCCGCTGACCCGTCTCACATCGACTGCACGATGGCTGACGCACGCTTCCCAGGTGCCCTCACTGCTGCTGCTTGACTGTGCCCGCTGCCACGTCTCACCTCGTTTATACGATATCTGACGTCTGCACCCCTGGTGTCCTCGTTGCTGCGGTTTGAATATGCCCGGTGCCACGTCTCACATCGACTACACGATGTCTGACGTATGCTCCGCAGGTGTCCTCACTGCTGCTGCTTGACTGTGCCCTCTGCCACGTCTCACTTCGACTACACGATGTCTGACGAGCGCTATCTAGGTGTCCACACTGCTGCTGCTTGACTGTACCCCCTGCCACGTCTCACTTCGACTACACGATGTCTGACGCAAGCTGCCCTGGTGTCCTCATTGCTGCGGGTTTATTGTGCGGGCTGCCAGGTATCACCTCGATTACACAATGGCTGAAGATTGCATGCCAGGTTTCCTCACTGCTGCTGGTAGACTGTGGCTACTGCCACCTCTCACGTCGACTACACGATGTCTTGCGCACGCTTCGCAGGTGTCCTCACTGCAGCTTCTTGACTGTGTCCGCTGCCACGTCTTACTTCCACTACACGATGTCTAACGCAAGCTCCCCTGGTGTCCTCACTGCTGCGGCTTGACTGTGCCGTCTGCCACGTCTTACTTCGGCTACACGATGTCTGACGCACGCTCCCCATGTGTTCTCACTGCTGCTACTTGATTGTGCCTGCTGCCACCTATCACTTCGACTGCACGATGTCTGATGCACGCATCCTAGGTGTATTCGCTGCTGCTCCTTGAGTGTGCCCGCTGCGACGTCTCACTTCGACTACAAGATATCTGATGCACGCTGCCCTGGGGTTCTCATTGCTGCTGCTTGACAGTGCCCGCTCCCAGGTCTCACCTCGACGATACGATGTCTTACGCACGCTCCCCAGGTGTCCTCACTGCTGCTGCTTGACTGTGCCCGCTGCCACGTCTCATTTCAACAACACGATGTCTGACGCATGCTCCCCGGGTGTCCCTAGGTGCCCTCACTGCTGCTACTTGACTGTGCCCACTGCCACGTCTCACACGACAGCACGACGTCTGACGCACGCTACCCCGGTGTCCTGCCTCTTGCTACTTGACTGTGGCTACTGCCACCTTTCACTTCTTCTACACGATGTCTTACGCACGTTTCGCTGGTGTCCTCACTGCTGCTACTTGCCTGTGCCCGCTGCAACGTCTGAATTCCACTACACGATGTATGTGCACGCCCCCCGGGTGTCCTCACTGTTTCTTTTTTTTTCTTTATTGTTTGTTTCACAGATTCTCTCCGTGTAGGGGGCAGAGGTAAAGGCAAAATGCCTGACAGAGCCTCTGCGCCCCTATAGTTCAAGGCAGCATGACATATCATTCACATACATATTTGTCGAACCTATCTTTAACACACAGCACACAGTAACGAAAAATTCAATTATTCAGAACACATGTCTCCAAAGCATTACTTTTGCTTCAACGGGATAGATTTCGAAAAAGCAAAAGATACATATGCAATAACTATTATATAACAATAAAATTGGCTTACACCAGAAGACAACAAAGAAAAAAAACCATAGAATCACTTGCTCGAAAATAAATAGCACATACAGTAAGTAGATCAGTACATTGAAACATTTCAGAAGAAAAAAAACGAAGGTTTAAACTGATACACCATGTAAATGCCGAAACAATGGCAAACATGATTCACAAGCGCTGAGAAAAATCTAACATAACTGAGGTTACATGTGTTATCAGGATGAGCACAAGGTACTCAAAATGAAAATGCAATGTCACTGCCCACTAATAGGTTTTACAGTCATTTTTGAAACTGTGGAAGGATTGTGTGTGTGTTGTACGTTAAAGTGATCACTGTTTAATATATTAATCGTTTGATAATTCAATGTTTGCTTTCCGTAATTAGTTCTTGTGGCGGTCTTTACATAGTGTGGTTTACGTGTTGGGTATGAGGTGCAACTGTCGACAGGTATTGTGTGCAGCCTATATTTATATATCCACTGGAGTAGTTTGAAATAATAAACTTGATCTGCTTTAGGCATGCTATATTTAATGAAGAGCGGTTTTGTTCGGAGTCCTCGTTTGTCACCCACATAGTTTTCACACATTCTCAATATTTTCTTTTGTACAATGATTAGTTTGTTGTAGTTTGAAGCTGTCGTAGTTCCCCAGACTAAAATGCCATAACTGAGTTTTGAATAGAAAAGTGAGTAATATAATGTTTGTTTCAACCAGGTGGGTAGTATATTTTGTATTTTATACATGCAGCCAGTAACTCGAGATAGCTCACTTTTTAATTTGTCAACATGAGTATTCCAAGTAAGGTACTCTGTAAACCATACGCCCAAGAACTTTTGCTCTGTAACTTGTTCCAGTAACCTGTCCTCAAAGTGCAGATGAACACAATAGGGGTCTCTTTTATTTGCTGGCTTAAAAATTATATATTTGGTTTTGCTTGTGTTTAAACTTAGCCGGTTGCTTTTAAGCCACCTGGAGAGGTGTAAGAGGTAACTGTTAGCTGATGATTCTATGACCTCTTTTGTAGTGCCAGTAAAGAAGATATTAGTGTCTTCAGCATACATTATTATTTCAGGGGAGTTTGGTATGGACGTTATATCATTTATTTATACAAGAAATAAGACGGGTCCTAAGATTGATCCTTGAGGAACGCCACATTCGACTTTCAATTTTTGTGAAACCAGATTGTCGACGCATACATACTGATACCGATTTGAGAGATATGATGTAATTAAATTCTGTGCTACTCCTCGAACACCATACGAAGCAAACTTCTTTAGAAGGATATCGTGCTGCACAGTGTCAAATGCTTTTTTTAAATCCAAGAAAATCTCCAGAGTGAGCAGTTTGTTCTCAATATTTTCAATTATTTTGTCCTTTATGTTTGTTAAAGCTAGTTCTGCAGACTTACCTTTTTGAAAGCCATACTGCGACTTCGTAATCATTTTGTGTTTATGAAAAAAAGACGTAAGCCTATCATTAATAACACGCTCAAATATCTTGGAAAACACCGGCAAAACAGATATCGGCCTGTAGTTGGTAAGGTTTTTGTCATCGCCACCCTTGTAGACAGGGGTGATCTCAGCTATTTTTAATTCATCTGGGAACTCGCCGCGTGTAAGCATCTCATTTATTATATGGGTTAATACAGGACTCATATGATGAGTGACATACTTGACAGGTAAGGCCTTTATTTCGTCTTCTCCGCCTGCAGCTTTGTTTTCTAGGGTCGTGATAATTGCTTCAATTTCAGTAGGAGTCGCTGGTGTAAGCATAATGGAATCAACCTGCCCTGTAGTCATGAAAATATCCGCTTGCAAGTCTTCTCCACTATATACCCCTGTGCTTATAAAGTGTCGATTCATTTCATCAACAAACTGTTGCCCAACTACACTGGCATTATCGATTACAATTTCATTCACGATATGCGTTTTTCGCCCTCGTCTACTTAAATCGTTCACTGTATTCCACAGTCTACGTTGATCGTTTTGAATTTTGTAAAATTTTCTTTCGTAATAATCATCCCTTGCCTTTTTCAAATCGAAGTTTAATTTATTTCTAAATTTTTTAAACTCAGTCAATATGTCACAATTACGAGAGCTAATGAAACTGTGGTACAAATTATTTTTTTATGTATTCGTTTGTATAAGTCCGCAGTTATCCATGGTTTTCTAACTTTTTTACGTCTTTTTTCTGCTTTCGCAGAGGGAAGGCTGTATTGTAGCACTGGTTGAATTTATCCAAGAAGATCTTGTACGCAGTTCTGGGGTTATGCTGATCATAAACGGCCTGCCAGCTTTCTTGGTTGATAAGGCAGCTGAACATGTTTAGCGTAGTTTCGTTTACCGTGCAGAGCAAGAGGTTTCCTTCATCATTATGTTGTTTCTTGTAGGATGCATTTGTTAGGCAAAACACAGGCAGGTGATCGCTGATGTCATTCAAGATTACACCAGCGGAAAGACCATCGCTATCTATGTTTGTGACGCAGATGTCAAGGGATGTGGCCGTGTCAACGGTCACCCTAGTGGGCAGTGTTATCACATTGTTGCACGCGTACTGGTGAACAGCGTCTCGAAATGTGTTAGCATGTAAGTTACCGGATATTGTGTCAATATTTATATCTCCAAGGATCATAAACGGCGCATTCGCCGAGCTAAAAGAGCTAAGTGAATTTTCAAAAAATTACATGAATTCAGATACGCAGCCAGAGGGTGGGCTGTACACGGCGCAGACAATGGTGTTAAGGACTTTCACCGATAAGCTCTCGACATTTTCATCCATTCTGCACATGCTGTCTAATACCTTATGCGGTAAATTATCTTTTAAGTAAACGGCTATCCCACCACCTATTTTGTTTTTTCTACTTATGCTTTCCCATTTGTAACCTTGAAGGTAAGGGGGTTCGATTTCATCTGACAGCCAAGTTTCCGTGAGTACTATAACGGTAAATTTTAAGCTAAATGACTGCAGAAACGTTTCAAGATCTTGAACCTTATTTTTAAGGCTTCTCATATTTAGATGAATTGCTGAAAACTTTCTTTCGCCTTTTTGTATTTTTCATTGAAATAATCACATTCATAACAGTGGCATTCCTGTGGTATGTCTTCCATTTGAGCTGTTGTGCACTGTACAGCTTGTACAGTTTTTCTATACAATTATCTGCTCAAGGTCAGCAACGCTGCTAATTCTGCGGCTTGTGGTTCGCTCGTCCTTACGGGCAAAAATTTTCCCGCCAGTCACCCACACAAACTTCCATCCTGATATTTTTTTCTGAGCGATCGCAGCACCCAGAATTATCCTGTTTGAGTGGGTCAGGTGTTCGTTCACATAGATGGGTGTGCCGTCTCCACCATAATCAAGATCTTTTGTAGTCATCCTCTGCTTTCTTGCTTTTTGCAGAATTTTGTCCCGTTTTGTGCGTTGTACAAAACGGACAACAATGTTTTTTTCGGAGCAGTTTGATGTGGGCACACGATGGCAGATGTCAATGTCCGAATCAGCAATCGGTTCATTCAGAGTACTCCCGATCCTCCTCACAACATCGACAACGTCACCTTCCTCAGGCACTCCTTTTATTTCCAAGTTGTTCATCCTTTGATACTGTTCTAATTGATCTATCCTTTTACTCAATCTGCAGTTTTCAGCTTCCAGTTCTTTGTTTTCCTTTGAAAGACTTTGGACTTCCTTTCTAAGTTCTTTCATTTCACTTATTATTTCATTGACACCATCACAGGTATCGTTGCAGTTTTTAACACTTTCTTTCAATGATCTGAGATCTGTCCTTAGTTCTCGCCTCAGGTCCGCAAGCGCCTTGACAATATCTTTCACGTCCTTACTCATTTACGTTTAAGTATAGCAAGTGCCTTACAGAAGTACCCAACAAAAGCAATGGCAGTGTCAAATATAATGTTTGCTGTGTTCGGCAGCAGTGCACAGTCAAGATTTCGGGCTTTATACAATAGAAAATAATATTGCTCACCTGCAGAAGATACAGAAATTAGTCGTTGCTCTGTGGTGCACCGCTGCCGAACTGAAGATTCAGCTGAGGCGCTGCTCCTAATATAGGCAGAATCGTCCACCAGGGGCGTCTTTGTGCATGCGCTGTTCCTCCACTCGAAGCTTGTAATGCTTGCAATTATCCGCTGACGGCCCCTGATAGCACCGGACCAGCGACGAAGCAAATGCCTTGCTCGGTAGATGGGCACGTACCGAAAGCTGCAGAAGATACAGAAATTAGTCGTTGCTCTGTGGTGCACCGCTGCCGAACTCTGCCCTGCTGACTGCCCGACTGCTCTGCCCGACTGCACTGACTGACCGACTGCCCTGCTTGACTGTGCCCGCTGGCACGTCTCACGTTGACTACATGATATCTGATGCACGCTTTCCAGGTGTCCTCATTGCTGCTGCTTGACTGTGCCCGCTCCCACATCTCACCTCGGCTATACGATGTCTTACGCACGCTCCCCAGATGTCCTCACTGCTGCTGCTTGACTGTGCCCTCGCCACGTCTCACTTCGACTACACGATATCTGACGCACGCTATCTTGGTGTCCTCACTGCTGCTGCTTGACTGTTCCCACTGCCACGGCACACCTCGACTACACGACGACTGCCGCACGCTGCCCATGTGTCCTCACTGCTGCTGCTTGACTGTGCGCGCTGCCATCTCTCAACTCGGTAATAACATGTGTGTCGAACGTTCTCAAGCGTCCTCACAGCTGCTGCTTGACTGTGCCCGCTGCCACGTCTCATCTCGATTACACGATGGCTGACGCACGCTGCCCAGATGCCCTCACTGCTGCTGCTTGACTTTGCCCGCTGCCACGTCTCACCTCGTTTATACGATATCTGACGTCAGCACCCCTGGTGTCCTCACTGCTGCGGCTTGGATAAGCCCGCTTCCACGTCTCACCTCGACTACACGATGGCTGACGCATGCATCCCAGGTGTCCGCACTGCTGCTGCTTGATTGTGCCCGCTACCAAGTTTTACATCGACTACACGATATCTGATGTAAGCAGCCAAGGTGACCTCACTGCTGCACCTTGACAGTTCCCACTGCCACGTTTCACCTCGGCTATAGGAGGTCTTGCGCACGCTTCGCAGGTGTCCTCACTGCAGCTGGTTCACTGTGCCCGCTGCCACGTCACACCTCGACAACACCATGGCTGACGCATGTATCCCATGTGTCCTCACTGCTGCTATTTGACTGTGCCCGCTGCCATGTCTCATTTCGGCTGCACGATGTCTGACGCAAGCTTCCCTGGCGTCCGCACTGCTGCGGCTCGACTGTGGCGACTGCCACGTCTCACCTCGCCTACACGATATCTGATGTACGCTGCCCTGGTGTCCTCACTGCTGCTGCTTGACTGTGCCCTCGCCACGTCTCACTTCGACTACACGATGTCTGAAGCACGCTATCTTGGTGTCCTCACTGCTGTTGCTTGACTGTGCCCACTGCAACGTCACACCTCGACTATACGATGACAGACGCACGCTGCCATTGTGTTCTCACTGCTTCTGCTTGACTGTGCGCGCTGCCACGTATCTTTTCGACAAACGACGTGTGACGCACGCTCCCCTGCTGTCATCACCTGTGCTGCTTGACTGTACCCGCTGCCATCTCTCAACTCGGGTATAACATGTGTGTCGAACGTTCTCAAGTGTCCTCACAGCTGCTACATGACTGTGCCCGCTGACACGTCTCACATCGACTGCACAATGGCTGACGTACGCTTCCTAGGTGCCCTCACTGCTGCTGCTTGACTGTGCCCGCTGCCACGTCTCACCTCGTTTATACGATATCTGACGTCTGCACCCCTGGTGTCCTCGCTGCTGTGGCTTGAATATGCGCGCTGCCAGGTCTCACATCGACTACACGATGTCTGACGTATGCTCCCCAGGTGTCCTCACTGCTGCTGCTTGACTGTGCCCTCTGCCACGTCTCACTTCGACTACACGATGTCTGACGAGCGCTATCTAGGTGTCCACACTGCTGCTGCTTGACTGTGCCCGCTGCCACGTCTCACTTCGACTACACGATGTCTGACGCAAGCTGCCCTGGTGTCCTCATTGCTGCGGCTTTATTGTGCGGGCTGCCAGGTATCACCTCGATTACACGATAGCTGAAGATTGCATCCCAGGTTTCCTCACTGCTGCTGCTAGACTGTGCCTACTGCCACCTCTCACTTCGACTACACGTTGTCTTGCGCACGCTTCGCAGGTGTCCTCACTGCAGCTTCATGACTGTGTCCGCTGCCACGTCTTACTTCAACTACACGATGTCTGACGCAAACTCCCCTGGTGTCCTCACTGCGGCGGCTTGACTGTGCCTGCTGCCACGTCTTACTTCGACTACACGATGTCTGACGCACGCTCCCCATGTGTTCCCACTGCTGCTACTTGATTGTGCCTGCTGCCACCTCTCACTTCGACTACACGATGTCTGATGCACGCATGGTAGGTGTATTCACTGCTGCTCCTTGACTGTGCCCGCTGCCACGTCTCACTTCGACTACACGATATCTGATGCACGCTGCCCTGGGGTTCTCATTGCTGCTGCTTGACAGTGCCCACTCCCAGGTCTCACCTCGGCGATACGATGTCTTACGCACGCTCCCCAGGTGTCCTCACTGCTGCTGCTTGACTGTGCCCGCTGACACGTCTCATTTCAACAACACGATGTCTGACGCATGCTCCCCAGGTGTCCCTAGGTGTCCTCACTGCTGCTACTTGACTGTGCCTACTGCCACCTTTTACTTGTACTACACGATGTCTTACGCACGTTTCGCCGGTGTCCTCACTGCTGCTACTTGACTGTGCCCGCTGCCACGCCTCACGTTGACTACACGATGTCTGACGCAAGCTCCACTGGTGCCCTCTCTGCTTCGGCTTGACGGCCCGCTACCACGTCTCACCTAGACTACACAATGGCAGACGCACGCTGACCAGGTGTCCTCACTGCTGCTGCGTGACTGTGCCCGCTACCACGTCTTTCTTCGACCACACGATGTCTGACGCACGCTCCCCATGTGTTCTCACTGCTGCTACTTGATTGTGCCTGCTGCCACCTATCACTTCGAGTGCACGATGTCTGACGCACGCTTCCCATGTGTATTCAATGCTGCTCCTTGACTGTGCCCGCTGCCACGTCTCACTTCGACTACCCGATATCTGATGCACGCTTTCCAGGTGTCCTCATTGCTGCTGCTTGACTGTGCCCGCTGCCACGTCTCACCTCGTTTATACGATATCTGACGTCTGCACCCCTGGTGTCCTCGTTGCTGCGGTTTGAATATGCCCGGTGCCACGTCTCACATCGACTACACGATGTCTGACGTATGCTCCGCAGGTGTCCTCACTGCTGCTGCTTGACTGTGCCCTCTGCCACGTCTCACTTCGACTACACGATGTCTGACGAGCGCTATCTAGGTGTCCACACTGCTGCTGCTTGACTGTACCCCCTGCCACGTCTCACTTCGACTACACGATGTCTGACGCAAGCTGCCCTGGTGTCCTCATTGCTGCGGGTTTATTGTGCGGGCTGCCAGGTATCACCTCGATTACACAATGGCTGAAGATTGCATGCCAGGTTTCCTCACTGCTGCTGGTAGACTGTGGCTACTGCCACCTCTCACTTCGACTACACGATGTCTTGCGCACGCTTCGCAGGTGTCCTCACTGCAGCTTCTTGACTGTGTCCGCTGCCACGTCTTACTTCCACTACACGATGTCTAACGCAAGCTCCCCTGGTGTCCTCACTGCTGCGGCTTGACTGTGCCGTCTGCCACGTCTTACTTCGGCTACACGATGTCTGACGCACGCTCCCCATGTGTTCTCACTGCTGCTACTTGATTGTGCCTGCTGCCACCTATCACTTCGACTGCACGATGTCTGATGCACGCATCCTAGGTGTATTCGCTGCTGCTCCTTGAGTGTGCCCGCTGCGACGTCTCACTTCGACTACAAGATATCTGATGCACGCTGCCCTGGGGTTCTCATTGCTGCTGCTTGACAGTGCCCGCTCCCAGGTCTCACCTCGACGATACGATGTCTTACGCACGCTCCCCAGGTGTCCTCACTGCTGCTGCTTGACTGTGCCCGCTGCCACGTCTCATTTCAACAACACGATGTCTGACGCATGCTCCCCGGGTGTCCCTAGGTGCCCTCACTGCTGCTACTTGACTGTGCCCACTGCCACGTCTCACACGACAGCACGACGTCTGACGCACGCTACCCCGGTGTCCTGCCTCTTGCTACTTGACTGTGGCTACTGCCACCTTTCACTTCTTCTACACGATGTCTTACGCACGTTTCGCCGGTGTCCTCACTGCTGCTACTTGCCTGTGCCCGCTGCAACGTCTGAATTCCACTACACGATGTATGTGCACGCCCCCCGGGTGTCCTCACTGTTTCTTTTTTTTTCTTTATTGTTTGTTTCACAGATTCTCTCCGTGTAGGGGGCAGAGGTAAAGGCAAAATGCCTGACAGAGCCTCTGCGCCCCTATAGTTCAAGGCAGCATGACATATCATTCACATACATATTTGTCGAACCTATCTTTAACACACAGCACACAGTAACGAAAAATTCAATTATTCAGAACACATGTCTCCAAAGCATTACTTTTGCTTCAACGGGATAGATTTCGAAAAAGCAAAAGATACATATGCAATAACTATTATATAACAATAAAATTGGCTTACACCAGAAGACAACAAAGAAAAAAAACCATAGAATCACTTGCTCGAAAATAAATAGCACATACAGTAAGTAGATCAGTACATTGAAACATTTCAGAAGAAAAAAAACGAAGGTTTAAACTGATACACCATGTAAATGCCGAAACAATGGCAAACATGATTCACAAGCGCTGAGAAAAATCTAACATAACTGAGGTTACATGTGTTATCAGGATGAGCACAAGGTACTCAAAATGAAAATGCAATGTCACTGCCCACTAATAGGTTTTACAGTCATTTTTGAAACTGTGGAAGGATTGTGTGTGTGTTGTACGTTAAAGTGATCACTGTTTAATATATTAATCGTTTGATAATTCAATGTTTGCTTTCCGTAATTAGTTCTTGTGGCGGTCTTTACATAGTGTGGTTTACGTGTTGGGTATGAGGTGCAACTGTCGACAGGTATTGTGTGCAGCCTATATTTATATATCCACTGGAGTAGTTTGAAATAATAAACTTGATCTGCTTTAGGCATGCTATATTTAATGAAGAGCGGTTTTGTTCGGAGTCCTCGTTTGTCACCCACATAGTTTTCACACATTCTCAATATTTTCTTTTGTACAATGATTAGTTTGTTGTAGTTTGAAGCTGTCGTAGTTCCCCAGACTAAAATGCCATAACTGAGTTTTGAATAGAAAAGTGAGTAATATAATGTTTGTTTCAACCAGGTGGGTAGTATATTTTGTATTTTATACATGCAGCCAGTAACTCGAGATAGCTCACTTTTTAATTTGTCAACATGAGTATTCCAAGTAAGGTACTCTGTAAACCATACGCCCAAGAACTTTTGCTCTGTAACTTGTTCCAGTAACCTGTCCTCAAAGTGCAGATGAACACAATAGGGGTCTCTTTTATTTGCTGGCTTAAAAATTATATATTTGGTTTTGCTTGTGTTTAAACTTAGCCGGTTGCTTTTAAGCCACCTGGAGAGGTGTAAGAGGTAACTGTTAGCTGATGATTCTATGACCTCTTTTGTAGTGCCAGTAAAGAAGATATTAGTGTCTTCAGCATACATTATTATTTCAGGGGAGTTTGGTATGGACGTTATATCATTTATTTATACAAGAAATAAGACGGGTCCTAAGATTGATCCTTGAGGAACGCCACATTCGACTTTCAATTTTTGTGAAACCAGATTGTCGACGCATACATACTGATACCGATTTGAGAGATATGATGTAATTAAATTCTGTGCTACTCCTCGAACACCATACGAAGCAAACTTCTTTAGAAGGA
Organism: Dermacentor variabilis; assembly: GCF_050947875.1. NCBI lineage: Eukaryota > Metazoa > Arthropoda > Arachnida > Ixodida > Ixodidae > Dermacentor > Dermacentor variabilis. The sequence continues at coordinate 1,698,930 of NW_027460379.1, forward strand.
TATCGTGCTGCACAGTGTCAAATGCTTTTTTTAAATCCAAGAAAATCTCCAGAGTGAGCAGTTTGTTCTCAATATTTTCAATTATTTTGTCCTTTATGTTTGTTAAAGCTAGTTCTGCAGACTTACCTTTTTGAAAGCCATACTGCGACTTCGTAATCATTTTGTGTTTATGAAAAAAAGACGTAAGCCTATCATTAATAACACGCTCAAATATCTTGGAAAACACCGGCAAAACAGATATCGGCCTGTAGTTGGTAAGGTTTTTGTCATCGCCACCCTTGTAGACAGGGGTGATCTCAGCTATTTTTAATTCATCTGGGAACTCGCCGCGTGTAAGCATCTCATTTATTATATGGGTTAATACAGGACTCATATGATGAGTGACATACTTGACAGGTAAGGCCTTTATTTCGTCTTCTCCGCCTGCAGCTTTGTTTTCTAGGGTCGTGATAATTGCTTCAATTTCAGTAGGAGTCGCTGGTGTAAGCATAATGGAATCAACCTGCCCTGTAGTCATGAAAATATCCGCTTGCAAGTCTTCTCCACTATATACCCCTGTGCTTATAAAGTGTCGATTCATTTCATCAACAAACTGTTGCCCAACTACACTGGCATTATCGATTACAATTTCATTCACGATATGCGTTTTTCGCCCTCGTCTACTTAAATCGTTCACTGTATTCCACAGTCTACGTTGATCGTTTTGAATTTTGTAAAATTTTCTTTCGTAATAATCATCCCTTGCCTTTTTCAAATCGAAGTTTAATTTATTTCTAAATTTTTTAAACTCAGTCAATATGTCACAATTACGAGAGCTAATGAAACTGTGGTACAAATTATTTTTTTATGTATTCGTTTGTATAAGTCCGCAGTTATCCATGGTTTTCTAACTTTTTTACGTCTTTTTTCTGCTTTCGCAGAGGGAAGGCTGTATTGTAGCACTGGTTGAATTTATCCAAGAAGATCTTGTACGCAGTTCTGGGGTTATGCTGATCATAAACGGCCTGCCAGCTTTCTTGGTTGATAAGGCAGCTGAACATGTTTAGCGTAGTTTCGTTTACCGTGCGGAGCAAGAGGTTTCCTTCATCATTATGTTGTTTCTTGTAGGATGCATTTGTTAGGCAAAACACAGGCAGGTGATCGCTGATGTCATTCAAGATTACACCAGCGGAAAGACCATCGCTATCTATGTTTGTGACGCAGATGTCAAGGGATGTGGCCGTGTCAACGGTCACCCTAGTGGGCAGTGTTATCACATTGTTGCACGCGTACTGGTGAACAGCGTCTCGAAATGTGTTAGCATGTAAGTTACCGGATATTGTGTCAATATTTATATCTCCAAGGATCATAAACGGCGCATTCGCCGAGCTAAAAGAGCTAAGTGAATTTTCAAAAAATTACATGAATTCAGATACGCAGCCAGAGGGTGGGCTGTACACGGCGCAGACAATGGTGTTAAGGACTTTCACCGATAAGCTCTCGACATTTTCATCCATTCTGCACATGCTGTCTAATACCTTATGCGGTAAATTATCTTTTAAGTAAACGGCTATCCCACCACCTATTTTGTTTTTTCTACTTATGCTTTCCCATTTGTAACCTTGAAGGTAAGGGGGTTCGATTTCATCTGACAGCCAAGTTTCCGTGAGTACTATAACGGTAAATTTTAAGCTAAATGACTGCAGAAACGTTTCAAGATCTTGAACCTTATTTTTAAGGCTTCTCATATTTAGATGAATTGCTGAAAACTTTCTTTCGCCTTTTTGTATTTTTCATTGAAATAATCACATTCATAACAGTGGCATTCCTGTGGTATGTCTTCCATTTGAGCTGTTGTGCACTGTACAGCTTGTACAGTTTTTCTATACAATTATCTGCTCAAGGTCAGCAACGCTGCTAATTCTGCGGCTTGTGGTTCGCTCGTCCTTACGGGCAAAAATTTTCCCGCCAGTCACCCACACAAACTTCCATCCTGATATTTTTTTCTGAGCGATCGCAGCACCCAGAATTATCCTGTTTGAGTGGGTCAGGTGTTCGTTCACATAGATGGGTGTGCCGTCTCCACCATAATCAAGATCTTTTGTAGTCATCCTCTGCTTTCTTGCTTTTTGCAGAATTTTGTCCCGTTTTGTGCGTTGTACAAAACGGACAACAATGTTTTTTTCGGAGCAGTTTGATGTGGGCACACGATGGCAGATGTCAATGTCCGAATCAGCAATCGGTTCATTCAGAGTACTCCCGATCCTCCTCACAACATCGACAACGTCACCTTCCTCAGGCACTCCTTTTATTTCCAAGTTGTTCATCCTTTGATACTGTTCTAATTGATCTATCCTTTTACTCAATCTGCAGTTTTCAGCTTCCAGTTCTTTGTTTTCCTTTGAAAGACTTTGGACTTCCTTTCTAAGTTCTTTCATTTCACTTATTATTTCATTGACACCATCACAGGTATCGTTGCAGTTTTTAACACTTTCTTTCAATGATCTGAGATCTGTCCTTAGTTCTCGCCTCAGGTCCGCAAGCGCCTTGACAATATCTTTCACGTCCTTACTCATTTACGTTTAAGTATAGCAAGTGCCTTACAGAAGTACCCAACAAAAGCAATGGCAGTGTCAAATATAATGTTTGCTGTGTTCGGCAGCAGTGCACAGTCAAGATTTCGGGCTTTATACAATAGAAAATAATATTGCTCACCTGCAGAAGATACAGAAATTAGTCGTTGCTCTGTGGTGCACCGCTGCCGAACTGAAGATTCAGCTGAGGCGCTGCTCCTAATATAGGCAGAATCGTCCACCAGGGGCGTCTTTGTGCATGCGCTGTTCCTCCACTCGAAGCTTGTAATGCTTGCAATTATCCGCTGACGGCCCCTGATAGCACCGGACCAGCGACGAAGCAAATGCCTTGCTCGGTAGATGGGCACGTACCGAAAGCTGCAGAAGATACAGAAATTAGTCGTTGCTCTGTGGTGCACCGCTGCCGAACTCTGCCCTGCTGACTGCCCGACTGCTCTGCCCGACTGCACTGACTGACCGACTGCCCTGCTTGACTGTGCCCGCTGGCACGTCTCACGTTGACTACATGATATCTGATGCACGCTTTCCAGGTGTCCTCATTGCTGCTGCTTGACTGTGCCCGCTCCCACATCTCACCTCGGCTATACGATGTCTTACGCACGCTCCCCAGATGTCCTCACTGCTGCTGCTTGACTGTGCCCTCGCCACGTCTCACTTCGACTACACGATATCTGACGCACGCTATCTTGGTGTCCTCACTGCTGCTGCTTGACTGTTCCCACTGCCACGGCACACCTCGACTACACGACGACTGCCGCACGCTGCCCATGTGTCCTCACTGCTGCTGCTTGACTGTGCGCGCTGCCATCTCTCAACTCGGTAATAACATGTGTGTCGAACGTTCTCAAGCGTCCTCACAGCTGCTGCTTGACTGTGCCCGCTGCCACGTCTCATCTCGATTACACGATGGCTGACGCACGCTGCCCAGATGCCCTCACTGCTGCTGCTTGACTTTGCCCGCTGCCACGTCTCACCTCGTTTATACGATATCTGACGTCAGCACCCCTGGTGTCCTCACTGCTGCGGCTTGGATAAGCCCGGTTCCACGTCTCACCTCGACTACACGATGGCTGACGCATGCATCCCAGGTGTCCGCACTGCTGCTGCTTGATTGTGCCCGCTACCAAGTCTTACATCGACTACACGATATCTGATGTAAGCAGCCAAGGTGACCTCACTGCTGCACCTTGACAGTTCCCACTGCCACGTTTCACCTCGGCTATAGGAGGTCTTGCGCACGCTTCGCAGGTGTCCTCACTGCAGCTGGTTCACTGTGCCCGCTGCCACGTCACACCTCGACAACACCATGGCTGACGCATGTATCCCATGTGTCCTCACTGCTGCTATTTGACTGTGCCCGCTGCCATGTCTCATTTCGGCTGCACGATGTCTGACGCAAGCTTCCCTGGCGTCCGCACTGCTGCGGCTCGACTGTGGCGACTGCCACGTCTCACCTCGCCTACACGATATCTGATGTACGCTGCCCTGGTGTCCTCACTGCTGCTGCTTGACTGTGCCCTCGCCACGTCTCACTTCGACTACACGATGTCTGAAGCACGCTATCTTGGTGTCCTCACTGCTGTTGCTTGACTGTGCCCACTGCAACGTCACACCTCGACTATACGATGACAGACGCACGCTGCCATTGTGTTCTCACTGCTTCTGCTTGACTGTGCGCGCTGCCACGTATCTTTTCGACAAACGACGTGTGACGCACGCTCCCCTGCTGTCATCACCTGTGCTGCTTGACTGTACCCGCTGCCATCTCTCAACTCGGGTATAACATGTGTGTCGAACGTTCTCAAGTGTCCTCACAGCTGCTACATGACTGTGCCCGCTGACACGTCTCACATCGACTGCACAATGGCTGACGCACGCTTCCTAGGTGCCCTCACTGCTGCTGCTTGACTGTGCCCGCTGCCACGTCTCACCTCGTTTATACGATATCTGACGTCTGCACCCCTGGTGTCCTCGCTGCTGTGGCTTGAATATGCGCGCTGCCAGGTCTCACATCGACTACACGATGTCTGACGTATGCTCCCCAGGTGTCCTCACTGCTGCTGCTTGACTGTGCCCTCTGCCACGTCTCACTTCGACTACACGATGTCTGACGAGCGCTATCTAGGTGTCCACACTGCTGCTGCTTGACTGTGCCCGCTGCCACGTCTCACTTCGACTACACGATGTCTGACGCAAGCTGCCCTGGTGTCCTCATTGCTGCGGCTTTATTGTGCGGGCTGCCAGGTATCACCTCGATTACACGATAGCTGAAGATTGCATCCCAGGTTTCCTCACTGCTGCTGCTAGACTGTGCCTACTGCCACCTCTCACTTCGACTACACGTTGTCTTGCGCACGCTTCGCAGGTGTCCTCACTGCAGCTTCATGACTGTGTCCGCTGCCACGTCTTACTTCAACTACACGATGTCTGACGCAAACTCCCCTGGTGTCCTCACTGCGGCGGCTTGACTGTGCCTGCTGCCACGTCTTACTTCGACTACACGATGTCTGACGCACGCTCCCCATGTGTTCCCACTGCTGCTACTTGATTGTGCCTGCTGCCACCTCTCACTTCGACTACACGATGTCTGATGCACGCATGGTAGGTGTATTCACTGCTGCTCCTTGACTGTGCCCGCTGCCACGTCTCACTTCGACTACACGATATCTGATGCACGCTGCCCTGGGGTTCTCATTGCTGCTGCTTGACAGTGCCCACTCCCAGGTCTCACCTCGGCGATACGATGTCTTACGCACGCTCCCCAGGTGTCCTCACTGCTGCTGCTTGACTGTGCCCGCTGACACGTCTCATTTCAACAACACGATGTCTGACGCATGCTCCCCAGGTGTCCCTAGGTGTCCTCACTGCTGCTACTTGACTGTGCCTACTGCCACCTTTTACTTGTACTACACGATGTCTTACGCACGTTTCGCCGGTGTCCTCACTGCTGCTACTTGACTGTGCCCGCTGCCACGCCTCACGTTGACTACACGATGTCTGACGCAAGCTCCACTGGTGCCCTCTCTGCTTCGGCTTGACGGCCCGCTACCACGTCTCACCTAGACTACACAATGGCAGACGCACGCTGACCAGGTGTCCTCACTGCTGCTGCGTGACTGTGCCCGCTACCACGTCTTTCTTCGACCACACGATGTCTGACGCACGCTCCCCATGTGTTCTCACTGCTGCTACTTGATTGTGCCTGCTGCCACCTATCACTTCAAGTGCACGATGTCTGACGCACGCTTCCCATGTGTATTCAATGCTGCTCCTTGACTGTGCCCGCTGCCACGTCTCACTTCGACTACCCGATATCTGATGCACGCTTTCCAGGTGTCCTCATTGCTGCTGCTTGACTGTGCCCGCTCACACGTCTCACCTCGGATATACGATGTCTTCCGCACACTCCCCAGATGTCCTCGCTGCTGCTGCTTGACTGTGCCCTCGCCACGTCTCACTTCGACTACACTATGTCTGACGCACGCTATCTTGGTGTCCTCACTGCTGCTGCTTGACTGTTCCCACTGCGACGTCACACCTCGACTACACGATGACTGACGCACGCTGCCCATGTGTCCTCACCGCTGCTGCTTGACTGTGCGCGCTGCCACGTATCTTTTCGACTAAACGATGTGTGACGCACGCTCCCCTGCTATCATCAGCTGCGCTTCTTGACTGTAACCGCTGCCATCTCTCAACTCGGTTATAACATGTGTGTCGAACGTTCTCATGTGTCCTCACAGCTGCTGCTTGACTGTGCCCGCTGACACGACTCACATCGAATGCATGATGGCTGACGCACGCTTCCCAGGTGCCCTCACTGCTGCGGCTTGTATATGCCCGATGCCACGTCTCACTTCGACTACACGATGCCTGACGCATGCATCCCAGGTGACCGCACTGATGCTGCTTCACGGTACCCGCTGCCACGCCTCACTTCGACTACACAATGTCTGACGCAAGCTCCCCTGGTGTCCTCACTTCTGCTGCTTGAGTGTGCCCGCTGCCACGTCTCACCCTGGCTATAGGATGTCTTGCGCACGCTGCTCATGTGTCCTCCCTGCAGCTGCTTGACTGTGCCCGCTGCCACGTCTCACTTCAACTACACGATGTCTGACGTATGCTCCCCAGGTGTCCTCACTACTGCGGCTTGACTGTGCCGGCTGCCACGTCTCACTTCGACTACACGATGTCTGACGCATGCATCCCATGTGTCCTCCCAGCTGCGGCTTGACTGTGCCCACTTCCACGTCTCACCTCGAGTACACTATGGCTGACGCACGCCTCTCAGGTGCCCTCACAGCTGCTGCTTGACAGTACCCGCTGCCACATCTCTCCTCGACTACACGATGGCTGACGCGCGCTGCCCAGATGCCCTCACTGCGGCTGCTTGACTGTGCCCGCTGCCACGTCTCATCTCGGTGATGCGATATCTGACGTCTGCACCCCTGGTGTCCTCACTGCTGCGGCTTGACTATGCCCTCTGCCACGCTTCCCCTCGGCTACACGATGGCTGACGCATGCATCAAAAGTGTCCGCACTGCTGCTGCTTGGCTGTGCCCACTACCAAGTCTTAAATAGACTACACGATATCTGATGTATGCAGTCTAGGTGACCTCACTGCTGCTGCTTGAGTGTGCCCGCTGCCATGTTTCACCTCGGCTATAGGTTGCCTTGCGCACGCTGCTCAGGTGTCCACACTGAAGCTGCTTGACTGTGCCCGCTGCGACGTCTCACCTCGACTACACGATGACTGACGCACGCTGCCCATGTGTCCTCACCGCTGCTGCTTGACTGTGCACGCTGCCATGTATCCTTTCGACTAAACAATGTGTGACGCACGCTTCCCTGCTGTCATCACCAGTGCTTCTTGACTGTGCTCGCTGCCATCTCTCAACTCGGTTATAACATGTGTGTCGAACGTTCTCAAGTGTCCTCACAGCTACTGCTTGACTGTGCCCGCTGCCACGTCTCACTTCGACTAAAGGATGTCTGACCCAAGCACCCCTGGTGTTCTCACTGCTGCGGCTTGACTGCCCGCTACCACGTCTCATCTCGACTACACAAAGGCCGACGAACTCTGACCAGGTGTCCTCACTGCTGCTGTTTGACTGTGCCCGCTGCCACGTCTTACTTCGACTACACGATGTCTGACGCGCGCTCCTGATGTGTTCTCACTGCTGCCACTTGATTTTACCTGCTGCCACCTATCAGTTCGACTGCACGATATCTGATGCACGCATCCTAGGTGTATTCACACCTGCTCCTTGACTGTGCCCGCTGCCACGTCTCACATCTACAACACGATATATGACGCACGCTTTCCAGGTCGCCTCTCTGCTGCTGCTTGACTGTGCCCTCTGCCATGTCTCACCTCGACCACACCATGACTGACGCACGCTGCCCATGTGTCCTCACCGCTGATGCTTGACTGTGCGCGCTGCCATGTATCATTTCGACTAAACGATGTCTGACGCACACTTCCCTGCTGTCATCACCAGTGCTTCTAGACTGTGCCCGCTGCCATCTTTCAACTCGGTTATAACATGTGTGTCGAACGTTCTCAAGTGTCCTCACAGCTGCTGCTTGACTGTGCCCGCTGACACGACTCACATCGACTGCACGATGGCTGACGCACGCTTCCCAGGTGCCCTCACTGCTGCGGCTTGAATATGCCCGCTGCCACGTCTCAATTCGTCTACACGATGGCTGACGCATGCATCCCAGGTGTCCGCACTGCTGCTGCCTCACGGTACCCGCTGCCACGCCTCACTTCGACTACACAATGTCTGACGCAAGCTCCCCTGGTGTCCTCAATTCTGCTGCTTGACTGTGCCCGCTGCCACGTCTCACCCTGTCTATAGGATGTCTTGCGCACGCTGCCCATGTGTCCTCCCTGCAGCTGCTTTACTGTGCCCGCTGCCACGTCTCACTTCAACTACACGATGTCTGACGTATGCTCCCCAGGTGTCTTCACTGCTGCTGCTTGACTGTGCCCTCTGCCACGTCTCACTTCGACTACACGATGTCTGACGAGCGCTATCTAGGTGTCCACACTGCTGCTGCTTTACTGTTCGCGCTGCCACGTCTCACGTCGACTACACGATGTCTGACGCAAGTTCCCCTGGTGTCCTCATTGCTGCGGCTTTAATGTGCGGGCTTCCAGGTATATCCTCGATTACACGATGGCTGAAGATTGCATCCTTGGTTTCCCCACTGCTGCTGCTAGACTGTGCTTACTGCCACCTCTCACTTCGACTACACGATGCCTTGCACACGCTTCGCAGGTGTCCTCACTGCAGCTTCTTGACTGTGCCCACTGCCACGTCTTACTTCAACTACACGATGTCTGACGCAAGCTCCCCTGGTTTCGTCACTGCTGCGGCTTTACTGTGCCCGCTGCCACGTCTCACCTCGACTACACGATGGCTGACGCACGCCGTCCAGGTGCCCTCACAGCTGCTGCTTGACAGTACCCGCTGCCACGTCTCTCCTCGGCTACACGATGGCTGATGCACGCTGCCCATATGCCCTCGCTGCTGTTGCTTGACTGTTCCCGCTGCCACGTCTCACCTCGGTGATGCGATATCTGACGTCTGCACCCCTGGTGTCCACACTGCTGCGGCTTGACTATGCCCGCTGCCACGCTTCACCTCGGCTACACGATGGCTGACGCATGCATCAAAAGTGTCCGCACTGCTGCTGCTTGGCTGTGCCCACTACCAAGTCTTGCATCGACTACACGATATCTGATGTAAGCAGTCTAGGTGACCTCACTGCAGCTGCTTGACTGTGCCCGCTGCAACGTCTCACTTCAATAACAAGTACTCTGACGCATGCTATCCAGGTGTCCTCACTACTGCAGCTTGATATGCCCTCCGCCACGTCTCACGTCGACCACACGATGTCTGACGCACACTACCAAGGTGTCCTCACCGCTGCTGCTTGACTGTGCCCGCTGCCGCGTCTCACTTCGACTACACGATGTCTGACGAGCGCTATCTAGGTGTCCACACTGCTGCTGCTTGACTGTGCCCGCTGCCACGTCTCACTTCGACTACACGATGTCTGACGCAAGCTGCCCTGGTGTCCTCATTGCTGCGGCTTTATTGTGCGGGCTGCCAGGTATCACCTCGATTACACGATAGCTGAAGATTGCATCCCAGGTTTCCTCACTGCTGCTGCTAGACTGTGCCTACTGCCACCTCTCACTTCGACTACACGTTGTCTTGCGCACGCTTCGCAGGTGTCCTCACTGCAGCTTCATGACTGTGTCCGCTGCCACGTCTTACTTCAACTACACGATGTCTGACGCAAACTCCCCTGGTGTCCTCACTGCGGCGGCTTGACTGTGCCTGCTGCCACGTCTTACTTCGACTACACGATGTCTGACGCACGCTCCCCATGTGTTCCCACTGCTGCTACTTGATTGTGCCTGCTGCCACCTCTCACTTCGACTACACGATGTCTGATGCACGCATGGTAGGTGTATTCACTGCTGCTCCTTGACTGTGCCCGCTGCCACGTCTCACTTCGACTACACGATATCTGATGCACGCTGCCCTGGGGTTCTCATTGCTGCTGCTTGACAGTGCCCACTCCCAGGTCTCACCTCGGCGATACGATGTCTTACGCACGCTCCCCAGGTGTCCTCACTGCTGCTGCTTGACTGTGCCCGCTGACACGTCTCATTTCAACAACACGATGTCTGACGCATGCTCCCCAGGTGTCCCTAGGTGTCCTCACTGCTGCTACTTGACTGTGCCTACTGCCACCTTTTACTTGTACTACACGATGTCTTACGCACGTTTCGCCGGTGTCCTCACTGCTGCTACTTGACTGTGCCCGCTGCCACGCCTCACGTTGACTACACGATGTCTGACGCAAGCTCCACTGGTGCCCTCTCTGCTTCGGCTTGACGGCCCGCTACCACGTCTCACCTAGACTACACAATGGCAGACGCACGCTGACCAGGTGTCCTCACTGCTGCTGCGTGACTGTGCCCGCTACCACGTCTTTCTTCGACCACACGATGTCTGACGCACGCTCCCCATGTGTTCTCACTGCTGCTACTTGATTGTGCCTGCTGCCACCTATCACTTCAAGTGCACGATGTCTGACGCACGCTTCCCATGTGTATTCAATGCTGCTCCTTGACTGTGCCCGCTGCCACGTCTCACTTCGACTACCCGATATCTGATGCACGCTTTCCAGGTGTCCTCATTGCTGCTGCTTGACTGTGCCCGCTCACACGTCTCACCTCGGATATACGATGTCTTCCGCACACTCCCCAGATGTCCTCGCTGCTGCTGCTTGACTGTGCCCTCGCCACGTCTCACTTCGACTACACTATGTCTGACGCACGCTATCTTGGTGTCCTCACTGCTGCTGCTTGACTGTTCCCACTGCGACGTCACACCTCGACTACACGATGACTGACGCACGCTGCCCATGTGTCCTCACCGCTGCTGCTTGACTGTGCGCGCTGCCACGTATCTTTTCGACTAAACGATGTGTGACGCACGCTCCCCTGCTATCATCAGCTGCGCTTCTTGACTGTAACCGCTGCCATCTCTCAACTCGGTTATAACATGTGTGTCGAACGTTCTCATGTGTCCTCACAGCTGCTGCTTGACTGTGCCCGCTGACACGACTCACATCGAATGCATGATGGCTGACGCACGCTTCCCAGGTGCCCTCACTGCTGCGGCTTGTATATGCCCGATGCCACGTCTCACTTCGACTACACGATGCCTGACGCATGCATCCCAGGTGACCGCACTGATGCTGCTTCACGGTACCCGCTGCCACGCCTCACTTCGACTACACAATGTCTGACGCAAGCTCCCCTGGTGTCCTCACTTCTGCTGCTTGAGTGTGCCCGCTGCCACGTCTCACCCTGGCTATAGGATGTCTTGCGCACGCTGCTCATGTGTCCTCCCTGCAGCTGCTTGACTGTGCCCGCTGCCACGTCTCACTTCAACTACACGATGTCTGACGTATGCTCCCCAGGTGTCCTCACTACTGCGGCTTGACTGTGCCGGCTGCCACGTCTCACTTCGACTACACGATGTCTGACGCATGCATCCCATGTGTCCTCCCAGCTGCGGCTTGACTGTGCCCACTTCCACGTCTCACCTCGAGTACACTATGGCTGACGCACGCCTCTCAGGTGCCCTCACAGCTGCTGCTTGACAGTACCCGCTGCCACATCTCTCCTCGACTACACGATGGCTGACGCGCGCTGCCCAGATGCCCTCACTGCGGCTGCTTGACTGTGCCCGCTGCCACGTCTCATCTCGGTGATGCGATATCTGACGTCTGCACCCCTGGTGTCCTCACTGCTGCGGCTTGACTATGCCCTCTGCCACGCTTCCCCTCGGCTACACGATGGCTGACGCATGCATCAAAAGTGTCCGCACTGCTGCTGCTTGGCTGTGCCCACTACCAAGTCTTAAATAGACTACACGATATCTGATGTATGCAGTCTAGGTGACCTCACTGCTGCTGCTTGAGTGTGCCCGCTGCCATGTTTCACCTCGGCTATAGGTTGCCTTGCGCACGCTGCTCAGGTGTCCACACTGAAGCTGCTTGACTGTGCCCGCTGCGACGTCTCACCTCGACTACACGATGACTGACGCACGCTGCCCATGTGTCCTCACCGCTGCTGCTTGACTGTGCACGCTGCCATGTATCCTTTCGACTAAACAATGTGTGACGCACGCTTCCCTGCTGTCATCACCAGTGCTTCTTGACTGTGCTCGCTGCCATCTCTCAACTCGGTTATAACATGTGTGTCGAACGTTCTCAAGTGTCCTCACAGCTACTGCTTGACTGTGCCCGCTGCCACGTCTCACTTCGACTAAAGGATGTCTGACCCAAGCACCCCTGGTGTTCTCACTGCTGCGGCTTGACTGCCCGCTACCACGTCTCATCTCGACTACACAAAGGCCGACGAACTCTGACCAGGTGTCCTCACTGCTGCTGTTTGACTGTGCCCGCTGCCACGTCTTACTTCGACTACACGATGTCTGACGCGCGCTCCTGATGTGTTCTCACTGCTGCCACTTGATTTTACCTGCTGCCACCTATCAGTTCGACTGCACGATATCTGATGCACGCATCCTAGGTGTATTCACACCTGCTCCTTGACTGTGCCCGCTGCCACGTCTCACATCTACAACACGATATATGACGCACGCTTTCCAGGTCGCCTCTCTGCTGCTGCTTGACTGTGCCCTCTGCCATGTCTCACCTCGACCACACCATGACTGACGCACGCTGCCCATGTGTCCTCACCGCTGATGCTTGACTGTGCGCGCTGCCATGTATCATTTCGACTAAACGATGTCTGACGCACACTTCCCTGCTGTCATCACCAGTGCTTCTAGACTGTGCCCGCTGCCATCTTTCAACTCGGTTATAACATGTGTGTCGAACGTTCTCAAGTGTCCTCACAGCTGCTGCTTGACTGTGCCCGCTGACACGACTCACATCGACTGCACGATGGCTGACGCACGCTTCCCAGGTGCCCTCACTGCTGCGGCTTGAATATGCCCGCTGCCACGTCTCAATTCGTCTACACGATGGCTGACGCATGCATCCCAGGTGTCCGCACTGCTGCTGCCTCACGGTACCCGCTGCCACGCCTCACTTCGACTACACAATGTCTGACGCAAGCTCCCCTGGTGTCCTCAATTCTGCTGCTTGACTGTGCCCGCTGCCACGTCTCACCCTGTCTATAGGATGTCTTGCGCACGCTGCCCATGTGTCCTCCCTGCAGCTGCTTTACTGTGCCCGCTGCCACGTCTCACTTCAACTACACGATGTCTGACGTATGCTCCCCAGGTGTCTTCACTGCTGCTGCTTGACTGTGCCCCCTGCCACGTCTCACTTCGACTACACGATGTCTGACGAGCGCTATCTAGGTGTCCACACTGCTGCTGCTTTACTGTTCGCGCTGCCACGTCTCACGTCGACTACACGATGTCTGACGCAAGTTCCCCTGGTGTCCTCATTGCTGCGGCTTTAATGTGCGGGCTTCCAGGTATATCCTCGATTACACGATGGCTGAAGATTGCATCCTTGGTTTCCCCACTGCTGCTGCTAGACTGTGCTTACTGCCACCTCTCACTTCGACTACACGATGCCTTGCACACGCTTCGCAGGTGTCCTCACTGCAGCTTCTTGACTGTGCCCACTGCCACGTCTTACTTCAACTACACGATGTCTGACGCAAGCTCCCCTGGTTTCGTCACTGCTGCGGCTTTACTGTGCCCGCTGCCACGTCTCACCTCGACTACACGATGGCTGACGCACGCCGTCCAGGTGCCCTCACAGCTGCTGCTTGACAGTACCCGCTGCCACGTCTCTCCTCGGCTACACGATGGCTGATGCACGCTGCCCATATGCCCTCGCTGCTGTTGCTTGACTGTTCCCGCTGCCACGTCTCACCTCGGTGATGCGATATCTGACGTCTGCACCCCTGGTGTCCACACTGCTGCGGCTTGACTATGCCCGCTGCCACGCTTCACCTCGGCTACACGATGGCTGACGCATGCATCAAAAGTGTCCGCACTGCTGCTGCTTGGCTGTGCCCACTACCAAGTCTTGCATCGACTACACGATATCTGATGTAAGCAGTCTAGGTGACCTCACTGCAGCTGCTTGACTGTGCCCGCTGCAACGTCTCACTTCAATAACAAGTACTCTGACGCATGCTATCCAGGTGTCCTCACTACTGCAGCTTGATATGCCCTCCGCCACGTCTCACGTCGACCACACGATGTCTGACGCACACTACCAAGGTGTCCTCACCGCTGCTGCTTGACTGTGCCCGCTGCCGCGTCTCACTTCGACAACACGACGTCTGACGCACGCTACCCCGGTGTCCTGACTGCTGCTACTTGACTGTGCCTACTGCCACCTTTCACTTCCACTACACGATGTCTTACGCACGCTTCGCAGGTGTCCTCACTGTTTCTGCTTGACTGTGCCCGCTGCCACGTCTGACTTCGACTAAAGGATGTCTGACGCAAGCACCCCTGGTGTCCTCACTGCTGCGGCTTGACTGCCCGCTACCACGTCTCACCTCGACTACACAATGGCCGATGCACGCTGACCAGGTGTCCTCACTGCCGCTGCTTGACTGTGCCCGCTGCCACGTCTTACTTCGACTACACGATGTCTGACGCACGCTCCTCATGCGTTCTCACTGCTGCTACTTGATTTTACCTGCTGCCACCTATCAGTTCGACTGCGCGATGTCTGATGCACGCATCCTAGGTGTATTCACACCTGCTCCTTGACTGTGCCCGCTGCCACGTCTCACTTCGACTACACGATATCTGATGCACGCTGCCCAGGGGTTCTCATTGCTGCTGCTTGACAGTGCCCGCTCCCAGGTCTCACCTCGGCGATACGATATCTTGCGCACGCTCCCCAGGTGTCCTCACTGGTGCTGCTTGACTGTGTCCGCTTCCACGTCTCACTTCAACAACGCGATGTCTGACGCATGCTCCCCAGGTGTCCCTAGGTGTCCTCACTGCTGCTGCTTAACTGTGCCCGCTGCCACGTCTCACATCGACAACACGACGTCTGACGTACGCTACCCCGGTGTCCTCCCTGTTGCTACTTGACTGTGCCTACTGCCACCTTTCACTTCTACTACACAATGTCTTCCGCACGTTTCGCCGGTGTTCTCACTGCTGCTACTTGATTGTGCCTGCCGCCACCTATCACTTCGAGTGGACGATGTCTGACGCACGCATCCTAGGTGGATTCACTGCTGCTCCTTTGACCTCGCTGACCACTTTGAATGGCCTGCCATAGAGGTAAGGGCGAAATTTCGCTGTAGCCCAAACGATGGCGAGGCATTCCTTTTCGGTTGTAGAATAATTGCCTTCCGCTTTTGACAACGACCGCCTAGCGTAAGCTATCGTGTGTTCATGTCCACATTTTCTCTGGACTTGGACGGCACCGAGGCCTAGGCTACCTCTGTCAGAGCGTATTTCGGCATCGGCGCGCTCGTCGAAGTGCGCAAGTACGGGCGGCGACTGCATGCGTCGTTTGAGTTCTTGACATGCGTCGGCCTACGGCGTTTCCCACTTGAACTCGAAGTCACATTTAGTTACCTTTGTCAGAGGATCAGCGATGCCTGAAAAGTCCTTGACAAATCGCATGTAGTAGGCACACATGCCAAGAAATCAACGAACTGCCTTCTTGTCGATGGGCTGCCGGAACTTCGCAATGGCAGCTGTCTTCTGCAGGTCGGGGCGGACAGCAGACTGGCTGATGACGTGGCCAAGGAACAGAAGCTCATAGTAAGCGAAGCGGCACTTTTCTGGCTTCAGAGTAAGCCCTGACGACTCTATGGCGTCTAGTACTTTGTAAGCCGCCTAAGGTGATCGTCGAAATTTCCAGTGAAGACGACGACGTCATCCAAGTAAACGAGACAGATCTGCCACTTCAATCCTGCTAAAACCGTGTCCATCACGCGTTGGAACGTTGCAGGCGCCGAGCACAGTCCAAATGGCATCACCTTGAACTCGTAGAGGCCGTCTGGGGTGATGAAGGTGGTCTTTTCGCGATCTCTTTCGTCGACTTCTATTTGCCAATAGCCAGAATTCAGGTCCACCGACGAGAAGTATTTAGCGTTGCAGAGCCGATCCAATCCGTCGTCTATCCGTGGGAGGGGGTATACGTCCTTCTTCGTGATCTTGTTCAGACGACGATAATTAACGCAGAAACGTAGGGTTCCGTCCTTTTTCTTCACCAGGAAAACAGGGAATGCCCACGGGCTTTTCGACGGCTGGATGATGTGGTCGCGCAACATTTCGTCGAGTTGTTTTCTTATATCTTTACGTTCTCGCGGTGAAACTCGGTAAGGGCTCTGGCGGAGTGGTCGAGCCCACTCCTCGGTGATTATGCGATGCTTTGCGGCTGGTGTTTGTCGAATCCTCGATGACGTCGAAAAGCAGCCTTTGTATCGTCGGAGCAGACTTCTCAGCTGCTGTTGCTTAATTACGGGGAGGCTTGGAATAATGTCGTAGTCTGGTTCGGGAACCATGGTCGTCGGGGTGGATGCGGCGGAATCCCAGAGGACAAACGCGTTACTGGTTTCCAGAATTTCCTCGGTGTACGCGATCTTCGTGCCCTTGTTGATGTGCTTGAACACTCGGCTGAAGTTTGTCAGCAACACTTCGGTTTTCCCTCCATGCAGTCGAGCGATCCCTCTTGCGACGCAAATGTCACGGTCTAGCTGTAGACGTTGGTCGCCTTCGATGACGCCTTCTACGTCAGCGGGTGTTTCGGTTCTTTGTCTGGCATTGCAATTAGGTCTTGGCGTCGGATCACGGCTGCGTCGTGTTGAACTGAAGCTAGAACATCGCGTCAAGTCGTCTTTCGTGCCGACCGAAATTACAATGCTGGAGCGAGGCGGGATGCTCACTTGATCTTCGAGCACACTCAACGCGTGGTGACTACGAGGGCGCTCCGGCGGCATCGCTTTATCTTCCGACAGCGTTATTGACTTCGACTTCAGGTCGATGATTGCGCCGTGTTGGTCTAGGAAGTCCATACCGAGAATTACGTCTCGTGAGCACTGTTGGAGGATAACGAAGGTGGCAGGGCAAGTCCGGTCATGAATGGTTATTCTTGCCGTGCAGATTCCAGTCGGCGTGATGAGGTGTCCTCCAGCGGTCCGAATTTGAGATCCTTCCCATGCAGTTTTAACTTTTTTCAACTGCGCGGTGATGGGTCCACTCATGACGGAGTAATCGGCTCCTGTGTCCACTAAAGCGGTGACTGCGTGGCCGTCGAGAAGCACGTGGAGGTCGGTGGTTCTTTGTCTGGCATTGCAATTAGGTCTTGGCGTCGGATCACGGCTGCGTCGTGTTGAACTGAAGCTGGAACGTCGCGTCGTCAAGTAGTCTTTCATCGGTGTAGTCTTGCCTTCCTGACTTCGTCGGGACGGCGGCGTGTCGTTATTATGTCGTCGAGATGGTCTCTTCGTCGTCTTCGTCGGCGGCGGAGGATCTTTGTCAGTTCGACGAACAGCAACCACACCTCCATCGGTTGCTGCTTTGAGTTTTCCGTATATGGGCTCGCTGACCGGCCCCGGGCTGGGCCAGTGTATGGTTGGCGCTGCGGCGACAGGTAGCGGCCTGGTGACGGCGAACGGGACGGTCGTCGAAGGCTCCACTGAGTGGCGGCGATTTAGTCGGCGATGTCACGAGGGCGTTCACCTTCCCGTGGGCGCGGTGCATCGACGGCGAACCCTCGCAATCCCAGGTCGCGGTATGGGCATCGGCGGTACACATGGCCGGCTTCGCCGCAGTGGTAGCAGAGCGGGCGGTGATCTGGGGCTCGCCAAATGTCCGTCTTCCTCGCGTAGCTGCGCTGGGCGACGGGTGGGCGTGCTGGCGGCAGCGGTGGTGGACGACGGAATTGCGGCGTTACAGGGGCCTGGCGTTGTCGCGGAGGGGGACCTTGAAGCCGGGCGACGGCGGCGTAGGTCATCGCTTCCGGCTGAGGTTGCGGTGATCGTGGTTGCACCTAAGGGACTCCAAGCGATCGCTGAACCTCTTCTTTGACGAATTCAGCGATTGGATCCACTTGGGACTGCGTCTTTGTGTAGAACGTCTGCAGCTCCTCCCGTACTGGCCGCTCTGATAGTCTCGCGTAGATCGTCCGTAGCTAGTGATTTAAATCCCGGCGCTGTTTGTAGAGTTCGTGCGGCGATCGAATTGCCGATTTCGGATCTCGAGTGTCTTCTCAATGTTCGTCGCCTCACGAAGAAACTCTTCGACGGTCTTCGGTGGGCTTCGCACCATTCCGGCGAAAAGTTCCTCCTTTACACCACGCATCAGTAGGCGGACTTTCTTCTCCTCGGCCATATCCGGGTCGGCGTGGCGGAACAAACGGCACATTTCTTCCGTAAAGATGGCAACGTTCCAGTTAGGTAGATGCACTCGGGCGTCCAGCATAGCTTCGGCCCTTTCCTAGCGCACGACGCTTGTAAAGGTGCGCAGGAAGCCGCTACGGAACAGGGCCCACGTTGTCAAGGTCGACTCCCTGTTCTCAAACCAAGTTCTGGCGGCGTCTTCTAAGGCGAAGTAGACATGCCGCAGCTTGTCGTCGGAGTCCCAGTTGTTGAATGTCGCGATTCGTTCGTATGTCTCCAGCCATGATTCCGGGTCTTCGGCCGCTGCTCCATGGAAGGTTGGTGGGTCCCGAGGTTGCTTTAGGATAACGGGAGACGCTGGGGCAGGCATTGGGGTTGTCTTGACCGCGATCTTCTTTGTCGCCTCAGGTAGAAGTCCGTGCTATGGGGGCAGTCCTTGCACTCAGCAGCTAGCACGCTGGTCTTGGGCGATTTTGGTTCTGTCCTCGGGCTTCGGGCTTGGATCGCGGCTTTGCGGGGGCATTCGGTACATGAACGCACAAGCACCTCCACCAGATGTCACGCGGTAGTGATGGTGAAGAAAGCAGCAATACGGTGGAATACAAAGCTAGTTTTTATCGGGCGAACCAGTGCCTACAAAAACAGGCTACACTTATAGCACAACGATAGCGGCGCGCAAGGTCGGCGATCATCGGAAATCTGATCAGCGGGTCAAGCGCGTCGGCTTTTATAGAGCAGTCGTCGAATGTTCCAGACTAATCGTTCGGACCCGCGTGCCTTCCACAAAGTTCTACACCATTCGCGTCAGGTCATGAAATCAGATAATATAAGGTTCGGCGACAACAGACAGCGGATAGAAGCATCGATAACTTTCCAAAAACTTCGGATACATGCAGGTGCGTCTCACGCTGTGCGATTACATTTGTTAGGCGGCGAAACGTGGTTGCCTGATAAACTTAAGTACACGTGTCAATACGATATCTGACGTCTGCACCCCTGATGTCCTCACTGCTGCGGCTTGACTATGCCCGCTACCACGTCTCACCTCGACTACACGATGGCTGACGCATGCATCCCAAGTGTCCGCACTGCTCCTGCTGCTTGCCTGTGCCCACTACCAAGTCGTACTTGGACTACACGATTTCTGATGTAAGCAGCCCAGGTGACCTCACTGCTGCTGCTTGACTGTGCCCGCTGCCATGTTTCACCTCGGCTATACGATGTCTGACGCATACTACCCAGGTGCCCTAACTACTGCGGCTTGATGTGCCCTCTGCCACGTCTCACTTAGACCACACGATGTCAGACGCACACAACCTAGGTGTCCTCTCCGCTGCTACTTGACTGTGCCCGCTGCCTCGTCTCACCTCGACTACACGATGTCTGACGCACGCTGCCCAGGTGTCCTCGCTGCTGCTCCTTGATTGTGCCCGCAGCCACGTCTCACCTCGACTACACGATGGCTGACGCAACATCCCTAGGTGTCATCACTGCTGCTGCTTGACTGTGCCAACACCACCTGAAGGCCTGACTTGACTGAAGGCCCCCGCGCCGCCACCTCTCTCAAGCGCCTACGTCACCAAGCGCAGATCATCGCTCGGATTGACGGCGACAGCCTCGCCGAGAGTCGGCGCGCGAGGGTAGGGCGCGAGGGGGCAGCATGGACAAGCCGGGCAAGAACAGCTATGGATAGCTCGCATTGGCTTCAACGTTGACTTTCGCTAGAACCCAAACAACTCATTTTTTTAGTTTTTCGTATAATTACGGCCCAAATAATAAAAAAGACCGCAGCATTGAGCTATTCGGTTTTCATTAAACAGCTATATTCTGTAAGAATGGCACACAACATCGTTAGGCGTGGTTATGCAGCCACGTTTTCTTTCGCCTCTGTCGGATTTTGTTTCCCTTGGGCTGGCCACAGTGATCCGAGCTCCTTGCTGTCATTTGCATTGGGTGCTGCCGGAGAATAGGCATGTGAGCGTGCGTCATTTTCACGTCGGGAAGTTGCAGATTTTCCATTTTGTACTCGGTTTGTGCTCGTGAACAAACTGCAAGAATGCCGGGGTGCTGTTGCGCAACCCAACTGCAAGTCCAACTATGCTGGAGAGCCGCGTGTGCGTGTGCACGTGTTTCCCAATGACCCTGTGCGGCGCGCGGCGTGGACAAGAGCGGTTTCCCGGAAGGATTTTACTCCTACGAAGAACACAGTGGTAAGCTATCACACAGTACTATATGATATGGTTTGTGAGATGATTCGGAAGCTTTTTATTAAAGAAATGTGCGTTTTTCCGGCTGGCCGTATCCAGCAACAGCCGAATCGGCTTGCTTGCGTTGTCGCAGCCTGAAACGTACAGATTCTTCTTTTTGTAGTTTCGAAAGCCGAAGCGAGCCGTTTATGTCTCAGGCGGTATGAAACGCATTTGTACATAATTTTTCTGTGATCTCCACTCTGCCAGAAGGATTTTCCGGCAAGCGATTACGTCAAATCGTCCAAGTACACAGATGTGAAAACGGGGAACGTTATTCTACTACACGATGTCTGCGCACGCTGCCCGGCTGTCCTCACTGCAGCTGCTTGACTGTGCCCACTGCCAAGTCTCACTTCTTCTACACGATATCTGATGTACGCTGCCCAGGTGTCCTCACTCCTGCTTCATGACTGTTCCCGTTGCGACGTCTACTTCGGCTACCCGTGGCTAGCGCAGGCTGCCCAGGTCTCCTGACTGCTGCTACTTGAGGGTGCGCGCTGCCACGTCTCTTTTCGGCTACACGATGTGTGACACACGCTCCCCGGCTGTCATTACCTCTGCTGCTTGACTGTGCCCGCTGCCATGTCTCAACTCGGTTATAACATGTGTGTCGAATGTTCCAAAGTGTCCTCACAGCTGCTGCTAGATTGTGCCCGCTGCCACGTCTCACCTCGACTGCACGATGGCTGACGCACGCTGCCCAGGTGCCCTCACTGCTGCTGCTTGACTGTGCCCACTGCGACGTCTCACCTCGTTTATACAATATCTGACGTCTGCACCCCTGGTGTCCTCACTTCTGCCGGTAGACTATGCCCGCCGCCACGTCTCACCTCGACTACACGTTTGCTGACGCATGCATCCCAGGTGTCCGCACTGGTACTGCTTGACTGTGCCCGCTGCCACGTCTCACTTCGACTACACAATGCCTGATGCAAACTCCCCTGGTTTCCTCACTGCTGCTGCTTGACTGTGCCCGCTGCCACGTCTCACATTGGCTATACCATGTCTTGCGCACGCTGCCCACGTGTCCTTACTGCAGCTGCTTGACTGCGCCGGCTACCACGTCTCACTTCAACTACACGATTTCTGACGTATGCTCCCCAAGTGTCCTCACTGCTGCTGCTTCACTGTGCCCTCTGGCACCTCTCACTTCGACTACACGATGTCTGACACACGCTATCTAGGTGTCCTCACTGCTGCTGATTGACTATGCCCGCTGCCACGTCTCACCTCCACTGCACGATGGCTGCCGCACGCTTCCCAGGTGTCCGCAATGCTGCTGCTTCACTCTGCCCGCTGCCACGTCTCACTTCGACTACACAATGTCTGACGCAAGCTCCCCTGGTGTCCTCACTGCTGCTGCTTGACTGTGCCCGCTGCCACGTCTAAGCTCGGCTTTGCGATGTGTTGCGCACGCTGCCCAAGTGTCCTCTCTGCAGCTGTTTGACTGTGCCCTCTGCCACATCTCACTTCAACTACACGATGTCTGACGTATGCTCCCCAGGCGTCCTCACTACTGCGACTTCAATGTGCCGGCTGCCACGTCTCACCTCGACTACACGATGGCTGACGCGTGCATCCCAGGTGTCCGCACTGCTGCTGCTTCACGGTACCCGCTGCCACGCCTCACTTCGACTACACAATGTCTGACGCAAGCTCCCCTGGTGTCCTCAATTCTGCTGCTAGATTGTGCCCGCTGCCACGTCTCACCTCGACTGCACGATGGCTGACGCACGCTGCCCATGTGTCCTCCCTGCAGCTGCTTGACTGTGCCCGCTGCCACGTCTCACTTCAACTACACGATGTCTGACGTATGCTCCCCAGGTGTCTTCACTGCTGCGGCTTGACTGTGCCCTCTGCCACGTCTCACTTCGACTACACGATGTCTCACGAGCGCTATCTAGGTGTCCACACTGCTGCTGCTTTACTGTTCGCGCTGCCACATCTCACGTCGACTACACGATGTCTGACGCAAGTTCCCCTGGTGTCCTCATTGCTGCGGCTTTAATGTGCGGGCTTCCAGGTATATCCTCGATTACACGATGGCTGAAGATTGCATCCCTGGTTTCCCCACTACTGCTGCTAGACTGTGCCTACTGCCACCTCTCACTTCGACTACACGATGCCTTGCACACGCTTCGCAGGTGTCCTCACTGCAGCTTCTTGACTGTGCCCACTGCCACGTCTTACTTCAACTACACGATGTCTGACGCAAGCTCCCCTGGTTTCGTCACTGCTGCGGCTTTACTGTGCCCGCTGCCACGTCTCACCTCGACTACACGATGGCTGACGCACGCTGCCCATATGCCCTCGCTGCTGTTACTTGACTGTTCCCGCTGCCACGTCTCACCTCGGTGATGCGATATCTGCCGTCTGCACCCCTGGTGTCCACACTGCTGCGGCTTGACTATGCCCGCTGCCACGCTTCACCTCGGCTACACGATGGCTGACGCATGCATCAAAAGTGTCCGCACTGCTGCTGCTTGGCTGTGCCCACTACCAAGTCTTGCATCGACTACACGATATCTGATGCAAGCAGTCTAGGTGACCTCACTGCAGCTGCTTGACTGTGCCCGCTGCCACGTCTCACTTCAATAACAAGTACTCTGACGCATGCTATCCAGGTGTCGTCACTACTGCAGCTTGATATGCCCTCCGCCACGTCTCACGTCGACCACACGATGTTTGACGCACACTACCAAGGTGTCCTCACCGCTGCTGCTTGACTGTGCCCGCTGCCGAGTCTCACTTCGACAACACGACGTCTGACGCACGCTACCCCGGTGTCCTGACTGCTGCTACTTGACTGTGCCTACTGCCACCTTTCACTTCCACTACACGATGTCTTACGCACGCTTCGCAGGTGTCCTCACTGTTTCTGCTTGACTGTGCCCGCTGCCACGTCTGACTTCGACTAAAGGATGTCTGACGCAAGCACCCCTGGTGTCCTCACTGCTGCGGCTTGACTGCCCGCTACCACGTCTCACCTCGAGTACACAATGGCCGATGCACGCTGACCAGGTGTCCTCACTGCCGCTGCTTGACTGTGCCCGCTGCCACGTCTTACCTCGACTACACGATGTCTGACGCACGCTCCTCATGCGTTCTCACTGCTGCTACGTGATTTTACCTGCTGCCACCTATCAGTTCGACTGCGCGATGTCTGATGCACGCATCCTAGGTGTATTCACACCTGCTCCTTGACTGTGCCCGCTGCCACGTCTCACTTCGACTACACGATATCTGATGCACGCTGCCCAGGGGTTCTCATTGCTGCTGCTTGACAGTGCCCGCTCCCAGGTCTCACCTCGGCGATACGATATCTTACGCACGCTCCCCAGGTGTCCTCACTGGTGCTGCTTGACTGTGTCCGCTTCCACGTCTCACTTCAACAACGCGATGTCTGACGCATGCTCCCCAGGTGTCCCTAGGTGTCCTCACTGCTGCTGCTTAACTGTGCCCGCTGCCACGTCTCACATCGACAACACGACGTCTGACGTACGCTACCCCGGTGTCCTCCCTGTTGCTACTTGACTGTGCCTACTGCCACCTTTCACTTCTACTACACAATGTCTTCCGCACGTTTCGCCGGTTTTCTCACTGCTGCTACTTGATTGTGCCTGCCGCCACCTATCACTTCGAGTGGACGATGTCTGACGCACGCATCCTAGGTGGATTCACTGCTGCTCCTTTGACCTCGCTGACCACTTTGAATGGCCTGCCATAGAGGTAAGGGCGAAATTTCGCTGTAGCCCAAACGATGGCGAGGCATTCCTTTTCGGTTGTAGAATAATTGCCTTCCGCTTTTGACAACGACCGCCTAGCGTAAGCTATCGTGTGTTCATGTCCATATTTTCTCTGGACTTGGACGGCACCGAGGCCTAGGCTACCTCTGTCAGAGCGTATTTCGGTATCGGCGCGCTCGTCGAAGTGCGCAAGTACGGGCGGCGACTGCATGCGTCGTTTGAGTTCTTGACATGCGTCGGCCTACGGTGTTTCCCACTTGAACTCGAAGTCACATTTAGTTACCTTTGTCAGAGGATCAGCGATGCCTGAAAAGTCCTTGACAAATCGCATGTAGTAGGCACACATGCCAAGAAATCAACGAACTGCCTTCTTGTCGATGGGCTGCCGGAACTTCGCAATGGCAGCTGTCTTCTGCAGGTCGGGGCGGACAGCAGACTGGCTGATGACGTGGCCAAGGAACAGAAGCTCATAGTAAGCGAAGCGGCACTTTTCTGGCTTCAGAGTAAGCCCTGACGACTCTATGGCGTCTAGTACTTTGTAAGCCGCCTAAGGTGATCGTCGAAATTTCCAGTGAAGACGACGACGTCATCCAAGTAAACGAGACAGATCTGCCACTTCAATCCTGCTAAAACCGTGTCCATCACGCGTTGGAACGTTGCAGGCGCCGAGCACAGTCCAAATGGCATCACCTTGAACTCGTAGAGGCCGTCTGGGGTGATGAAGGTGGTCTTTTCGCGATCTCTTTCGTCGACTTCTATTTGCCAATAGCCAGAATTCAGGTCCACCGACGAGAAGTATTTAGCGTTGCAGAGCCGATCCAATCCGTCGTCTATCCGTGGGAGGGGGTATACGTCCTTCTTCGTGATCTTGTTCAGACGACGATAATTAACGCAGAAACGTAGGGTTCCGTCCTTTTTCTTCACCAGGAAAACAGGGAATGCCCACGGGCTTTTCGACGGCTGGATGATGTGGTCGCGCAACATTTCGTCGAGTTGTTTTCTTATATCTTTACGTTCTCGCGGTGAAACTCGGTAAGGGCTCTGGCGGAGTGGTCGAGCCCACTCCTCGGTGATTATGCGATGCTTTGCGGCTGGTGTTTGTCGAATCCTCGATGACGTCGAAAAGCAGCCTTTGTATCGTCGGAGCAGACTTCTCAGCTGCTGTTGCTTAATTACGGGGAGGCTTGGAATAATGTCGTAGTCTGGTTCGGGAACCATGGTCGTCGGGGTGGATGCGGCGGAATCCCAGAGGACAAACGCGTTACTGGTTTCCAGAATTTCCTCGGTGTACGCGATCTTCGTGCCCTTGTTGATGTGCTTGAACACTCGGCTGAAGTTTGTCAGCAACACTTCGGTTTTCCCTCCATGCAGTCGAGCGATCCCTCTTGCGACGCAAATGTCACGGTCTAGCTGTAGACGTCGGTCGCCTTCGATGACGCCTTCTATGTCAGCGGGTGTTTCGGTTCTTTGTCTGGCATTGCAATTAGGTCTTGGCGTCGGATCACGGCTGCGTCGTGTTGAACTGAAGCTAGAACATCGCGTCAAGTCGTCTTTCGTGCCGACCGAAATTACAATGCTGGAGCGAGGCGGGATGCTCACTTGATCTTCGAGCACACTCAACGCGTGGTGACTACGAGGGCTCTCCGGCGGCATCGCTTTATCTTCCGACAGCGTTATTGACTTCGACTTCAGGTCGATGATTGCGCCGTGTTGGTCTAGGAAGTCCATACCGAGAATTACGTCTCGTGAGCACTGTTGGAGGATAACGAAGGTGGCAGGGCAAGTCCGGTCATGAATGGTTATTCTTGCCGTGCAGATTCCAGTCGGCGTGATGAGGTGTCCTCCAGCGGTCCGAATTTGAGATCCTTCCCATGCAGTTTTAACTTTTTTCAACTGCGCGGTGATGGGTCCACTCATGACGGAGTAATCGGCTCCTGTGTCCACTAAAGCGGTGACTGCGTGGCCGTCGAGAAGCACGTGGAGGTCGGTGGTGCTTTGTCTGGCATTGCAATTAGGTCTTGGCGTCGGATCACGGCTGCGTCGTGTTGAACTGAAGCTGGAACGTCGCGTCGTCAAGTAGTCTTTCATCGGTGTAGTCTTGCCTTCCTGACTTCGTCGGGACGGCGGCGTGTCGTTATTATGTCGTCGAGATGGTCTCTTCGTCGTCTTCGTCGGCGGCAGAGGATCTTTGTCAGTTCGACGAACAGCAACCACACCTCCATCGGTTGCTGCTTTGAGTTTTCCGTATATGGGCTCGCTGACCGGCCCCGGGCTGGGCCAGTGTATGGTTGGCGCTGCGGCGACAGGTAGCGGCCTGGTGACGGCGAACGGGACGGTCGTCGAAGGCTCCACTGAGTGGCGGCGATTTAGTCGGCGATGTCACGAGGGCGTTCACCTTCCCGTGGGCGCGGTGCATCGACGGCGAACCCTCGCAATCCCAGGTCGCGGTATGGGCATCGGCGGTACACATGGCCGGCTTCGCCGCAGTGGTAGCAGAGCGGGCGGTGATCTGGGGCTCGCCAAATGTCCGTCTTCCTCGCGTAGCTGCGCTGGGCGACGGGTGGGCGTGCTGGCGGCAGCGGCGGTGGACGACGGAATTGCGGCGTTACAGGGGCCTGGCGTTGTCGCGGAGGGGGACCTTGAAGCCGGGCGACGGCGGCGTAGGTCATCGCTTCCGGCTGAGGTTGCGGTGATCGTGGTTGCACCTAAGGGACTCCAAGCGATCGCTGAACCTCTTCTTTGACGAATTCAGCGATTGGATCCACTTGGGACTGCGTCTTTGTGTAGAACTTCCGCAGCTCCTCCCGTACTGGCCGCTCTGATAGTCTCGCGTAGATCGTCCGTAGCTAGTGATTTAAATCCCGGCGCAGTTTGTAGAGTTCGTGCGGCGATCGAATTGCCGATTTCGGATCTCGAGTGTCTTCTCAATGTTCGTCGCCTCACGAAGAAACTCTTCGACGGTCTTCGGTGGGCTTCGCACCATTCCGGCGAAAAGTTCCTCCTTTACACCACGCATCAGTAGGCGGACTTTCTTCTCCTCGGCCATATCCGGGTCGGCGTGGCGGAATAAACGGCACATTTCTTCCGTAAAGATGGCAACGTTCCAGTTAGGTAGATGCACTCGGGCGTCCAGCATAGCTTCGGCCCTTTCCTAGCGCACGACGCTTGTAAAGGTGCGCAGGAAGCCGCTACGGAACAGGGCCCACGTTGTCAAGGTCGACTCCCTGTTCTCAAACCAAGTTCTGGCGGCGTCTTCTAAGGCGAAGTAGACATGCCGCAGCTTGTCGTCGGAGTCCCAGTTGTTGAATGTCGCGATTCGTTCGTATGTCTCCAGCCATGATTCCGGGTCTTCGGCCGCTGCTCCATGGAAGGTTGGTGGGTCCCGAGGTTGTTTTAGGATAACGGGAGACGTGGGGCAGGCATTGGGGTTGTCTTGACCGCGATCTTCTTTGTCGCCTCAGGTAGAAGTCCGTGCTATGGGGGCAGTCCTTGCACTCAGCAGCTAGCACGCTGGTCTTGGGCGATTTTGGTTCTGTCCTCGGGCTTCGGGCTTGGATCGCGGCTTTGCGGGGGCATTCGGTACATGAACGCACAAGCACCTCCACCAGATGTCACGCGGTAGTAATGGTGAAGAAAGCAGCAATACGGTGGAATACAAAGCTAGTTTTTATCGGGCGAACCAGTGCCTACAAAAACAGGCTACACTTATAGCACAACGATAGCGGCGCGCAAGGTCGGCGATCATCGGAAATCTGATCAGCGGGTCAAGCGCGTCGGCTTTTATAGAGCAGTCGTCGAATGTTCCAGACTAATCGTTCGGACCCGCGTGCCTTCCACAAAGTTCTACACCATTCGCGTCAGGTCATGAAATCAGATAATATAAGGTTCGGCGACAACAGACAGCGGATAGAAGCATCGATAACTTTCCAAAAACTTCGGATACATGCAGGTGCGTCTCACGCTGTGCGATTACATTTGTTAGGCGGCGAAACGTGGTTGCCTGATAAACTTAAGTACACGTGTCAATACGATATCTGACGTCTGCACCCCTGATGTCCTCACTGCTGCGGCTTGACTATGCCCGCTACCACGTCTCACCTCGACTACACGATGGCTGACGCATGCATCCCAAGTGTCCGCACTGCTCCTGCTGCTTGCCTGTGCCCACTACGAAGTCGTACTTGGACTACACGATTTCTGATGTAAGCAGCCCAGGTGACCTCACTGCTGCTGCTTGACTGTGCCCGCTGCCATGTTTCACCTCGGCTATACGATGTCTGACGCATACTACCCAGGTGCCCTAACTACTGCGGCTTGATGTGCCCTCTGCCACGTCTCACTTAGACCACACGATGTCAGACGCACACAACCTAGGTGTCCTCTCCGCTGCTACTTGACTGTGCCCGCTGCCTCGTCTCACCTCGACTACACGATGTCTGACGCACGCTGCCCAGGTGTCCTCGCTGCTGCTCCTTGACTGTGCCCGCTGCCACGTCTCACCTCGACTACACGATGGCTGACGCAACATCCCTAGGTGTCATCACTGCTGCTGCTTGACTGTGCCAACACCACCTGAAGGCCTGACTTGACTGAAGGCCCCCGCGCCGCCACCTCTCTCAAGCGCCTACGTCACCAAGCGCAGATCATCGCTCGGATTGACGGCGACAGCCTCGCCGAGAGTCGGCGCGCGAGGGTAGGGCGCGAGGGGGCAGCATGGACAAGCCGGACAAGAACAGCTATGGATAGCTCGCATTGGCTTCAACGTTGACTTTCGCTAGAACCCAAACAACTCATTTTTTTAGTTTTTCGTATAATTACGGCCCAAATAATAAAAAAGACCGCAGCATTGAGCTATTCGGTTTTCATTAAAATGCTATATTCTGTAAGAATGGCACACAACATCGTTAGGCGTGGTTATGCAGCCACGTTTTCTTTCGCCTCTGTCGGATTTTGTTTCCCTTGGGCTGGCCACAGTGATCCGAGCTCCTTGCTGTCATTTGCATTGGGTGCTGCCGGAGAATAGGCATGTGAGCGTGCGTCATTTTCACGTCGGGAAGTTGCAGATTTTCCATTTTGTACTCGGTTTGTGCTCGTGAACAAACTGCAAGAATGCCGGGGTGCTGTTGCGCAACCCAACTGCAAGTCCAACTATGCTAGAGAGCCGCGTGTGCGTGTGCACGTGTTTCCCAATGACCCTGTGCGGCGCGCGGCGTGGACAAGAGCGGTTTCCCGGAAGGATTTTACTCCTACGAAGAACACAGTGGTAAGCTATCACACAGTACTATATGATATGGTTTGTGAGATGATTCGGAAGCTTTTTATTAAAGAAATGTGCGTTTTACCGGCTGGCCGTATCCAGCAACAGCCGAATCAGCTTGCTTGCGTTGTCGCAGCCTGAAACGTACAGATTCTTCTTTTTGTAGTTTCGAAAGCCGAAGCGAGCCGTTTATGTCTCAGGCGGTATGAAACGCATTTGTACATAATTTTTTTGTGATCTCCACTCTGCCAGAAGCATTTTCCGGCAAGCGATTACGTCAAATCGTCCAAGTACACAGATGTGAAAACGGGGAACGTTATTCTACTACACGATGTCTGCGCACGCTGCCCGGCTGTCCTCACTGCAGCTGCTTGACTGTGCCCACTGCCAAGTCTCACTTCTTCTACACGATATCTGATGTACGCTGCCCAGGTGTCCTCACTCCTGCTTCATGACTGTTCCCGTTGCGACGTCTACTTCGGCTACCCGTGGCTAGCGCACGCTGCCCAGGTCTCCGGACTGCTGCTACTTGAGGGTGCGCGCTGCCACGTCTCTTTTCGGCTACACGATGTGTGACACACGCTCCCCGGCTGTCATTACCTCTGCTGCTTGACTGTGCCCGCTGCCATGTCTCAACTCGGTTATAACATGTGTGTCGAATGTTCCAAAGTGTCCTCACAGCTGCTGCTAGATTGTGCCCGCTGCCACGTCTCACCTCGACTGCACGATGGCTGACTCACGCTGCCCAGGTGCCCTCACTGCTGCTGCTTGACTGTGCCCACTGCGACGTCTCACCTCGTTTATACAATATCTGACGTCTGCACCCCTGGTGTCCTCACTTCTGCCGGTAGACTATGCCCGCCGCCACGTCTCACCTCGACTACACGTTTGCTGACGCATGCATCCCAGGTGTCCGCACTGCTACTGCTTGACTGTGCCCGCTGCCACGTCTCACTTCGACCACACAATGCCTGATGCAAACTCCCCTGGTTTCCTCACGGCTGCTGCTTGATTGTGCCCGCTGCCACGTCTCACATTGGCTATACCATGTCTTGCGCACGCTGCCCACGTGTCTTTACTGCAGCTGCTTGACTGCGCCGGCTACCACGTCTCACTTCAACTACACGATTTCTGACGTATGCTCACCAAGTGTCCTCACGGCTGCTGCTTCACTGTGCCCTCTGGCACCTCTCACTTCGACTACACGATGTCTGACACACGCTATCTAGGTGTCCTCACTGCTGCTGATTGACTATGCCCGCTGCCACGTCTCACCTCCACTGCACGATGGCTGCCGCATGCTTCCCAGGTGTCCGCAATGCTGCTGCTTCACTGTGCCCGCTGCCACGTCTCACTTCGACTACACAATGTCTGACGCAAGCTCCCCTGGTGTCCTCACTGCTGCTGATTGACTGTGCCCGCTGCCACGTCTAAGCTCGGCTTTGCAATGTGTTGCGCACGCTGCCCAAGTGTCCTCTCTGCAGCTGTTTGACTGTGCCCTCTGCCACATCTCACTTCAACTACACGATGTCTGACGTATGCTCCCCAGGCGTCCTCACTACTGCGACTTCAATGTGCCGGCTGCCACGTCTCACCTCGACTACACGATGGCTGACGCGTGCATCCCAGGTGTCCGCACTGCTGCTGCTTCACGGTACCCGCTGCCACGCCTCACTTCGACTACACAATGTCTGACGCAAGCTCCCCTGGTGTCCTCAATTCTGCTGCTCGATTGTGCCCGCTGCCACGTCTCACCTCGACTGCACGATGGCTGACGCACGCTGCCCATGTGTCCTCCCTGCAGCTGCTTGACTGTGCCCGCTGCCACGTCTCACTTCAACTACACGATGTCTGACGTATGCTCCCCAGGTGTCTTCACTGCTGCGGCTTGACTGTGCCCTCTGCCACGTCTCACTTCGACTACACGATGTCTCACGAGCGCTATCTAGGTGTCCACACTGCTGCTGCTTTACTGTTCGCGCTGCCACATCTCACGTCGACTACACGATGTCTGACGCAAGTTCCCCTGGTGTCCTCATTGCTGCGGCTTTAATGTGCGGGCTTCCAGGTATATCCTCGATTACACGATGGCTGAAGATTGCATCCCTGGTTTCCCCACTACTGCTGCTAGACTGTGCCTACTGCCACCTCTCACTTCGACTACACGATGCCTTGCACACGCTTCGCAGGTGTCCTCACTGCAGCTTCTTGACTGTGCCCACTGCCACGTCTTACTTCAACTACACGATGTCTGACGCAAGCTCCCCTGGTTTCGTCACTGCTGCGGCTTTACTGTGCCCGCTGCCACGTCTCACCTCGACTACACGATGGCTGACGCACGCTGCCCATATGCCCTCGCTGCTGTTACTTGACTGTTCCCGCTGCCACGTCTCACCTCGGTGATGCGATATCTGCCGTCTGCACCCCTGGTGTCCACACTGCTGCGGCTTGACTATGCCCGCTGCCACGCTTCACCTCGGCTACACGATGGCTGACGCATGCATCAAAAGTGTCCGCACTGCTGCTGCTTGGCTGTGCCCACTACCAAGTCTTGCATCGACTACACGATATCTGATGCAAGCAGTCTAGGTGACCTCACTGCAGCTGCTTGACTGTGCCCGCTGCCACGTCTCACTTCAATAACAAGTACTCTGACGCATGCTATCCAGGTGTCGTCACTACTGCAGCTTGATATGCCCTCCGCCACGTCTCACGTCGACCACACGATGTTTGACGCACACTACCAAGGTGTCCTCACCGCTGCTGCTTGACTGTGCCCGCTGCCGAGTCTCACTTCGACAACACGACGTCTGACGCACGCTACCCCGGTGTCCTGACTGCTGCTACTTGACTGTGCCTACTGCCACCTTTCACTTCCACTACACGATGTCTTACGCACGCTTCGCAGGTGTCCTCACTGTTTCTGCTTGACTGTGCCCGCTGCCACGTCTGACTTCGACTAAAGGATGTCTGACGCAAGCACCCCTGGTGTCCTCACTGCTGCGGCTTGACTGCCCGCTACCACGTCTCACCTCGAGTACACAATGGCCGATGCACGCTGACCAGGTGTCCTCACTGCCGCTGCTTGACTGTGCCCGCTGCCACGTCTTACCTCGACTACACGATGTCTGACGCACGCTCCTCATGCGTTCTCACTGCTGCTACGTGATTTTACCTGCTGCCACCTATCAGTTCGACTGCGCGATGTCTGATGCACGCATCCTAGGTGTATTCACACCTGCTCCTTGACTGTGCCCGCTGCCACGTCTCACTTCGACTACACGATATCTGATGCACGCTGCCCAGGGGTTCTCATTGCTGCTGCTTGACAGTGCCCGCTCCCAGGTCTCACCTCGGCGATACGATATCTTACGCACGCTCCCCAGGTGTCCTCACTGGTGCTGCTTGACTGTGTCCGCTTCCACGTCTCACTTCAACAACGCGATGTCTGACGCATGCTCCCCAGGTGTCCCTAGGTGTCCTCACTGCTGCTGCTTAACTGTGCCCGCTGCCACGTCTCACATCGACAACACGACGTCTGACGTACGCTACCCCGGTGTCCTCCCTGTTGCTACTTGACTGTGCCTACTGCCACCTTTCACTTCTACTACACAATGTCTTCCGCACGTTTCGCCGGTTTTCTCACTGCTGCTACTTGATTGTGCCTGCCGCCACCTATCACTTCGAGTGGACGATGTCTGACGCACGCATCCTAGGTGGATTCACTGCTGCTCCTTTGACCTCGCTGACCACTTTGAATGGCCTGCCATAGAGGTAAGGGCGAAATTTCGCTGTAGCCCAAACGATGGCGAGGCATTCCTTTTCGGTTGTAGAATAATTGCCTTCCGCTTTTGACAACGACCGCCTAGCGTAAGCTATCGTGTGTTCATGTCCATATTTTCTCTGGACTTGGACGGCACCGAGGCCTAGGCTACCTCTGTCAGAGCGTATTTCGGTATCGGCGCGCTCGTCGAAGTGCGCAAGTACGGGCGGCGACTGCATGCGTCGTTTGAGTTCTTGACATGCGTCGGCCTACGGTGTTTCCCACTTGAACTCGAAGTCACATTTAGTTACCTTTGTCAGAGGATCAGCGATGCCTGAAAAGTCCTTGACAAATCGCATGTAGTAGGCACACATGCCAAGAAATCAACGAACTGCCTTCTTGTCGATGGGCTGCCGGAACTTCGCAATGGCAGCTGTCTTCTGCAGGTCGGGGCGGACAGCAGACTGGCTGATGACGTGGCCAAGGAACAGAAGCTCATAGTAAGCGAAGCGGCACTTTTCTGGCTTCAGAGTAAGCCCTGACGACTCTATGGCGTCTAGTACTTTGTAAGCCGCCTAAGGTGATCGTCGAAATTTCCAGTGAAGACGACGACGTCATCCAAGTAAACGAGACAGATCTGCCACTTCAATCCTGCTAAAACCGTGTCCATCACGCGTTGGAACGTTGCAGGCGCCGAGCACAGTCCAAATGGCATCACCTTGAACTCGTAGAGGCCGTCTGGGGTGATGAAGGTGGTCTTTTCGCGATCTCTTTCGTCGACTTCTATTTGCCAATAGCCAGAATTCAGGTCCACCGACGAGAAGTATTTAGCGTTGCAGAGCCGATCCAATCCGTCGTCTATCCGTGGGAGGGGGTATACGTCCTTCTTCGTGATCTTGTTCAGACGACGATAATTAACGCAGAAACGTAGGGTTCCGTCCTTTTTCTTCACCAGGAAAACAGGGAATGCCCACGGGCTTTTCGACGGCTGGATGATGTGGTCGCGCAACATTTCGTCGAGTTGTTTTCTTATATCTTTACGTTCTCGCGGTGAAACTCGGTAAGGGCTCTGGCGGAGTGGTCGAGCCCACTCCTCGGTGATTATGCGATGCTTTGCGGCTGGTGTTTGTCGAATCCTCGATGACGTCGAAAAGCAGCCTTTGTATCGTCGGAGCAGACTTCTCAGCTGCTGTTGCTTAATTACGGGGAGGCTTGGAATAATGTCGTAGTCTGGTTCGGGAACCATGGTCGTCGGGGTGGATGCGGCGGAATCCCAGAGGACAAACGCGTTACTGGTTTCCAGAATTTCCTCGGTGTACGCGATCTTCGTGCCCTTGTTGATGTGCTTGAACACTCGGCTGAAGTTTGTCAGCAACACTTCGGTTTTCCCTCCATGCAGTCGAGCGATCCCTCTTGCGACGCAAATGTCACGGTCTAGCTGTAGACGTCGGTCGCCTTCGATGACGCCTTCTATGTCAGCGGGTGTTTCGGTTCTTTGTCTGGCATTGCAATTAGGTCTTGGCGTCGGATCACGGCTGCGTCGTGTTGAACTGAAGCTAGAACATCGCGTCAAGTCGTCTTTCGTGCCGACCGAAATTACAATGCTGGAGCGAGGCGGGATGCTCACTTGATCTTCGAGCACACTCAACGCGTGGTGACTACGAGGGCTCTCCGGCGGCATCGCTTTATCTTCCGACAGCGTTATTGACTTCGACTTCAGGTCGATGATTGCGCCGTGTTGGTCTAGGAAGTCCATACCGAGAATTACGTCTCGTGAGCACTGTTGGAGGATAACGAAGGTGGCAGGGCAAGTCCGGTCATGAATGGTTATTCTTGCCGTGCAGATTCCAGTCGGCGTGATGAGGTGTCCTCCAGCGGTCCGAATTTGAGATCCTTCCCATGCAGTTTTAACTTTTTTCAACTGCGCGGTGATGGGTCCACTCATGACGGAGTAATCGGCTCCTGTGTCCACTAAAGCGGTGACTGCGTGGCCGTCGAGAAGCACGTGGAGGTCGGTGGTGCTTTGTCTGGCATTGCAATTAGGTCTTGGCGTCGGATCACGGCTGCGTCGTGTTGAACTGAAGCTGGAACGTCGCGTCGTCAAGTAGTCTTTCATCGGTGTAGTCTTGCCTTCCTGACTTCGTCGGGACGGCGGCGTGTCGTTATTATGTCGTCGAGATGGTCTCTTCGTCGTCTTCGTCGGCGGCGGAGGATCTTTGTCAGTTCGACAAACAGCAACCACACCTCCATCGGTTGCTGCTTTGAGTTTTCCGTATATGGGCTCGCCGACCGGCCCCGGGCTGGGCCAGTGTATGGTTGGCGCTGCGGCGACAGGTAGCGGCCTGGTGACGGCGAACGGGACGGTCGTCGAAGGCTCCACTGAGTGGCGGCGGGTAGTCGGCGCTGTCACGAGGGCGTTCACCTTCCCGTGGGCGCGGTGCATCGACGGCGAACCCTCGCAATCCCAGGTCGCGGTATGGGCATCGGCGGTACACATGGCCGGCTTCGCCGCAGTGGTAGCAGAGCGGGCGGTGATCTGGGGCTCGCCAAATGTCCGTCTTCCTCGCGTAGCTGCGCTGGGCGACGGGTGGGCGTGCTGGCGGCAGCGGCGGTGGACGACGGAATTGCGGCGTTACAGGGGCCTGGCGTTGTCGCGGAGGGGGACCTTGAAGCCGGGCGACGGCGGCGTAGGTCATCGCTTCCGGCTGAGGTTGCGGTGATCGTGGTTGCGCCTAAGGGACTCCAAGCGATCGCTGAACCTCTTCTTTGACGAATTCAGCGATTGGATCCACTTGGGACTGCGTCTTTGTGTAGAACTTCTGCAGCTCCTCCCGTACTGGCCGCTCTGATAGTCTCGCGTAGATCGTCGGTAGCTAGTGATTGAATCCCGGCGCAGTTTGTAGAGTTCGTGCGGCGATCGAATTGCCGATTTCGGATCTCGAGTGTCTTCTCAATGTTCGTCGCCTCACGAAGAAACTCTTCGACGGTCTTCGGTGGGCTTCGCACCATTCCGGCGAAAAGTTCCTCCTTTACACCACGCATCAGTAGGCGGACTTTCTTCTCCTCGGCCATATCCGGGTCGGCGTGGCGGAACAAACGGCACATTTCTTCCGTAAAGATGGCAACGTTCCAGTTAGGTAGATGCACTCGGGCGTCCAGCATAGCTTCGGCCCTTTCCTAGCGCACGACGCTTGTAAAGGTGCGCAGGAAGCCGCTACGGAACAGGGCCCACGTTGTCAAGGTTGACTCCCTGTTCTCAAACCAAGTTCTGGCGGCGTCTTCTAAGGCGAAGTAGACATGCCGCAGCTTGTCGTCGGAGTCCCAGTTGTTGAATGTCGCGATTCGTTCGTATGTCTCCAGCCATGATTCCGGGTCTTCGGCCGCTGCTCCATGGAAGGTTGGTGGGTCCCGAGGTTGTTTTAGGATAACGGGAGACGCTGGGGCAGGCATTGGGGTTGTCTTGACCGCGATCTTCTTTGTCGCCTCAGGTAGAAGTCCGTGCTATGGGGGCAGTCCTTGCACTCAGCGGCTAGCACGCTGGTCTTGGGCGATTTTGGTTCTGTCCTCGGGCTTCGGGCTTGGATCGCGGCTTTGCGGGGGCATTCGGTACATGAACGCACAAGCACCTCCACCAGATGTCACGCGGTAGTGATGGTGAAGAAAGCAGCAATACGGTGGAATACAAAGCTAGTTTTTATCGGGCGAACCAGTGCCTACAAAAACAGGCTACGCTTATAGCACAACGATAGCGGCGCGCAAGGTCGGCGATCATCGGAAATCTGATCAGCGGGTCAAGCGCGTCGGCTTTTATAGAGCAGTCGTCGAATGTTCCAGACTAATCGTTCGGACCCGCGTGCCTTCCACAAAGTTCTACACCATTCGCGTCAGGTCATGAAATCAGATAATATAAGGTTCGGCGACAACAGACAGCGGATAGAAGCATCGATAACTTTCCAAAAACTTCGGATACATGCAGGTGCGTCTCACGCTGTGCGATTACATTTGTTCGGCGGCGAAACGTGGTTGCCTGATAAACTTAAGTACACGTGTCAATACGATATCTGACGTCTGCACCCCTGATGTCCTCACTGCTGCGGCTTGACTATGCCCGCTACCACGTCTCACCTCGACTACACGATGGCTGACGCATGCATCCCAAGTGTCCGCACTGCTGCTGCTGCTTGCCTGTGCCCACTACCAAGTCGTACTTGGACTGGATTTCTGATGTAAGCAGCCCAGGTGACCTCACTGCTGCTGCTTGACTGTGCCCGCTGCCATGTTTCACCTCGGCTATACGATGTCTGACGCATACTACCCAGGTGCCCTAACTACTGCGGCTTGATGTGCCCTCTGCCACGTCTCACTTAGACCACACGATGTCAGACGCACACAACCTAGGTGTCCTCTCCGCTGCTACTTGACTGTGCCCGCTGCCTCGTCTCACCTCGACTACACGATGTCTGACGCACGCTGCCCAGGTATCCTCACTCCTGCTGCTTGACTGTGCCTTCTGTCACGTCCCGCTTCGACTACACGACGTCTGACGCACGCTACCCCGGTGTCCGGACTGCTGCTACTTGAGTGTGCCTACTGCCTCCTCTCACTTCAACTACACGATGTCTTACGCACGCTTCGGAGGTGTCCTCACTGCAGCGGCTTTACTGTGCCCACTGCCAGTCTTTTTTCGACTACACGATGTCTGACGCAAGCTCCCCTGGTGTCCTCACTGCTGAGGCTTGACTGCCCGCTACCACGTCTCACTTCGACTACACAATGGCCGAGGCAAGTTGAGCAGGTGTCTTCACAGCTGCTGGTTGACTGTGCCCACTGCGCCGTCTCGCTTCGACTACAACATGGCTCACGCACGCTGCACAGGTGTCCTCACTGCAGCTGCTTGAGTGTGCCCGCTGCCACGTGTGACTTCAACAACACGATGCCTGACGCATGCTCTCCAGGTGTCCTCACTACAGCGGCTTGATGTGCCCTCTGCCACGTCTCACTTCGACTACACGATGTCTCACGCACGCTATCTAGGTGTCCTCACCGCTGCTGCTTGACTCTGCCCGCTGCCGCGTCTCACCTCGACTACACGATGGCTGGCGCAACATCCCTATGTGTCTCACCGCTGCTGCTTGACTGTGCCCACTGCCACGTCTCACTTCGACAACACGACGTCTGACGCACGCTACCCCGGTGTGTTGACTGCAGCTACTTGAATGTGCCTACTGCAACCTTTCACTACCTCTACACGATGTCTTACCCACGCTTCGCAGGTGTCCTCACTACTGCTACTTGACTGTACCCGCCGCCACGTTTCACTTCGACTACACGTTGTCTGGCGCACGCTCCCCATTTGTTCTCACTGCGGCTGCTTGGCTGTGGACTGTGCGCGCTGCCACGTCTCTTTTTGACTACACGATGGCTGACGCATGCATTCCATGTGTCCGCGCTGCTGCTGCTTGACTGTGCCCGCTGCTACGACTCATTTCGACTACACGATGTCTGACACACGCTGTTGTCGTCCCTGCTGCCGCTTGACTGTGCCCGCTACCACATCTCACCACGTTTATACGATATCTGACGTCTGCACAACTCGTGTCCTCACAGCCCGTGCTTGACTATGCCCGCTGCCACATCTCACTTCGACTACACCATGTCTGACGCAAGCTCCCCTGGAGTCCTCACTACTGCGGCTTGACTGTGCCGGCGGCCACGTCTCTCCTCAGCTACACGATGGCTGGCGCAAGCATCCCAGGTGTCCTCACTGCTGCTGCTTGACTGTGCCCGTTGCCACCTCGCACTTCCACTACACGATTTCTGACGCATGCTCCAAAGGTGTCATCACTGCTGCTGCTTCACTGGGCCCTATGCCACGTCTCACTTGGACTACACGATGTCTGGCACACGCTCCCCAGGTGTCCTCACTGCTGCTGCTTGACTGTTCCCACTGCGACGTCTCACCTCGATTACACGATGGCTGACGTACGATGCCCATGTTTCCTCAGTGCTGCTGCTTCAATGTGCCCGCTGCCACGTCTCACCTCGTTTATACGATATCTGACGTCTGCACCCCTGGTGTCCTCCCTGCTCCGGCTTGAATATGCTCGCTGCCACGTTTCACTTCGACTACACGATGCCTGGCGCAAGCTCCCCTGGAGTCCTCACTACTGCGGCTTGACTGTGCCGGCTGCCACGTCTCACCTCGGCTACAGGATGGCTGGCGCCTTCATCCCAGGTGTCCTCACTGCTGCTCTTTCACTGTGCCCATTGCCTCGTCTCACCTCGGCTATAGGATGTCTTGTGCACGCTGCCCATGCAGCGTCTATGCAGCTGCTTGACTGTGCCCGCTATCACGTCTCACTTCATCTACACGATGTCTGACACACGTTATATAGGTGTCCTCACT
Source organism: Dermacentor variabilis (assembly GCF_050947875.1). Classification (NCBI taxonomy): domain Eukaryota; kingdom Metazoa; phylum Arthropoda; class Arachnida; order Ixodida; family Ixodidae; genus Dermacentor; species Dermacentor variabilis. Next base: position 1,738,828 of record NW_027460379.1, read on the forward strand.
TCTGCTGCTTGAGTGTGCCCGCTGCCACGTCTCACCTCCTTTATACGATATCTGACGTCTGCACACCTGGTGTCCTCACTGCTGCGGCCTAAATGTGCCGGCTGCCACGTATCACCTCGACTGCACGTTGGCTGACGTATGCATCTCATTTGTCCTCACTGCTGCAGCTTGAGTGTGCCCACTGCCAAGTCTCACTTCGACTACACGATATCTGATGTACGCTGCCCAAGTGTCCTCACTGGAGCTGGTCTACTTTGCCCGCTGCCACGTTTCCCAACGACTATACGATGTCTTTTGCACGCTGCCATGGTGTCCTCACTGCAGCTGCTTGACTGTGCCCTCTGCCACGTCTCACTTCGACTACACGATGTCTGACGCGCGCTCTCTAGGTGTCCTCACTGCTGCTGCTTGACTGTGCCCGTTGCCACGTCTCTTTTCGACTACACGATGTGTGACGCACGCTACCCGGCTGTCATCACTTCTGCTGCTTGAATGAGCCCGCTTCCATGTCTCAACTCGGTTATAAGATGTGTGTCGAACGTTCGCAAGTGTCCGCACAGTTGCTGCTTGACTGTGCCAGCTGCCACGTCTCACCTCGACAACACGATGGCTGACGCCCGCTGCCCAGGTACCCTCACTGCTGCTGCTTGACAGTGCCCGCCTCGTTGTTACGATTTCTGGCGTCTGCACCCCTGGTGTCCTCACTACTGCGGCTTTACTATGGCCGCTGCCACGTCTCACCTCGACTGCACGATGGCTGGCGCATGCATCCCAGGTGTCCGCAATGCTGCTGCTTGACTCTGCCCACTGCCAAGTCTCACTTCGATTACACGATGTCTGACGCACACTACGTAGGTGTCCTCATCGCTGCTACTTGACTGTGCCCGCTGCCGCGTCTCACCTCGACTGCACGATGGCTGACGCAACATCCCTAGGTGTCCTCACTGCTGCTGCTTGACTGTGCCCGCTGCCACGTCTCACTTTGACTACACGATGTCTGATGCACGCTATCTACGTGTCCTCACTTGTGCTGCTTGACTGTTCCCGCTGCGACGTCTCACCTCGACTGCACGATGGCTGACGAACCTCCCTAGGTGTCCTCACTGCAGTTGCTTGACTGTGCGCGCTGCCACGTCTCACCACGTTTATACAATATCTCACGTCAGCACACCTTGTTTCCTCACTGCTCCGGCTTGACTATTCCCGCTGCCACGTCTCACCTAGACTGGCTGACGCATGCATCCCAGGTGCCCTCACTGCTGCTGTTTGACTGTGCCCTCTGGAACGTGTTACTCCAACTACACGATGTCTGACGCAAGCTCCCCTGGTGTCCTCACTACGGCGGCTTGTCTGTGCCGGCTGCCACGTCTAACCTCGACTACACGATGGCTGTACCATGCATCCCATGTGTCCCCACTGCTGCTGTTTGACTGCGCCGATTGCCACGTCTCACTTCGACTACACGATGCCTGACGCAAGCTCCCCTGGAGTCCTCACAGCTGCGGCTTCACTGTGCCGGCTGCCACGTCTCACCTCGACTACACAATGGCTGACGCATGCATACCAGGTGTCCGCACTGCTGCTGCTTGGCTTGTGCCCGCTGTCACGTCTCGTTTCAACTACAGGTTGTCTGACGTAAGCTCCCCTGGTGTCCTCACTGCTCCTGCTTGACTGTGCCCACTGCCTCGTCTCACCACGGCTATAGGATGTCTTGCGCAGGCTGCCCATGCGTCCTGTATGCAGCTGCTTGACTGTGCCCGCTACCACGTCTCACTTCAACAACACGATGTTTGAGGCATGCTCCCCAGGTGTCCTCACTGCTGCTGCTTGACTGTGCCCGCTGCTACCTCTCACCTCCTTTATACGATATCTGACGTCTGCACAACTGGTGTCCTCACTGCTGCGGCTTATATGTGCCGGCTGCCACGTATAACATCGACTGCACGATCGCTGACGTATGCATCTCATTTGTCCTCACTGCTGCTGCTGCTTGAGTGTTCCCACTGCCACGTTTCCCATCGGCTATACAAAGTCTAGCGCACGCTGCCCCGGTGTCCTCACTGTAGCCGCTAGACTGGGCCCGCTGCCACGTCTCACTTCAACTACACGATGTCTGAGGCATGCTGCATAGGTGTCCTCACTGCTGCTGCTTGAGTGTGCCCTCTGCCACGTCTCACTTCGACTACACGATGTCTGACGCGAGCTCCCTAGGTGTCCTTACTGCTGCTGCTTGACTGTGCCCGCTGCAACGTTTCCCATCGTCTATACGATGTCTAGCGCACGCTGCCCCGGTGTCCTAGCTGCAGCTGCTTGACTGTGCCTGCTGCCAAGTCTCACTTCAACTACACGATGTCTGAGGCATGCTCCCCAGCTGTCCTCACTTCTGCTGCTTGACTGTGCCATCTGCCACGTCTCACTTCGACTACACGATGTCTGACGCGAGCTCCCTAGGTGTCCTCACTGCTGCTGCTTGACCGTGCTAGCTGCCACGTCTCTTTTCGACTACACGATGTGTGACGCACGCTCCCCGGCTGCGATGACTTCTGCTGCTTGAATGTGCCCGCTTCCATGTCTCAACTCGGTTATAAGATGTTTGTCGAAGGTTCGAAAGTGTCCGCACAGCTGCTGCTTGACTCTGCCAGCTGCCACGTCTCACCTCGACAACACGATGGCTGACGCACGCTACCCAGGTACCCTCACTGCTGGTGCTTGACCGTGCCCACCTCGTGGGTACGATTTCTGGCGTCTGCACCCCTGGTGTCCTCACTGCTACGGCTTCACTGTGCCGGCTGCCACGTCTCACCTCGACTGCACGATGGCTGGCGCATGCATCGCCGGTGTGCGCAGTGCTGCTGCTTGGCTCTGCCCGCTGCCAGGTCTCATTACGACTACACGATGTCTGACGTAAGCTCCCCTGGTGTCCTCACTGCTCCTGCTTGACTGTGCCCACTGCATTGTCTCACTTCGGCTATAGGATGTCTTGCGCACGCTGCCCATACGTCCTCTATGCAGCTGCTTGACTGTGCCCGCAGCCAAACCTCACTTCAACAACACTATGTCTGAGGCATGCTCCCTGGGTGTCCTCACTGCTGCTGCTTGACTGTGCCCTCTGCCACGTCTCACTTCGACTACACGATGTCTGACGCGAGCTCCCTAGGTGTCCTCACTGCTGCTGCTTGACTGTGCCCGCTGCCACGTTTCCCATCGGCTATACGATGTCTTGCGCACGTTGCACCTGCGTCCTAACTGCAGCTGCTTGACTGTGCCCGCTGCCATGTCTCAACTCGGTTATAACATGTGTGTCGAACGTTCGCAAGTGCCCTCACAGCTGCTGCTTGACTGTGCCCGCTGCAACGTCTCACCTCGTTTATACATCTGACGTCTGCACACCTGGTGTCCTCACTGCTGCGGCTTGTATGTGCCGGCTGCCACGTCTCACCTGGACTGCACGATGGCGGACGCATGCATCCCAGGTGTCCGCACTGCTGCTGCTTGACTGTGCCCGCTGCCTCGTCTCACCTCGTTTATACGATATCTGACGCAAGCTCCCCTGGTGTCTTCACTGCTGCGGCCTTACTGTGCGCGCTGCCACGTCTCACCTCGACTACACGATGGCTGAATATTGCATCCCAGGTTTCCTCACTGCTGCTGTTAGACTGTGCCTACTGCCACCTCTCACTTCGACTACACGATGTCTTGCGCACGCTTAGCAAGTGTCCTCACTGCAGTTGCTCGACGGTGGCAGCTGCCACGTGTTACTTCAACTACACGATGTCTGATGCAAGCTCCTCTGGTGTCCTCACTGCTGCGGCTTGACTGTGCCGGCTGCCACGTCTCACCTCGACTAAACGATGGCTCAAGCATGCATCTCAGGTGTCGTCACTGCGCATGCTTGACTGTGCCCGCTGCCAAGTCTCACCTCGTTTATAAGATATCTGACGTCTGCACACCTGGTGTCCTCATTGCTGCGGCTTGAATGTGCCGGCTGCCACGTCTCACCTCGACTGCGCGATGGCTGACGGATGCATCCCAGGTGTCGTTACTACTCCTGCTTGAGTGTGCCCACTGCCAAGTCACACTTCGACTACACGATATCTGGTGTGCGCTACCCAAGTGTCCTAACTGCTGCTGCTTGACTTTGCCCGCTGCCACGTCTCACCTCGCCTATACGATGTCTTGCACACGCTGCCCAGGTGTCCTCACTGCTGCTGCTTGACTGTACCACGTCTCACCACGTTTAGACGATATCTGACGTGTGCTCACCTGATGTCCTCACTGCTCCGGCTTGACTATGCCCGCTGGCACGTCTCACCTCGACTACACGATGACTGATGCATGCATCCCAGGTGCCCTCAATGCTGCTGTTTGACTGTGCCCGCTGCTACGTCTCTCTTCGACACCACGATGTCTGATGCAAGCTCCCCTGGTGTCCTCACTGCTGCGGCCTGACTGTGCGGGTTGCCATGTCTCACCTCGACCACACGATGGCTGATGATTTCATCCAAGGTTTCCGCATTGCTGCCGCTAGACTGTGCCTACTGCCACCTCTCACATCGGCTACACGATGTTTTGCCCACGCTTAGCAGGTGTCCTCATTGCAGTTGCTTGGCGGTGGCCGCTGCCACGTGTTACTTCAACTACACGATGTCTGACGCAAGCTCCCCTGGTTTCCTCACTGCTGCGGCTTAACTGTGCCAGCTGCCACGTCTCACCTCGACTAAACGATGACTGACGCATGCATCTCTGGTGTCGTCACTGCTGCTGCTTGACTTCTCGCTGCGACGTCTCTCCTCGACTACACGATGGCTGACGCACGCTCCCCGGGTGTTCACACTGTTTCTGCTTGACTGTGCCCGCTGCCACGTCTCACTTCGACTACAGGATGTCTGACGCAAGCTCCCCTGGTGTCCTCACTGCTGCGGTTTGACTGCCCGCTACCACGTCTCACCTCGACTACACAATGGCCGACGCACGCTGACCTGTGTCCTCACTGCCGCTGTTTGACTCTTCCCACTGCGACGTCTCACCTCGACTACGTGATGGCGGACGCAAGCTGCCAAGGTGTCCTCACTCCTGCTGCTTGATTGTGCGCGCTGCCACGTCTCTTTTCGACTACACGATGGCTGACGCATGCATCCCAGCTGTCCGCAATGCTTCTGCTTGTCTTTGCCCGCTGCCACGTCTCACTTCGACTGCACGATGTCTGACGCCAGCTCCCCTGGTGTCCTCACTGCTACTGCTTGGCTAGGCCCGCTCCGACGTCTCACCTCGGCTATACGATGTCTTACGCACGGTCCCCATGTGTCCTCACTGCTGCTGCTTGACTGTTCCCACTGCGACGTCTCACCTCGACTACACGACTGCTGACGCACGCTGCCCGGGTGTCCTCACTGCTGCTTCTTGACGGTGCGCCCTGCCATGTATCTTTCCGACTAAACGATGTGTGACGCACGCTCCCCGGCTGTCATCACCTCAGATGCTAGACTGCCCGCGGCCACCTCTCAACTCGGTTATAACATGTGTGTCCAACGTTCTCAAGTGTCCTCACAGCTGCTGCTTGACTGTGCCCGCTGCCACGTCTCACTTAGACTGCACGATGGCTGAGGCACGCTTCCCAGGTGCCGTCACTGCTGCTGCTTGACTGTGCCCGCTGCCAGGTCTCACCTCGTTTATGCGATATCTCACGTCTGCACCCCTGGTGTCCTCACTGCTCCGGCTTGACTATGCCCGCTGCCACGTCTCACCTGGTCTACACGATGGCTGACGCATGTATCGCAGGTGTCCTCTCTGCTGCTGTTTGACTGTGCCCGCTGCCATGTCTCACTTCGACGACACGATGTCTGACGCACGCTATATAGGTGTCCTCACTGCTGCTGCTTGACTGTGCCCGCTGCCAAGTCTCACCTCGTTAATACGATATCTGACGTCTGCACACCTGGTGTGCTCAGTGCTGCGCCTTGAATGTGCGAGCTGCAACGCCTCAGCTCGACTGCACGATGGCTGACGCATGCATCCCAGGTGTCCTAACTGCTGCTGCTTGAGTGTGCCCACTGCCAAGTCCCACTTCGACTACACGATATCTTATGTACGCTGCCCAAGTGTCCTCACTGCTGCTGCTTCACTGTGCCCGCTGCCACGTCTCACTTCGACTACACGATGTCTGACGTCTGCACACCTGTTGTCCTCACTGCTCCGGCTTAAGTATGCTCGCTGCCACGTCTCACCTCGACTACTCGATGTCTGAGGCATGCTCCCCAGCTGTCCTCACTTCTGCTGCTTGACTGTGCCATCTGCCACGTCTCACTTCGACTACACGATGTCTGACGCGAGCTCCCTAGGTGTCCTCACTGCTGCTGCTTGACCGTGCTAGCTGCCACGTCTCTTTTCGACTACACGATGTGTGACGCACGCTCCCCGGCTGCGATGACTTCTGCTGCTTGAATGTGCCCGCTTCCATGTCTCAACTCGGTTATAAGATGTTTGTCGAAGGTTCGAAAGTGTCCGCACAGCTGCTGCTTGACTCTGCCAGCTGCCACGTCTCACCTCGACAACACGATGGCTGACGCACGCTACCCAGGTACCCTCACTGCTGGTGCTTGACCGTGCCCACCTCGTGGGTACGATTTCTGGCGTCTGCACCCCTGGTGTCCTCACTGCTACGGCTTCACTGTGCCGGCTGCCACGTCTCACCTCGACTGCACGATGGCTGGCGCATGCATCGCCGGTGTGCGCAGTGCTGCTGCTTGGCTCTGCCCGCTGCCAGGTCTCATTACGACTACACGATGTCTGACGTAAGCTCCCCTGGTGTCCTCACTGCTCCTGCTTGACTGTGCCCACTGCATTGTCTCACTTCGGCTATAGGATGTCTTGCGCACGCTGCCCATACGTCCTCTATGCAGCTGCTTGACTGTGCCCGCAGCCAAACCTCACTTCAACAACACTATGTCTGAGGCATGCTCCCTGGGTGTCCTCACTGCTGCTGCTTGACTGTGCCCTCTGCCACGTCTCACTTCGACTACACGATGTCTGACGCGAGCTCCCTAGGTGTCCTCACTGCTGCTGCTTGACTGTGCCCGCTGCCACGTTTCCCATCGGCTATACGATGTCTTGCGCACGTTGCACCTGCGTCCTAACTGCAGCTGCTTGACTGTGCCCGCTGCCATGTCTCAACTCGGTTATAACATGTGTGTCGAACGTTCGCAAGTGCCCTCACAGCTGCTGCTTGACTGTGCCCGCTGCAACGTCTCACCTCGTTTATACATCTGACGTCTGCACACCTGGTGTCCTCACTGCTGCGGCTTGTATGTGCCGGCTGCCACGTCTCACCTGGACTGCACGATGGCGGACGCATGCATCCCAGGTGTCCGCACTGCTGCTGCTTGACTGTGCCCGCTGCCTCGTCTCACCTCGTTTATACGATATCTGACGCAAGCTCCCCTGGTGTCTTCACTGCTGCGGCCTTACTGTGCGCGCTGCCACGTCTCACCTCGACTACACGATGGCTGAATATTGCATCCCAGGTTTCCTCACTGCTGCTGTTAGACTGTGCCTACTGCCACCTCTCACTTCGACTACACGATGTCTTGCGCACGCTTAGCAAGTGTCCTCACTGCAGTTGCTCGACGGTGGCAGCTGCCACGTGTTACTTCAACTACACGATGTCTGATGCAAGCTCCTCTGGTGTCCTCACTGCTGCGGCTTGACTGTGCCGGCTGCCACGTCTCACCTCGACTAAACGATGGCTCAAGCATGCATCTCAGGTGTCGTCACTGCGCATGCTTGACTGTGCCCGCTGCCAAGTCTCACCTCGTTTATAAGATATCTGACGTCTGCACACCTGGTGTCCTCATTGCTGCGGCTTGAATGTGCCGGCTGCCACGTCTCACCTCGACTGCGCGATGGCTGACGGATGCATCCCAGGTGTCGTTACTACTCCTGCTTGAGTGTGCCCACTGCCAAGTCACACTTCGACTACACGATATCTGGTGTGCGCTACCCAAGTGTCCTAACTGCTGCTGCTTGACTTTGCCCGCTGCCACGTCTCACCTCGCCTATACGATGTCTTGCACACGCTGCCCAGGTGTCCTCACTGCTGCTGCTTGACTGTACCACGTCTCACCACGTTTAGACGATATCTGACGTGTGCTCACCTGATGTCCTCACTGCTCCGGCTTGACTATGCCCGCTGGCACGTCTCACCTCGACTACACGATGACTGATGCATGCATCCCAGGTGCCCTCAATGCTGCTGTTTGACTGTGCCCGCTGCTACGTCTCTCTTCGACACCACGATGTCTGATGCAAGCTCCCCTGGTGTCCTCACTGCTGCGGCCTGACTGTGCGGGTTGCCATGTCTCACCTCGACCACACGATGGCTGATGATTTCATCCAAGGTTTCCGCATTGCTGCCGCTAGACTGTGCCTACTGCCACCTCTCACATCGGCTACACGATGTTTTGCCCACGCTTAGCAGGTGTCCTCATTGCAGTTGCTTGGCGGTGGCCGCTGCCACGTGTTACTTCAACTACACGATGTCTGACGCAAGCTCCCCTGGTTTCCTCACTGCTGCGGCTTAACTGTGCCAGCTGCCACGTCTCACCTCGACTAAACGATGACTGACGCATGCATCTCTGGTGTCGTCACTGCTGCTGCTTGACTTCTCGCTGCGACGTCTCTCCTCGACTACACGATGGCTGACGCACGCTCCCCGGGTGTTCACACTGTTTCTGCTTGACTGTGCCCGCTGCCACGTCTCACTTCGACTACAGGATGTCTGACGCAAGCTCCCCTGGTGTCCTCACTGCTGCGGTTTGACTGCCCGCTACCACGTCTCACCTCGACTACACAATGGCCGACGCACGCTGACCTGTGTCCTCACTGCCGCTGTTTGACTCTTCCCACTGCGACGTCTCACCTCGACTACGTGATGGCGGACGCAAGCTGCCAAGGTGTCCTCACTCCTGCTGCTTGATTGTGCGCGCTGCCACGTCTCTTTTCGACTACACGATGGCTGACGCATGCATCCCAGCTGTCCGCAATGCTTCTGCTTGTCTTTGCCCGCTGCCACGTCTCACTTCGACTGCACGATGTCTGACGCCAGCTCCCCTGGTGTCCTCACTGCTACTGCTTGGCTAGGCCCGCTCCGACGTCTCACCTCGGCTATACGATGTCTTACGCACGGTCCCCATGTGTCCTCACTGCTGCTGCTTGACTGTTCCCACTGCGACGTCTCACCTCGACTACACGACTGCTGACGCACGCTGCCCGGGTGTCCTCACTGCTGCTTCTTGACGGTGCGCCCTGCCATGTATCTTTCCGACTAAACGATGTGTGACGCACGCTCCCCGGCTGTCATCACCTCAGATGCTAGACTGCCCGCGGCCACCTCTCAACTCGGTTATAACATGTGTGTCCAACGTTCTCAAGTGTCCTCACAGCTGCTGCTTGACTGTGCCCGCTGCCACGTCTCACTTAGACTGCACGATGGCTGAGGCACGCTTCCCAGGTGCCGTCACTGCTGCTGCTTGACTGTGCCCGCTGCCAGGTCTCACCTCGTTTATGCGATATCTCACGTCTGCACCCCTGGTGTCCTCACTGCTCCGGCTTGACTATGCCCGCTGCCACGTCTCACCTGGTCTACACGATGGCTGACGCATGTATCGCAGGTGTCCTCTCTGCTGCTGTTTGACTGTGCCCGCTGCCATGTCTCACTTCGACGACACGATGTCTGACGCACGCTATATAGGTGTCCTCACTGCTGCTGCTTGACTGTGCCCGCTGCCAAGTCTCACCTCGTTAATACGATATCTGACGTCTGCACACCTGGTGTGCTCAGTGCTGCGCCTTGAATGTGCGAGCAGCAACGCCTCAGCTCGACTGCACGATGGCTGACGCATGCATCCCAGGTGTCCTAACTGCTGCTGCTTGAGTGTGCCCACTGCCAAGTCCCACTTCGACTACACGATATCTTATGTACGCTGCCCAAGTGTCCTCACTGCTGCTGCTTCACTGTGCCCGCTGCCACGTCTCACTTCGACTACACGATGTCTGACGTCTGCACACCTGTTGTCCTCACTGCTCCGGCTTAAGTATGCTCGCTGCCACGTCTCACCTCGACTACTCGATGTCTGAGGCATGCTCCCCAGCTGTCCTCACTTCTGCTGCTTGACTGTGCCATCTGCCACGTCTCACTTCGACTACACGATGTCTGACGCGAGCTCCCTAGGTGTCCTCACTGCTGCTGCTTGACCGTGCTAGCTGCCACGTCTCTTTTCGACTACACGATGTGTGACGCACGCTCCCCGGCTGCGATGACTTCTGCTGCTTGAATGTGCCCGCTTCCATGTCTCAACTCGGTTATAAGATGTTTGTCGAAGGTTCGAAAGTGTCCGCACAGCTGCTGCTTGACTCTGCCAGCTGCCACGTCTCACCTCGACAACACGATGGCTGACGCACGCTACCCAGGTACCCTCACTGCTGGTGCTTGACCGTGCCCACCTCGTGGGTACGATTTCTGGCGTCTGCACCCCTGGTGTCCTCACTGCTACGGCTTCACTGTGCCGGCTGCCACGTCTCACCTCGACTGCACGATGGCTGGCGCATGCATCGCCGGTGTGCGCAGTGCTGCTGCTTGGCTCTGCCCGCTGCCAGGTCTCATTACGACTACACGATGTCTGACGTAAGCTCCCCTGGTGTCCTCACTGCTCCTGCTTGACTGTGCCCACTGCATTGTCTCACTTCGGCTATAGGATGTCTTGCGCACGCTGCCCATACGTCCTCTATGCAGCTGCTTGACTGTGCCCGCAGCCAAACCTCACTTCAACAACACTATGTCTGAGGCATGCTCCCTGGGTGTCCTCACTGCTGCTGCTTGACTGTGCCCTCTGCCACGTCTCCCTTCGACTACACGATGTCTGACGCGAGCTCCCTAGGTGTCCTCACTGCTGCTGCTTGACTGTGCCCGCTGCCACGTTTCCCATCGGCTATACGATGTCTTGCGCACGTTGCACCTGCGTCCTAACTGCAGCTGCTTGACTGTGCCCGCTGCCATGTCTCAACTCGGTTATAACATGTGTGTCGAACGTTCGCAAGTGCCCTCACAGCTGCTGCTTGACTGTGCCCGCTGCAACGTCTCACCTCGTTTATACATCTGACGTCTGCACACCTGGTGTCCTCACTGCTGCGGCTTGTATGTGCCGGCTGCCACGTCTCACCTGGACTGCACGATGGCGGACGCATGCATCCCAGGTGTCCGCACTGCTGCTGCTTGACTGTGCCCGCTGCCTCGTCTCACCTCGTTTATACGATATCTGACGCAAGCTCCCCTGGTGTCTTCACTGCTGCGGCCTTACTGTGCGCGCTGCCACGTCTCACCTCGACTACACGATGGCTGAATATTGCATCCCAGGTTTCCTCACTGCTGCTGTTAGACTGTGCCTACTGCCACCTCTCACTTCGACTACACGATGTCTTGCGCACGCTTAGCAAGTGTCCTCACTGCAGTTGCTCGACGGTGGCAGCTGCCACGTGTTACTTCAACTACACGATGTCTGATGCAAGCTCCTCTGGTGTCCTCACTGCTGCGGCTTGACTGTGCCGGCTGCCACGTCTCACCTCGACTAAACGATGGCTCAAGCATGCATCTCAGGTGTCGTCACTGCGCATGCTTGACTGTGCCCGCTGCCAAGTCTCACCTCGTTTATAAGATATCTGACGTCTGCACACCTGGTGTCCTCATTGCTGCGGCTTGAATGTGCCGGCTGCCACGTCTCACCTCGACTGCGCGATGGCTGACGGATGCATCCCAGGTGTCGTTACTACTCCTGCTTGAGTGTGCCCACTGCCAAGTCACACTTCGACTACACGATATCTGGTGTGCGCTACCCAAGTGTCCTAACTGCTGCTGCTTGACTTTGCCCGCTGCCACGTCTCACCTCGGCTATACGATGTCTTGCACACGCTGCCCAGGTGTCCTCACTGCTGCTGCTTGACTGTACCACGTCTCACCACGTTTAGACGATATCTGACGTGTGCTCACCTGATGTCCTCACTGCTCCGGCTTGACTATGCCCGCTGGCACGTCTCACCTCGACTACACGATGACTGATGCATGCATCCCAGGTGCCCTCAATGCTGCTGTTTGACTGTGCCCGCTGCTACGTCTCTCTTCGACACCACGATGTCTGATGCAAGCTCCCCTGGTGTCCTCACTGCTGCGGCCTGACTGTGCGGGTTGCCATGTCTCACCTCGACCACACGATGGCTGATGATTTCATCCAAGGTTTCCGCATTGCTGCCGCTAGACTGTGCCTACTGCCACCTCTCACATCGGCTACACGATGTTTTGCCCACGCTTAGCAGGTGTCCTCATTGCAGTTGCTTGGCGGTGGCCGCTGCCACGTGTTACTTCAACTACACGATGTCTGACGCAAGCTCCCCTGGTTTCCTCACTGCTGCGGCTTAACTGTGCCAGCTGCCACGTCTCACCTCGACTAAACGATGACTGACGCATGCATCTCTGGTGTCGTCACTGCTGCTGCTTGACTTCTCGCTGCGACGTCTCTCCTCGACTACACGATGGCTGACGCACGCTCCCCGGGTGTTCACACTGTTTCTGCTTGACTGTGCCCGCTGCCACGTCTCACTTCGACTACAGGATGTCTGACGCAAGCTCCCCTGGTGTCCTCACTGCTGCGGTTTGACTGCCCGCTACCACGTCTCACCTCGACTACACAATGGCCGACGCACGCTGACCTGTGTCCTCACTGCCGCTGTTTGACTCTTCCCACTGCGACGTCTCACCTCGACTACGTGATGGCGGACGCAAGCTGCCAAGGTGTCCTCACTCCTGCTGCTTGATTGTGCGCGCTGCCACGTCTCTTTTCGACTACACGATGGCTGACGCATGCATCCCAGCTGTCCGCAATGCTTCTGCTTGTCTTTGCCCGCTGCCACGTCTCACTTCGACTGCACGATGTCTGACGCCAGCTCCCCTGGTGTCCTCACTGCTACTGCTTGGCTAGGCCCGCTCCGACGTCTCACCTCGGCTATACGATGTCTTACGCACGGTCCCCATGGGTCCTCACTGCTGCTGCTTGACTGTTCCCACTGCGACGTCTCACCTCGACTACACGACTGCTGACGCACGCTGCCCGGGTGTCCTCACTGCTGCTTCTTGACGGTGCGCCCTGCCATGTATCTTTCCGACTAAACGATGTGTGACGCACGCTCCCCGGCTGTCATCACCTCAGATGCTAGACTGCCCGCGGCCACCTCTCAACTCGGTTATAACATGTGTGTCCAACGTTCTCAAGTGTCCTCACAGCTGCTGCTTGACTGTGCCCGCTGCCACGTCTCACTTAGACTGCACGATGGCTGAGGCACGCTTCCCAGGTGCCGTCACTGCTGCTGCTTGACTGTGCCCGCTGCCAGGTCTCACCTCGTTTATGCGATATCTCACGTCTGCACCCCTGGTGTCCTCACTGCTCCGGCTTGACTATGCCCGCTGCCACGTCTCACCTGGTCTACACGATGGCTGACGCATGTATCGCAGGTGTCCTCTCTGCTGCTGTTTGACTGTGCCCGCTGCCATGTCTCACTTCGACGACACGATGTCTGACGCACGCTATATAGGTGTCCTCACTGCTGCTGCTTGACTGTGCCCGCTGCCAAGTCTCACCTCGTTAATACGATATCTGACGTCTGCACACCTGGTGTGCTCAGTGCTGCGCCTTGAATGTGCGAGCTGCAACGCCTCAGCTCGACTGCACGATGGCTGACGCATGCATCCCAGGTGTCCTAACTGCTGCTGCTTGAGTGTGCCCACTGCCAAGTCCCACTTCGACTACACGATATCTTATGTACGCTGCCCAAGTGTCCTCACTGCTGCTGCTTCACTGTGCTCGCTGCCACGTCTCACCTCGACTACTCGATGTCTGACGCAAGCTACCTTGGTGTCCTCACTGCTGCGGACTGATTCTGCGGGCTGCCACGTCTCACCTCGACTAGACGATTGCTGACGCATGCATCCCAGGAGTTCTCACTGCTGCTGCTTGAGAGTGCCCACTGCGAAGTCTCACCTCGGCTATACGATGTGTTGCGCATGCTGCCCAGGTGTCCTCACTGCAGATGCTTGACTGTGCCGGCGGCCACGTCTCACCTCCTTTATACGATATCTGACGTCTGCACACCTGGTGTCCTCACTGCTGCGGCCTAAATGTGCCGGCTGCCACGTATCACCTCGACTGCACGATGGCTGACGTATGCATCTCATTTGTCCTCACTGCTGCAGCTTGAGTGTGCCCACTGCCAAGTCTCACTTCGACTACACGATATCTGATGTACGCTGCCCAAGTGTCCTCACTGGAGCTGGTCTACTTTGCCCGCTGCCACGTCTCACCTCGAGTAGACGATTGCTGACGCATGCATCCCAGGTGTTCTCCCTGCTGCTGCTTGAGAGTGCCCACTGCCAAGTCTCACCTCGGCTACACGATGTCTTGCGGACGCTGCCCAGGTGTCCTCACTGTAGGTGCTTGACTGTGCCCGCTGCCACGTCTTACTTCAACTACAGCATGTCTGACGCAAGCTCCCCTGATGTCCTCACTGCTGCGGTTTGACTACCCGCTACCACGTCTCACCTCGACTGCACGATGGCTGACGCACGCTGCCCAGGTGCCCTCACTGCTGCTGCTTGATTGTGCCCGCTGCCCCGTCTCACCTCGTTTATACGATATCTGAAGTCTGTACCCCTGGTGTCCTCACTGCTCCGGCTTGGCTATGCTCACTGCCACATCTCACATGGTCTACACGATGGCTGACGCATGCATCGCAGGTGTCCTAACTGCTGCTGTTTGACTGTGCCCGCTAGCATGTCTCGCTTCGACTACACTTTGTCTGACGCAAGCTCCCCTGGTGTCTTCAATGTTTCGGCTTGAGTGTTCGCGCTGCCACGTCTCACCTCGACGACACGATGGCTGAAGATGGCATCGCAGGTGTCCGCACTGCTGCTGCATGAGTGAGCCCACTGCCAAGTCGCACCTCGGCTATACGATGTCTTGCGCACGCTGCCCAGGTGTCCTCACTGCAGATGCTTGACTGTGCCCGCCGCCACGTCTCACTTCAACTACAGGATGTCTGACGCAAGTTTTTCTGGTGTCCTCACTGCTGCGGTTTGACTGCCCGCTGCCACGTCTCACCTCGACTACACAATGGCCGACGCATGCTGACCAGGTGTCCTGACTGCTGCTGCTTGACTGTGCCCGCTCCCACGTATCACTTCAACTACACGATATCTGAGGCATGCTACCCAGGTGTACTCACTGCTGCTGCTTGACTGTGCCCTCTGCCACGTCTCACTTCGAATACACGATGTCTGACGCAAGCTCCCTAGGTGTCCGCACTGCTGCTGCTTCATTGTGCCCGCTGCCACGTTTCCCATCGGCTATACGATGTCTAGCGCACGCTGCACCTGTGTCCTCACTGCAGCTGCTTGACTGTGCCCGCTGCCATGTCTCAACTCGGTTATAACATGTGTGTCGAACGTTCGCAAGTGCCGTCACAGCTGCTGCTTGACTGTGCCCGCTGCCACGTCTCACCTCGTTTATACGATATCTGACGTCTGCACACCTGGTGTCCTCACTGCTGCTGCTTGGCTGTGCCCACTCCCACGTCTCACTTCGACGACACGATGTCTGACGCACGCTATATAGGTGTCCTTACTGCTGCTGCATGACTGTGCCCGGTGCCACGTGTCACCTCGTTTATATGATATCTGACGTCAGCACACCTGGTGTCCTCACTGCTGCGGCTTGAATATGCCGGCTGCCACGTCTCACCTCGACTGCGCGATGGCTGAAGCATGCACCCAGGTGTCCTCACTGCTCCTGCTTCAGTGTGCCCACTGCCAAGTCTCACTTCGACTACACAATATCTGGTGTGCACTGCCCAAGTGCCCTCACTGTTGCTGCTTGACTTTGCCCGCGGCCACGTCTCACCTCGGCTATACGATGTCTTGCGCACGCTGCCCAGGTCTCCTCACTGCTGCTGCTTGACTGTGCCCGCTGCCACAACTCACCACGTTTAGACGATATCTAACATCTGCTCAACTGATCTCCTCATTGCTCCGGCTTGACTATGCCCGCTGCCACGTCTCACCTCGACTGTACGATGGCTGATGCATGCATCCCAGGTACCCTCACTGCTGCTGTTTGACTGTGCCCGCTGCCACGTCTCACTTCGACTGCACGATGTCTGACGCAAGCTCCCCTTGTGTCCTCACTCCTGCGGCCTGACTGTGCGGGCTGCCACGTCTCACCTCGACTAAACGATGGCTAAAGTTTGCATCCCAGTCTTCATCATTGCTGCTGCTAGACTGTGCCTACTGCCACCTCTCACTTCGACTACACGATGTCTGGCGCAAGCTCCCCTGGTTTCATCACCTCAGCGGCTTGACTGTGCCGGCTGCCACGTCTCACCTCGACTAAACGATGACTGACGCATGCATCTCAGGTGTCGTCAATGCTGCTGCTTGACTTCTCGCTGCGACGTCTCTCCTCGACTACGCGATGTCTGACGCACGCTCCCCGGGTGTTCACACTGTTTCTGCTTGACTGTGCCCGTTGCCACGTCTCACTTCGACTACAGGATGTCTGACGCAAGCTCCCCTGGTGTCCTCACTGCTGCGGTTTGACTGCCCGCTACCACGTCTCACCTCGACTACAAGATGGCTGACGCATTCATACCAGGTGTCCGCACTGCTGCTGCTTGACTTGTGCCCGCTGCCACGTCTCATTTCAACTACAAGTTGTCTGACGTAAGCTCCCCTGGTGTCCTCACTGCTCCTGCTTGACTGTGCCCACTGCCTCGTCTCACCTCGGCTATAGGATGTCTTGCGCAGGCTGCCCATGCGTAGTATATGCAGCTGCTTGACTGTGCCCGTTACCACGTCTCACTTCAACAACACGATGTCTCAGGCATGCTCCCCAGGTGTCCTCTCTGCTGCTGCTTCACTGTGCCCGCTGCCACGTCTCACCTCCTTTATACGATATCTGACGTCTGCACACCTGGTGTCCTCACTGCTGCGGCTTAAATGTGCCGGCTGCCACGTATCACCTCGACTGCACGATGGCTGACGTATGCATCTCATTTGTTCTCACTGCTGCTGCTGCTTGAGTGTTCCCACTCCCACGTTTCCCATCGGCTATACAAAGTCTAGCGCACGCTGCCACGGTGTCCTCACTGCAGCTGCTAGACTGTGCCCGCTGCCACGTCTCACTTCAACAACACGATGTCTCAGGCATGCTCCCCAGGTGCCCTCACAGCTGCTGCTTGACTGTGCCCGCTGCAGCGTCTCACCTCGTTTATACGATATCTGACGTCTGCGCACCAGGTGTCCTCACTGCTGCGGCTTCACTGTGCCGGCTGCCACGTCTCACCTCGACTGCACGATGGCTGGCGCATGCATCGCAGGTGTGCGCAGTGCTGCTGCTTGGCTCTGCCCGCTGCCAGGTCTCATTACGACTACGCGATGTCTGACGTAAGCTCCCCTGGTGTCCTCACTGCTCCTGCTTGACTGTGCCCGCTGCATTGTCTCACTTCGGCTATAGGATGTCTTGCGCACGCTGCCCATACGTCCTCTATGCAGCTGCTTGACTGTGCCCGCAGCCACACCTCACTTCAACAACACTATGTCTGAGGCATGCTCCCTGGGTGTCCTCACTGCTGCTGCTTGACTGTGCCCTCTGCCACGTCTCACTTCGACTACACGATGTCTGACGCGAGCTCCCTAGGTGTCCTCACTGCTGCTGCTTGACTGTGCCCGCTGCCACGTTTCCCATCGGCTATGCGATGTCTAGCGCACGCTGCACCTGCGTCCTCACTGCAGCTGCTTGACTGTGCCCGCTGCCATGTCTCAACTCGGTTATAAGATGTGTGTCGAACGTTCGCATGTGTCCGCAAAGCAGCTGCTTGACTGTGCCCGCTGCCACGTCACACCTCGACAAAACGATGGCTGACGCACGCTGCCCAGGTACCCTCACTGCTGCTGCTTGACTGTACCCACCTCGTTGTTACGATTTCTGGCGTCTGCACCCCTGGTGTCCTCACTGCTGCGGCTTCACTGTGCCGGCTGCCACGTCTCACCTCGACTGCACGATGGCTGGCGCATGCATCCCAGGCGTGCGCAGTGCTGCTGCTTGGCTCCGCCCGCTGCCACGTCTCATTTCGACTACACGATGTCTGACGTAAGCTCCCCTGGTGTCCTCACTGCTCCTGCTTGACTGTGCCCACTGCATCGTCTCAACTCGGCTATAGGATGTCTTGCGAACGCTGCCCATGCGTCCTCTATGCAGCTGCTTGACTGTGCCCGCTGCCACGTCTCACTTCAACAACACGATGTCTGAGGCATGCTCCCTGGGTGTCCTCACTGCTGCTGCTTGACTGTGCCCTCTGCCACGTCTCACTTCGACTACACGATGTCTGACGCGAGCTCCCTAGGTGTCCTCACTGCTGCTGCCTGACTGTGCCCGCTGCCACGTTTCCCATCGGCTATACGATGTCTTGCGCACGTTGCACCTGCGTCCTAACTGCAGCTGCTTGACTGTGCCCGCTGCCATGTCTCAACTCGGTTATAACATGTGCGTCGAACGTTCGCAAGTGCCCTCACAGCTGCTGCTTGACTGTGCCCGCTGCAACGTCTCACATCGTTTATACATCTGACGTCTGCACACCTGGTGTCCTCACTGCTGCGGCTTGTATGTGCCGGCTGCCACGTCTCACCTCGACTGCACGAAGGCGGACGCATGCATCCCAGGTGTCCGCACTGCTGCTGCTTGACTGTGCCCGCTGCCTCGTCTCACCTCGTTTATACGATATCTGACGCAAGCTCCCCTGGTGTCTTCACTGCTGCGGCCTTACTGTGCGCGCTGCCACGTCTCACCTCGACTACACGATGGCTGAATATTGCATCCCAGGTTTCCTCACTGCTGCTGTTAGACTGTGCCTACTGCCACCTCTCACTTCGACTACACGATGTCTTGCGCACGCTTAGCAAGTGTCCTCACTGCAGTTGCTCGACGGTGGCAGCTGCCACGTGTTACTTCAACTACACGATGTCTGATGCAAGCTCCCCTGGTGTCCTCACTGCTGCGGCTTGACTGTGCCGGCTGCCACGTCTCACCTCGACTAGACGATGGCTCAAGCATGCATCTCAGGTGTCGTCACTGCGCATGCTTGACTGTGCCCGCTGCCAAGTCTCACCTCGTTTATAAGATATCTGACGTCTGCACACCTGGTGTCATCATTGCTGCGGCTTGAATGTGCCGGCTGCCACGTCTCACCTCGACTGCGCGATGGCTGACGCATGCATCCCAGGTGTCCTTACTACTCCTGCTTGAGTGTGCCCACTGCAAAGTCACACTTCGACTACACGATATCTGGTGTGCGCTACCCAAGTGTCCTAACTGCTGCTGCTTGACTTTGCCCGCTGCCACGTCTCACCTCGGCTATACGATGTCTTGCACAGGCTGCCCAGGTGTCCTCACTGCTGCTGCTTGACTGTGCCACGTCTCACCACGTTTAGACGATATCTGACGTGTGCTCACCTGATGTCCTCACTGCTCCGGCTTGACTATGCCCGCTGGCACGTCTCACCTCGACTACACGATGACTGATGGATGCATCCCAGGTGCCCTCAATGCTGCTGTTTGACTGTGCCCGCTGCTACGTCTCTCTTCGACACCACGATGTCTGATGCAAGCTCCCCTGGTGTCCTCACTGCTGCGGCCTGACTGTGCGGGTTGCCATGTCTCACCTCGACCACACGATGGCTGATGATTTCATCCAAGGTTTCCGCATTGCTGCCGCTAGACTGTGCCTACTGCCACCTCTCACATCGGCTACGCGATGTTTTCCCACGCTTAGCAGGTGTCCTCATTGCAGTTGCTTGGCGGTGGCCGCTGCCACGTGTTATTTCAACTATACGATGTCTGACGCAAGCTCCCCTGGTTTCCTCACTGCTGCGGCTTAACTGTGCCAGCTGCCACGTCTCACCTCGACTAAACGATGACTGACGCATGCATCTCTGGTGTCGTCACTGCTGCTGCTTGACTTCTCGCTGCGACGTCTCTCCTCGACTACACGATGGCTGACGCACGCTCCCTGGGTGTTCACACTGTTTCTGCTTGACTGTGCCCGCTGCCACGTCTCACTTCGACTACAGGATGTCTGACGCAAGCTCCCCTGGTGTCCTCACTGCTGCGGTTTGACTGCCCGCTACCACGTCTCACCTCGACTACACAATGGCCGACGCACGCTGACCTGTGTCCTCACTGCCGCTGCTTGACTCTTCCCACTGCGACGTCTCACCTCGACTACGTGATGGCGGACGCAAACTGCCAAGGTGTCCTCACTCCTGCTGCTTGATTGTGCGCGCTGCCACGTCTCTTTTCGACTACACGATGGCTGACGCATGCATCCCAGCTGTCCGCAATGCTTCTGCTTGTCTTTGCCCGCTGCCACGTCTCACTTCGACTGCACGATGTCTGACGCCAGCTCCCCTGGTGTCCTCACTGCTACTGCTTGGCTAGGCCCGCTCCGACGTCTCACCTCGGCTATACGATGTCGTACGCACGGTCCCCATGTGTCCTCACTGCTGCTGCTTGACTGTTCCCACTGCGACGTCTCACCTCGACTACACGATGGCTGAATATTGCATCCCAGGTTTCCTCACTGCTGCTGTTAGACTGTGCCTACTGCCACCTCTCACTTCGACTACACGATGTCTTGCGCACGCTTAGCAAGTGTCCTCACTGCAGTTGCTCGACGGTGGCAGCTGCCACGTGTTACTTCAACTACACGATGTCTGATGCAAGCTCCCCTGGTGTCCTCACTGCTGCGGCTTGACTGTGCCGGCTGCCACGTCTCACCTCGACTAAACGATGGCTCAAGCATGCATCTCAGGTGTCGTCACTGCGCATGCTTGACTGTGCCCGCTGCCAAGTCTCACCTCGTTTATAAGATATCTGACGTCTGCACACCTGGTGTCATCATTGCTGCGGCTTGAATGTGCCGGCTGCCACGTCTCACCTCGACTGCGCGATGGCTGACGCATGCATCCCAGGTGTCCTTACTACTCCTGCTTGAGTGTGCCCACTGCCAAATCACACTTCGACTACACGATATCTGGTGAGCGCTACCCAAGTGTCCTAACTGCTGCTGCTTGACTTTGCCCGCTGCCACGTCTCACCTCGGCTATACGATGTCTTGCACACGCTGCCCAGGTGTCCTCACTGCTGCTGCTTGACTGTGCCACGTCTCACCACGTTTAGACGATATCTGACGTGTGCTCACCTGATGTCCTCACTGCTCCGGCTTGACTATGCCCGCTGGCACGTCTCACCTCGACTACACGATGACTGATGGATGCATCCCAGGTGCCCTCAATGCTGCTGTTTGACTGTGCCCGCTGCTACGTCTCTCTTCGACACCACGATGTCTGATGCAAGCTCCCCTGGTGTCCTCACTGCTGCGGCCTGACTGTGCGGGTTGCCATGTCTCACCTCGACCACACGATGGCTGATGATTTCATCCAAGGTTTCCGCATTGCTGCCGCTAGACTGTGCCTACTGCCACCTCTCACATCGGCTACACGATGTTTTGCCCACGCTTAGCAGGTGTCCTCATTGCAGTTGCTTGGCGGTGGCCGCTGCCACGTGTTACTTCAACTATACGATGTCTGACGCAAGCTCCCCTGGTTTCCTCACTGCTGCGGCTTAACTGTGCCAGCTGCCACGTCTCACCTCGACTAAACGATGACTGATGCATGCATCTCTGGTGTCGTCACTGCTGCTGCTTGATTTCTCGCTGCGACGTCTCTCCTCGACTACACGATGGCTGACGCACGCTCCCTGGGTGTTCACACTGTTTCTGCTTGACTGTGCCCGCTGCCACGTCTCACTTCGACTACAGGATGTCTGACGCAAGCTCCCCTGGTGTCCTCACTGCTGCGGTTTGACTGCCCGCTACCACGTCTCACCTCGACTACACAATGGCCGACGCACGCTGACCTGTGTCCTCACTGCCGCTGCTTGACTCTTCCCACTGCGACGTCTCACCTCGACTACGTGATGGCGGACGCAAACTGCCAAGGTGTCCTCACTCCTGCTGCTTGATTGTGCGCGCTGCCACGTCTCTTTTCGACTACACGATGGCTCACGCCTGCATCCCAGCTGTCCGCAATGCTTCTGCTTGTCTTTGCCCGCTGCCACGTCTCACTTCGACTGCACGATGTCTGACGCCAGCTCCCCTGGTGTCCTCACTGCTACTGCTTGGCTAGGCCCGCTCCGACGTCTCACCTCGGCTATACGATGTCTTACGCACGGTCCTCATGTGTCCTCACTGCTGCTGCTTGACTGTTCCCACTGCGACGTCTCACCTCGACTACACGACTGCTGACGCACGCTGCCCGGGTGTCCTCACTGCTGCTTCTTGACGGTGCGCCCTGCCATGTATCTTTCCGACTAAACGATGTGTGACGCACGCTCCCCGGCTGTCATCACCTCAGATGCTAGACTGCCCGCGGCCACCTCTCAACTCGGTTATAACATGTGTGTCCAACGTTCTCAAGTGTCCTCACAGCTGCTGCTTGACTGTGCCCGCTGCCACGTCTCACTTAGACTGCACGATGGCTGAGGCACGCTTCCCAGGTGCCGTCACTGCTGCTGCTTGACTGTGCGCGCTGCCAGGTCTCACCTCGTTTATGCGATATCTCACGTCTGCACCCCTCGTGTCCTCACTGCTCCGGCTTGACTATGCCCGCTGCCACGTCTCACCTGGTCTACACGATGGCTGACGCATGTATCGCAGGTGTCCTCTCTGCTGCTGTTTGACTGTGCCCGCTGCCATGTCTCACTTCGACGACACGATGTCTGACGCACGCTATATAGGTGTCCTCACTGCTGCTGCTTGACTGTGCCCGCTGCCACGTCTCACCTCGTTTATACGATATCTGACGTCTGCACACCTGGTGTGCTCAGTGCTGCGCCTTGAATGTGCGAGCTGCACCGTCTCAGCTCGACTGCACGATGGCTGACGCATGCATCCCAGGTGTCCTAACTGCTGCTGCTTGAGTGTGCCCACTGCCAAGTCCCACTTCGACTACACGATATCTTATGTACGCTGCCCAAGTGTCCTCACTGCTGCTGCTTCACTGTGCCCGCTGCCACGTCTCACTTCGACTACACGATGTCTGACGTCTGCACACCTGTTGTCCTCACTGCTCCGGCTTAAGTATGCTCGCTGCCACGTCTCACCTCGACTACTCGATGTCTGACGCAAGCTACCTTGGTGTCCTCACTGCTGCGGACTGATTCTGCGGGCTGCCACGTCTCACCTCGACTAGACGATTGCTGACGCATGCATCCCAGGAGTTCTCACTGCTGCTGCTTGAGAGTGCCCACTGCGAAGTCTCACCTCGGCTATACGATGTGTTGCGCACGCTGCCCAGGTGTCCTCACTGCAGATGCTTGACTGTGCCGGCGGCCACGTCTCACCTCCTTTATACGATATCTGACGTCTGCACACCTGGTGTCCTCACTGCTGCGGCCTAAATGTGCCGGCTGCCACGTATCACCTCGACTGCACGATGGCTGACGTATGCATCTCATTTGTCCTCACTGCTGCAGCTTGAGTGTGCCCACTGCCAAGTCTCACTTCGACTACACGATATCTGATGTACGCTGCCCAAGTGTCCTCACTGGAGCTGGTCTACTTTGCCCGCTGCCACGTCTCACCTCGACTAGACGATTGCTGACGCATGCATCCCAGGTGTTCTCCCTGCTGCTGCTTGAGAGTGCCCACTGCCAAGTCTCACCTCGACTGCACGATGGCTGACGCACGCTGCGCAGGTGCCCTCACTGCTGCTGCTTGATTGTGCCCGCTGCCCCGTCTCACCTCGTTTATACGATATCTGAAGTCTGTACCCCTGGTGTCCTCACTGCTCCGGCTTGGCTATGCTCACTGCCACATCTCACATGGTCTACACGATGGCTGACGCATGCATCGCAGGTGTCCTAACTGCTGCTGTTTGACTGTGCCCGCTAGCATGTCTCGCTTCGACTACACTTTGTCTGACGCAAGCTCCCCTGGTGTCTTCAATGTTTCGGCTCGACTGTTCGCGCTGCAACGTCTCACCTCGACGACACGATGGCTGAAGATGGCATCGCAGGTGTCCGCACTGCTGCTGCTTGAGTGAGCCCACTGCCAAGTCGCACCTCGGCTATACGATGTCTTGCGCACGCTGCCCAGGTGTCCTCACTGCAGATGCTTGACTGTGCCCGCCGCCACGTCTCACTTCAACTACAGGATGTCTGACGCAAGTTTTTCTGGTGTCCTCACTGCTGCGGTTTGACTGCCCGCTGCCACGTCTCACCTCGACTACACAATGGCCGACGCATGCTGACCAGGTGTCCTCACTGCTGCTGCTTGACTGTGCCCGCTGCCACGTATCACTTCAACTACACGATATCTGAGGCATGCTCCCCAGGTGTACTCACTGCTGCTGCTTGACTGTGCCCTCTGCCACGTCTCACTTCGAATGCACGATGTCTGACGCAAGCTCCCTAGGTGTCCGCACTGCTGCTGCTTCATTGTGCCCGCTGCCACGTTTCCCATCGGCTATACGATGTCTAGCGCACGCTGCACCTGTGTCCTCACTGCAGCTGCTTGACTGTGCCCGCTGCCATGTCTCAACTCGGTTATAACATGTGTGTCGAACGTTCGCAAGTGCCCTCACAGCTGCTGGTTGACTGTGCCCGCTGCCACGTCTCACCTCGTTTATACGATATCTGACGTCTGCCCACCTGGTGTCCTCACTGCTGCTACTTGGCTGTGCCCACTCCCACGTCTCACTTCGACGACACGATGTCTGACGCACGCTATATAGGTGTCCTTACTGCTGCTGCATGACTGTGCCCGGTGCCACGTGTCACCTCGTTTATATGATATCTGACGTCAGCACACCTGGTGTCCTCACTGCTGCGGCTTGAATATGCCGGCTGCCACGTCTCACCTCGACTGCGCGATGGCTGAAGCATGCACCCAGGTGTCCTCACTGCTGCTGTTTGACTGTGCCCGCTGCCACGTCTCACTTCGACTACACGATGTCTGACGCAAGCTCCCCTGGTGTCCTCACTGCTGCGGCCTGACTGTGCGGGCTGCCACGTCTCACCTCGACTAAACGATGGCTAAAGTTTGCATCCCAGTCTTCATCATTGCTGCTGCTAGACTGTGCCTACTGCCACCTCTCACTTCGACTACACGATGTCTGGCGCAAGCTCCCCTGGTTTCATCACCTCAGTGGCTTGACTGTGCCGGCTGCCACGTCTCACCTCGACTAAACGATGACTGACGCATGCATCTCAGGTGTCGTCAATGCTGCTGCTTGACTTCTCGCTGCGACGTCTCTGCTCGACTACGCGATGTCTGACGCACGCTCCCCGGGTGTTCACACTGTTTCTGCTTGACTGTGCCCGTTGCCACGTCTCACTTCGACTACAGGATGTCTGACGCAAGCTCCCCTGGTGTCCTCACTGCTGCGGTTTGACTGCCCGCTACCACGTCTCACCTCGACTACAAGATGGCTGACGCATTCATACCAGGTGTCCGCACTGCTGCTGCTTGACTTGTGCCGCTGCCACGTCTCATTTCAACTACAAGTTGTCTGACGTAAGCTCCCCAGGTGTCCTCACTGCTCCTGCTTGACTGTGCCCACTGCCTCGTCTCACCTCGGCTATAGGATGTCTTGCGCAGGCTGCCCATGCGTAGTATATGCAGCTGCTTGACTGTGCCCGTTACCACGTCTCACTTCAACAACACGATGTCTCAGGCATGCTCCCCAGGTGTCCTCTCTGCTGCTGCTTGACTGTGCCCGCTGCAGCGTCTCACCTCGTTTATACGATATCTGACGTCTGCGCACCAGGTGTCCTCACTGCTGCGGCTTGAATGTGCCGGCTGCCACGTCTCACCTCGACTGCACGATGGCGGACGCATGAATGGCAGGTTTCCGCACTGCTGCTGCTTGACTGTGCCCGCTGCCGCGTCTCATTTCGACTATGCGATGTCTGACGCAAGCTCCCCTGGTGTCCTCACTGCTGCGGTCTTACTGTGGGGCTGCCACGTCTCACCTCGACAACACGATGGCTGAATATTGCATCAAAGGTTTCCTCACTGCTGCTGCTTGACTGTGCCCGTTGCCATGTCTCAACCGGGTATAACATGTGTGTCGAACGTTCGCAAGTGTCCTCACAGCTGCAGCTTGACTGTGCCCAAAGCCACGTCTCACCTCGACTACACCATGGCTGACGCACGCTGCCCAGGTTCCCTCAGTGCTGCTGCTTGTATGTGCCCGCTGCCACGTCTCACCTCGTTTATACGATTTCTGACGTCTTCAACCCTGGTGTCTTTACTGCTGCGGCTTTACTATGGCCGCTGCCACGTCTCACTTTGACTACACGATGGCTGACGCATGCATCCTATGTGTCCTCACTGCTGCTGTTTGACTGTGCCCATTGCCATGTCTCACTTCGACTACACGATGTCTGACGCAAGTTCCCCTAGAGTCCTCACTGCTGCGGCTTGACTGTGCCGGCTTCCATGTCTCACCTCGACTACACGATGGCTGACGCATGCATCCCAGGTGAGCCTCTGCTGCTGCTTGACTGTGACGGCTACCACCTCTCATTTCGACTACACGACGTCTGATGCACAATATCAAGGTGTCCTCACTGCTGCTGCTTGACTGTTCCCACTGCAACGTCTCACCTCGACTACATCATGGCTGACGCACGCTGCCAAGGTGCCGTGGCTGCTGCTGCTTGATTGTGCGCGCTGCCACGTCTCTTTTCGACTTCACGATGGCTGACGCATGGATCCCAGGTGTCCGCACAGCTACTGCTTGGCAGTGCCCGCTGCCATGTCTCAACTCGGATATAACATGTGTGTCGAACGTTCGCAAGTGCCCTCACAGCTGCTGCTTGACTGTGCCCGCTGCCACGTCTCACCTCATTTATACGATATCTGACGTCTGCACACCTGGTGTCCTCACAGCTGCGCCTTGAATATGCCGGCTGCCACATCTCACCTCGACTGCACGATGGCTGACGCATGCATCCCGGGTGTCCGCACTGCTGCTGCTTGACTGTGCCCGCTGCCACGTCTCATTCCGACTACACGATATCTGACGCAAGCTCCCCTGGTGTCCTGACTGCTGCGGCCTGACTGTGCAGGTTCCCACGTCTCACCTCGACCACACGATGGCTGAAGACTGCACCCAAGGTTTCCTCATTGCTGCTGCTAGACTGAGCCTACTGCCACCTCTCACATCGACTACACGATGTCTTGCGCACGCTTAGCAGGTGTCCTCATTGCAGTTGCTTGACGGTGGCCGCTGCCACGTGTTACTTCAACCACACGATGTCTGACGCAAGCTCCCCTGGTTTCCTCACTGCTGCGGCTTAACTGTGCCAGCTGCCACGTCTCTCCTCGACTAAACGATGACTGACGCATGCATCTCTGGTGTCGTCACTGCTGCTGCTTGACTTCTCGCTGCGACGTCTCTCGTCGAATACACGATGGCTGACGCACGCTACGGTGATGTCCTCACGTCTGTCCTCACGTCTGAACACCTGGTGTCCTCACTGCTGCGGCTTGAATGTGCCGGCTGCCACGTCTCACCTCTACTGCACGATGGCTGACGCATGCATCCCAGGTGTCCTCACTGCTCCTGCTTGACTGTGCCCGTTGCTACGTCTCACTTCGACTACAGGATGTCTGACGCAAGGTCCCCTGGTGTCATCACTGCTGAGGTTTGACTGCCCGCTACCACGTCTCACCTCGACTACACAATGGCCGACGCACGCTGACCTGTGTCCTCACTGCCGCTGCTTGACTGTTCCCACTGCGACGTCTCACCTCGACTACGTGATGGCGGATGCACGCTGCCAAGGTGTCCTCACTGCTGCTGCTTGATTGTGCGCGCTGCCACGTCTCTTTTCGACTACACGATGGCTGACGCCAGCTCCCCTGGTGTCCTCACTGCTACTGCTTGGCTAGGCCCGCTCCGACGTCTCACCTCGGCTATACGATGTCTTACCCACGCTCCCCATGTGTCCTCACTGCTGCTGCTTGACTGTTCCCACTGCGACGTCTCACCTCGACTACACGACTACTGACGCACGCTGCCCGGGTGTCCTCACTGATGCTTCTTGACGGTGCGCCCTGCCATGTATCTTTCCGACTAAACGATGTGTGACGCACGCTCCGCGGCTGTCATCACATCTGATGCTAGACTGTGCCCGCTGCCACCTCTCAACTCGGTTATAACATGTTTGTCGAACGTTCTCATGTGTCCTCACAGCTGCTGCTTGACTGTGCCCGCTGCCACGTCTCACTTAGACTGCACGATGGCTGAGGCACGCTTCCCAGGTGCCGTCACTGCTGCTGCTTGACTGTGCCCGCTACCTGGTCTCACCTCGTTTATGCGATATCTCACGTTGGCACCCCTGGTGTCCTCACTGCTCCGGCTTGACTATGCCCGCTGCCACGTCTCACCTGGTCTACACGATGGCTGACGCATGTATCGCAGGTGTCCTCTCTGCGGCTGTTTGACTGTGCCCGCTGCCATGTCTCACTTCGACGACACGATGTCTGACGCACGCTATATAGGTGTCCTCACTGCTGCTGCTTGAGTGTGCCCGCTGCCACGTCTCACCTCGTTTATACGATATCTGACGTCTGCTCACCTGGTATCCTCAGTGATGCGGCTTGAATATGCGGGCTGCAACGTCTCAGCTCGACTGCACGATGGCTGACGCATGCATCCCAGGTGTCCTAACTGCTGCTGCTTGAGTGTGCCCACTGCCACGTCCCACTTCGACTACACGATATCTTATGTACACTGCCCAAGAGTCCTCACTGCTGCTGCTTCACTGTGCCCGTTGCCACGTCTCACTTCCACTACACGATGTCTGACGCACGCTATCTATTTGTCCTCACTGCTGCTGCTTGACTGTGCCCGCTGCCACGTCTCACCACGTTTATACGATATCTGACGTCTGCACACCTGGTGTCCTCACTGCTCCGGCTTAACTATGCCCGCCGCCACGTCTCACCTCGACTACTCGATGTCTGACGCAAGCTCCCTTGGTGTCCTCACTGCTGCGGACTGATTGTGCGGGTTGCCACGTCTCACCTCGACTACACGATGGCTGAAGATTGCATCCCAGGTTTCCTCACTGCTGCTAGACTGTGCCTACTGCCACCTCTCACTTCGACTACACGATGTCTGGCGCACGCTTAGCAGGTGTCCTCCCTGCAGTTGCTTGACGGTGGCCGCTGCCACGTCTTACTTCAGCTACACGATGTCTGACGCAAGCTCCCCTGGTGTCCTCACTGCTGCGGCTTAACTGTGCCGGCAGCCACGTCTCACCTCGACTACACGATGGCTGACGCATGCATTCCATGTATCTTCACTGCTGCTGTTTGACTGTGCCAATTGCCACGTCTTACTTCGACTACACGATGTCTGGCGCACGCTCCCCATGTGATGTTAGGATGGATAGTTGGGCGTGTTGGTGAAGCATGATCTGAAGTGAAGGCGCTAAAATGACGGAGGACAAAGAAGAAACACACACGCACACGTGTGTGTGTGTTTCTTCTTTGTCCTCCGTCATTTTAGCGCCTTCACTTCAGATCTCCCCATGTGGTCTCAAGGCTGCTACTTGATTGTGCCTGCTGCCACATATCACTTCGACTTCCTGATGTCTGACGCACGCATCCTAGGTGCATTCACTGCTGCTCCTTGACTGTGCCTGCTGCCACGTCTAACTTCGACTACACGATGTCTGATGCACACTATCAAGGTGTCCTCATTGCTGCTGCTTGACTGTTCTCACTGCGACGTCTCACCTCGACTACATGATGGCTGACGCACGCTGCCGAGGTGTCCGCACTGCTGCTGCTTGATTGTGCGTGCTGCCACGTCTCTTTTCGACTACACGATGGCTGACGCCAGCTCCCCTGGTGTCCTCACTGCTGCTGCTTGGCTGTGCCCACTCCCACGTCTCACTTCGACGACACGATGTCTGACGCACGCTATATAGGTGTCCCTACTGCTGCTGCATGACTGTGCCCGGTGTCACGTCTCACCTCGTTTATACGATATCTGACGCAAGCTCCTCTGGTGTCCTCACTGCTGCGGCTTGAATATGCCGGCTGCCACGTCTCACCTCGACTACACGATGGCTGACGCATGCATCCCAGGTGTCCTCACTGCTGCTGCTTGAGTGTGCCCGCTGCCCCGTCTCACCTAGTTTATGCAATATATGACGTCTGCACTCCTGGTGTCCTCACTGCTCCGGCTTGACTATGCCCGCTTCACCTGGTCTACACGATGGCTGACGCATGCATCGAAGGTGTCCTCACTGCTGCTGTTTGACTGTGCCCGCTGCCATGTCTCACTTCGACTACACGATGTCTGACGCAAGCTCCGCTGATGTCCTCACTGCTGCAGCTCGAATGTGTGGGCTGCCACGTCTCACCTCGACTAGACGATAGCTGACGCATGCATCGCAGGTGTTCTCACTGCTGCTGCTTGAGTGTGCCCACTGCCAAGTCTCACCTCGGCTATACGATGGCTGACGTATTCATCCCCTATGTCCTTACTGCTGCTGTTTGTCCGTGCCCGCTGCCACGTCTCACTTTGACTACATAATGTCTGACGCAAGCTCCCCTGGAGTCCTCACTGCTGCGGCTTGACTGCACCGGCTGCCACGTCTCACCTCGACTAGACGATAGCTGACGCATGCATCGCAGGTGTTCTCACTGCTGCTGCTTGAGTGTGCCCACTACCAAGTCTCACCTCGGCTATACGATGCCTTGTGCACGCTGCCCAGGTGTCCTCACTGCATATGCTTGACTGTGCCCACTGCCACGTCTCACTTCAACTACAGGATGTCAGACGCAAGCTCCCCTAGTGTCGTCACTGCTGCGGTTTGATTGCCCGCTACCACGTCTCCCCTCGACTATACAATGGCCGACGCACGCTGACCAGGTGTCCTCACTGCTGCTGCTTGATTGTGCCCGCTGCCACGTCTTACTTCGACTACACGATGTCTGACGCACGCTCCCCATATGTTCTCACTGCTGCTACTTGATTGTGTCTGCTGCCACCTATGACTTCGACTTCATGATGTCTACCGCACGCATCCTAGATGTATTCACTGCTGCTCCTTGACTGTGCCAGCTGCGACGTCTAACTTCGACTGCACGATGTCTGATGTACACTATCAAGGTGTCCTCACTGCTGCTGCTTGACTGTGCGCGCTGCCACGTTTCTTTTCGACTACACGATGGCTGACGCATGCATCCCAGGTTTCCGCACTGCTGCTGCTTGACTGTGCCCGCTGCCACGTCTAACTTAGACTACACGATGTCTGGCGCCAGCTCCCCTGGTGTCCTCACTGCTGCTGCTGGACTGTGCCCACTCCCACGTCTCACCTCGGGTATACGATGTCTTACGCACGCTCCCCATGTGTACTCACTGCTGCTGCTTGATTGTGCCCTCTGCCACGTCTGACTTCGACTACACGATGTCTGACGCACGCTATCTAGGTGTCCTCACTGCTCCTGCTTGACTGTTCCCACTTCGACGTCTCATCTCGACTACCCGATGGCTGACGCACGCTGCCCTGGTGTCCTCACTGCTGCTTCTTGACGGTGCGCGCTGCCATGTATCTTTCCAACTAAACGATGTGTTGCGCACGCTCCCCGGCTGTCATCACCTCTGATGCTAGTCTGTGCCCGCTGCCATCTCTCAACTCGGTTATAACATGTGTGTCAAACGTTCTCAAGTGTCCTCACTACTGCGGCTTGAATATCCCTGCTGACACGTCTCACCTCGAGAACACGATAGATGACGCATGCATCCCAGCTGTCCTCAGTGCTGCTGCTTGACTGTGCCCGCTGCCACGTCTCACATCGACTTCACGATGTCTGACGCAAGCTCCCCTGGTTTCCTCACTGCTCCTGCTTCACTGTGCGGGCTGCCACATCTCACCTCGTCTACACTATGGCTGAAGATTGCATACCAGGTGTCCTCATTGCTGCTGTTTGACTGTGCTTCTGCCACCTCTCACTTCGACCAGACGATGTCTTGCGCACGCTTCACAGGTGTCCTCACTGCAGCTGTTTGACTGTGCCTGCTGTCACGTTTTACTTCAACTACAAGATGTCTGACGCAAGCTCCCCTTGTGTTCTCACTGCTGCGGCTTGACTGTGCCGGCTGCCACATATAACTTCGACTACGCGATGTATGACGCATGCTCCCCTGGAGTCCTCACTGCTGCGGCATGACTGTACCGGCTGCCACGTCTCACCTCGACAACACGATGCTGACGCATACATCCCAGGTGCCCTCACTGCTGCTGCTTGAGTGTGCCCACTGCCAAGTCTAACTTCGACTACACGTCATCTGATGTACGCTTTGTATTGTATCAGACGCGCATGCGCTTTATGCAGGTACCTTGGCCAGCATGCTATCTGTAACACGTGGCTGTTATCGTGCAGCCGCCGGAACATTATATATGTTGGGAAGCAATCGCGAATAAACGTTCCTCTTCTGGTTGCTTTCACGCTGCGTGTTCATTGTTGGACGCCGGAACATGGTGTCAGAAGTGGGATGGCCCTCACGTATGCAGTAACACGCTGGTAGAAGAGGCGTTGCTGTGCAAGGGCACGATGGATTTAGTGAAGCCACCGCAGCCGCTGGTGCTGTCCGGTAGCACCGCGAAGAACTGGAGCCTCTTCAAGCAGCGGTTCGAGCTGTTCCTGCAGGCCACGGAGCCGCCGAAAGATCCACGGACGCAGGGAGCTAAAACCGCACTGCTAGTCACCGTGGCCGAAGAGGACGCCCTAGAGGTATTTAACAATTTTTTGTTCTCGGAGAACGAAAACGAATAATATTATGAAACAGTTGCTAAGAAGTTTGACGAGTACAGCCAGCAGCAGCAGAACGAAGTGTACGAACGGCATGTCTTCCGCTCAAGAGCGCAAGTTGAGGGCGAACCTTTCGAACATTTTTCATGGGACTTGAAGAGACTTGCACGAAGTTGCAATTTTGGAAGCCCAAGTGACTCCATGGCCAGGGACCAGGTTGTCTTTGGAACAAAGAATGCGAAGTTGCGCGAGAGGATGCTGAAAGTTAAGGACCTTACGTTGCTGAAGGCGGAGGAAATTTGCAAAGCTGAAGAAGTATGCGCCGAGCAAAACAATGTATGGGCTCAAGTGGAGAAGCAAGTAGCACAAAAAAAAACGCGCCAGCCAGGCAAATGTTCAGCTTGTGAACAACCTGTAGAACTTTCAGGGCATGACGAGGCTCAACGAGAACAGGAAGGGGCTCAGATCAAAGCACGCGTTCAAGTGTTCTAAGTGTAACCGCGTTCACGAACGTGGCAAATGCCCTGAATTCGGCAAAACATGCTTTCGGTGCCGTGGCGTTGGCCACTTCTCAGCCTGTTGCAGAGAAAGTTCTCAAGGAAGCGAAGTACGTGACGAGCAGGAAGAATTCGAAATCCTCGACGTCAGCACCGGCAACAGAGCCGATTGGGTCGTCCACGCGAGAGTGGCTTCCCAACTAGTGTCTGTGAAAGTAGACACGGGCTCGCAAGCGAATGTGTTGCCTTACTCCGTTTTTGAAAGACTCAAAGCGAAGTCTGCTTTAAGAGCAAGCCCCTCCGTCCTCCGCTCGTACACCGGCGACGTTATAAAGCATATCGGGGTCGCTACGCTACAAAAGGCTGTGAACGACCGAAGTGGGCATTTCGACTTCTTCATTGTAAGGAAGAGCAGCCAGGCCATACTTGGGCTATCTGCAAGCGAAGCGTTAGGAGTAGTGTCTCGTTCTGTCAACGCTGTGCACACGAACAGCACTGACCAACTGGTCATGGAATTTCCCGAGCTGTTTCAGGGCATCGGCTGTCTAGCACGCCAGTACCACATGGTTCTTCCGGAGGATGCAACACCGGTAGTCCAGCCGGTGCGACGAGTGCCCTTGGCGTTGCTCGAGACCCTGCGAGAAGAGCTGGATCGGATGCAACGTGCTGGAATCGTGGCCAAAGTCAGCGAACCGACGGACTGGGTGAGCCCGTTTGTTGCAGCACGCAAAAAGGATGAGAAACTGCGCATATGCATTGGCCCGAGGCGAATTAGCGAGTGCCAAAAGCGAGAGCATTATCAAATGCCGCGACGAGAAGACATTGAGGCTGAGCTTGCCGGTGCCGCTTTTTCTCTCGCATCGACGCGTACTCGGGCTTTTATCAAATCCCCTTAGATGAGGCTACGTCAAAGGTGTGCACGCTCAACGCGAGGAAATGCAAATTCGGTCTGACTGAAATTGACTTCTTGGATGATGTCATAAACAAAGACGGAATAAGACCTAACCCCGCAATGATCGCACCATTAAGTGATATGCCTCAGCCAAAGGACAAAGCCGGCGTTCACAGAATGCTCGGGGTCGCGAACTATTTTGGAAAATACATACCGCATCTGGCGGAAAGGACGACGCTCCTACGAAGCCTCATTAGAAAAGACACCGTTTTTGAATGGTACGAAAACTACTCCAAAGAATGGCAAACTGTCTGCGACACATTGAGCAGTCCACCTTTGCTAGCCATTTTCGATCCTGCTAGGGAGACGAAGGTCGTTGCAGATGCTTCCGAAAATGGGATTGGTGCTGCCCTTCTTCAGAATTATGGTAGTAGTTGGCGGCCGGTCGCCTATGCATCACGCACAATGACAGGCTGAACAAAATTACGCGCAAATAGAGAAAGAAACGATGGCCATTACTTTCGGTTGTGAGAAATTTTTCATTTCGTTTACGGCCGCAAGTTTGTAATTGAGACCGAGCACAGACCACTCTTAGCAGTTACTTTGAAAGCCATTGTCGACATGCCACTACGTCTGCAACGGTTCTTTCTGCGCTTGCTAAGGTGCGATTACGTTCTTCACTTTGTCCCAGGCAAACAGCTGTTCCTGGCCGATATGCTATCAAGATCATCGCCAGCCGTTGCAAACGGCAAAGATGACTTCACTGATGACGTTGACGTCCATGCAGTGAGCGTGACGTTGGAGCTGGTAAGCAAGAAAATGTTTGATCAACTGGAAGAAGCGACGGCCGCTCATCCAGACTTCCAGAGAGCGTTGCGGCAGCTAAGGAATGGAGAAGAAATTGAAGGGTGGATAAAACCATTGGGTCCTGAGTGATCAGAAGTCAAGGGCATTGTTATGAAGGGGACCAAAGTCGTTATCCCAAAGGCTATGAGAGCTGAAATACTCGGTCGCATTCATGAAGGTCACTAAGCATAAATAAGTGCAAAGCGAGAGCCCGTCACTTGCTTTCTTGGCGGCGACTGAATACGGACATTGAAAACATGGGCAAGACCTGTTCTGTTTGTCAAAAATACGCGTACAAACAACAGACCGAACCAGTGGTGCTTAGGCCGATCCCAGACCAAGGCTGGTACAGGGTAGGTGTTGACCTTTTTATGTACGGTGGAAACTCCTACCTGTGCGTGTTTGACGCGTTTTCAAACTTTCCTGAAGTCGAAAAGCTAGTCGACACAACGACGTGCACTGTCATTGCTACACTTAGCTCAATTTTTGCAAGGAATGGAATTCCGTTGGAAGTCTGCACCGACAACGGTCAGTTTTCATCTGATCAATTTGCTTTGTTCGCACCCAGATACGAATTCAAGCATGTGACGTCGAGTCCGAGATTCCCACGATCCAATGGCCTCGCCGAGAAAGGAGTCCAAATTGTGAAAAGAATTATGAAGAAGACTGGCGAGCTCAACGAGGACTTCTGGTTGGGTCTACTCGTCTATAGCTCGACTCCACTAGCCGAAGGGCGGTCCCCTGGAGAACTCCTCCAAGGCAGGAAGTTACGCACTCGGTTACCAGACTTCGTGTCATGCTCCAGTCAACTGGCGTCTCGGCGCCAACCACGCAGCCAAAGGCCATCCAAAGGGAAAAACCTGCCAGCACTCAAGGAAGATGCAGTTGTACGAGTACGAGGGGATGCATGCGACTGCAAAGCTTGAGTCATGGGCCTGGTGGCACCAAGGTCTTATCGCGTCTTTACAGAGGACAACAAGGTGCTTTGACGCAACCGACAACACCTTCTAGCCACACGTGAGCCATTAAGGCGTGACTTAACGGATGATGACTCTGAGTGTGAAGACATTTCCCAGGAAAACGCAGGAGCACAACAGTCTATAACACAGCCCAAGGAAGCCCAGGAAAACGCTGGAGTATCGCAGCCTACAACCCCGCCCACCCAATATGTGCCAAGGCGGTCCACCCGACCAAAGCGACAGCCCAGTCGTCTTCACTACGACCAGGATTTCCACCAAGTGTCCCGTATTGTGCTCGCAGACTTTTAAATATTGCACTGAGGGAGATGTATTGTATCAGACGCGCACGCGCTTTATGCAGGTGCCTTGGCCAGCAAGCTAGCTGTAACACGTGGCTGTTATCATGCAGCCGCCGGTACACTATATATGTTGGGAAGCAATCCCGAATGAACGTTCTTCTTCCGGTTGCTTTCACGCTGGGTGTTCATTGTTGCACGCCGGAACAGGCTGCCCACGTGTCCTCACTGCTGCTGCTTGACTGTTCCCACTGCGACGTCTCACCTCGACTATACGATTGCTGACGCAAGCGCCCAGGTGTCCTCACCGCTGCTGCTTGACTGTGCCCGCGGCCACTCTCACATCGACTACACGATGGCTGACGCATGCTGCCCATGTCTCCTCCCTGCTGCTGCTTGACTGTGGCGCTCCCACGTGTCTTTTTGACTACACGATGTGTGACGCACGCTCCCCGGTTCTCATCACTTCTGCTGCTTGACTGTGCCCGCTGCCATGTCTCAACTCCGTTATAACATGTGTGTCGAACGTTCGCAAGAGTCCTCACAGCTGCTGCTTGACTGTGCGCGCTGCCACGTCTCACCTCGACTACACGATGGCTGACGCACGCTGCCCTGGTGCCCTCACTGCTGCTGCTTGATTGTGCCCGCTGCCCCGTCTCAACTCGTTTATACGATATCTGACGTCTGCACCCCTGGTGTGCTCACTGCTCCGGCTTGACTATGCCCGCTGCCACGTCTTACCACGTCTACACGATGGCTGACGCATGCAACGCAAGTGTCCTCGCTGCTGCTGTTAGACTGTGCCCGCTGCCATGTCTCACTTCGACTACACGATGTCTGACGCAAGCTCCCCTGGTGTCCTCACGGCTGCGGCTCGATTGTGTGGGCTGCCACGTATCACCTCGACGACACGATGGCTGAAGATTGCATCGCAGGTGTCCTCACTTCTGGTGCTTGGCTCTGCCTACTGCCACCTCTCTGCGACTACACGATGTCTTGCGCACGCTTCGCAGGTGTCCTCACCGCAGCTGCTTGACTGTGCCTGCTGTCACGTTTTACTTCAACTCCAAGATGTCTGACGCAAGCTCCCCTTGTGACCTCACTGCAGCGGCTTGACTGTGCCGGCTGCCACGTCTAACTTCGACTACACGATGTCTGACGCATGCTCCCCTGGAGTCCTCACTGCTGCGGCTTGACTGTGCCGGCTGCCACGTTTCACCTCGACTACACGATGGCTGACGCATGCATCCCAGCTGCCCTCACTGCTGCTGCTTGAGTGTGCGCACTGCCAAGTCTCACTTCGACTACACGACATCTGATGTACGCTGTGTATTGTATCAGACGCGCATGCGCTTTATGCAGGTGCCTTGGCCAGCATGCTATCTTTAACACGTGGCTGTTATCATGCAGCCGCCGGTACATTATATATGTTGGGAAGCTATCGCGAATAGACATTCTTCTTCTGGTTGCTTTCACGCTGCGTGTTCATTGTTGGACGCCGGAACATGGTGTCAGAAGTGGGATGGCCCTCACGTATGTAGTAACACGCTGGTAGAAGAGGCGTTGCTGTGCAAGGGCACGATTGATTTAGTGAAGCCACCGCAGCCGCTGGTGCTGTCCGGTAGCACCGCGAAGAACTGGAGCCTCTTCAAGCAGCGGTTCGAGCTGTTCCTACAGGCCACGGAGCCGCGAAAGAACCACGGACGCAGGGAGCTAAGACCGCACTGCTACTCAGCGTGGCCGGAGAGGACGCCCTAGAGGTATTTAACAATTTTTTGTTCTCGGAGAACGAAAAAAAGGAAGATTATGAAACAGTTGCTAAGAAGTTTGACGAGTACTGCCAGCAGCAGCAGAACGAAGTGTACGAACGGCATGTTTTCCGCTCAAGAACGCAAGTTGAGGGCGAATCTTTCGAACATTTTTCATGGGACTTGAAGAGACTTGCACGAAGTTGCAATTTTGGAAGCCCAAGTGACTCCATGGCCAGGGACCAGGTTGTCTTTGGAACAAAGAATGCGAAGTTGCGCGGGAAGATGCTGAAAGTTAGGGACCTTACGTTACTAAAGGCGGAGGAAATTTGCAAAGCTGAAGAGGTATGCGCCGAGCAAAACAATGTATGGGCTCAAGTGGAAAAGCAAGTAGCACAAATAAAAACGCGCCAGCCAGGCAAATGTTCAGCTTGTGAACAACCTGTAGAAGTTGCGGAGCATGACGAGGCTCAACGAGAACAGGAAGTGGCTCAGATCAAAGCACGCAGGCAGTTCAAGTGTTCTAAGTGTAAACGCGTCCATGTACGTGGCAGATGCCCAGCATTCGGCAAAACATGCTTTCGGTGCCGCGGCGTTGGCCACTTCTCAGCCTGTTGCAGAAAAAGTTCTCAAGTGAGCGAAGTACGTGACGAGCAGGAAGAATTCGAAATCCTCGACGTCAGCACAGGCAACAGAGCCGATTGGGTCGTCCACGCGAGAGTGGCTTCCCAACTAGTGTCTGTGAAAGTAGACACGGGCTCGCAAGCGAATTTGTTGCCTTACTCCGTTTTTGAAAGACTAAAAGCGAAGTCTGCTTTAAGAGCAAGCCCCTCCGTCCTCCCCTCGTACACCGGCGACGTTATAAAGCATATCGGGGTCGCTACGCTACAAAAGGCTGTGAATGATCGAAGTGGGCATTTCGACTTCTTCATTGTAAAGAAGAGGAGCCAGGCCATACTTGGGCTGTCTGCAAGCGCAGCGTTAGGTGTAGTGTCTCGTTCTGTCAACGCTGTGCACACGAACAGCACTGACCAACTGGTCATGGAATTTCCCGAGCTGTTTCAGGGCATCGGCTGTCTAGCACGCCAGTACCACATGGTTCTGCCGGAGGATGCAACACCGGTAGTCCAGCCGGTGCGACGAGTGCCCTTGGCGTTGCTCGAGCCCCTGCGAGAAGAGCTGGATCGGATGCAACGTGCTGGAATCGTGGCCAAAGTCAGCGAACCGACGGACTGGGTGAGCCCGTTTGTTGCAGCACGCAAAAAGGATGGGAAACTGCGCATATGCATTGGCCCGAGGCGAATTAGCGAGTGCCTAAAGCGAGAGCATTATCAAATGCCGCGACGAGAAGACATTGAGGCTGAGCTTGCCGGTGCCGCTTTTTCTCTCGCATCGACGCGTACTCGGGCTTTTATCAAATCCCCTTAGATGAGGCTACGTCAAAGGTGTGCACAATCGAAACGCCTTTTGGACGCTACCGTTTCTTGAGACTTACCTTCGGCATTGCTTCGGCGCCTGAAGTTTTCCAGCGAACTATGAATGAAATATTCGACCAGGCTTCAGGGGTGCGAATCTATATCGATGACATACTGATATGGGGGAGTACAAGGAAAGAGCACGATACTCGCCTCCGCACTGTCTTGCAACTAGCTAAAAAGGCCGGCCTAACGCTCAACGCGGGGAAATGCAAATTCGGTCTGACTGAAATTGACTTCTTGGATTATGTCATAAACAAAGACGGAATAAGACCTAACCCCGCAATGGTCGCACCATTAAGTGAAATGCCTCAGCCAAAGGACAAAGCCGGCGTTCACAGAATGCTCGGGGTCGTGAACTATTTCTGAAAATACATACCGCATCTGGCGGAAAGGACGACGCTCCTACGAAGCCTCATTAAAAAAGACACCGTTTTTGAATGGTACGAAAACCACTCCAAAGAATGGCAAACTGTCTGCGACACATTGAGCAGTCCACCTTTGCTAGCCATTTTCGATCCTGCTAGGGAGACGAAGGTCGTTGCAGATGCTTCCGAAAATGGGATTGGTGCTGCCCTTCTTCAGAATTATGGTGGTAGTTGGCGGCCGGTCGGCTATGCATCACGCACAATGACAGGTTGAACAAAATTACGCGCAAATAGAGAAAGAAACGATGGCCATTACTTTCGGTTGTGAGAAATTTTTCATTTCGTTTACAGCCGCAAGTTTGTAATTGAGACCGAGCACAGACCACTGTTAGCAATTACTTTGAAAGCCATTGGCGACATGCCACTACGACTGCAACGGTTCTTTCTGCGCTTGCTAAGGTACGATTACGTTCTTCACTTTGTCCCAGGCATACAACTGTTCCTTGCCGATATGCTATCGAGATGATCGCCGGCCGTTGCAAACGACAAAGATGACTTTACTGATGACGTTAACGTCCATGCAGTGAGCGTGACGTTGGAGCTGGTAAGCAAGAAAATGTTTGATCGACTGGCAGAAGCGACGGCCGCTCACCCAGACTTGCAGACAGCGTTGCGGCAGCTAAGGAATGGAGAAGAAATTGAAGGGTGGATGAAACCATTGGGTCCTGAGTTATGAGAAGTCAAGGGAATTGTTATGAAGGGGACCAAAGTCGTTATCCCAAAGGCTATGAGAGCTGAAATACTCGGTCGCATTCATGAAGGTCACTAAGCATAAATAAGTGAAAAACGAGAGCCCGAAACTTGGTTTCTTGGCTGCGACTGAATACGGACATTGAAAACATGGTCAAGACCTGTTCTGTTTGTCAAAAATACGCATACAAACAACAGACCGAACCAGTGGTGCTTAGGCAGATCCCAGACCATGGCTGGTACAGGGTAGGTGTTGACCTTTTTATCTACGGTGGAAACTCCTACCTGTGCGTGTTTGACGCGTTTTCAAACTTTCCCGAAGTCGAAAAGTTAATCGACACAACGACGTGCACTGTCATTGCTACACTTAGCTCAATTTTTGCAAAGCATGGACTTCCGTTGGAAATCTGCACCGAGAACGGTCATCAGTTTTCATCTGATCAATTTGCTTTGTTCGCACCCAGATACGAATTCAAGCATGTGACGTCGAGTCCGACATTCCCACGATCCAATAGCCTCGCCGAGAAAGGAGTCCAAATTTTGAAAATAATAATGAAGAAGACTGGCGAGCTCAACGAGGACTTCTGGTTGGGTCTACTCGTCAATCGCTCGACTCCACTAGCCGAAGGCCGGTCCCCTGGAGAACTCCTCCAAGGCAGGAAGTTACGCACTCGGTTACCAGACTTCGTGTCATGCTCCAGTCAACTGACGTCTCGGCGCCAACCACGCAGCCAAAGGCCATCCAAAAGGAAAAACCTGCCAGCACTCAAGAAAAATGCAGTTGTACGAGTACGAGGGGATGCATGCGACTGCAAAGCTTGAGTCACGGGCCTGGTGGCACCAAGGTCTTATCGCGCCCTTACAGAGGGCAACAAGGTGCTTCGACGCAACCGACAACACTTTCTAGCCACACGTGCGCCATTAAAGCGTGACTTAACGGATGATGACTCTGAGAGTGAAGACATTTCCCAGGAAAACACAGGAGCACTACAGTCTATAACACAGCCCACGCAAGCCCAGGAAAACGCTGGAGTATCGCAGCCTACAACCCCGCCCACCCAATATGTGCCAAGGCGGTCCACCCGACCAAAGCGACAGCCCAGTCGTCTTCACTACGACCAGGATTTCCACCAAGTGTCCCGTATTGTGCTCGCAGACTTTTAAATATTGCACTGAGGGAGATGTATTGTATCAGACGCACATGCGCTTTATGCAGGTGCCTTGGCCAGCATGCTATCTGTAACACGTGGCTGTTATCATGCAGCCGCCGGTACACTATATATGTTGGGAAGCAATCCCGAATGAACGTTCTTCTTCTGGTTGCTTTCACGCTGGGTGTTCATTGTTCGACGCCGGAACACGCTGCCCACGTGTCCTCACTGCTGCTGTTTGACTGTTCCCACTGCGACGTCTCACTTCGACTATACGATTGCTGACGCAAGCTGCCCAGGTATCCTCACCGCTGCTGCTTGACTGTGCCCGCGGCCACTCTCACACCGACTACACGATGGCTGACGCGTGCTGCCCATGTCTCCTCCCTGCTGCTGTTTGACTGCGCGCTGCCACGTCTCTTTTTGACTACACGATGTGTGACGCACGCTCCCCGGCTCTCATCACTTCTGCTGCTTGACTGTGCCCGCTGCCATGTCTGAACTCGGTTATAACATGTGTGTCCAACGTTCGCAAGTGTCCTCACAGCTGCTGCTTTAATGTGCCCGCTGCCACGTATCACCTCGGCTGTACGATGTCTTGCGCACGCTGCTTAGGTTTCCTCACTACTGCTGCTTGATGTGACCTCTGCCACGTCTCACTTCGACTCCACGATGCCTGTCGCCCACTACCTAGCTGTCCTCACCGCTGCTGCTTGACTGTGCCCGCTGCCACGTCTCACCTAGACTGCACGATGTCTGACGCACGCTGCCAAGGAGTCATCACTGCTGCGCCTTGACTTTGCGCGCTGCCACGTCTCACCTCGAGTACACAATGGCTGACGCAACATCCCCAGGTGTCCTCACTGCTGCTGTATGACTGTGCCCGCTGCCACGTCTCACTTGGACAACACAACGTTTGACGCACGCTACCCCGGTGTCCTGACTGCTGCTACTTGACTGTGCCTATGCCAACCGTTCACTTCCACTACACTACGTATTACGCACGCTTTGCAGGTGTCCTCACTGCTGCTACTTGACTTTGCCCACTGCCACGTCTGAATTCCACTACACGATGTCTGCGCACGCTCCCCGGGTGTATTAACTGTTTCTGCTTGACTGTGCCCGCTGGGATGCCTCACTTAGACTACACCATGTCTGACGCAAGCTCCCCTGGTGTCCTCACTGCTCCGGCTTGACTGCCCGCTACAACGTCTTGCCGCCACTACACAATGGCCGACGCACGCCCACCAGGTGTCCTCACTGCTGCTGCTTGACTGTGCCCGCTGCCACGTCTTACGTTGACTACACGATGTCTGACGCACGCTCCCCATGTGTTCTCACTGCTGCTACTTGATTGTGCCTGCTGCCTACAATCACTTCGACTGCGCGATGTCTGACGCACTCAAGGTGTGTTCACTGTTGCTCCTAGACTGTATTCCGCTGCCATGTCTCACTTCGACTACACGATATCTGATGTACGCTGTCCAGGTGTCCTCACTGCTGCTTGATCGTGCCCGCGGCCACGTCTCACCTTGGCTATACGATGTCTTGCACACGCTGCCCAGGTGTCGTCACTGCAGCTGCTTGACTGTGCCTACTGCCATGTTTCACTTCAACTACACGATGTTTGATGCATGCTCCCCAGGTGTTCTCACTCCTGCTGCTTGACTGTGCCCTCTGCCACGTCTCACTTCGACTACAGGTTGTCTCACGCACGCTATCTAGGTGTCCTAACTGCTGCTGCTCGACTGTGCCCGCTGCCACGTCTCACTTCGACTACACGATGTCAGACAGATGCTCCCCAGGTGTCCTCACTGCTGCTGCTTGACTGTTCCCACTGTGAGGTCTCACCTCGACTACACGATGTCTGACGCACGATGCCCAGGTGTCCTCACTGCGGCTGCTTGACTGTGCCCCTGCCACTCTCTCCTCGACTACACGATGGCTGACGCACGCTTCCCATGTCTCCTCACTGCTGCTGCTTGACAGTGCACGCTGCCACACCTCTTTTCGAATACAGGATGCGTGACGCACGCTCCCCTGCTGTCATCACCACTGCTGCATGAATGTGCCCACTGCCATCTCTCAACTTGATTATAACATGTGTGTCGAACGTTCTGAAATGTCCTCACAGCTGCGGCTTGACTGCCCGCTGCCACGTCTCACCTCGAATACACGATAGCTGACGCATGCATCCCAGGTGTCCGCACTGCTGCTATTTGACTGTGCCCACTGGCAAGTCTCACTTCGACTAAACGATACCTGATGTAAGCTGCCCAGGTATCTCACTGCTGCTGCTTGACTGTGACCGCTTCAACGTTTCACCTCGGCTATACGATCTCTTGCACACGCTGCTCAGGTGTCCTCACTGCAGCTGCTTGACTGTGGCCGCTGCCACGTCTCACTTCAACTACACGCTTTCTGACGCACGCTCCCCGGCAGCCATCACTTCTGCTGCTTGAATGTGCCCGCTGCCATGTCTCAACTCGGTTATACATGTTTGTCGAACGTTCACTAGTGTCCTCACGGCTGCGGCTTTACTATGGCCGCCGCCACGTCTCACCTCGACTTCACGATGGCTGGCGCATGCATCC
The DNA here is from genome assembly GCF_050947875.1 of Dermacentor variabilis. NCBI lineage: Eukaryota > Metazoa > Arthropoda > Arachnida > Ixodida > Ixodidae > Dermacentor > Dermacentor variabilis. The sequence goes on from NW_027460379.1 coordinate 1,783,389, forward strand.
CCGGTGTCCGCAGAGTTGCTGCTGGGCTCTGCCGACTGCCAAGTCTAACTTCGACTACACAATATCTGATGTAGGCTGCGCAGCTGTCCTCACTGCTTCTGCTTCACTGTGCCGGCTGCGACGTTTCACCTCGGCTGTACGAAGTCTTGCGCACGCTGCTCAGGTGTCCTCACTACAGCAGCTTCACTGTGCCTGCTGCCACGCCTCACTTCAACAACACGACGTCTGACGCATGCTCCCCAGGTGTCTTCACTACCGCGGCTCGATGTGCCCTCTACCACGTCTCACTTCGACTACACGATGTCTGACGCACACTACCTTGGTGCACTAACCGCTGCTGCTTGACTGTGCCCGCTGCCGCGTCTCACCTCGAGAAAACGAAAGCTGACGCAGCATCCCTAGGAGTCCTCACTGCTGCTGCATGATTGTGCCCGCTGCCACGTGTCACTTGGACAACACAACGTCTGACGCACGCTACCCCGGTGTCCTGACTCCTGCTACTTGACTGTACCTACTACAAACTTTCAATTCCACTACACGATATCTTACGCACGCTCCCCGGGTGTCCTCACTGTTTCTGCTTGACTGTGCCCGCTGCCACGTCTCACTTCGACTACACGATGTCTGACGCAAGCTCCCCTCATGTCCTCACTGCTGCGGCTTCATTGTGCCAGCTGCCACCTATCACGTCAGCTGCATGATGCCTGACGCACGCATCCTAGGTGTATTCACTGCTGCTCCTTGAGTGTGCCTGCTGCCACGTCTCACTTCGACTACACGATGTGTGATGCACGCTATCTAGGTGTCCTCACTGCTGTTGCTTGACTGTTCCCACTGCGACGTCTCATCTCGACAACACGATGGCTCACGCACGCTGCCCAGGTGTCCTCACTGCTGCTGCTTGACTATGCACGCCTCCACGTCTATTTTCGACTACATGATGGCATACGCATGCATCCTAGATGTCCGCACTGCTGCTCGTTGATTTTGAACGCTGCCACGTCTCACTTCGACTGCACGATGTCTGACCCACGCTATCTAGGTGCCCTCACTGCTGCGGATTGACGGTGCCGGCTGCCACGTCTCACCTCGACTGCACGATGGCTTACGCATGCATCCCATGTGTCCTCACTGCTGTTGTTTGACTGTGCCTGCTGCCACGTCTCACTTCGACTACACGAAGTCTGACGCAAGCTCGCCTGGAGTCCTCACTGCTGCGGCTTGACTGTGCCGGCTGCCACTTCTCACCTCGAATACACGATGTCTGACGCCTGCTCACGAGGTGTCCTCACTGCTGCTGCTTGACTGCGCCCTCTGCCACGTCTCACTTCGACTACACGATGTCTGACGCACGCTCCCCGGCAGCCATCACTTCTGCTGCTTGAATGTGCCCGCTGCCATGTCTCAACTCGATTATACATGTGTGTCGAACGTTCACTAGTGTCATCACGGCTGCGGCTTTACTATGGCCGCCGCCACGTCTCACCTCGACTACACGGTGGCTGGCGCATGCATCCCCGGTGTCCGCCGTGTTGCTGCTGGGCTCTGCCGACTGCCAAGTCTCACTTCGACTACACAATATCTGATGTCGGCTGCGCAGCTGTCCTCACTGCTTCTGCTTCACTGTGCCGGCTGCGACGTTTCACCTCGGCTATACGATGTCTTGCGCACGCTGCTCAGGTGTCCTCGCTACAGCAGCGTCACTGTGCCTGCTGCCACGCCTCACTTCAACAACATGACGTCTGACGCATGCTCCCCAGGTGTCTTTTCTACTGCGGCTCGATGTGCCCTCTACCACGTCTCACTTCGACTACACGATGTCTGACGCACACTACCTTGGTGTACTAACCGCTGCTGCTTGACTGTGCCCGCTGCCGCGTCTCACCTCGACAAAACGATAGCTGACGCAGCATCCCTAGGGGTCCTCACTGCTGCTGCATGACTGTGCCCGCTGCCACTTCTCACTTGGACAACACAACGCCTGACGCACGCTACCCCGGTGTCCTGTCTCCTGCTACTTGACTGTGCCTACTGCAAACTTTCAATTCCACTACACGATGTCTTACGCACGCTCCCCTGGTGTCCTCACTGTTTCTGCTTGACTGTGCCCGCTGCCACGTCTCACTTCTAGTACACGATTTCTGACGCAAGCTCCCCTCATGTCCTCACTGCTGAGGCTTCATTGTGCCTGCTGCCAGCTATCACTTCAGCTGCATGATGTCTGACGCACGCATCCTAGGTGTATTCACTGCTGCTCTTTGAGTGTACCCGCTGCCACGTCTCACTTCGACTACATGATGTGTGATGCACGCTATCTAGGTGTCCTCACTGCTGTTGCTTGACTGTACCCACTGCGACGTCTCACCTCGACTACACGATGGCTCCCGCACGCTGCCCAGGTGTCCTCACTGCTGCTGCTTGACTTTGCACGCCGCCACGTCTCTTTTCGACTACATGATGGCATACGCATGCATCCCAGGTGTCCGGACTGCTGCTCGTTGACTTTGCCCGCTGCCACGTCTCACTTCGGCTACACGATGTCTGACCCACGCTATCTAGGTGTCTTTACTGCTGCGGATTGACGGTGCCGGCTGCCACGTCTCACCTCGACTGCACGATGGCTTACGCATGCATCCCATGTGTCCTCACTGCTGTTGTTTGACTGTGCCTGCTGCCACGTCTCACTTCGACTACACGAAGTCTGACGCAAGCTCGCCTGGAGTCCTCACTGCTGCGGCTTGACTGTGCCGGCTGCCACGTCTCACCTCGAATACACGATGTCTGACGCATGCTCACCAGGTGTCCTCACTGCTGCTGCTTGTCTGTGCCCGCCGCCATGTCTCACTTCAACAACACGATGTCTGACGCATGTTACCCTAGTGTCCTCCCTACTGCGGCTTGATGTGCCCTCTACCACGCCGCATTTCGACCACACGATGTCTGACGCACTCTACCTAGGTGTCCTCACCACTGCTGTTTGAATGTGCCCGCGGCCACGTCTCACCTCGACTACACGATGGTTGACACAACATCACTAAGTGTCCTCACTGCTGCTGCTTGACTCTGCGCGCTGACACGTCTCACTTGGACAACACGACGTCTGACGCACGCTAACCCGGTGTCCTGACTTCTACTACTCGACTGTGCCTACTGCCACCTTTCTTTTCCACTACACGATGTCTTTCGCACGCTTCGCAGGTGTCTTCACAGCTGCTACGTGACTGTGCCCGCTGTCACGTCTAAATTCTACTACATGAGGTCTGCGCATGCTTCCCGGGTGTCCTCACTCTTTCTGCTTGACTGTGCCCGCTGCCACGTTTCACCTCGTCTAGAGGATGTCTGACGCAAGCGCCCCTGGTGTCCTCACTGCTGCGGCTTGACTTCCCGCTACCACATCTCTCCCCGACTACACAATGGCCGACGCACTCTGACCAGGTGTCCTCACTGCTGCTGCTTGAGTGTGCCTGCTGCCTCGTCTTACTTCGACTAAGCGATGTCTGACGCACGCTCCCCATGCATTCTCACTGCTGCTACTTGATTGTGCCTGCTGTCACCTAACACTTCGACTGCATGATGTCTGACGCACGCATCCTAGCTGTATTCACTGCTGCTCCTTGACTGTGCCCGCTGCCACGTCTCACTTCGCCTACACGATATCTAATGCACGCTATCTAGGTGTCCCTCACTGCTGCTGCTTGTCTGTTCCCACTGCGACGCCTCACCTCGACTACACGATGGTTGACGCACGCTGCCCATGTCTCCTCACTGCTGCTGCTTGACTGTGCGCGCTGCCACGTCTGTTTTCGACTACACGATGTGTGACGCACGCTCCACGGCTGTCATCACTTCTGCTGCTTGACTGTACCCGCTGCCATATCTCAACTCGGTTATAACATGTGTGTCGAACGTTCGCCAGTGTCCTCACAGCTACTGCTTGGCAGTGCACACTGCCACGTCTCGCCTCTACTACACGATCGCTGACGCACGCTGGCCTGGTACCCTCACTGAAGCTGCTTGACTGTGCCCGCTGCCACATCTCACCTCGTTTATACGATATCTGACGTCTGCACCCCTGGTGTCCTCACTGCTGCGGCTTGACTATGCCCGCTGCCACGTCTCGTCTCGACTACGCGATGGCTGACGCATGCATCCCAGGTGTCCGCAGTGCTGCTTCTTGTCTGTCATCATCATCATCATCAGCCTGGTTACGCCCACTGCAGGGCAAAGGCCTCTCCCATACTTCTCCAACAGCCCCGGTCATGTACTGATCGTGGCCATGCCGTCCCTGCAAACTTCTTAATCTCATCCGCCCACCTAAATTTCTGCCGCCCCCTGCTACGCTTCCCTTCCCTTGGGATCCAGTCCGTAACCCTTAATGACCATCGGTTATCTTCCCTCCTCATTACATGTCCTGCCCATGCCCATTTCTTTTTCTTGATTTCAACTAAGATGTCATTAACTCGCGTTTGTTCCCTCACCCAATCTGCTCTTTTCTTATCCCTTAACGTTACACCTATCATTCTTCTTTCCATAGCTCGTTGTGTCGTCCTCAATTTGAGTAGAACCCTTTTAGTAAGCCTCCAGGTTTCTGCCCCGTAGGTGAGTACTGGTAAGACACAGCTATTATATACTTTTCTCTTGAGGGATAATGGCAACCTGCTGTTCATGATTTGAGAATGCCTGCCAAACGCACCCCAGCCCATTCTTATTCTTCTGATTATTTCCGTCTCATGATCCGGATCCGCCGTCACTACCTGCCCTAAGTAGATGTATTCCCTTACGACTTCCAGTGCCTCGCGGCCTATTGTAAATTGCTGTTCTCTCCCGAGACTGTTAAGCATTACTTTAGTTTTCTGCAGATTAATTTTTAGACCCACTCTTCTGCTTTGCCTCTCCAGGTCAGTGAGCATGCATTGCAATTGGTCCCCTGAGTTACTAAGCAAGGCAATATCATCAGCGAATCGCAAGTTACTAAGGTATTCTCCATTAACTTTTATCCCCAATTCTTCCCAATCCAGGTCTCTGAATACCTCCTGTAAACACGCTGTGAATAGCATTGGAGATATCGTATCTCCCTGCCTGACGCCTTTCTTTATTGGGATTTTTTTGCTTGCTTTATGGAGGACTACGGTGGCTGTGGAGCCGCTATAGATATCTTCCAGTATTTTTACATATGGCTCATCTACACCCTGATTCCGTAATGCCTCCATGACTGCTGAGGTTTCGACTGAATCAAACGCTTTCTCGTAATCAATGAAAGCTATATATAAGGGTTGGTTATATTCTGCACATTTCTCTATCACTTGATTGATAGTGTGAATATGGTCTATTGTTGAGTAGCCTTTACGGAATCCTGCCTGGTCCTTTGGTTGACAGAAGTCTAAGGTGTTCCTGATTCTATTTGCAATTACCTTAGTAAATACTTTGTAGGCAACGGACAGTAAGCTGATCGGTCTATAATTTCTCAAGTCTTTGGCGTCCCCTTTCTTATGGATTAGGATTATGTTAGCGTTCTTCCAAGATTCCGGTACGCTCGAGGTCATGAGGCATTGCGTATACAGGGTGGCCAGTTTCTCTAGAACAATCTGTCCACCATCCTTCAACAAATCTGCTGTTACCTGATCCTGCCCAGCTGCCTTCCCCCTTTGCATATCTCCTAAGGCTTTCTTTACTTCTTGCGGCGTTACCTTCTGGATTTCGAATTCCTCTAGACTATTTTCTCTTCCATTATCATCGTGGATGCCACTGGTACTGTATAAATCTCTATAGAACTCCTCAGCCACTTGAACTATCTCATCCATATTAGTAATGATATTGCCGGCTTTGTCTCTTAGCGCATACATCTCATTCTTGCCAATTCCTAGTTTCTTCTTCACTGTTTTTAGGCTTCCTCCGTTCCTGAGAGCATGTTCAATTCTATCCATACTATACTTCCTTATGTCAGCTGTCTTACGCTTGTTGATTAACTTCGAAAGTTCTGCAAGTTCTATTCTAGCTGTAGGGTTAGATGCTTTCATACATTGGCGTTTCTTGATCAGATCTTTCGTCTCCTGCGATAGTTTGCTGGTATCCTGCCTAACGGAGTTACCACCGACTTCCATTGCACACTCCTTAATGATGCCCACAAGATTGTCGTTTATTGCTTCAACACTAAGGTCCTCTTCCTGAGTTAAAGCTGAATACCTGTTCTGTAGCTTGATCTGGAATTCCTCTATTTTCCCTCTTACCGCTAACTCATTGATCGGCTTCTTATGTACCAGTTTCTTCCGTTCCCTCCTCAGGTCTAGGCTAATTCGAGTTCTTACCATCCTGTGGTCACTGCAGCGCACCTTGCCGAGCACGTCCACATCTTGTATGATGCCAGGGTTAGCGCAGAGTATGAAGTCTATTTCATTTCTAGTCTCGCCGTTCGGGCTCCTCCAAGTCCACTTTCGGCTATCCCGCTTGCGGAAGAAGGTATTCATTATCCTCATATTATTCTGTTCCGCAAACTCTACTAATAACTCTCCCCTGCTATTCCTAGTGCCTATGCCATATTCACCCACTGCCTTGTCTCCAGCCTGCTTCTTGCCTACCTTGGCATTAAAGTCGCCCATTAGTATAGTGTATTTAATTTTCACTCTGCCCATCGCCGATTCCACGTCTTCGTAGAAGCTTTCGACTTCCTGGTCATCATAACTGGATGTAGGGGCGTAGACCTGTACAATCTTCATTTTGTACCTCTTATTAAGTTTCACAACAAGACCTGCCACCCTCTCGTTAATGCTATAGAATTCCTGTATGTTACCAGCTATATTCTTATTAACCAGGAATCCGACTCCTAGTTCTCTTCTCTCCGCTAAGCCCCGGTAGCACAGGACGTGCCCGCTATTTAGCACTGTATATGCTTCTTTTGGCCTCCTAACTTCACTGAGCCCTATTATATCCCATTTACTGCCCTCTAATTCCTCCAATAGCACTGCTAGACTCGCCTCGCTAGATAACGTTCTAGCGTTAAACGTTGCCAGGTTCATATTCCAATGGCGGCCTGTCCGGAGCCAGTAAATTCTTAGCACCCTCTGCTGCGTCGAAGGTCTGACCGCCGCCGTGGTCAGTTGCTTCACAGCTGCTGGGGACTGAGGGCCGGGGTTTGATTGTTGTGGTCATAGGAGGTTGTGGCCAAGTACTGCACCAGGGTGGCCAATCCTGCTCTGGTGAGGGAGTGCGTTACCGGTTCTGGTCACCGGGATCAGGCCACACTCCAGGCCTGTTTGTGCAATTTTATCAACACGCGGATTTTTTTTTAATCCGGTGGAAAATTGCCGGCACCGGAATTCGAACCACGGACCTCTTGCACGCGAGGCGGGTGTTCTACCTCTACGCCACCGCTGCGACTTCTTGTCTGTGCCCACTACCAAGTCTTACTTCGACTACACGATATCTGATGTAACCTTTGCAGGTGTCATCACTGCTGCTGCTTGACTGTGCCCGCTGCCATGTCTCACTTCAACAACACAATGTCTGATGCATGCTGCCCAGGTGTCATCACTACTGCGGCTTCATGTGCCCTCAGCCACGTCTCACATCGTCCACACGATGCCTGACGCACACTACCTAGGTGTCCTCACCGCTGCTGCTTGACTGTGCCCGCTGCCGCGTCTCACCTCGACTACACGATGTTTGACGCACGCTGCCCAGTGTCCTCACTGCTGCTCCTTGACTGTGCCCGCTGCCAAGTCTCACCTCGACTACAAGATGGCTGACGCAACATCCCTAGGTGTCCTCTCTGCTGCTGCTTGACTGTGCCCGCTGCCACGTCTCACTTTGACAACACGACGTCTGACGTACGCTACCCCGGTTTCCTGACTGGTGCCACTTGACTGTGCCTACGGCCACCTTTCACTTCCACTACACGATGTCTTACGCACGCTTTGCAGGTGTCGCAGGTGACTGTGCACGCTGCCACGTCTGAATTCCACTACACGAAGTCTGCGCACGCTCTCCGGGTGTCCTCACTGTTTCTGCTTGACTGTGCCGCTGCCACGTCTCCGACTACAGGATGTCTGACGCAAGCTCCTCTCCTGTCCACACTGCTGTGGCTTGATTGCCCGCTACCACGTCTCACCTCGACTACACAATGGCCGACGCACGCTGACCAGGTGTCCTCACTGCTGCTGCTTGACTGTGGCCGCTGCCACCTATCACTTCGACTGCACGATGTCTGACGCACGCATCCTAGGTGTATTCAATGCTGATTCTTGACTGTGCCCGCTGCCACGTCTCACTTCGACAACACGATATCTGATGCACGCTTCCCAGGTGTCCTCATTGCTGCTGCTTGACTGTGCCCGCTCCCACGTCTCACATCGACAACACGACCTCTGACGCACGCTACCCCGGTGTCCTCACTGCTGCTGCTTGACTGTGCCCGCTGCCACGTCTCACTTCGACTACACGATGATTAACGGACGCTCCCGAAGTGTCCTCACTGCTGCTGCTTGAATGTTCCCACTACGACGTCTCACCTCGACTATACGATGGCTGACGCACGCTGCTCAAGTGTCTTCACTGCTGCTTCTTGACTGTGCCAGCTGCCGCTCTCACCTCGACTACACGATGTGTGACGCACGCTCCACGGCTGTCATCACTTCTGCTGCTTGACTGTACCCGCCGCCTTGACTCAAGTCGGTTATAACATGTGTGTCGAACGATTGCAAGTGCCTTCACAGCTGCTGCTTGACTGTGCCCGCTGCCACGTCTCACCTCGACTACACGATAGCTGACGCATGCATCCCAGGTGTCCGCACTGCTCCTGCTTGACTATGCGGGCTGCCACGTATGAATTCCACTACACGATGTCTGCGCACGGTCCCCGGGTTTCCACACTGTTTCTGTTTGGCTGTGCCCGCTGCCACGTCTCACATCGACTACACGATGTCTGCCGCACGCTCCCCAGGTGTCCTCACTGCTGCGGCTTGAATGTGCCCGCTGCCACGTCTCACCTCGACTACACGATGGCTGACGCATGCATCCCAGGTGTCCGCACTGCTGCTGCTTGACTGTGCCCGCTGCCACGTCTCACCTCGGCTATACAATGTCTTGCGCACGCTGCCCATGTGTCGTCACGGCAGCTGCTTGACTGTGCCCGCTGCCACGTCTCACTTCATCTACACGATGTCTGACGCATGCTCCCCAGGTGTCCTCACTGCTGTTGCTTGACTGTGCCCTCTTCCACGTCTCACTTCGACGACACGATGTCTGACGCACGCTATCTAGGTGTCCCCACTGCTGCTGTTAGACTGTGCCCGCTGCCACGTCTCACCTCGGTTATACGATATCTGACGTCTGCATTCCAGGTGTCCTCACTACTGCTGCTTGACTGTGCCCGCAGCCACCTCTCACTTCGACTACACGATGTCTGACGCAAGCTCCCCTGGTGTCCTCACTGCTGCTGCTTGAGTGTGCCCACTGCCAAGTCTCACTTCGACTACACGATATCTGATGTACGCTGGCCACGTGTCCTCACTGCTGCTCCTTGACTGTTCCCACTGCGACGTCTCACCTCGAATACGTGATAGCTGACGCACGCTGCCCAGCGGTCCTCACGGCTGGTGCTTGACTGTGCCCGCTGCCACTCTCACCTCGACTACACGATGGCTGAAGCACGCTGCCCATGTTTCCCCACTGCTGCTGCTTGACTGTGCGCGCTGCCACGTCTCTTTTCGACTACACGATGTGTGATGGACGCTCCCGGCTGTCATCACTTCTACTGCTTCACTGTGCCCGCCGCCTTGTCTCAAGTCGGTTGTAACATGTGTGTCGAACGATTGCAAGTGCCTTCACAGCTGCTGCTTGACTGTGCCCGCTGCCACGTCTCACCTCGACTACACGATAGCTGACGCATGCATCCCAGGTGTCCGCACTGCTGCTGCTTCAGTGTGCCCTCTGCCACGTCTGACTTCGACTACGCGATATCTGATGCAGGCGGCCAAGGTTTCCTCACTACTCCTCCTTGACAGTGCCCCCTGCCTTGTTTCACCTCGGCTATACGATGTCTTGGGCACGCTAGTTAGGTGTCCTCGCTGCTACTGCTTGACTGTGCCCTGTGCCACATCTCACTTCGACTACACGATGTCTGACGCACGCTCCCCGGCTGTCATCACTTCTGCCGCTTGAATGTGCCCACTGCCACGTCTCAACTCGGTTGTAACGTGTGTGTCGAACGTTCGCAAGTGTCCTAACAGCTGCTGCTTGACTGTTCCCACTGCCAGGTCTCACCTCGACAAAACGATGGCTGAAGATTGCATCCCAGGTGCCCTCACTGCAGCTGCTTGACTGTTCCCACTGCCAGGTCTCACCTCGACAAAACGATGGCTGAAGATTGCATCCCAGGTGCCCTCACTGCAGCTGCTTGACTGTGCCCGCTGCCACGTCTCACCTCGTTTATACGATACCTGACGTCTGCACCCCCGGTGTCCTCACTGCTCCGGCTTGACTATGCCGGCTGCCACGTCTCACCTCGAGTACACGATGGCTGACGCATGCATCCCAGGTGTCGTGACTACTGCTGTTTGATTGTGCCTGCTGCCATGTCTCACTTCGACTACAGGATGTCTGACGCAAGCTCCCATGGTGTCCTCGCTGCTGCAACTCGACTGTGCGGGCTGCCACCTGTAACCTCGATTACACGATGGCTGAACATTGCATCGCAGGTGTCTCCACTGCTGCTGCTTGACTGTGCCTACTTCCACCTCTCACTTCGACTACACGATGTCTTGTGTACGCTTCGCAGGTGTCCTCACTGCAGCTTCTTGACTCTGCCTTCTGCCACGATCTGACCTCGCTTACACGATGGCTGAAGCATGCATCTCACGTGTCCTCACTGCTGCTGTTTGACGGTGCCCGCTGCCATGCCTCACTTCGACTACACGATATCTGACGTCTGCACCCCTGGTTTTCTCCCTACTGCGGCTTGAATGTGCTCGCGGCCACGTCTCACTTCGACTACACAAAGTCTTACGCAAGCTCGCCTGGTGTCCTCACTGCTGGTGCTTGACTGTGCCCGCTGCCACGTCTCACCTCGGCTATACAATGTCTTCCCTGCAGCTGCTTGACTGTGCCCGCTGCAACGTCTCACTTCAAGTACACGATGTCTCACGTATGCTCCCCAGGTGTACTCACTGCTGCTGTTTAACTGTGCCCTCTGCCACGTGTCGCTTCGGCTACACGATGTCTGACGCACGCTATTTAGGTGTCTCACTGCTGCTGCTTGACTGTGCCCGCTGCCACGTCTCACCTCGGTTATACGATATCTGACGTCTGCATCCCAGGTGTCCTCACTGCTGCTGCTTGACTGTGCCCGCAGCCACGTCTCAATTCGACTACACGATGTCTGACGCAAGCTCCCCTGGTGTCCTCACTGCTCCAGCTTGACTGTGCAGGCTGCCATGTCTCACCTCGTCTACACGATGGCTGAAGATTCCATCCCAGGTGCCCTCACTGCTGCTGCTTGACTGTGCCCGCTGCCGTGTCCCACATCCACAACACGATATCTGATGCACGCTTCCTTGTTGTCCTCATTGCTGCTGCTTCACTGTTCCCGCTCCCACGTCTCACCTCGGCTATCCATGTCTTAAGCACGCTACCCATGTGTCCTCACTGCTGCTGTTTGACTGTGCCCTCTGCCACGTCTCACTTCGACTACACGATGTCTGGCGCACGCTATCTAGGTGTCCTCACTGCTGCTGCTCGACTGTTCCCACAGCGACGTCTCACCTCAACTACACGATGGCTGACGCACGCTGCCCAGCCGACCTCACTGATACCGCATGACACTGCGCGCTGCCACGTATCTTTCCGGCTAAACGATGTGTGACGCACGCTCCCCGGCTGTCATCTCCTCTGCTGCTTAACTATTCCCGCTGCCATCTCTCAACTCGGTTATAACATTTGTGTCGAACGTTCTCAAGTGTCCTCACAGCTGCTGCTTGAGTGTGCCCGCTGCCACGTCTCACCTAGACTGCACGATGGCTGACGCACGCTTCCCAGGTGCCCTCACTGCTTCTGCTTGACTGTGCCGACTCCCACGTCTAACCTCGTTTATATGATATCTGACGTCTACACCCCTGGTGTCCTCACTACTGCGGCTGAATATGCCCGCTGCCACGTCTCACCTCGACTACACGATGGCTTACGCATGTATCCCAAGTGTCCGCACTGCTGCTGCTTGACTGTGCCCGCTGCCACGTCTCACTTCGGCTACACGATGCCTTGCGCACGCTGCTTATGTGTTCTCTCTGCAGCTGCTTGACTGTTTCCGCTGCCACGTCTCACTTCAACTACACGATGTGTGACATATGCTCCCCAGGTGGCCTCACTGCTGCTGCTTGACTGTGCCCTCTGCCACGTCTCGCTTCGATTACACGATGGCTGACCCAGGCTATCAAGGTGTCCTCACGAATGCTGCTTCACTATGCCCGCTGCCACGTCTCACCTGGGTTTACGATATCTGACGTGTACATCCCTGGTGTCCTCACTGCTCCTGCTTGACTGTGCGGGCTGCCACGTCTCACTTCGACTAGACGATGTCTTGCGCACGCTTCGCAGGTGTCCTCACTGCTGCTGTTTGAGTGTGCCTGCTGCCACGTCTCACCTCGACTACACGATAGCTGAGGCACGCTGCCCAGGGGTCCTCGCCGCTGCTGCTTGACTGTGCCCGCTGCCACACTCACCTCGACTACACGATGGCTGACGCACGCTGCCCATGTCTCCTCACTGCTGCTGCTTGACTGTGCGCACTGCCACGTCTCTTTTCGACTACACGATGTGTGACGCACGCTCCCGGCTGTCATCACTTCTGCTGCTTGATTGTACCCGCTACCATGTCTCAACTCGGTTATAACATGTGTGTCGAACGTTCGCAAGTGTCCTTACTGCTGCTGCTTGATGGTGCGCGCTGCCACGTATCTTTCCGACTAAACGATGTGTGATGCACGCTCCCCGGCTGTCATCACCTCTGCTGCTTGACTATGCCCGCTGCCATCTCTCAACTCCGTTATAACATTTCTGTCGAACCTTCTCAAGTGTCCTCACAGCTGCTGCCTGACTGTGCCAGCTGCCACGTCTCACTTCGACTAAACAATGTCTCACGCAAGCTCCCCTGGTGGCCTATCTGCTGCTGCTTGACTGTGCCCGCTGCCACGTCTCACTTCAACTACACGATGTCTGACGTATGCTCCGAGGTGTCCTCACTGCTGCTGCTTGACTGTGCCCTCTGCCACGTCTCACTTCGATTACACGATGGCTGACGCACGCTATCAAGGTGTCCTCACGGCTGCTGCTTCACTGTGCCCGCTGCCACATCTCACCTCGTTTATACGATATCTGACGTCTGCACCCCTGGTGTCCTCAACACTGTGGCTGAATATGCCCGCTGCAACGTCTCACCTCGACTACACGATGGCTGACGCATGTATCCCAGGTGTCCGCACTGCTGCTGCGTGAATGTTCCCGCTGCCACGTCTCACTTCGACTACACAGTGTCTGACGCAAGCTCCCCTGGTGTGCTAAGTGCTGCTGCTTGACTGTGCCCGCTGCCACGTCTCACTTAAACTACACGATGTCTGACGTATGCTCCCAGGTGTCCTCACTGCTGCTGCTTGACTGTGCCCTCTGCCACGTCTCACTTCGATTACACGATGGCTGACGCAGCCTATGAAGGTGCGTGGTCACGGCTACTGCTTCACTGTGCCCGCTGCCACGTCGCTCCTCGGTTATACGATATTTGACGCCTGCATCCCTGGTGTCCTCACTGCTCCTGCTTGACAGTGCCCGCTGCCACCTCTCACTTCGACTACACGATTTCTTGCGCATGCTCCCTTGGTGTCCTCACTGCTGCTACTTTATGTGCCCGCTGCCAAGTCTCACCTCGACTATACGATGACTGACGCATGCATTCCAGGTGTCTTCGCTGCTACTGTTTGAGTGTGCCCACTACCAAGTCTCACTTCGACTACGCGATATCTGATCTACGCTGCCCGCGTGTCCTCACTGCGGCTGCTTGACTGTGCCCGCTGCCATGTCTCACTTCAACTAAACGATGTCTGAGGCATGCTCCCCAGGTGTCCTCACTGCTACTGCTTCACTGTGCCCTGTGCCACGTCTCACTTCGACTACATGATGTCTGACGCACGCTCCCCGGCTACCATCACTTCTGCTGCTTGATTGTGCCCGCTGCCACGTCTCAATTCGACTGCACAATGTCTGACGGAAGCTCCCCTGGTGTCCTCACTGCTGGTGCCTGACTGTGCCCAATGCCACGTCTCACCTCGGCTATATAATGTCTTGCGCACGCTACCCATGTGTCCTCACTGCAACTGCTTGATGTGCCCGCTGCAACGTCTCACTTCAAATACACGATGTCTGACGTATGCTTCCCAGGTGTCCTCACTGCTACTGCTTGACTGCGCGCGCTGCCACGTCTCGCCTCGGTTAAACGATATCTGACGTCTGCATCCCAGGTGTCCTCACTGCTGCTGCTTGACTGTGCCCTCTGCCACGTCTCACTTCGACTACACGGTGCCTTGCGCACGCTGCTCTTGTGTTCTCTCTGCAGCTGCTTGACTGTTTCCGCTGCTACGTCTCACCTAAACTACACGATGTCGGACGTATGCTCCCCGGGTGTCCTCACTGCTGCTGCTTGACTGTGCCCTCTGCCACGTCTCGCTTTGATTACACGATGGCTGACGCACTGTATCAAGGTGTCCTCACAGCTGCTGCTTCAATGTGCCCGCTGCCACGTCTCACCTCGGTTAAACGATATATCACGTCTGCATCCCTGGTGTCCTCACTGCTCCTGCTTGAATGTGCGGGCTGCCACGTCTCACCTCGACTACACGATGGCTGAAGGTTGCATCGCAGGTGTCCTCACTGCTGCTGCTTGAATGTGCCTGCTGCCACCTCTCACTTCGACTACATCATGGCTGACGCATGCATCCCAGGTGTCCTCACTGCTGCTGCTTGAATGTGCCCACTGCCAAGTCTCACTTCGACTACATGATGTCTGATGTGCGCTGCCTACGTGTCCTCCCTTCTGCTTTACTGTTCCCACTGCGTCGTCTCACCTCGACTACATGATGGCTGACGCACGCTGCCCTGGTGTCCTCACTGCTGCTGCTTGACTGTGCGAGCTGCCACGTCTGAATTCCCCTACACGATGTCTGTGCACGCTCCCCGGGTTTCCACATTGTTTCTGTTTGACTGTGCCCGCTGCCACGTCTCACATCGACTACACGATGTCTGAAACACGCTCCCCAGGTGTCCTCACTGCTGCGGCTTGAATATGCCCGCCGCCACGTCTCACCTCGACTACACGATGGCTGACGCATGCATCCCAGGTGTCCTCACTGCTGCTGCTTGACTGTGCCCCCACTCACTTCGACTACACGATGTCTGACGCAAGCTCCCCTGGTTTCCTCACTGCTGCTCCTTGAGTGTGCCCACTGCCAAGTCTCACTTCGACTACACGACATCTGATGTACGCTGCCCACGTGTCCTCACTGCTGCTCCTTGAATGTTCCCACTGCGACGTCTCACCTGGAATACGTGATAGCTGACGCACGCTGCCCATGTCTCCTCACTGCTGCTGCTTGACTGTGCGCGCTGCCACGTCTCTTTTCGACTACACGATGTGTGACGCACGCTCCCGGCTGTCATCACTTCTGCTGCTTCACTGTGCCCGCCACCATGTCTCAAGTCGGTTATAACATGTGTGTCGAACGATTGCAAGTTTCTTCACAGCTGCTGCTTGACCGTGCCCGCTGCCACGTCTCACCTCGACTACACGATAGCTGACGCATGCATCCCAGGTGTCCGCACTGCTGCTGCTTGAGTGTGCCCTCTGCCACGTCTCACTTCGACTACGCGATATCTGATGCAGGCGGCCCAGGTTTCCTCACTACTGCTGCTTGACAGTGCCCGCTGCCATGTTTCACCTCGGCTATACGATGTCTTGGGCACGCTAGTTAGGTGTCCTCGCTGCTACTGCTTGACTGTGCCCTGTGCCACATCTCACTTCGACTACACGATGTCTGACGCACGCTCCCCGGCTGTCATCGCCTCTGCCGCTTGAATGTGCCCACTGCGACGTCTCAACTCGGTTGTTACGTGAGTGTCGATCGTTCACAAGTGTCCTCACAGCTGCTGCTTGACTGTTCCCACTGCCAGGTCTCACCTCGACAAAACGATGGCTGAAGATTGCATCCCAGGTGCCCTCACTGCAGCTGCTTGACTGTGCCCGCTGCCACATCTCACCTCGTTTATACGATACCTGACGTCTGCACCCCCGGTGTCCTCACTGCTCCGGCTTGACTATGCCGGCTGCCACGTCTCACCTCGAGTACACGATGGCTGACGCATGCATCCCAGTTGTCGTGACTACTGCTGTTTCATTGTGCCCGCTGCCATGTCTCACTTCGACTACACGATGTCTGACGCAAGTTCCCGTGGTGTCCTCGCTGGTGCAACTCGACTGTGCGGGCTGCCACGTGTCACCTCGACTACACGATGGCTGAAGATTGCATCGCAGGTGTCTCCGCTGCTGCTGCTTGACTGTGCCTACTGCCACCTCTCACTTCGACTACACGACGTCTTGTGCAGGCGTCGCAGGTGTCCTCACTGCAGCTGCTTGACTGTGCCTTCTGCCACGATCTGACCTCCCTTACGCGATGGCTGAAGCATGCATCTCACGTGTCCTCACTGCTGCTGTTTGACTGTGCCCGCTGCCATGTCTCACTTCGACTACACGATATCTGACGTCTGCACCCCTGGTTTTCTCCCTACTGCGGCTTGAATGTGCTCGCGGCCACGTCTCACTTCGACTCTACAAAGTCTTACGCAAGCTCGCCTGGTGTCCTCACTGCTGGTGCTTGACTGTGCCCGCTGCCACGTCTCACCTCAGCTATACAATGTCTTCCCTGCAGCTGCTTGACTGTGCCCGCTGCAACGTCTCACTTCAAGTACACGATGTCTCACGCATGCTCCCCAGGTGTCCTCACTGCTGCTGTTTAACTGTGCCCTCTGCCACGTGTCACTTCGGCTACGCGATGTCTGGCGCACGCTATTTAGGTGTCTCACTGCTGCTGCTTGACTGTGCCCGCTGCCACGTCTCACCTCGACTACACGATGGCTGACGCACGCTGCCCATGTCTCCTCACTGCTGCTGCTTGACTGCGCGCGCTGCCACGTCTCTTTTCGACTACACGATGTGTGACGCACGCTCCCGGCTGTGATCACTTCTGCTGCTTGATTGTACCCGCTGCCATGTCTCAACTCGGTTATAACATGTGTGTCGAACGTTCGCAAGTGTCCTCACTGCTGCTCCTTGATGGTGCGCGCTGCCACGTATCTTTCCGACTAAACTATGTGTGATGCACGCTCCCCGGCTGTCATCACCTCTGCTGCTTGACTATGCCCGCTGCCATCTCTCAACTCCATTATAACATTTGTGTCGAACCTTCTCAAGTGTCCTCACAGCTGCTGCCTGACTTTGCCAGCTGCCACGTCTCACCTAGACTGCACGATGGCTGACGCACGCTTCCCAAGTGTCCTCACTGCTGCTCCTTGACTGTTCCCGCTGCCATGTCTCACTTCGACTAAACAATGTCTCACGCAAGCTCCCCTGGTAGCCTAACTGCTGCTGCTTGACTGTGCCCACTGCCACGTCTCAATTCAACTACACGATGTCTGACGTATCCTCCGAGGTGTCCTCACTGCTGCTGCTTGACTGTGCCCTCTGCCACGTCTCACTTCGATTACACGATGGCTGACGCACGCTATCAAGGTGTCCTCACGGCTGCTGCTTCACTGTGCCCGCTGCCACATCTCACCTCGTTTATACGATATCTGACGTCTGCACCCCTGGTGTCCTCACTACTGCGGCTGAATATGCCCGCTGCAACGTCTCACCTCGACTACACGATGGCTGACGCATGTATCCCAGGTGTCCGCACTGCTGCTGCGTGAATGTTCCCGCTGCCACGTCTCACTTCGACTACACAGTGTCTGACGCAAGCTCCCCTGGTGTCCTAAGTGCTGCTGCTTGACTGTGCCCGCTGCCACGTCTCACTTAAACTACACGATGTCTGACGTATGCTCCCAGGTGTCCTCACTGCTGCTGCATGACTGTGCCCTCTGCCACGTCTCACTTCGATTACACGACGGCTGATGCACCCTATGAAGGTGTGTGGTCACGGCTGCTGCTTGACTGTGCCTGCTGCCACGTCGCTCCTCGGTTATACGATATATGACGCCTGCATCCCTGGTGTCCTCACTGCTCCTGCTTGACTGTGCCCGCTGCCACCTCTCACTTCGACTACACGATGTCTTGCGCATGCTCCCTTGGTGTCCTCACTGCTGCTACTTTATGTGCCCGCTGCCACGTGTCACCTCGACTAAACCTTGGCTGACGCATGTATCCCAGGTGTCCTCACTGCTGCTGCTTGAGTGTGCCCACTGCCAAGTCTCAAGTCGGTTATAACATGTGTGTCGAACGATTTCAAGTGCCTTCACAGCTGCTGCTTGACTGTGCCCGCTGCCACGTCTCACCTCGACTACACGATAGCTGACGCATGCATCCCAGGTGTCCGCACTGCTGCTGCTTCAATGTGCCCTCTGCCTTGTTTCACCTCGGCTATGCGATGTCTTGGGCACGCTAGTTAGGTGTCCTCGCTGCTACTGCTTGACTGTGCCCTGTGCCACATCTCACTTCGACTACACGATGTCTGACGCACGCTCCCCGGCTGTCATCACTTCTGCCGCTTGAATGTGCCCACTGCCACGTCTCAACTCGGTTGTAACGTGTGTGTCGAACGTTCGCAAGTGTCCTCACAGCTGCTGCTTGACTGTTCCCACTGCCAGGTCTCACCTCGACAAAACGATGGCTGAAGATTGCATCCCAGGCGCCCTCACTGCAGCTGCTTGACTGTTCCCACTGCCCGGTCTCACCTCGACAAAACGATGGCTGAAGATTGCGTCCCAGGTGCCCTCACTGCAGCTGCTTGACGGTGCCCGCTGCCACGTCTCACCTCGTTTATACGATACCTGACGTCGGCACCCCCGGTGTCCTCACTGCTCCGGCTTGACTATGCCGGCTGCCACGTCTCACCTCGAGTACACGATGGCTGACGCATGCATCCCAGGTGTCGTGACTACTGCTGTTTGATTGTGCCTGCTGCCATGTCTCACTTCGACTACACGATGTCTGACGCAAGCTACCGTGGTGTCCTCGCTGCTGCAACTCGACTGTGCGGGCTGCCACCTGTAACCTCGATTACACGATGGCTGAACATTGCATCGCAGGTGTCTCCACTGCTGCTGCTTGACTGTGCCTACTTCCACCTCTCACTTCGACTACACGATGTCTTGTGTACGCTTCGCAGGTGTCCTCACTGCAGCTGCTTGACCCTGCCTTCTGCCACGATCTGACCTCCCTTACACAATGGCTGAAGCATGCATCTCACGTGTCCTCACTGCTGCTGTTTGACTGTGCCCGCTGCCATGTCTCACTTCGACTACACGATATCTGACGTCTGCACCCCTGGTTTTCTCCCTACTGCGGCTTGAATGTGCTCGCGGCCACGTCTCACTTCGACTCCACAAAGTCTTACGCAAGCTCGCCTGGTGTCCTCACTGCTGGTGCTTGACTGTGCCCGCTGCCACGTCTCACCTCGGCTATACAATGTCTTCCCTGCAGCTGCTTGACTGTGCCCGCTGCAACGTCTCACTTCAAGTACACGATGTCTCACGTATGCTCCCCAGGTGTCCTCACTACTGCTGTTTAACTGTGCCCTCTGCCACGTGTCACTTCGGCTACACGATGTCTGACGCACGCTATTTAGGTGTCTCACTGCTGCTGCTTGACTGTGCCCGCTGCCACGTCTCACCTCGGTTATACGATATCTGGCGTCTGCATCCCAGGTGTCCTCACTGCTGCTGCTTGACTGTGCCCGCAGCCATGTCTCACTTCGACTACACGATGTCTGACGCAAGCTCCCCTGGTGTCCTCACTGCTTCAGCTTGACTGTGCGGGCTGTCATGTCTCACCTCGTCTACACGATGGCTGAAGATTCCATCCCAAGTGCCCTCACTGCGGCTGCTTGACTGTGCCCGCTGCCACGTCCCACTTCGACAACACCATATCTGATGCACGCTTCCCAGGTGTCCTCATTGCTGCTGCTTCACTGCGCCCGCTTCCACGTCTCACCTCGGCTATCCATGTCTTAGGCACACTCCCCGTGTGTCCTCACTGCTGCTGCTTGACTGTGCCCTCTGCCACGTCTCAATTCGGCTACACGATGTCTGACGCACGCTATTTAGGTGTCTCACTGCTGCTGCTTGACTGTGCCCGCTTCCACGTCTCACCTCGGCTATCCATGTCTTAGGCACACTCCCCGTGTGTCCTCACTGCTGCTGCTTGACTGTGCCCTCTGCCACGTCTCAATTCGGCTACACGATGTCTGACGCACGCTATTTAGGTGTCTCACTGCTGCTGCTTGACTGTGCCCGCTGCCACGTCTCACCTCGGTTATACGATATCTGACGTCTGCATCCCAGGTGTCCTGACTGCTGCTGCTTGACTGTGCCCGCAGCCACGTCTCACTTCGACTACACGATGTCTGACGCAAGCTCCCCTAGTGTCCTCACTGCTCCTGCTTGACTGTGCGGGCTGCCATGTCCCACCTCGTCTCCACGATGGCTGAAGTTTCCATCCCAGGTGCCCTCACTGCTGCTGCTTGACTGTGCCTGCTGCCACGTCCAGCTTCGACAACACGATATCTGATGCACGCTTTCCAGGTGTCCTCATTGCTGCTGCTTCACTGTGCCCGCTCCCACGTCTCACCTCGGCTATCCATGTCTTACGCACACTCCCCATGTGTCGTCACTGCTGCTGCTTGACTGTGCCTTCTGCCGCGTCTCACTTCGACTACACGATGTCTGGCGCACGCTATCTAGGTGTCCTCACTGCTGTTGCTTGACTGTTCCCATTGCTACGTCTCACATCGACTACACGATGGCTGACGCACGCTGCCGTGGTGTCCTCACTGCTGCTACTTGATGGTGCGCGCTGCCACGTATCTTTCCGACTAAACGATGTGTGACGCATGCTCCCCGGCTGTCATCACCTCTGCTGCTTGACTATGCCTGCTGCCATCTCTCAACTCGGTTATAACATTTGTGTCGAACGTTCTCAAGTGTCCTCACAGCTGCTGCTTGACTGTGCCCGCTGCCACGTGTCACCTAGACTGCACGATGGCTGATGCACGCTTCCCAGGTGCCCTCACTGCTGCTGCTTGACTGTGCCCGCTGCCACGTCTCACCTCGTTTATACGATATCTGACTTACGCTACCCAGGTGTCCTCACTACTACGGCTGGATATGCCCGCTGCCACGTCTCACCTCGACTGCACGATGGCTGACGCAAGCTCCCCTGGTGTCCTATCTGCTGCTGTTTGATTGTGCCCGCTGCCACGTCTCACGTCGGCTACACGATGTCTTGCGCACGCTGCCCATGTGTTCTCACTGCAGCTGCTTGACTGTTCCCGCTACCACGTCTCTCTTAAACTACACGACGTCGGACGTATGCTCCCCAGGTGTCCTCACTGTTGTTGCTTGACTGTGCCCTCTTCCACGTCTCACTTCCGCTACACGATGTCTGACGCACGCTATCTAGGTGTCCTCACTGCTGCTGCTTGACCGTGCCCGCTGCCACGTCTCACCTCGGTTATACGATATCTGACGTCTGCATTCCAGGTGTCCTCATTGCTGCTGTTTGACTGTGCCCGCAGCCGCCTCTCACTTCGACTACACGATGTCTGACGCAAGCTTCCCTGGTGTCCTCACTGTTCCTGCTTGACTGTGCGGGCTGCCACGTCTCACCTCGACTACACGATGGCAGAAGATTGCATCCCAGGTGCCCTCACTGCTGCTGCTTGACTGTGCCCACTGCCACGTCTCACTTCGGCTACACGATGTCTCGCGCAAGCTCCCGTGGTGTCCTCACTGCTGCAACTCGACTGTGCGGGCTGCGACGTCTCACCTCGACTAAAAGATGACTGAAGGTTGCATTGCAGGTGTCTCTACTTCCGCTGCTTGACTGTGCCTACTGCCGCCTCTCACTTCGACTACACGATGTCTTGCGTACGCTTCGCAGGTGTCCTCACTGCACCTGCTTGAGAGTGCCTTCTGCCACGCCCAACTTCGCTTACACGATGGCTCACGCATGCATCCCACGTGTCCTCACTGCTGCTGTTTGACTGTGCCCGCTGCCATGTCTCACTTCGACTACACGATATCTGACGTCTGCACCCCTGGTTTTCTCACTACTGCGGCTTCAATGTGCCCGCTGCCACGTCTCACTTCGACTACACAAAGTCTGACGCAAGCTCCCCTGGTGTCCTCACTGCTAGTGCTTGACTGTGCCCGCTGCCACATCTCACCTCGGCTATACAATGTCTTGCGCACGCTACCCATGTGTCCTCCCTGCAGCTGTTAGAATGTGCCCGCTACAACGTCTCACTACAACTACATGATGTCTGACGTATGCTCCCCACGTGTCCTCACTGCTGCTGCTTGACTGTGCCCGCTGCAACGTCTAACCTCGGTTAAACGATATCTTACGTCTGCATTCCAGGTGTCCTCACTGCTGCTGCTTGACAGTGTCCACAGCCACCTCTCACTTCGACTACACGATGTCTGACGCAAGCTCCCCTGGTGTCCTCACTGCTCCTGCTTGACTGTGCGGGCTGCCACGTCTCACCTCGACTGCACGATATCTGAAGATTGCATCCCAGGTTCCCTCACTGCTGCTGCTTGACTGTGCCCGCTGCCACGTCTCACCTCGTTTATATGATATCTGACGTCTACACCCCTGGTGTCCTCACTACTGCGGCTGAATATGCCCGCTGCCACGTCTCACCTCGACTACACGATGGCTTACGCATGTATCCCAGGTGTCCGCACTGCTGCTGCTTGACTGTGCCCGCTGCCACGTCGAACTTCGACTACATAATGTCTGACGCAAGCTCTCCTACTGTCCTAACTGCTGCTGCTTGACTGTGCCCACTGCCACGTCTCACTTCGGCTACACGATGCCTTGCGCACGCTGCTTATGTGTTCTCTCTGCAGCTGCTTGACTGTTTCCGCTGTCACGTCTCACTTCAACTACACGATGTGTGACATATGCTCCCCAGGTGGCCTCACTGCTGCTGCTTCACTGTGCCCTCTGCCACGTCTCGCTTCGATTACACGATGGCTGACACAGGCTAACAAGGTGTCCACACGGCTGCTGCTTCACTATGCCCGCTGCCACGTCTCACCTGGGTTTACGATATCTGACGTGTATATCCCTGGTGTCCTCACTGCTCCTCCTTGACTGTGCGGGCTGCCACGTCTCACTTCGACTAGACGATGTCTTGCGCACGCTTCGCAGGTGTCCTCACTGCTGATGTTTGAGTGTGCCTGCTGCCACGTCTCACCTCGACTACACCATGGGTGACGCATGCATCCCAGGTGTCCTCACTGCTGCTGCTTGAGTGTTCCCACTGCCAAGTCTCACTTCGACTACAGGATACCTGATGTACGCTGCCCACGTGTCCTCACTGCTGCTGCTTGACTGTTCCCACTGCAACGTCTCACCTCGACTACACGATAGCTGACGCACGCTGCCCAGGGGTCCTCACCGCTGCTGCTTGACTGTGCCCGCTGCCACACTCACCTCGACTACACGATGGCTGACGCACGCTGCCCATGTCTCCTCACTGCTGCTGCTTGACTGTGCGCGCTGCCACGTCTCTTTTCGACTACACGATGTGTGACGCACGCTCCCGGCTGTGATCACTTCTGCTGCTTGATTGTACCCGCTGCCATGTCTCAACTCGGTTATAACATGTGTGTCGAACGTTCGCAAGTGTCCTCACTGCTGCTGCCTGACTGTGCCAGCTGCCACGTCTCACCTAGACTGCACGATGGCTGACGCACGCTTCCCAAGTGTCCTCACTGCTGCTCCTTGACTGTTCCCGCTGCCATGTCTCACTTCGACTAAACAATGTCTCACGCAAGCTCCCCTGGTAGCCTAACTGCTGCTGCTTGACTGTGCCCACTGCCACGTCTCACTTCAACTACACGATGTCTGACGTATGCTCCGAGGTGTCCTCACTGCTGCTGCTTGACTGTGCCCTCTGCCACGTCTCACTTCGATTACACGATGGTTGACGCACGCTATCAAAGTGTCCTCACGGCTGCCGCTTCACTGTGCCCGCTGCCACATCTCACCTCGTTCATACGATATCTGACGTCTGCACCCCTGGTGTCCTCACTACTGCGGCTGAATATGCCCGCTGCAACGTCTCACCTCGACTACACGATGGCTGACGCATGTATCCCAGGTGTCCGCACTGCTGCTGCGTGAATGTTCCCGCTGCCACGTCTCACTTCGACTACACAGTGTCTGACGCAAGCTCCCCTGGTGTCCTAAGTGCTGCTGCTTGACTGTGCCCGCTGCCACGTCTCACTTAAACTACACGATGTCTGACGTATGCTCCCAGGTGTCCTCACTGCTGCTGCATGACTGTGCCCTCTGCCACGTCTCACTTCGATTACACGACGGCTGATGCACCCTATGAAGGTGTGTGGTCACGGCTGCTGCTTGACTGTGTCCGCTGCCACGTCGCTCCTCGCTTATACGATATATGACGCCTGCATCCCTGGTTTCCTCCCTGCTCCTGCTTGACTGTGCCCGCTGCCACCTCTCACTTCGACTACACGATGTCTTGCGCATGCTCCCTTGGTGTCCTCACTGCTGCTACTTTATGTGCCCGCTGCCACGTGTCACCTCGACTAAACCTTGGCTGACGCATGTATCCCAGGTGTCCTCACTGCTGCTGCTTGAGTGTGCCCACTGCCAAGTCTCACTTCGACTACACGATATCTGATCTACGCTGCCCGGTGTCCTCACTGCGGCTGCTTGACTGTGCCCGCTGCCATGTCTCACTTCAACTACACGATGTCTGAGGCATGCTCCCCAGGTGTCCTCACTGCTACTGCTTCACTGTGCCCTGTGCCACGTCTCACTTCGACTACATGATGTCTGACGCACGCTCCCCGGCTACCATCACTTCTGCTGCTTGATTGTGCCCGCTGCCACGTCTCAATTCGACTGCACAATGTCTGACGGAAGCTCCCCTGGTGTCCTCACTGCTGGTGCCTGACTGTGCCCACTGCCACGTCTCACCTCGGCTATATAATGTCTTGCGCACGCTACCCATGTGTCCTCACTGCAACTGCTTGATGTGCCCGCTGCAACGTCTCACTTCAAATACACGATGTCTGACGTATGCTCCCCAGGTGTCCTCACTTCTACTGCTTGACTGAGCCCGCTGCCACGTCTCGCCTCGGTTATACGATATCTGACGTCTGCATCCCAGGTGTCCTCACTGCTGCTGCTTGACTGTGCGCGCAGCCACGTCTCACTTCGACTACACGATGTCTGACTCAAGCTCCCCTTGTGTCCTCACTGCTCCTGCTTGACTTTGCGGGCTGCCATGTCACACCTCGACTACACTATGGCTGAAGATTGCATCCCAGGTGCCCTCACTGCTGCTGCTTGACTGTGCCCGCTGCCACGTCGCACTTCGACAACACGATATCTGATGCATGCTTCCCAGGTGTCCTCATTGCTGCTGCTTGACTGTGCCCTCTGCCACGTCTCACTTCGACTACACGATGCCTTGCGCACGCTGCTCATGTGTTCTCTCTGCAGCTGCTTGACTGTTTCCGCTGCCACGTCTCGCTTAAACTACACGATGTCGGACGTATGCTCCCCGGGTGTCCTCACTGCTGCTGCTTGACTGTGCCCTCTGCCACGTCTCGCTTTGATTACACGATGGCTGACGCACGCTATCAAGGTGTCCTCACAGCTGCTGCTTCAATGTGCCCGCTGCCACGTCTCACCTCGGTTAAACGATATATCACGTCTGCATCCCTGGTGTCCTCACTGCTCCTGCTTGAATGTGCGGGCTGCCACTTCTCACCTCGACTACACGATGGCTGAAGGTTGCATCGCAGGTGTCCTCACTGCTGCTGCTTGAATGTGCCTGCTGCCACCTCTCACTTCGACTAGACGATGTCTTGCGCACGCTTCGCAGGTGTCCTCACTGCTGCTGTTTGAGTGTGCCTGCTGCCACGTCTCACCTCGACTACATCATGGCTGACGCATGCATCCCAGGTGTCCTCACTGCTGCTGCTTGAATTTGCCCACTGCCAAGTCTCACTTCGACTACATGATATCTGATGTACGCTGCCTTCGTGTCCTCCCTTCTTCTGCTTTACTGTTCCCACTGCGTCGTCTCACCTCGACTACATGATGGCTGACGCACGCTGCCCTGGTGTCCTCACTGCTGCTGCTTGACTGTGCGGGCTGCCACGTCTGAATTCCACTACACGATGTCTGCGCACGCTCCCCGGGTTTCCACATTGTTTCTGTTTGACTGTGCCCGCTGCCACGTCTCACATCGACTACACGATGCCTGAAACACGCTCCCCAGGTGTCCTCACTACTGCGGCTTGAATATGCCCGCTGCCACGTCTCACCTCGACTACACGATGGCTGACGCATGCATCCCAGGTGTCCTCACTCCTGCTGCTTGACTGTGCCCGCACTCACTTCGACTACACGATGTCTGACGCAAGCTCCCCTGGTGTCCTCACTGCAGCTCCTTGAGTGTGGCCACTGCCAAGTCTCACTTCGACTACACGATATCTGATGTACGCTGCCCGCGTGTCCTCACTGCTGCTCCTTGAATGTTCCCACTGCGACGTCTCACCTGGAATACGTGATAGCTGACACACGCTGCCCATGTCTCCTCACGGCTGCTGCTTGAATGTGCGCGCTGCCACGTCTCTTTTCGACTACACGATGTGTGACGCACGCTCCCGGTTGTCATCACTTCTGCTGCTTCACTGTGCCCGCCACCATGTCTCAAGTCGGTTATAACATGTGTGTCGAACGATTGCAAGTTTCTTCACAGCTGCTGCTTGACTGTGCCCGCTGCCACGTCTCACCTCGACTACACGATAGCTGACGCATGCATCCAAGGTGTCCGCACTGCTGCTGCTTGAGTGTGCCCTCTGCCACGTCTCACTTCGACTACGCGATATCTGATGCAGGCGGCCCAGGTTTCCTCACTACTGCTGCTTGACAGTGCCCGCTACGACGTCTCAACTCGGTTGTTACGTGTGTGTCGAGCGTTCACAAGTGTCCTCACAGCTGCTGCTTGACTGTTCCCACTGCCAGGTCTCACCTCGACAAAACGATGGCTGAAGATTGCATCCCAGGTGCACTCACTGCAGCTGCTTGACTGTGCCCGCTGCCACATCTCACCTCGTTTATACGATACCTGACGTCTGCACCCCCGGTGTCCTCACTGCTCCTGCTTGACTATGCCGGCTGCCACGTCTCACCTCGAGTACACGATGGCTGACGCATGCATCCCAGTTGTCGTGACTACTGCTGTTTCATTGTGCCCGCTGCCATGTCTCACTTTGACTACACGATGTCTGACGCAAGCTCCCGTGGTGTCCTCGCTGCTGCAACTCGACTGTGCGGGCTGCCACGTGTCACCTCGACTACACGATGGCTGAAGATTGCATCGCAGGTGTCTCCGCTGCTGCTGCTTGACTGTGCCTACTGCCACCTCTCACTTCGACTACACGACGTCTTGTGCAGGCGTCGCAGGTGTCCTCACTGCAGCTGCTTGACTGTGCCTTCTGCCACGTCTAACCTCGCTTACACGATGGCTGACGCATGCATCCCACGTGTCCTCACGGCTGCTGTTTGACTGTGCCCGCTGCGATGTCTCACTTCGACTACACGATATCTGACGTCTGCACTCCTGGTTTTCTCCCTACTGCGGCTTGAATGTGCCCGCTTCCACGTCTCACTTCTACTACACAAAGTCTGACGCAAACTCGCCTGGTGTCCTCTTTGCTGGTGGTTGACTGTGCCCGCTGCCACGTCTCACCTCGGCTATACAATGTCTTGCGCACGCTACCAATGTGTCCTCCCTGCAGCTGCTTGACTGTGCCCGCTGCAACGTCTCACTTCAGCTACACGATGTCTGACGTATGCTCCCCTAGTGTCCTCACTGCTGCTGTTTGACTGTGCCCTGTGGTAGGTGGTGTGCCCTGTGGTCCCTGTGCCCTGTGGTGTCGTCACTGATCCTGCTTGACTGTGCATGCTGCCATGTCTCACCTCGTCTACACGATGGCTGAAGATTCCATCCCAGGTGCCCTCACTGCTGCTACTTGACTGTGCCCGCTGCCTCGTCCCACTTCGACAACACGATATCTGATGCACGCTTCCCTGTTGTCCTCATTGCTGCTGCTTCACTGTTCCCGCTCCCACGTCTCACCTCGGCTATCCATGTCTTAAGCACGCTCCCCATGTGTCCTCACTGCTGATGCTTGACTGTGCCCTCTGCCATGTCTCACTTCGACTACACGATGTCTGGCGCACGCTATCTATTTGTCCTTACTGCTGCTGCTTGACTGTTCCCACTGCGACGTCTCACCTCGACTACACGATGGCTGACGCACGCTGCCCTGGAGTCCTCAATGCTGCTGCTTGACGGTGCGCGCTGCCACGTATCTTTCCGACTAAACAATGTGTGACGAACGCTCCCCGGCTGTCATCTCCTCTGCTGCTTGACTATGCCCGCTGCCATCTCTCAACTCGGTTATAACATTTGTGTCGAACGTTCTCATGTGTCCTCACAGCTGCTGCTTGACTGTGCCCGCTGCCACGTCTCTCCTAGACAGAACGATGGCTGGCGCACGCTTTCCAGGTGCCCTCACTGCTGCTGCTTTACTGTGCCCGCGGCAACGTCTCACCTCGTGCATACGATATCTGACATCTGCTCCCCTGGTGTCCTCGCTGCTGCTTGACTGTGCCCGCTGCCACGTCTCACCTCGTTTATACGATATCTGACGCATGCTCCCCAGGTGTCCTCACTACTACGGCTGGATATGCCCGCTGCCACGTCTCACCTCGAATGCACGATGGCTGACGCATGTATCCCAGGTGTCCGCACTGCTGCTGCTTGACTGTGCCCGCTGCCACGTCTCACTTCGGCTACACAATGTTTGACGCAAGCTCCCCTGGTGTCCTAACTGCAGCTGCTTGACTGTGCCCGCTGGCACGTCTCACCTCGGGTATACGATATCTGACGTCTACATTCCAGGTGTCCTCACTGCTGCTGCTTAACTGTGCCCGCAGCCACCTCTTACTTCGACTACACGATGTCTGACGTAAGCTCCCCTGGTGTCCTCACTGCTCCTGCTTGACTGCGCGGGCTGCCACGTCTCACTTCGACTACACGATGGCTGAAGATTGATTCCCAGGTGACCTCACTGCTGCTGCTTGACTGTGCCCGCTGCCACGTCTCATCTCGTTTATACGCTATCTGACGTCTGCACGCCTGGTGTCCTCCCTGCTCCGGCTTGACTATGCCGACTGCCATGTCTCACTTCGTCTACACGATGCCTGACGCAAGCTCCCGTGGTGTCCTCACTGCTGCAACTCGACTGTGCGGGCTGCCACGTCTCACCTCGACTACACGATGGCTGAAGATTGCATCGCAGGTGTCTCCACTGCTGCTGCTTGACTGTGCCTACTGCCACCTCTCACTTCGACTACACGATGTCCTGCGCACGCTACGCAGGTGACCTCACTGCAGCTGCTTGACTGTGCCTTCTGCCACGTCTAACCTCGCTTACACGATTGCTGACGCATGCATCCCAGGTGTCCGCACTGCTGCTGCTTGACTGTGCTCACTACCAAGTCTTACTTCGACTACACGATATCTGATGTAAGCTGTCCACGTGTCCTCACTGCTGCTGCTTGAGTGTGCCCGAAGCCATGTCTCACTTCAACAACGCGATGTCTCACGCATCCTACCCACGTGTCCTCACTACTGCGGCTTGATGTGCCCTTTGTCACGTCTCACTTCGTCCACTCGATGTCTGTGCCCGCTGCCGCGTCTCGCCTCGACTACACGATGTCTGACGCACGCTGCCCGGTGTCCTCACTGCTGCTCCTTGACTGTGCCCGCTTCCAAGTCTTACCTCGACTACAGTATGGCCGACGCAACATCCCTAGGTGTCCTCACTGCTGCTACTTGACTGTGCCCGCTGCCATGTCTCACTTCGACAACACGACGTCTGACGCACGCTACCCCGGTTTCCTGACTGCTGCTTCTTGACTGTGCCTACCGCGGCCTTTCATTTCCATACACGATGTCTTACGCACGCTTCGCTGGTGTCCTCACTGCTGCAACTTGACTGCGGCCGCTGCCATGTCTTACTTCTACTACACGATGTCTGGCGCACGCTCCCCATGTGTTCTCACTGGTGCAGCTTGACTGTGCCCGCTCCCACGCCTCACCTCCGCCATCCATGTCTTACGCATGCTCCCCATGTGTCCTCACTGCTGCTGCTCTACTCTGCCCTCTGCCACGTCTCACTTCGACTACACGATGTCTGACGCACGCTATCTAGGTGTCCTCACTGCTGCTGCTTGACTTTTCCCACTGCGACGTCGCACCTCGACAACACGATGGCTGACGCACGCTGCCAGGTGTCCTCACTACTGCTGCTTGACGGTGCGCGCTGCCACGTATCTTTCCGCCTAACGATGTGTGACGCACGCTCCCCGGCTGTCATCACCTCTGCTGCTTGACTATGCCTCTGCGATCTCTCTACTCGGTTATAACATTTCTGTCGAACGTTCTCAAGTGTCCTCACAGCTGCTGCTTGACTGTGCCCGCTGCCACGTCTCTCCTAGACAGAACGATGGCTGGCGCACGCTTTCCAGGTGCCCTCACTGCTGCTGCTTTACTGTGCCCGCGGCAACGTCTCACCTCGTGTATACGATATCTGACATCTGCTCCCCTGGTGTCCTCGCTACTGCGGCTGAATATGCCCCCTGCCTCGTCTCACCACGACTACACTATGGCTGACGCATGTATCCCAGGTGTCTGAAGTGCTGCTGCTTGACTGTGCCCGCTGGCACGTCTCACTTCAACTACACGATGTCTGCCGTATGCTTCCCAGGAGTCCTTACTGCTGGTGCTTGACTGTGCCCTCAGCCACGTATCACTTCGACTACACGATGGCTCACGCACGCTATCTAGGTGTCCACACTGCTGCTGCTTCACTGTGCCCGCAGCCACGTCTCACCTCGGTTATACGATATATGACGCCTGCATCCCTGGTGTCCTCACTGCTCCTGCTTGACTGTGCCCGCTGCCACGTCTCACATCAACTACACGATGTCTGAGGCATGCTCCCCAGGTGTCCTCACGGCTACTGCTTGACTGTGCCCTATGGCGCGTCTCACTTCGACTACACGACGTCTGACGCACGCTCCCCGGCTGTCGTCACTTCTCCTGCTTGAATATGCCTGCTGCCATGTCTCAACTCGGTTATAAGATGTGTGTCGAACGTTCGCAAGTGTCCTCACTGCAGCAGCTTGACTGTGCCCGCTGGCACGTCTCACTTCAACAACACGATGTCTGACGCATGCTCCCCAGCTGTCCTCACTACTGCGGTTTGATGTGCCCTCTACCACGTCTTACTTCGACTACACGATGTCTGACGCACACTACCTAGGGGTCCTCACCGCTGCTGCTTGACTGTGCCTACTGCAACATTTCACTTCCATTACACGATGTATTACACACCATTCGCAGGGTTCCTCACGGCTGCTACTTGATTGTGCCCGCTGCCGGGTCTCACCTCGACTACACGATGGCTGACGCCTCATCCATAGGTGTCCTCACTGCTGCTGCTTGACGGTGTCCGCCTCCACGTCTCACTTCGACAACAGGATGTCTGCCGCAAGCTCCCCTGGTGTCCTCACTGCTGCGGCTTAACTGCCGTTACCACGTCTCACCTCGTCTACACAATTGCCGACGCACGCTGACCCGGTGCCCTCACTGCTGCTGCTTGACTGTGCCCGCTGCCACGTCTTACTTCGACTACACAATGTCTGACGCACGCTTCCCATGTGTTCACACTGCTGCTACTTGATTGTGCCCGGTGCCACGTCTCACCTCGACTACACGATTTCTCACGCACGCATCCCTGGTGTCCTCACTGCTGCGGCTGGGCTTTGAGGGCTGCCACGACTCACTTCGACTACACGATGTCTTGCGCACGCTTCGCAAGTGTCCTCACTGCAGCTGCTTGACGGTGCCCGCTGCCATGTGTTACTTCAACTACACGATGTCTGACGCAAGCTGCCGTGGTGTCATCAGTGCTGCGGCTTGAGTGTGCCGGCGGCCACGTCTCACCTCGACTACACGATGTCTGACGCGTGCTCCCCAGGTGTCTTCACTGGTGCTGCTCCACTGTGACCTCTGCCACGTCTCACTTCCACTACACGATGTCTGACGCACGCTGCCCAGGTATCCTCACTACCGCTGCATGACTGTTCCCACTACGACATCTCACCTCAACTACACGATGGCCGACGCACGCTGCCCAGGCGTCCTCACTGCTGCTGCTTGACTGTGCCCGCTGCCATTCTCACATCGACTGCACGATGGCTGACGCACGCTGCCCATGTCTCCTCACTGCTGCGGCTTGACTGTGCGCGCTTCCACGTCTCACTTCAACAACACGATGTCTGACGCATGCTACCCAGGTGTCTTCACTACTGCGGCTTGATGTGCCCTCTGCCACGTCTCACTTCGACCACACGATGTCTGACACACACTACATAGGTGTCCTCACCGCTGCTCCTTGAATGTGACGCTGAATCTGACGCTGAATCTGACGCTCGCATCCTACCTGTATTCACTGCTCCTCCTTAACTGCGCCCGCTGCCACGTCTCACTTCGACTACACGATGTCTGAAGCACGCTATCTAGGTGTCCTCACTGCTGCTGCTTGACTATTCCCACAGCGACGTCTCACCTTGACTATACGATGGCTGATGCGCGCTGCCCATGTCTCCTCACTGCTGCTGCTTGACTGTGCGCGCGGCTACATCTCTTTTCGACTACACGATGTGCGACGCACGCTCCACGACTGTCATCACTTCTGCTGCTTGACTGTACCCGCTGCCATGTCTGAACTCGGTTATAACATGTTTGTGCGCGCTGCCACGTCTCTTTTCGACTACAGGATGGCGGACGCATGCATCCCAGGTGTCCGCACTGCTGCTGCATGACGGTACCCGCTTCCACATTTCACTTCGACTACACGATATCTGACGCAAGCTCCCCTGGTATCCTCACTGCAGCTGTTTGATTGTGGCCGCTGCCACGTCTCACTTCAACTGCACGATGTCTGACGCATGCTCCCCAGGTGTCCTCACTGCTGCTGCTTGGCTGTGCCCTCTGCGACGTCTCACTTCGACTACACGATGTCTGACGGACGCTCCCCAAGTGTCCTCACTGCTGCTGCTTGACTGTTCCCACTGCGATGTCTCACCTCGACAACACGAAGGCTGATGCACGCTGCCCAGGTGTCCTCACTGCTGCTGCTTGACTGTGCCCGGTGCCACTCTCACCTCGACTACACGATGGCTGACGCACGCTGCTCATGTCTCCTGACTGCTGCTGCTAGACTGTGCACGCTGCCACGTCTCTTTTTGACTACACGATGTGTGACGCACGCCCCATGGCTGTCATCACTTCTGCTACTTGACTGTAGCCTCTGCCATGTCTCAACTCGGTTATAACATGTGTGTCGAACGTTCGCAAGTGTCCTCACAGCTACTGCTTTACTGTGCCCGCTGCCACGTCTCAGCTCGACTACACCACGGCTGACGCACGCCGACCTGGTGCCCTCACTGCTGCTGCTTGACTTTGCCCGCTGCCACGTCTCTTTTCGAATACACGATGTGTGACACACGCTCCCCGGCTGTCATCACTTCGGCTGCTTGACTGTGCCCGCTGCCATGTCTCAACTCGCTTATAACATGTGTGACGAACGTTGCCAAGTGTCCGCACAGCTGATGCTTGACTGTGCCCATTGCCAAGTCTCACCTCGACTACACGATGGCTGACGCATGTATCCCAGGTCTCTGCACTGCTGCTGCTCGATTGTTCCCACTATCAAGTCTTACTTCGACTACACGATATCTGATGTAAGCTGCCTAGGTGTCCTCACTCCTGCTGCTTGACTGTGCCCGCTGCCGTGTCTCACTTAAACAACACGATTTCTGACGCATGCTACCCCGGTGTCCTCGCTAATTCGGCTTGATATGCCCTCTGCCACGTCTCCCTTCGTCCAGACGATGTCTGACGCACACTACATAGGTGTCCTCACCGCTGCTGCTTGACTGTGCCCGCTGCCGCATCTCACCTCGACTACACGATGTCTGACGCACGCTTCCCTGGTGTCCTCAGTGCTACTCCTTGACTGTGCGCGCTGCCACATATCTTTCCGACTAAACGATGTGTGACGCACGCTCCCCGGCTGTCAACCCCTCTACTCCTTGACTGTACCGGCTGCCATCTCTCAACTTAGATATAACACGTGTGTCGAATGTTCTCAAATGTCCTCACAGCTCCACTTGACTGTGCCCTCTGCCAGGTCTCACCTACACTGCACGATGGCTGACGCACGCTTCCCAGGTGCCCTCACTACTGCTGCTTGACTGTGCCGGCTGCCACGCCTCACTTCGAACACACGACGTCTGACGCACGCTACCACGGTTTCCTGACTGCTGCGACTTGACTGTGCCTACTGCCGCCTTTCACTTCCACTACACGATATCCTACGCACGCTTCGCAGGTGTCCTCACTGCTGCTACTTGACTGTGCCCGCTACCACGTCTCACCTCGACTACACAATGGCCGATGCACGCTGATCAGGTGTCCTCACTGCTGCTGCTTGACTGTGCCCGCTGCCACGTCTTACTTCGACTACACGATGTCTGACGCACGTTCCCCATGTATTCTCACTGCTACTACTTGATTGTGCCTGCTGCCACCTATCACTTCGACTGCACGATGTCTGACGCACGCATCCTAGGTGTATTCACTGCTGATCCTTGACTGTGGCCGCTGCCACGTCTCACTTCGATAACACGATATCTGATGCATGATATCTGATGCTGGAATGTATTTCTCTGCGGCTGAAAGCACGCTCCCGCAGGGCGCGCCGAGTCATTGCGCCTGACGCATGTATGGAACCACGTGTCACTGGCGTCACGCTGGTTCTACTTAAACGGCTGTGGAAATAAAGACGGGGCTCTTTCCCCGTGCTGGCGTTTTGGACTACAGTCGTCTCCTTTCTTTCGTCGATCACGCACTGATAGCTGCGGCGCCGATACGACATGGTGTCAGAAGTGATGCGATCCACCCACTTTTAAAAGCGATGGTAAAGAGCGTCGAGACGTCGTCAGAAAGGGAGGCTGAAATGGCGAATGCATCGCCGCCGGGTCTTCAGCAGCCGCCACCGCTGGACTTCGACACTACCTCAGAGTCGCCGGCGTGGATACTGCACTTTGATGACTATCGCTATGCGTCGGGCCTGAATGAGCGCCCGGAAGAGGCACAAGTACGCACACTGCTTTATACCTTGGGTCTACAAACAAGGGACAACTTCGCCACCTTCAATCTTTCTGCAGAAGATTCGAAGATATTTGAGCCGGTCAAAAAGAAGTTCGACGATTACTTCGTCAAGGAGAGGAACGTTGTCTACGAGAGAGCTTGCTTTCACAAGCGGCACCAGATGCCTGGCGAGTCAATTGACCAGTTTATGACTGCTCTAGACGTCTTGGCGGACAAATGCGACTTCGGAGAATTCAAGCAGCGCCTCATCAGGGACCGGTTCGTCGTGGGCCTGCGGGATGAAAAACTTTCCGAGTCGCTCCAAATGGATCCCAAGCCGTCTCTCGCAACAGCACTGGCGAGGGCCCGACTAAAAGAGACCGTTCAGCGGCAGCAAGAAGATATTCGAAACTGCAACGAAGTCCACGAATACACAACGTGCAAGCCATGTGAGAACGTCAATGTCGACGCAGTGGGCTACCGCAGGAAACCGCAACGCAGCAAGGTATCCTGGCCGACATCAGGTCGTTCTGAGGGACCGTGCATCTTCTGCTGAGGCAACTCGCACCCAAGGACAGCCTGCCCAGCGAGAGGCCAGAGGTGCTTCAACAGCGGCTTAAAGGGACACTTCGGCAAGGCGTGCCTCAAAGGGACTTCTGCAGGCTACCAGCGAAAGGTACAAGTGTCGTCTGTACAAAAGGTCAGTGGGGAGGTTTTTTGGGCGCGGTCGAGGTGCCTAGCGCCAAAGCGCGTTACGTTCCGGTATTACTTAACTCCGTGCCTGTTTTTGCAAAGGTCGACTCAGGCGCAGAAGTGTCCGTAATTCCGGCATCATTTCCGGGACTTCCCACGAGCTTGGAAAAGGCCGACGAGGTCTTGACGGGCGCTAGCGGTGACCGCTTAAATGTTCTGGGCAAGTTTCAGGCGGATATATTTTGGAGGGGACAAACTTCGCGCCAAACGTGTTATGTGGTCAGTCCTTTGCGCCACGTACTGCAGGGTTTGCTGGCTCTCGAAGCGTTGGGAGTCATAAAGTTCGTTGACTCTGTGGCTCACAAGGAAGCCAACTACGAAGTTTTGTGCCCTCAGGTTTTCAACAACTTGGCCACTATGCCCGGGGAGTATGCAATAAGGCTTAAACCAAATGCTGTTTCATTTGCAATAAGCGCACCGCGCAGGATTCCTATACCGCCTCAGGAGCCTGTAAAACGAGAACTCGAGAAGATGGAACAAATGGGCATCATTCGTAAAGTCGAAGAGCCAACAGAGTGGTGTGCCGGCATTGTACCTATACAAAAGCACTCAGGAGATGTAAGTATCTGCGTAGACCTTACGGAATTGAACAAGTTTGTCTTAAGAGAAAGATGCACATTGCCTACTGTCGACCAAGCACTGGGCTCTCTTGCCGGTGCAAAATGGTTTTCCAAATTAGACGCGAATTCCGGCTTCCATCAGGTGCGACTCAGCAAGGCTTCAGAAGTGCTGACCCCGTTCATTACACCGTTTGGGCGGTACTGTTTCACTAGGTTGCCATTCGGGATTACATCAGCTCCAGAGTATTTTCAAAGAAGAAGGTCTGAAATCCTGGCAGGCCTTCCTGGCGTCGTAAACATGATGGACGATATTCTCATTTTTGGTGACAGCAAAGCGCAACATGACTCTAGACTATCGAACGTCTTAGCTAAGCTGGCGCAGTCTAACGTTACCTTAAACAAAGCAAAGTGTGTGGTCGGTGTTCGAAGCATAAGCTTTCTGAGCCATTTACTCAGTGAAGAAGGCGGACAGCCGGATCCGGCCAAACTCAGAGCCATTAAAGAGCTGAAAGCACCCTCTGATATATCGCAATTACGCAGTGTTCTGGGCATGGCCAACCACCTAGGCCGTTTTTTGCCGAACTTGGCGCAAACCACTGCCCCGCTACGGGAGCTTTTGCAGAAAGAGACCGACTGGGCTTGGAGCCCTGCTCGGAACACGGCTTTTGAAAGCTTGAAATCTCTTATGTGCTCAGCAAAGTGCATGGCTATGTACGATCCACGCCTTCCCACAATTCTTTCGGCGGACGCCTCGTCTTACGGTCTCGGTGCCGTCCTATTCCAGAAACAACAGAATGGCGAGCGCCGGGCGATAGCGTTTGCTTCAAGGTCATTGACGAAAACTGAGCAGCGCTATGCGAAAGTCGAAAAGGAGGCACTAGCGTTAACATGGGCTGCCGATAGATTCGACGAATACAAAAGAGGTATTGAGGTGATGCTTGAAAGAGACCACAAACCTCTGGTTTCGTTGCTTGGTAAAATGCCAATTGATGTGCTGCCGCCAAGGGTTCAGCGCTTTAGAATGCGGCTGATGCGGTACCAGTTTAATATTGTGTACGTTCCCGGTAAAAGCTTGATAACGGCGGATGCTCTTTCAAGAGCACCGACGAAAGCAGATAAACTAGCCGGTGAACTGTCCGTCTCAGAAGTGTCGTCTTTCGTCAAAGCATGTGTGCAAGGGCTTCAAATGGGTGACAATTTTGTTAACAGAATACGCGATGGGCCAAAGATTGACGTCGTTTGTCAAGCCTTGCTTAAGTTGTGTCGCCAAGGATGGCCAAAAAAGCCAAAGCTTCCTTGCTACTTAGTTCCGTACTGGCAGGAAAGAGCACTAATTGCCGAATGCAATGGCATGCTGCTAAAAGTGACCAGACTGGTGGTACTTCAGTGCCTAAGAAAGGAAGTACTAAAAAAGCTGCATGATGGACATCAGCGAATCGCGAGAACTAGAGCTTTGGCAAAGGAATTGGCCTGGTGGCCAGGCATAGGCGAACAACTTGCGCGGCAATTGAAAGAATGCGTTACATGTGCGCGCTTTGTCAACCAGAACTCGGAGCCATTGATTTCGACCCCAGCGCCAAGTTTCGCGTGGGACCGAGTTGGGGTCGACTTGTGCTTAATTAACAACTGTCATTACCTTGTCGTGGTCGACTACCTGTCACGGTATCCGGAAGTAGCCCTCCTTCCCTCAACAAAAGATAGGGCGGTGATAGAAAGGCTAAAAAGCATTTTTGCACGCCATGGCATCCCGGAGACCGTAGTGACAGACAATGGACCACAATTTTCTTGTACAGAGTTTGATAAGTTTGCACACGATTATGGCTTTGGTCATGTCACTAGTAGCCTTAGGTACCCTCAGGCTAATGGGGAAATTGAACGTATGGTGCAAACAATTAATCGCCTCATCCTTAAATCTAAGGACCCGTACCTGGCTCTGCTTGCCTACAGGGCAACCCCAGGCACTCTTGGCCCTAGTGCGGCTGAAATTTTCATGGGCCGGCGTCTTAGGACGCCAATGGCGCCGCAGCTGCGTGGTCCAGTGCAGCCACCGCTGCGTAATCTTGCGGCCAAAGGCAGTGCCAACAAGAAGCTACAAGCACGGTACTACAACAGGCGCCACAGAACCAGAGAATTGAACAAACTAAAAGCTGGTGATTCCGTTTGGGTAACGGACATGAAGACCAGAGCAACGGTGCTTGCCACAGCCGCTACACCGCGGTCCTACATTATACGCGCCCAGGATGGGAGTACGCTGCGGCGTAACCGACGAATGCTCAACCACTTGCCAGAACAGACGAAGGCAGAAGGCAGCTACGAGTTTCCAAACGAAAGTGTTTCACCCGAATTGGTTTTTACGAACAGGGAGTCACCCGCTACCTTAACAGATTCGTTACCTTTAGCATCGGGGGCTATGACTTCAACTTTCGTATGTTCTGCTTTAGTGACTGTGCCCAAGTCTGGTAGAGTGGTTAAGCGACCAGTTCGATACGGAATTGATAAATAAGATTTTGTTCTTGGTAGATTACCACTGAGGGTTCTTGCTTT
The DNA here is from genome assembly GCF_050947875.1 of Dermacentor variabilis. Lineage (NCBI taxonomy): Eukaryota > Metazoa > Arthropoda > Arachnida > Ixodida > Ixodidae > Dermacentor > Dermacentor variabilis. The sequence continues at coordinate 1,822,840 of NW_027460379.1, forward strand.
TTCTTCATGTGCAGGTGTGCTAAATGTCATGCGCGAAAACCACTTTCATTTTGCAAACGGGGGGATGTGCTGGAATCTATTTCTTTGCGGCTGAAAGCACGCTCCCGCAGGGCGCGCCGAGTCAATGCGCCTGACGCATGTATGGAACCACGTGTCACTGACATCACGCTGGTTCTACTTAAACGGTTGTGGAAATAAAGACGGGGCTATTTCCCCTTGCTGGCGTTTTGGACTACAGTCGTCTCCTGTCTTCCGTCGATCACCCACTGATAGCGGCGGCGCCGATATGACAGTGTCCTCACTTCTGCTGCTTGACTGTTCCCGCTGCGACGTCTCACCTCGACTACACCATGGCTCACGCACGATGCCCAGGTGTCCACACTGCTGCTGGTTGACTCTGCCCGCTGCCACTCTCACCTCGACTACACGAAGGCAGACGCGCGCTGACCATGTCTCCTCAGTGCTGCTGCTTGACTGTGCCCTCTGCCATGTCTCACTTCGACTACACGAAGTCTGACGCACGCTATCTCGGTGTCCTCAATGCTGCTGCTTCACTGTGCCGGCTACCACGTCTCTTTTCGTCTACACGATGTGTGGCGCACGATCCCCGGCTGTCATCACCTCTACTGCTTGACTGTGCCCGCTGCCATCTCACAACTCGGTTATAACATGTCTGCCGAAAGTTCTCAAGTGTCCTCACAGCTGCTGCTTGACTGCCCGCTGCCACGTCTCATCTCGACTGCACGATAGCTGACACACGCTGCCCTGGTGTCCTCACTGCTGCGGCTTGATTATGCCCGCTGCCACGTCTCACCTCGACGACACGATGGCTGACGCATGCATCCCAGGTGTCTACACTGCCGCTGCTTCACTGTGGCCACTGCCAGGTCTCACTTCGACTACACGATGTCTGACGCAAGCTCCCCTGGTGTCCTCACTGCTGCGGCTTGACGGTGCCGGCTGCCACGTCTCACCTCGACTACACTATGGCTGACGCATGGATCCCATGTGTCCTCATTGTTGCTGTTTGACTGTGCCCGCTGCCTCGTCTCACATCGGCTACACAATATCTGATGCACGCTGCCCAGGTATCCTCACTGCTGCTGCTTGAATGTGCCCTCTGCCTCGTCTCACATCGGCTACACAATATCTGATGCACGCTGCCCAGGTATTTTCACTGCTGCTGCTTGAATGTGCCCGCTGCCAAGTCTCACCTCGGCTATACGATGCTTTACGCATGTTTCCCAGGTGACCTCATTGCAGCTGCTTGACTGTGCCTCCTCCCACGTATCACCACCGCTATACGATGTCTGACGCGCGCTCCCCATGTGTCCTTACTGCTGCTGCTTGACTGTTCCCGCTGCCACGTCTCACCTCGTTGATACGATATCTTACGCACGCTGCCCAGCTGTCCTCACTGCTGCTCCTTGACTGTGCCCGCTGCCACGTCTCACCTCGACTACACGATGGCTGAGGCAACATCCCTTGGTGTCCGCACTACTGCTGCTTGATTGTGTCGGGTGCCACGTCTCACTTCGACAACACGACGTCTGACGCACGCTATTCCGGTGTCCTGACTGCTGGTACTTGACTGGGCCTACCGCCACCATTCACTTCGACTACGTGATGTCTTACGCACGCTTCGCAGGTGTCCTAACGCTGATGCTTCACACTTCCCGCTGCGACGTCTCACTTTGACTAGATGATGGCTGACACGCACTGCCCAGGTGTCCTTACTGCTGTTGCTTCACTATGCCCGCTGCAACGTCTCTCTTTGACTACACGATGTCTGACGCACGCTCCACAGGTGTCCTCACCACTGCTGCTTGACTGTGCCCGCTGCCACCTCTCACATCGACAACACGAGTTCTGACGCACGCTACCCCGGTGTCATGCCTGCTGCTGCTCGGGTGTGCCTACTGCCACCTGTCACTTCGACTACACGTTGTCTTACGCACGCTCCGCAGCTGTCTTCACTGAAGCTGCTTGACTGTACCCGCTGCCACGTCTTACTTCGCCTACATGATGTCTGACGCAAGACCCCTGGTGTCCTCACTGCTGCGGCTTGAAGATGCCGGCTGCCGCGTCTCAACTCGATTACACGATGGCTGACGCATGCATCCCATGTGTCCTCATTGCTGCTGTTTGACTGTGCCCGCTGCCACGCCTCACTTCGGCTACACGATATCTGAGGTACGCTGCCCAGGTGTCCTTACTGCTGCTGCTTGACTGTACCCACTACGACGTCTCACCTCGACTACACGATGGCTGACGCACGATGCCTAGGTGTCCTCACTGCTGCTGCTTGAATGTGCCCGGTGCCACGTCTCACCTCGTTTATACGATATCTGGCGTCTGCACCCCTGGTGTCCTCAGTGGTCCGGCTTGATTATGCTCGCTGCCACGTCTCACCTCGACCACACGATGGCTGATGCAAGCAACCCAGGTGTCCTCACTGCTGCTGTTTGACTGTGTCCGCTGCCACGTCTTACTTCGACCACACGATGCCTGACGCAAGCTCCCCTGGTGTCCGCACTGCTGCGGCTTGACTGTGCCCGCTGCCACTTCTCACCTCGACTATCCGATGGCTGACGAATGCATCCCATGCGTCCTCACTGCTACTGTTTGACTGTGCCCACTGCCACGTCTAACTTCGATTACACGATGTCTCACGCAAGCTCCCTTGGTGTCCTCACTGCTGCGGCTTGATTGTGCCTGCTGCCACGTCTCACCTCGGCTACACGATGGCTGACGCACGCTGACCATGTCTCCTCACTGCTGCTGCTTGACTGTGCATACTTCCACGTCTTACTTCGACTACACGATGTCTGACGCACGCTCCCCATGTGTTCTCACTGCTGCTACTTGATTGTGCCTGCTGCCACCTATCACTTCGACTGCACGATGTCTGACGCACGCTGACCATGTCTCCTCACTGCTGCTGCTTGAATGTGCATGCTTCCTCGTCTCACTTCAACTACACAATGTGTGACTTATGCTCCCCAGGTGTCCTCACTGCTGCTTGACTGTGCCCTCTCCCACGTCTCACTTCGACTACACGATGTCTGGCGCACGCTATCTAGGTGTCCTCACTGCTGCGGCTTGACGGTGCCGGTTGCCACGTCACACCTCGACTACACGATGTCTCACGCAAGCTCCCCTGATGTCCTTACTGCTGCGGCTGGACTGTGCCAGTTTACACGTCTCACTTCGACTACACGATGGCTGACGCATACATCACAAGTGTCCTCACTGCTGCTGCTTGACTGAACCCACTGCCAAGTCCCACTTCGACTACACGATGTCTGACGCACGCTATGTAGGTGTCCTCACTGCTGCTGCTTGACTTCCCGCTGCGACGCCTCACCTCGACTACACGATGTCTGACGTACGCTGCCTAGGTGTCCTGACTGCTGCTACTTCAGTGTCCCTACTGCCACCTCTCATTTCGACTACGCGATGTCTTACGCATTCTTCGCTGGTGTCCTCATTCAGCTACTTGACTGTGCCCGCTGCCACGTCTTACTTCGACTACACGATGTCTGACGCAAGCTGCCCTGGTGTCCTCACTGCTGCGGCTTGACTGTGCCTGTTGCCAAGTCTCACTTCGACTAAACAATGGCTGATGCATGCATCCCATGTATCCTCACTGCTGCTATTTGACTGTGCCCGCTTCCACGTGTCACCTCGAGTACACGATGTCTGACGCACCCTGCGCAGGTGTCCTCACAGCTGCTCCTTGACTGTGCCCTCTGCCACGTCTCACCTGGACTACACGATGGCTGACACGACATCGCTAGGTGCCCTCACTGCTGCTGCTTGACTGTGCCCGCTGCCACCTCTCACCTCGGCTATACAATGACTTGCGTACGCTGCCCAGGTGTCCTCATTGCAGCTGCTTGATTGTGCCCGCTGCCATGTCTCACTTCAACTACACGATGTCTGACGCATTCTCCCCAGGGGTCCTCACTGCTGCTGCTTGACTGTGCCCTCTGTCACGTCTCACTTCGACTACACGATGTCTGACGTATGCTCCCCAGGTGTCCTCACTGCTGCTGCTTGACTGTGCCCTCTGCCACGTCTCAATTCGACTACACGATGTCTGACGCACGCTATCTAGGTGTTCTCACTGCTGCGGCTTGACGGTGCCGGTTGCCACGTCACACCTCGACTACACGATGTCTGACGCAAGCTCCCCTGATGTCCTTACTGCTACGGCTTGACTGTGCCGGCTTGCACGTCTCCCCTCGACTACACGATGGCTGACGCATGCATCCCAGTTGTCCTCACTGCTGCTGCTTGACTGAGCCCACTGCCATGTCTCACTTCGTCTACACGATGTCTGACGCACGCTAGTAGGTGTCCTCACTGCTGCTGCTTGGCTTCCCGCTGCGACGTCTCTCCTCGACTACGCGATGTCTGACGTACGCTGCTCAGGTGTCCTGACTGCTGCTACTTCAGTGTGCCTACTGCCACCTCTCACTTCGACTACGCGATGTCCTACGCATCCTTCGCTGGTGTCCTCATTCAGCTGCTTGACTGTGCCCACTGCCACGTCTTTCTTCGATTACACGATGTCTGACGCAAGCTGCCCTGGTGTCCTCACTGCTGCGGCTTGACTGTGCCTGTTGCCAAGTCTCACCTCGACTAAACGATGGCTGACGCATGCATCCCATGTATCCTCACTGCTCCTATTTGACTGCGCCCGCTTCCACGTGTCACCTCGACTACACGATGTCTGACGCACCCTGCCCAGGTGTCCTCACTGCTGCTCCTTGACTGTGCCCTCTGCCACGTCTCACCTGGACTGCACGATGGCTGACGCAACATCGCTAGGTGCGCTCACTGCTGCTGCTTGACTGTGCCCGCTGCCACCTCTCACCTCGGCTATACGTTGACTTGCGCACGCTGCCCAGGTGTCCTCATTGCAGCTGCTTGATTGTGCCCTCTGCCATGTCTCACTTCAACTACACGATGTCTGACGCATTCTTCCCAGGTGTCCTTACTGCTGCTGCTTGACTGTACCCTCTGCCACGTCTCATTTCGACTACACAATGTCTGACGCACGCTATCTAGGCGTCCTCACTGCAGCTGCTTGACTGTGCCCGCTGCCACGTCTCACTTCAACTACCCGATTTCTGACTTATGCTCCCCCAGGTGTCCTCACTGCTGCTGTTTGACTGTGTCCGCTGCCAAGTCTTACTTCGACTACACGATGTCTGAAGCAAGCTCCCCTGGTGCCCTCACTGCTGCGGCTCGACTGTGCCCGCTGCCACTTCTCACCTCGACTACTCGAGGCTGACGCAAGCTCCCCGGCTGTCATCACTTCTGCTGCTTGACTGTGCCGGCTGCCATGTCTCAACTCGGATATATCATGTGTTTCGAACGTTCGCAAGTGTCCTCACTGCTGCTGCTTGAGTGTGCCCGGCGCCACGTCTCACCTCGTTTATACGATATCTGACGTCTGCACCCCTGGTGTGCGCACTCCTCCGGCTTGACTATGGCGGCTGCCACATCTCACCTCGACTACACGATGGCTCATGCATGCATCCCAGGTGTCCTCACTACTGCTGTATAACTGTGCCCGCTGCCATGTCTCAATTCGACTACACGATATCTGACGGAAGCTCCCCTGGTGTCCTCACTGCTGCGGCTCGACTGTGCGGGCTGCCACGTCTCACCTCGACTACACGATGGCTGAAGATTGCATCGCAGGTGTCCTCACCGCTGCTGCTTGCCTGTGCCTGCTGCCACGTCTTACTTCAACTTCATGATGTCTGACGCATGCTCCCATGTATCCTCACTGCTGCTATTTGACTGAGCCCGATTCCACATGTCACCTCGAGTACCCGATGTCTGACGCACCCTGCCCAGGTGTCCTCACTTCTGCTCCTTGACTGTTCCCAATGCGACGTCTCACCTTGACTACACGATGGCTGACGCACGCTGCCCAGGTGTCCACACTGCTGCTGCTTCAGTGTGCCCGCTGCCATGTATCACTTCGACTGCACGATGTCTGACGCATGAATCCCTTGCTGCCCTCGCTGCTGCTGCTTGACTGTGCCTTCTGCCATGTCTCACTTCGGCTACACGATGTCTGACGGAAGCTCCCCAGGGGTCCTCACTGCTGCTGCTTGACCGTGCCCTCTGCCACGTCTCACATCGACTACACGATGTCTGACGCACGCTATCTAGGTGTCCTCGCTGCTGCGGCTTGACCGTGCCGGTTGCCACGTCACACCTCGACTACACGATGTCTGACGCAAGCTCCCCTGATGCTGCTGCTGCTTGGGTGTGCGCGCAGCCATGTCTTAATTCGACGACACGATGTCCGACGCAAGCTGCCCTGGTGTCCTAACTGCTGCTGCTTGACGGTGCCGGTTGCCACGCCTTACTTCGACTACACGATGTGTGACGCACGCTATCTAGGTGTCCTCACTGCTGCTGCTTGTCTGTGCCCGCTGCCACGTCTAACTTCGACTACACGATGTCTGATGCAAGATACCCTGGAGTCCTCACGGCTGCGGCTTCACTGTGCCGGCTGCCACGTTTCACCTTGACTACACGATGGCTGACGCATGCATCCCAGGTGTCCTCACTACTGCTGTATAACTGTGCCTGCTGCCATGTCTCAATTCGAATACACGATGTCTGACGCAAGCTCCCCTGGTGTCCTCACTGCTGCGGCTCGACTGTGCGGGCTGCCACGTCTAACCTCGACTACACGATGGCTGAAGTTTGCATCGCAGGTGTCCTCACCGCTGCTGCTTGAGTGTGCCTGCTAGCACGTCTTACTTCAACTTCATGATGTCTGACGCATGCATCCCATGTATCCTCACTGCTGCTATTTGACTGAGCCTGCTTCCACGCGTCACCTCGAGTACACGATGTCTGATGCACCCTGCCCAGGTGTCCTCACTGCTGCTCCTTGACTGTTCCCAATGCGACGTCTCACCTTGACTACACGATGGCTGACGCACACTGCCCAGGTGTCCTCACTGCTGCTGCACCAGTGTGCCCGCTGCCATGTATCACTTCGACTGCACGATGTCTGACGCATGAATCCCTAGGTGCCCTCACTGCTGCTGCTTGACTGTGCCTTCTGCCATGTCTCACTTCGACTACACGATGTCTGACGGAAGCTCCCCAGCGGTCCTCACTGTTGCTGCTTGACAGTGCCCTCTGCCACGTCTCATATCGACTACACGATGTCTGACGCACGCTATCTAGGTGACCTCACTGCTGCGGCTTGACGGTGCCGGCTGCCACGTCGCACCTCGACTACACGATGTCTGACGCAAGCTCCCCTGATGTCCTTACTGCTGCTGCTTGAGTGTGCGCGCTGCCATGTCTCACTTCGACTGCAGGATGGCTGACGCATCCTTCGCTGGTGTCCTCATTCAGCTGCTTGACTGTGCCCGCTGCCACGTCTTACTTCGATGACACGATGTCCGACGCAAGCTGCCCTGGTGTCCTAACTGCTGCTGCTTGAGTGTACCCGCTGCCATGTCTCCCCTCGGCTATACGATGTCTTGCGATCGCTGCCCATGTGTCCTCACTGCAGCTGCTTGACTGTGCCCGCTGCCACGTCTCACTTCAACTACACGATGTCTGACGTATGCTCCCCAGGTGTCCTCACTGCTGCTGCTTGACTGTGCCCTCTACCACGTCTCACTTCGACTACACGATGTCTGACGCACGCGATATAGGTGTCCTCACTGCTGCGGCTTGACGGTGCCGGTTGCCACGTCACACCTCGACTACACGATGTCTGACGCAAGCTCCCCTGATGTCCTTACTGCTGCGGCTTGACTGTGCCGGCTTGCACGTCTCACCTCGACTACACGATGGCTGACGCATGCATCCCAGGCGTCCTCACTGCTGCTGCTGGACTGAGCCCACTGCCATGTCTCACTTCGACTACACGATGTCTGACGCATGCTATGTAGGTGTCCTCACTGCTGCTTCTTGGCTTCCCGCTGCGACTTCTCTCCTCGACTACGCGATGGCTAACGTACGCTGCCCAGGTGTCCTGACTGCTGCTACTTCAGTGTGCCTACGGCCACCTCTCACTTCGACTACGCGATGTCTTACGCATCCTTCTCTGGTGTCCTCATTCAGCTGCTTGACTGTACCGCTGCCACGTCTTACTTCGACTACACGATGTCTGACGCAAGCTGCCCTGGTGTCCTCATTGCTGCGGCTTGACTGTGCCTGTTGCCAAGTCTGACTTCGACTAAACGATTGCTGACGCATGCATCCCATGTATCCTCACTGCTCCTATTTGACTTTGCGCGCTTTCACGCGTCACCTCGACTACACGATGTCTGACGCACCCTGCCCAGGTGTCCTCACTGCTGCTCCTTGACTGTGCCCTCTGCGACGTCTCACCTGGACTACACGATGGCTGACGCAACATCGCTAGGTGCGCTCACTGCTGCTGCTTGACTGTGCCCGGTGCCACCTCTCACCTCGGCTATACGATGACTTGCGCACGCTGCCCAGGTGTCCTCATTGCAGCTGCTTGATTGTGCCCGCTGCCATGTCTCACTTCAACATCTCGATGTCTGACGCATTCTGCCCAGGTGTCCTCACTGCTGCTGCTTGACTGTGCCCTCTGCCACGTCTCATTTCGACTACACAATGTCTGACGCACGCTATCTAGGTGTCCTCACTGCAGCTGCTTGATTGTGCCTGCTGCCACGTCTCACTTCAACTACCCGATTTCTGACTTATGCTCCCCCAGGTATCCTCACTGCTGCTGCTTGTCTGTGCCCGCTGCCACGTCTAACTTCGACTACACGATGTCTGACGCAAGATCCCCTGGAGTCCTCACGGCTGCGGCTTGACCATGCCGGCTGCCACGTCTCACCTCGACTACACGATGGCTGACGCATGCATCCCAGGTGTCCTCACTGCTGCTGCTTGAATGTGCCCACTGCCAAGTCTCACTTCGACAACACGATATCTGATGGACGCTGCCCTCGTGTCCTCACTGCTGCTGCTTGACTGTACCCACTGCGACATCTCACCGCGACTACACGATGGCTGACGCACGCTGCCCAGTGTCCTCACCGCTGCTGCTTGACTGTGACACTGCCACTCTCACCTCGACTACACGATGGCTGACGCAAGGTCCCCGGTTGTCATCACTTCTGCTGCTTGACTGTGCCCGCTGCCATGTCTCACCTCGGTTATAACATGTGTGTCGAACGTTCTCAAGTGTCCTCACTGCTGATGCTTGAGTGTGCCCGCCGCCACGTCTCACCTCGTTTATACGATATCTGACGTCTGCACCCCTGGGGAGCTCACTGCTCCGGCTTGACTAAGGCGGCTGCCACGTCTCACCTCGACAACACGATGGCTGACGCATGCATCCCAGGTGTCCTCACTACTGCTGTATAACTGTGCCCGCTGCCATGTCTCAATTCGACTACACGATGACTGACGCAAGCTCCCCTGGTGTCCTCACTGCTGCGGCTCGACTGTGCGGGCTGCCACGTCTCACCTCGACTACACGATGGCTGAAGATTGCATCGCAGGTGTCCTCACCGCTGCTGCTTGACTGTGCCTGCTGCCACGTCTTACTTCAACTTCATGATGTCTGACGCATGCATCCCATGTATCCTCACTGCTGCTATTTGACTGAGCCCGCTTCCACGTGTCACCTCGAGTACACGATGTCTGACGCACCCTGCCCAGGTGTCCTCACTGCTGCTGCTTGACTGCTCCCAATGCGACGTCTCACCTTGACTACACGATGGCTGGCGCACGCTGCCCAGGTGTCCTCACTGCTGCGGCTTGACGGTGCCGGTTGGCACGTCACACCTCGACTACATGATGTCTGACGCAAGCTCCCCTGATGTCCTTACTGCTGCTGCTTGAGTGTGCGCGCTGCCATGTCTCACTTCCACTGCAGGAGGGCTGACGCATCCTTCGCTGGTGTCCTCACTGCTGCGGCTTGACGGTGCCGGTTGCCACGTCGCACCTCGACTACACGATGTCTGACGCAAGCTCCCCTGATGTCCTTACTGCTGCGGTTTGACTGTGCCGGCTTGCACGTCTCACCTCGACTACATGATGGCTGACGCATGCATCCCAGGTGTCCTCACTGCTGCTGCTTGACTGAGCCCACTGCCATGTCTCACTTCGACTACACGATGTCTGACGCACGCTATGTAGATGTCCTCACTGCTGCTGCTTGGCTTCCCGCTACGATGTCTCTCCTTGACTACGTGATGTCTGACGTACGCTGCCCAGGTGACCTGACGGCTGCTACTTCAGTGTGCCTACTGCCACCTCTCACTTCGACTACGCGATGTCTTACGCATCCTTCGCTGGTGTCCTCATTCAGCTGCATGACTGTGCCCACTGCCACGTCTCACCTCGACCACACGATGGCTGACGCACGCTGCCGAGGTGCCCTCACTGCTGCTGCTTGAAGGTGCCCGCCGCCACGTCTCACTTCAACTACACGATATCTGACGTATGCTCCCCAGGTGTCCTCACTGCTGCTGCTTGAATATGCCCTCTTTCACGTCTAACTTTGAGTACACGATGTCTGACGCAAGCTCCCCTGGAGTCCTCACTGCTGCTGCTTGACTGTGCCGGCTGCCACGTGTCACTTTGACTACACGATGGCTGACGCATGCATCCCAGGTGTCCTCACTCCAGCTGCTTGACTGTGCCCACTGCCACGTCTCACTTCGTCTACACGATGTGTGATATACGCTGTCCAGGTGTCCTCACTCCTGCTGCTTGACCGTGCCGACTGACACGTCTCATTTTGGCTATACGATGTCTTGCGCACGCTTCCCAGGTGTCCTCACTGCAGCTGCTTGACTGTGCCTGCTGCCATGTTTCAATTCAACTACGCGATGCCTGATGCATGCTCCCCAGGTGTCCTCACTCCTGCTGCTTGACTGTGCCCTCTGCCACGGCTCACTTCGACTACACGATGTCATACGCACGCTATCTAGGTGTCCTCACTGCTGCTGCTTGACTGTCCCCTCTGCCACTCTCACCTCGACTACACGATGCCTGACGCACACTGTCCATGTCTCCTCACTGCTGCTGCTAGACTGTGCGCGCTGCCACGTCTATTTTCGACTACACGATGTGTGGCGCACGCTCCCCGGCTGTCATCACCTCTGCTGCTTGACTGTGCCCGCCGCCACCTCTCAGCTCCTTTATACGATATCGGACGTCTGGTCCCCTAGTGTCCTCACTGCTGCGGCTTGACTATGCCCGCTGCCACGTCTCGCCTCGACGACACGATGGCTGACGCATGCATCCCAGGTGTCTGCACTGCCGCTGCTTGACAGTGGCCGCTGCCAGGTCTCACTTCGACTACACGATGTCTGACGCAAGCTCCCCTGGTGTCCTCACTGCTGCGGCTTGACGGTGCCGGCTGCCACGTCTCACATCGGCTACACAATATCTGATGCACGCTGCCCAGGTATCCTCACTGCTGCTGCTTGAATGTGCCCGCTGCCAAGTCTCACCTCGGCTATACGATGCCTTACGCAAGTTTCACAGGTGGCCTCTTTGCAGCTGCTTGACTGTGCCTGCTGCCACGTATCACCACCGCTATACGATGTCTGACGCGCGCTCCCCAAGGGTCCTCACTACTGCTGCTTGACTGTGCCCGCTGTCATGTCTCACCTCGACTACACGATGGCTGACGCACGCTGCCCATGTGTCCTCACTGCTGCTGCTTGAGTGTGCGCGCTGCCATGTCTCACTTTGACTGCACGATGGCTGACGCATCCTTCGCTGGTGTCCTCATTCAGCTGCTTGACTGTGCCCGCTGCCACGTCTTACTTCGACGATACGATGTCCGACGCAAGCTGCCCTGGTGGCCTAACTGCTGCTGCTTGAGTGTTCCCGCTACCACGTCTCACCTCGGCTATACGATGTCTTGCGCGCGCTATCTAGGTGTCCTCTCTGCTGCGGCTTGACCATGCCGGTTGACACGTCACACCTCGACTACACGATGTCTGACGCAAGCTCCCCTGATGTCCTTACTGCTGCAGCTTGACTGTGCCAGCTTGCACGTCTCACCTCGACTACGCGATGGTTGACGCATGCATCCCAGGTGTCCTCACTGCTGCTGCTTGACTGAGCCCACTGCCATGTCTCACTTGACTACACGATGTCTGACGCACGCTATGTAGGTGTCCTCACTGCTGCTGCTTGACTTCCCACTGCCACTTCTTACTTCGACTACACGATGTCTGACGCAAGCTGCCCTGGTGTCCTCACTGCTGCGGCTTGACTGTGCCGGTTGCCAAGTCTCACCTCGACTAAACGATGGCTGATGCATGCATCCCATGTATCCTCACTGCTGCTATTTGACTGTGCCCGCTTCCACGTGTCACCTCGCCTACACGATGGCTGACGCACGCTGCCCAGGTGCCCTCACTGCTGCTGCTTGAATGTGCCCGCCGCCACATATCACTTCAACTACACGATGTCTGACGTATGCTCCCCAGGTGTCCTCCATGCAGCTGCTTGACTGTGCCCTCTGTCACGTCTAACTTCGACTACACGATGGCTGACGCAAACTCTCCTGGAGTCCTCACTGCTGCAGCTTGACTGTGCCGGCTGCCACGTGTCACCTTGACTTCACGATGGCTGACGCATGCATCCCAGGTGTCCTCACTGCTGCTGCTTGACTGTGCCGGCTTCGTCGTCTTACCTCGACTACACGATGGCCGATGCATGCATTCCATGTGTCCTCACTGCTGCTGTTTGACTGTGCCCGCTGCCGCGTCTCACTTCGTCTATACGATGTCTGATGTACGCTGTCCAGGTGTCCTCACTGCTGCTGCTTGACCGTGCCGACTGACACGTCTCACCTTAGCTATACGATGTCTTGCGCACGCTTCCCAGGTGACCTAATTGCAGCTGCTTGACTGTGCCTGCTGCCACGTATCACCACCGCTATACGATGTCTGACGCGCGCTCCCAAAGGGTCCTCACTGCTGCTGCTTGACTGTGCATGCTGCCACGTCCAACCTCGACTACACGATTGCTGACGCATGCATCCCAGGTGTCCTCACTGCTGCTGCTTGAGTGTGCCCACAGCCAAGTCTCACTTCGACAACACGATATCTGATGTACGCTGCCCCCGTGTCCTCACTGCTGCTGCCTGCCTGTTCCCACTGCGACCTCTCACCGCGACTACACGATGGCTGACGCACGCTGCCCAGTGTCCTCACTGCTGCTGCTTGACGGCGCGCGCTGCCACGTCTCCCTTCGTTTATACGATATCTGACGTCTGCACCCCTGGTGTCCTCACTAGTGCTGTTTGACTGTGCCCGCTCCCATGTCTCACTTCGACTACACGATGTGTGACGCAATCTCTCCCTGGTGTCCTCACTGCTGCGGCTCGGCTGTGCGCGCTGCCACGTCTCAACTCGACTACACGATGGCTGAAGATTGCATCGCAGGTGTCCTCACTGCTGCTGCTTGACTGTGCCTACTACCACCTCTCACTTCGAGTACAAGATGTCTTGCGCACGCTTCGCAGGTGTCCTCACTCCAGCTCCTTGACTGTGCCTGCTGCCACGTCTTACTTCAACTACATGATGTCTGACGCAAGCTCCCCTAGCGTCCTCACTGCTGTGGCTTGACTGTGCCGGCTGCCATGTCTCACCCCGACTACACGATAGCTGCCGGATGCATCCATGTGTCCTATCTGCTGCTGTTAGACTGTGCCCGCTGCTGCGTCTCACTTCGACTACACGATGTCTCCCGAAAGCTCCCCTGGAGTCCTCTCTGCTGCAGCTTGACTGTGCCGGCTGCCACGTGTCACCTTGACTACACGATGGCTGACGCATGCATCCCAGCTGTCCTCACTCCTGCTGCTTGACTGTGCCGGCTTCGTCGTCTTACCTCCACTACACGATGGCTGATGCATGCATTCCATGTGTCCTCACTGCTGCTGTTTGACTGTGCCCACTGCCACGTCTCACTTCGTCTACACGATGTGTGATATACGCTGTCCAGGTGTCCTCACTGCTGCTGCTTGACCGTGCCGACTGACACGTCTCATTTTGGCTATACGATGTCTTGCGCACGCTTCCCAGGTGTCCTCACTGCAGCTGCTTGACTGTGCCTGCTGCCATGTTTCAATTCAACTACTCGATGCCTGATGCATGCTCCCCAGGTGTCCTCACTCCTGCTGCTTGACTGTGCCCTCTGCCACGTCTCACTTCGACTACACGATGTCATACGCACGCTATCTAGGTGTCCTCACTGCTGCTGCTTGACTGTCCCCTCTGCCACTCTCACCTCGACTACACGATGCCTGACGCACACTGTCCATGTCTCCTCACTGCTGCTGCTAGACTGTGCGCGCTGCCACGTCTATTTTCGACTACACGATGTGTGGCGCACGCTCCCCGGCTGTCATCACCTCTGCTGCTTGACTGTGCCCGTCGCCACGTCTCAGCTCCTTTATACGATATCGGACGTCTGCTCCCCTGGTGTCCTCACTGCTGCGGCTTGACTATGCCCGCTGCCACGTCTCGCCTCGACGACACGATGGCTGACGCATGCATCCCAGGTGTCTGCACTGCCGCTGTTTGACAGTGGCCGCTGCCAGGTCTCACTTCGACTACACGATGTCTGACGCAAGCTCCCCTGGTGTCCTCACTGCTGCGGCTTGACGGTGCCGGCTGCCACGTCTCACATCGGCTACACAATATCTGATGCACGCAGCCCAGGTATCCTCACTGCTGCTGCTTGAGTGTGCGCGCTGCCACGTCTTACTTCGACGAGACGATGTCCGACGCAAGCTGCCCTGGTGGCCTAACTGCTGCTGCTTGAGTGTTCCCGCTACCACGTCTCACCTCGGCTATACGATGTCTTGCGCGCGCTTTCAAGGTGTCCTCTCTGCTGCGGCTTGACCATGCCGGTTGACACGTCACACCTCGACTACACGATGTCTGACGCAAGCTCCCCTGTTGTCCTTACTGCTGCAGCTTGACTGTGCCAGCTTGCACGTCTCACCTCGACTACACGATGGTTGACGCATGCATCCCAGGTGTCCTCACTGCTGCTGCTTGACTGAGCCCACTGCCATGTCTCACTTGACTACACGATGTCTGACGCACGCTATGTAGGTGTCCTCACTGCTGCTGCTTGACTTCCCACTGCCACGTCTTACTTCGACTACACGATGTGTGACGCAAGCTGCCCTGGTGTCCTCACTGCTGCGGCTTGACTGTGCCGGTTGCCAAGTCTCACCTCGACTAAACGATGGCTGATGCATGCATCCCATGTATCCTCACTGCTGCTATTTGACTGTGCCCGCTTCCACGTGTCACCTCGCCTACACGATGGCTGACGCACGCTGCCCAGGTGCCCTCACTGCTGCTGCTTGAATGTGCCCGCCGCCACGTATCACTTCAACTACACGATATCTGACGTATGCTCCCCAGGTGTCCTCCCAGCTGCTGCTTGACTGTGCCCTCTGTCACGTCTAACTTCGACTACACGATGTCTGACGCAAACTCCTCTGGAGTCCTCACTACTGCTGCTTGACTGTGCCGGCTTCGTCGTCTTACCTCGACTACACGATGGCCGATGCATGCATTCCATGTGTCCTCACTGCTGCTGTTTGACTGTGCCCACTGCCGCGTCTCACTTCGTCTACACGATGTCTGATGTAGGCTGTCCAGGTGTCCTCACTGCTGCTGCTTGACCGTGCCGACTGACACGTCTCACCTTGGCTATACGATGTCTTGCGCACGCTTCCCAGGTGACCTCATTGCAGCTGCTTGACTGTGCCTGCTGCCACGTATCACCACCGCTATACGATGTCTGACGCGCGCTCCCAAAGGGTCCTCACTGCTGCTGCTTGACTGTGCACGCTGCCACGTCCAACCTCGACTACACGATTGCTGACGCATGCATCCCAGGTGTCCTCACTGCTGCTCCTTGAGTGTGCCCACAGCCAAGTCTCACTTCGACAGCACGATATCTGATGTACGCTGCCCCCGTGTCCTCACTGCTGCTGCCTGACTGTTCCCACTGCGACCTCTCACCGCGACTACACGATGGCTGATGCACGCTGCCCAGTGTCCTCACTGCTGCTGCTTGACGGCGCGCGCTGCCACGTCTCACTTCGTTTATACGATATCTGACGTCTGCACCCCTGGTATCCTCACTAGTGCTGTTTGACTGTGCCCGCTCCCATGTCTCACTTCGACTACACGATGTCTGACGCAATCTCTCCCTGGTGTCCTCACTGCTGCGGCTCGGCTATGCGCGCTGCCACGTCTCAACTCGACTACACGATGGCTGAAGATTGCATCGCAAGTGTCCTCACTGCTGCTGCTTGACTGTACCTACTACCACCTCTCACTTCGAGTACACGATGTCTTGCGCACGCTTCGCAGGTGTCCTCACTCCAGCTCCTTGACTGTGCCCGCTGCCGCGTCTCACTTCGACTACACGATGTCTCCCGAAAGCTCCCCTGGAGTCCTCTCTGCTGCAGCTTGCCTGTGCCGTCTGCCACGTGTCACCTCGACTAAACGATGGCTGACGCTTGCTTTCCCAGTGTTCTCACTGCTGCTGCTTGAGTGTGCCCATTGCCAAGTCTCACATCGTCTATGCGATGTCTTGCGCACGCTGCCGAGGTGTCCTCACTGCAGCTGCTTGACTGTGCCCGCTGCCAGGTCTCACTTCACCTACACGATGTCTGACTTATGCTCCCCAGGTGTCCTCACTGCTGCTGCTTCACTGTGTCCTCTGCCACGTCTCACTTCGACTACACGATGTCTGATGCACGCTATCTAGGTGTCCTCACCGCTGCGGCTTGACGGTGGCGGTTTCCGCGTCACACCTCGACTACACGATGTCTGACGCAAGCTCCCATGATGTCCTTACTGCTGCGGCTTGACTGTGCCGGCTTGCACGTCTCACCTCGACTACACGATGTCTGACGCACGCTATCTAGGTGTCCTCACTGCTGCTGCTTGACTGTCCCCTCTGCCACGTCTCACTTGGACTAAACGATGTCTGACGCACGCTATCTAGGTGTCCTCACTGCTGCTGCTTGACTGTGCCCGCTGCCACGTGTCACCTCGACTACACGATGTCTGACGCACGCTGCCCAGGTGTCATCACTGCTGCTGCTTGACGGCGCGCGCTGCCACGTCTCACCTCGTTTATACGATATCTGAAGTCTGCACCCCTGGTGTCCCCACTAGTGCTGTTTGACTGTGCCCGCTGCCATGTCTCACTTCGACTACACTAGGTCTGACGCAAACTCTCCCTGGTGTCCTCACTGCTGCGGCTCGGCTAGTATGAAGGCCACTATGACCGTCTTGGTATTACTGATCCGTTTGGCTGCCAGGGCGTGGGGGTTGCGGGCGTGAACGATGTTGGTGTGAATGTACTTGGCGTCCTCCTCCAACGGGATTCCCCTGATGATTCCCTTCACCGTGTAGTCGGGGGCCGTCTCATAGGCACTGACCTCGTGGCGGCGATCACCGATGGTGATGGCTTCTAATTGTCTGTGCTTAGCGGCGTGAGTAGCGTGAGGTGTACTCACGACTATGATGTTTTGGCGGTTGTTGGTGCACACCGTGTCCTGCCCTGCTTCTTGCCCCGGTACGTTGGCCGCCCGGTAAATGGCCGATGCGAGGAGCACGGTTCCGGTGGCGGCAACGTCGAGGCCTCCTCTTGGTCGCATCACGACCTTGAAATCACTTCGTGGGAGTAGTGGCATTTTACTGTTCCTGATGACTTGCTGCTTGATGTTACGCTGTCTTTGACGCGAACGCTGTCGGTTGCCGTTCGCTCCCTCGCCGGTGCGGGAGTGGGTTCCGTTCTGGGTGTTGCTTTGCGCGGCGTCGCGGTTGAATTGGGTCTTGTATCGAATGGTGCACCAACCATTGCCTTGGAGAAACTCTTCAGGGGAAATGTCCTCCCCGTTCACTTGTACTTCCATCACTGCTCCGGCGAAGCGAGGTCCGGTGAGGGTTAGCGTGGAGCTGGTCAAAAGCCTCTCTGATTAGGAAGCAAATCGTTTCCCACCTTGAATATGGTGCCAGTAGAATCTTGGTGACTTCCTGCATACGCTGGTGTTACATTCATGAGGTGAATGAGCGATAATCACAGCGAAATTCTTGGAAAGCGGAGCCGACGTGAAGTGCGTTCGCTCCCTTCGGCGACTTCTTCTTCTTCCCCCCCCCCCCACATTAAATGGCCTATTCATAGAGAATATTATCTATATCGGCCTTCTGGGCCCGCACGAACGTTTGCGCCTGCTTAAATACAAGACGACGTTCCAATGCGAGCTACACTCAAGCTTCTTGTCAATTTGTTAAGACTTCTCTGCGCACAAGAGTAGTTTGTTATGCGATTTATTCGCTTCCTCTTTCCATGCGGCGAGTCGGCAGGTATTTCCTGCCTCGCCACAATTTGGTCCTCTGGAATGAAAACTAATGCATGGCAGCCGTGGAATCGAACCTCGGCATTCGAGCATAGCAGCCCTATGTGCTAACCATTAGGCCAGATAGCCAGCATAATCCAGTGACAAAGCCGACGAGCTCTTCCAGACGTTTGGGGTGTGCGTCACGTGCCGATTTCTCGTGCTTTTTTCTCCTCGTGTCAGCTCGCGCATTTGTGCCCTGTATTAGAGTGCAAAGCCACAAGGATGAACCGACATTTCCCATTGCTTTCCTCGTACAATCTATCCCTATGTAGTCACTGGAACGTAGTACACACTAAACATTTTAACAGCCTGAAGGGTGTTAAAATGTTTAGTGTGTACTTCGTAAGGGTGTAAATCAGTTTGTCGCCAGACGAACACCCTAAGGGTGTTGTATACACCCTACAGTTGGGGTGCAATTATAGCACCGTAGAGGAAGGGTGTCCAGCAAAATAAATTTAGGGTGTAAGGGTGCTAGTGCAAATTAACACCCATCTATGTGGGTGTTGGAAGGGTTTACACCTTTTTATTTCTAGTGTGTATGGAAGGCAGTTTCGGCAGTACACGCCTTCAATTACTACTATGTACAGCGATCCACGCGTAACTCTCACCTGTGCCAGAAGGTTCAAGTTCGGCTGCCAAACGCACTGTCCAACAGTCGGCCTTGAAGCTTCGATGGGCATACACAACACCTATACGTGTGGATCACATTACATATTAGTAATTCATGGTGTATATTGCAAAACCTGTCTTCTCTGCACAAATACAACCTAGCAAATTTGAAACTATTGAGCACGTATATCAACACCAACAGTTATCACGATTTCGAAATCCACATAACATCCAAAAGAGACTGGTAAGATATATGCTGCATGTTCAAGAGAAATATAAATATATTTGTTGCGTGCTGCAATACAGACTACAAGATATACATAAATCACATGAAATATAAACATGCACAATCACCAAGTACAAGAACATATACATTTCCCACAAAGGTATCTAAATATACGTATTGATGAAATATTATTAGAGAAGAAACTGTGTATAGCGGCACTGAAAAAGCCCGAGTTGACGTAACAGTGCTTTGGGCCACATAAAGGAATAAATTTCCAGTATTAGGCTCCAATGAACGAAAATTCAAGTTTTGATGCCTTAAAAAAAGGAATATTGCAAACGTGAACAAGGGGAAGTAATTGAAATGCAGAGCACACGCACAAGAAAGACACCTGCTATTTTATAAAACTAATGTAATCGCAAAGCATAATGAAAAGTTTGGAAAGTCGATGTTAAGCATAACTGGCCCACATTTTTCCGACTGAAACAATACTTTCCAAGCATAGACGTGCTTTAAGTAAGGTTTAAGCCAGGAGCATTACTGCTAATTTTCTCTTTCCAACAAGGTAATTTGAGCACGAAAAATGTGTAGAATTGTTTAGTGCCTACATAGTTTTTCCTCTTTTGTGAAACGAGAGTTCTCTGGGTTAAAGGTGCTGTGTAGCATGTTTTCTAACTACAATTGCTCTTTCTATAAATTTTTGTCTTGTAACCAGAAGGCACTGCTCTGTTATATGTTATGTAGTTTGAAAATGGCTTGTTTTCTTACTATAATTCAAAAGACTGAATATTCCACTGCTAGTACTGTTTAGGTGCAAAGTGCAGTAGGAGGCCTGATGAAAACAAACCGCTGTTGATTAAACGATTTTGCTGAGCACAAAAGGTGGACAGTGTTTTAAGATACATAGTAAATTTCAAAATTATTTGCACTTAGATGCGGTAATACAAGATTAGGGCTTGCTCTAGCATGTGAGTATGCAAATTAGCAAATATGGTTTATTAAAACATCCATACTCTGGTTACTAAAAGAGCACAGCACAGGCAGTCATGCACAAGTTCTAGTTAAATATCACACTGTTAACATTTGTCAACAAGGAATGGTCGTATCCAACATTATAAATATACTGAACAAGAGTGGTTTCTTGGGATAGTTGGAAATTCATGATAAAAAATGACGTACAGCGTGAAGGACAAGGACTGCGAGAACGACATACACTGCGCTGACTTCCAACATTCTGTTGCCTTGCCACATCGTATGTATGTATATATATATATGTGTGTGTGTGTATATGAGCGGGCTTGCGCAGAAAATGAAAGGCAGTCACAAGGGGTGTTCTAACAGCAAGTAATTGTACTAAGAACATGGGCACTTGAAAAAAAAAACATTACGATTTCTATCTGTTGAGTTACAAGACTTGACTAGTGGTCAGCGCAACAGAGGGGGCACTAACGCCCACACTATTAAGCTTTCTGGTGAAATCAGCTTCTATATTTTCTCGGATGTGCTGCGTCACCTACAACTTCAGTATCTTTAAAGAGGGGCACGCAGCCGGAATCCCGGCAACGGATGCCCAAGTTGCCTTGAACAGTGTTATGGCCATGGTTATCGTGCTCTCTTAAACGATCGGTTAAGCAACTGCCTGTCTGTCCAACAAATTTGCTGCCGCAAAACAGGGGAATTTGGTAAATCACATTCGTTGCGCATGTCACAAAACGTTTTCTGTGCCTGACAGAGCAACAACTCTGACGCGATTTAGGCGTGTTTACATGTTTACAGAGACTTGCCTGCTTTTCCGTCGCTGAGAAAACGACGGTGATTCCTGCATGCTGCCCAATCTTTTTTAGTCTATGGGAGACATCATGCACAAACGGTATAACTGCAAACCTTTGTCTTTCAATCGGCTGGTTAATTGACTGAGCGGGCTCACCACGTTTTCTTCCCCTCAGAAGCTCTTCCGCTATCGCTGAAATTAAGGCCGAAGGGTAGCCAGCCCAAGAAAGGCGATCTACCTGTGTAGCTAGACTATGTTGCATCTCATGTGAGCAAGATTTGTTGAGGCTGTTAACGAGGCAACAATTTTATTACCTCATTTAACTAGCTTTGGGTATGCAGAGTTAAAGAGCAAGAGTTACTTCTTAATTCTCGGTTTGAAGCACCAGCACACATGTTTGTTTGCAAGGCACAGCCTGATATCTAGAAAGCGCAAGGGATCATCAATAGGGACCTCATGCGTTAGTTCTAGAGGCTGCAGCTCTTTCTTAAAGATCTCCAAGACTCCCGAAACTGCAGGCTCGAAAGTGTGATCAGTGAAATCAATAAATACCAGGTAGTCGTCCACAAACCACCTCTCCGTCCACGCACCTCTCACCTCGACTATACGATGGCTGACGCATGCGTCATAGGTGTCAGCTCTGCTGCTGCTTGACAGTGCCCGCTGCCACGTCACACTTAGACTACACAATGTCTTACGCAAGCTCCTCTGGTGTCCTAACTGCTGCTGCTTGACTGTGCCCGCTGCCACGTCTCACCTCGGCTATACGATGTCTTGCGCACGCTGCCCATGTGTTCTCACTGCAGCTGCTTGACTGTGCCCGCTTCCACGTCTTACTTCAACTACACGATGTCTGACGTATGGTCCCCAGATGTCCTCACTGCTGCTGCTTGATTCTGCCCTCTGCCACGTCTCACTTCGACTACACGATGTCGGACGCACGCTATCTAGGTGTCCTCACTGCTGCTGCTTGACTGTGCCCGCTGCCACGGCTCACCTCGGTTATACGATATCTGACGTCTGAACCCCTGGTGTCCTCACTGCTCCGGCTTGACTATGACCGCTGCCACGTCTGACCTCGACTAAGCGATGGCTGACGCAAGCATCCCCTGTGCCCTCAATGCTGCTGTTTGAATATGCCCGCTGCCACGTCTCAATTTGACTACACGATGTCTTGCGCACGCTTCGCAGGAGTACTCATTGCTGCTGTTTGACTGTTCCCGCTGCCACGTCTAACTTCGACTACACGATGTCTGACGCAAGCTCCGCTGGAGTCCTCACTGCTGCGGCTTGACTGTGCCAGCTGCCACTCTCACATCCACTACACGATGACTGACGCACGCTGCCCATGTCTCCTCACTGCTGCTGTTTGACTGTGCGCGCCGCCACGTCTCTTTTCCACTACACGATGTTTGACGCACGCTCCCCGGCTGTCATCACTCCTGCTGCTTGACTGTGCCCACTGCCATGTCTGAACACGTTTAAAACGTGTGTGTCGAACGTTGGCAAGTGTCCCAGCTGCTGCTTGTCTGTGCAGGCTGCCACGTCTCCCCTCGACTACACGATGGCTGACGCACGCTGCCCAGGAGCCCTCACTGCTGCTGCTCGACTATGCCCGCTGCCACGTCTCACCTCTACTCCACGATGGTTGACGAATGTATCCCCTGTGTCCTCTCTGCTGCAGCTTGAATGTTCCCGCTGCCACGTCTCACCTAGGATATACGATGTCTTAGGTACGCTCCCCAGGTGTCCTCACTGCTGCTGCTTGACTGTGCCCGCTGCCACGTCTCCTCGGCTATACGATATCTCGCGCACGCTGCTCAGGTGTCCTCACTGCTGCTTCTTGACTGTGCCCTCTGCCACGTCTCACACGGACTACACGATGGCTGACGCATGCTCCTCAGGTGTCCTCAGTACTGCTGCTGGGTGTGCCTACTGCCACCTCTCACTTCGCCTACACGATTTCTTGCGCACGCTTCGCAGGCCTCCTCACTGCAGCTGCTTGACTGTGCCTGTGGCCACGTCTTACTTCAACTACATGATGTCTGACGCAAGCTCCCCGGGGGTCCTCACTGCTGCGGCTTGACTGTGCTGGCTGCCACGTCTCACCTCGACTACACGATGGCTGACGGATGCATTCCATGTGTCCTAACTGCTGCTGTTTGACTGTGCCCGCTGCCACGTCTCACTTCGGCTACACGACGTCTGACGCAAGCTCCCCTGGAGTACTCACTGCTACGGCTTGATGCTGCCGGCTGCCATGTCTCACCTCGACTACACGATGGCTGACGCATGCATCCCAGGTATTCTCACTGCTGCTGCTTGAGTGCACACTGCCAAGTCTCACCTCGGCTATACAATGTCTTCCGCACGCTGCCGAGGTGTCCTCACTACTGCTGCTTGACTGTGCCTGCTGCCACTCTCACATCGACTACACGATGACGGACGCATGCTGCCCATGTCTCCTCACTGCTGCTGCTTGACTGTGCCCTCTGCCACGTCTCACATCGACTACAGGATGTCTGACGCACGCTCCCCAGGTGTCCTCACTGCTGCTGCTTGACTATTCCCAATGCGACGTCTCATCTCGACTGCACGATGGCTGACGCACGCTGCCCAGTTGTCCTCACTACTGCTGCTTGACTGTGCTCGCTGCCACTCTCACATCGACTACACGATGACGGACGCACGCTGCCCATGTTTCCTCACTGCTGCTGCTTGACTGTCTGCGCTGCCACGTCTGTTTTCGACTACACGATGAGTGACGCACGTTCCCCGGCTGTCATCACTTCTGCTGCTTGACTGTGCCCGCTGCCATGTCTCAACTGTGAAGAAGAAGACGCGCCTCGCGGCACAGACACATCGCCAACGCGCGGCTCGGCCCCGCTCGCGCTGTTGATTACTGTCGCCATTTTTGGACAGTGCTTCGGGCTGTCTCGCCGTTCCCGGTCGCCGCGCTTTTGGCTTAGGAGCCGCCAATAAACCTCTTCTCAATTGGTGGAGGTGCGGGGACTCAAACCCCGTCGCTTGTAACCCTGGAGCTGCGATCAAGAACGCTATCGCCCGCCATGACCGACAGCTCATCCCAAACGGCGCCGACGCCACAGTCCGTCACTTGCACCGGCGTTGCACGACAACGCGCCCCCAGATCTTCAGCGGTGCAGACGACGAAGACGTAGAAGACTGGTTGGCGTCATATGAACGTGTGTCCGCGCACAACAAGTGGGATGATCCAGCGAAGTTAACCCACGTCATCTTTTATCTGGCTGGTGTTGCCCAACTCTGGTTTCACAACCACGAAAGTGACTTACCCACATGGTCAATCTTCAAGGCAACTTTTACAGAAGTGTTCGGCCGACCCGCTGTTCGCAAACTGCGCGCTGAACAACGCTTGCGCGCCCGCGCACAGCCCGCGCGACATGGCTGGCGGCTGTAGCAATATATACTTTTGCAATCCCCTCTGTGCGCCTCTTACATTGCTCGTTGGTGTATGCCTTGGCATCGTGGAACTCCTCGACTCTTCGTCTTTGGTTGACGTCCCCGTAGACTCTTTTGATGTCGACTCCGGCCAGTTGTCTTCGATTTCCACGCTTGAAGAGACGTCCAAGGATGCTTTCTCGGGTGCCATCGCCGATACCCTAACACCTGCCGAACGCGCCGACCTTCTTGATCTCCTGCACCACTTTAGAAGTTCATTCGACGTTTCACAACCTCCCTTGGGCCGCACGTCGGAAGTGCAGCACTACATTGACACCGGTTCACATCAGCCGTTGCGTCAACGACCCTACCGCGTCTCGGCCGAAGAGCGTCGTGTCATTACCACCCACGTCGAAGATATGCTGCGCCGTGACGTTATTCAACCCTCGCACAGTCCCTGGGCATCGCCTGTCGTTCTAGTTCGCAAGAAGGACGGGTCTATTCGCTTTTGCGTCGACTACCGTCGGCTAAATAAGGTAACGCGCAAAGACGTCTATCCTTTGCCGCGCATCGACGACGCCCTCGACAGTCTTCAGGGAGCAGAATTCTTCTCGTCCCTTGACTTGCGTTCGGGGTACTGGCAGGCACCGATGGCTGCAACCGATCGCCAGAAAACCGCATTCATTACGCCTGACGGCTTATATGAATTTAACGTAATGCCGTTCGGGCTTTGTAACGCCCCTGCCACCTTTGAACGACTCATGGACAACACGCTGCGTGGCCTCAAGTGGTCCATCTGTCTGTGTTACCTCGACGATGTCGTGGTTTTCTCGCCTGATTTTCCGACTCACCTGCTCCGCCTCAGACTTGTTTTGACCTGTCTAACGAACGCTGGCCTCCAACTCAACCTCAAGAAGTGCCGCTTCGCCGTGCGAGAGCTCACCATTTTAGGCCACGTTGTGTCCAAGCACGGCGCTCTACCCGATCCTGCAAAACTTCGAGCTGTCGCTGAGTTTCCGAAGCCTCAGACCATCAAAGAACTTCGGAGCTTTGTGGGCCTCTGCTCATATTTCCGGCGCTTTGTTCGTAATTTCGCATCGATCATGGCACCATTGACTCAGCTTCTGCGCGGTGACACCGCCCTCTCCTCCTGGTCCCCTGCATGTGACTCCGCCTTCGCTACGCTGTGTCGTCTTCTCACCTCCCCACCTATTCTTCGCAATTTCGACCCGTCGGCTGCAACTGAGGTACACACAGATGCCAGCGGGGTCGGTCTCGGCGCCGTCCTCGCCTAACGAAAGCCAGGCTACCCCGAATCCGTAGTCGCCTATGCGAGTCGCACGCTGACGAAGCCTGAGGCCAATTACAGCGTGACCGAAAAAGAGTGCTTGGCCTTAGTATGGGCACTTGGCAAGTTCCGAGCATACCTGTACGGGCGCCCATTCGACTTGATCACAGATCACCACGTGCTTTGTTGGCTTGCCAACTTGAAAGATCCCACTGGCCGCCTAGCCCGTTGGGCATTACGCATCCAGGAGTACGATATTCGCGTCATATACCGCAGCGGGCGAACACACTCCGACGCCGACGCCCTGCCTCGTTCACCTTTACCTCCAGACTCGGCCTGCGGAACAACTTCCGCACACTCCATCTCATCTCTCGCCATGGACTCCTTTGCCGCCACACAACGTCGTGACCCGTGGATCGCTTCTCTTTTCGACTATCTTTCTGGATCATCGACTATCCCTGTATCCCGAACCCTCCGACGCCAAGCAGTTCATTTTGCCATTCGTGACCAGCTGCTCCACCGACGCAATTACTCTCCTGGAGGCCGTCGGTGGCTTCTGGTGATTCCCCGCAGCTTAAGGTCACAAATATGTGCCGCTTTCCACAACGATCCACAGTGTGGCCACGCCGGAGTCTTAAAGACGTACGAACGACTTCGCCACCGCTACTACTGGCGCGGCATGTACAATTTTGTACAAAAGTTTGTTCGGTGCTGTCTTGACTGTCAACGCCGCAAATCGCCGCCTTTACGCCAGACTGGTGCCTTGCAGCCGCTCCCGTGCCCTACCACACCCTTCGATCGCGTCGGCATCGACCTATACGGCCCGCTTCCTATGACTCCAGACGGCAATCGGTGGATCGTAGTTGCTGTTGACCACTTGACACGCTACGCCGAAACTGCTGCTTTACCAAGTGCTACGGCACGGGATGTAGCCTTTTTCGTTCTACATCGCTTCGTGCTTCGACACGGCGCACCTCGAGAACTCCTCAGCGATCGAGGTCGCGCCTTTCTCTCCGAAGTCGTCAAAAGTTTGCTCTCGGAATGCCGTATTATTCATCGGACAAGCACGGCATACCATCCCCAGACTAACGGACTCACAGAGCGATTTAACCGTACACTTGGTGACATGCTGTCGATGTACGTGGCATCTGATCATGGTAACTGGGACCGCATCCTTCCATTCATCACGTTCACGTACAACACCGCGATCCAGGCCACTACGGGATTTTCACCTTTCTTCCTCCTGTATGGCCGCCAGCCTACGCATACCATTGACATGCTCCTTCCATACCGTTCTGACGCCTGCGAGTGTCTACCTGTGTCTGACGTCGCCCGACAGGCCGAAGAATGCCGCCAGCTAGCGCGATCCTTTACGGCCGAGCAACAGCAGCGCCAGAAAGAAAACCGCGCCGACACGCTTCCGAACACCACCTACGCTCCAGGCGTTCTTATGTGGTTGTCTGTGCCTTTCCAGACTCCGGGGCTTTCCTCGAAACTCGTCCCAAAATTCGAAGGGCCTTACCGAGTCTTGGAGCAAACATCTCCGGTGAATTTTCTAATCGAGCCACTGTCACCACCTGAAGACTTGCGCCGGCGTGGCCGTGACATTGTACACGTCTCGCGTCTCAAGCCCTACCACGACCCTCTGCCTCCTGATTCTTAAGGCGCCAGGATGGCTCTTTTTGTCCTGGGGGAGATTGTGAAGAAGAAGACGCGCCTCGCGGCACAGACACATCGCCAACGCGCGGCTCGGCCCCGCTCGCGCTGTTGATTACTGTCGCCTTTTTTGGACAGTGCTTCGGGCTGTCTCGCCGCTCCCGGTCGCCGCGCTTTTGCCTTAGGAGCCGCCAATAAACCTCTTCTCACAACTCGTTTATAAATTGTGTGTCGAGCGTTCGCAAGTGTCCTCACAGCTGCTGCTTGACTGTGCCCTCAGCCAAATATCACTTCGACTGCACGATATCTCATGTAAGCTGCCCAGGTGTCCTCACTGCTTCTGCTTGACTTTGACCGCTGCCACGTTTCACCTCGGCTATATGATGTCTTGCGCACACTGCTCAGGTGTCCTCAGTGCAGCTGCTTGACTGTGCCCGCTGCACCGTCTCACTTCAACAACACGATGTCTGACGCATGCTATCCAGGTGTCCGCAGTACTGCTGCTTGGTGTGCGGGCTGCCACGTCTCACCTCGACTACACGATGGCTGAAGATTACATCGCTGGTGTCCTCACTGCTGCTGCTTGACTGTGCCTACTGTCACCTCTCACTTCGACTGCGCGATGTCTTGCGCACGCTTCGCAGGTCTCCTCACTGCAGCTGCTTGACCGTGCCTGCTGCCACGTCTTACTTCAACTACATGATGTCTGACGCAAGCTCCCCTGGTGTCCTCACTGCTGCGGCTTGACTGTGCTGGCTGCCACGTCTCACCTCGACTGCACGATGGCTGATGCACGCTTCCCAGGTGCCCTGACTGCCGCTGATTGACTGTGCCCGCTGCCACGTCTCACCTCATTTGTGCGATATCTGATGTCTGCACCCTTGGTGTCCTCACTACTGCGGCTTGAAAATGCCCGCTGCACCTCTCACCTCGACTATACCATGGCTGACGCATGCATCATAGGTGTCAGCTCTGCTACTGCTTGACATTGCCCGCTGCCACGTCTCACTTCGACTACACAATGTCTTACGCAAGATCCTCTGGTGTCCTAACTGCTGCTGCTTGATTGTGCCCTCTGCCACGTCTCACTTCGACTACACGATGTCGGACGCACGCTATCTAGGTGTCCTCACTGCTGCTGCTTGACTGTGCCCGCTGCCTCGTCTCACCTTGGTTATACGATATCTGACGTCTGCACCCCTGGTGTCCTCACTGCTCCGGCTTGACTATGACCGCTACCACGTCCGACCTCGACTAAGCGATGGCTGACGCAAGCATCCCAGGTGCCCTCAATGCTGCTGTTTGACTATGCCCGCTGCCACGTCTCAATTTTACTACACGATGTCTTGCGCACGCTTCGCAGGAGTCCTCACTGCTGCTGTTTGACTGTTCCCGCTGCCACGTCTAACTTCGACTAGACGATGTCTGACGCAAGCTCCGCTGGAGTCCTCACTGCTGCGGCTTGACTGTGCCAGCTGCCACTCTCACATCCACTACACGATGACTGACGCACGCTGCCCATGTCTCCTCACTGCTGCTGCTTGACTGTGCGCGCCGCCACGTCTCTTTTCCACTACACGATGTTTGACGTACGCTCCCCGGCTGTCATCACTCCTGCTGCTTGACTGTGCCCACTGCCATGTCTGAACACGTTTATAACGTGTGTGTCGAACGTTCGCAAGTGTCCCAGCTGCTGCTTGTCTGTGCAGGCTGCCACGTCTCCCCTCGATTACACGATGGCTGACGCACGCTGCTCAGCTGCCCTCACTGCTGCTGCTCGACTATGCCCGCTGCCACGTCTCACTTCGACTACACGATGGCTGACGCACTCTCCCCAGGTGTCCTCATTGCTGTTGCTTGGCTGTTACCACTGTCATGTCTCACCTCGACTACACGATGGCTGACGCACGGTGCCTAGGTGTCCTCACTGCTGCTGCTTTATTGTGCCCGCTGGCACTCTCACCTCTTCTACACGATGCCTGACGCACGCTGCCCATGTCTCCTCATTGCTGCTGCTTGACTCTGCGCGCTGCCACACATCTTTTCGTCTACACGATGTGTGACGCGCGCTCCCCAGCTGTCATCACCTTTGCTGCTTGACTGCGCCCGCTGCCATTTCTCAGCTGGGTTATAATATGTGTGTCGAACGTTCTCAAGTGTCCTCACTGCTGCTCCTTGACTGTGCCCGCTGCCACGTCTCACCTGGTTTATACTATATCTGACGTCTCAACCCCTGGTGTCCTCACTGTTGCTGCTTGACTATGCCCGCTGCCACGTCTCACCTCTACTACACGATGGCTGACGAATGCATCCCCTGTGTCCTCTCTGCTGCAGCTTGAATGTTCCCGCTGCCAGGTCTCACCTAGGATATACGATGTCTTAGGTACGCTCCCCAGGTGTCCTCACTGCTGCTGCTTGACTGTGCCCGCTGCCACGTCTCCTCGGCTATACGATATCTCGTGCACGCTGCCCAGGTGTCCTCACTGCTGCTTCTTGAATGTGCCCTCTGCCACGTCTCACACGGACTACACGATGGCTGACGCAACATCCCTAGATACCCTCACTGCTGCTGCTTGACTGTGCGCGCTACCACATCTCACCTCCTTTATACGATATCTGACGTCTGCACCCCTGGTGTCCTCACTACTGCGGCTTGAATACGCCCGCTGCCACCTCTCACCTCACCTACACGATGGCTGACGCATGCATCCCAGGTGTCCGCACAGCTGCTGCTTGACTGTGCCCGCTCCCACGTCTCACTTCGACTACACAATGTCTGACGCAAGCTCCCCTGGTGTCCTATCTGCTGATGCTTGACTGTGCCCGCTGCCACGTCTCCCTTCGACTACACGACGTCTGACGCACGCTGTCTAGGTGTCCTCAGTGCTGCTGTTTGACTGTGCCCGTTGCCACGTCAAACTTCCACTACACGATGTCTGACGCAAGCTCGCCTGGAATCTTCACTGCTGCGGGTTGACTGTGCCGGCTGCCACGTCTTACCTCGACTACACGATGGCTGACGCATAAATCCCAGGTGTCCTCACTGCTGCTGCTTGAGTGTGCCCACTGGCAAGTCTCACTTCGACTACACGATATCTAATGTACGCTGCCCAGGTGTCCTCACCGCTGCTGCATGACTGTGCCCGCTGCCATATCTCAACTCGGTTATAACATGTGTGTCGAGCGTTCGCAAGTGTCCTCACAGCTGCTGCTTGACTGTGCGCTCGGCCAAATCTCACTTCGACTACACGATATCTCTTATAAGCTGCCCAGGTGTCCTCACTGCTTCTGCTTGACTGTGCCCGCTGCCACGTTTCACCTCGGCTATACGATGTCTTGCGCACACTGCTCAGGTGTCCTCACTGCAGCTGCTTGACTGTGCGCGCTGCCCCGTCTCACTTCAACAACACGATGTCTGACGCATGCTCCCCAGGTGTCCTCAGTACTGCTGCTTGACTGTGCCCGCTGCCCCGTCTCACTTCAACAACACGATGTCTGACGCATGCTCCCCAGGTGTCCTCAATACTGCTGCTTGGTGTGCGGGATGCCATGTCTCACCTCGACTGCACGATGGCTGAAGATTACATCGCTGGTGTCCTCACTGCTGCTGCTTGACTGTGCCTACTGCCACCTCTCATTTCGACTACACGATGTCTTGCGCACGCATCGCAGGTCTCCTCACTGCAGCTGCTTGACTGTGCCTGCTGCCACGTCTTACTTCAACTACATGATGTCTGACGCAAGCTCCCCTGGTGTCCTGACTGCTGCGGCTTGACTGTGCTGGCTGCCACGTCTCACCTTGACTACACGATGGCTGACGGATGCATTCCACGTGTCCTAACTGCTGCTGTTTGACTGTGCCCGCTGCCACGTCTCACTTCGGCTACACGATGTCTGACGCACGCTGCCGAGGTGTCCTCACTGCAGCTGCTTGACAGTGCCCGCTGCCACGTCTCACTTCAACTACACGATGTCTGGCGGCAGCTACCCAGGTGTCCTCACTGCTGCTGCTTGACTATTTCCAATGCGACGTCTCACCTCGACTACACGATGGCTGACGCAAGCTGCCCAGTTGTCCTCACTACTGCTGCTTGACTGTGCCCGCTGCCACTCTCACATCGACTACACGATGATTGACACACGCTGCCCATGTCTCCTCACTGCTGCTGTTTGGCTGTGCACGCTGGCACGTCTCTTTTCGACTACACGATGTGTGACGCACGCTCCCCGGCTGTCATTACTTCTGCTGCTTGACTGTGCCCGCTGCCATGTCTCAACTCGGTTATAACATGTGTGTCGAGCGTTCGCAAAAGTCCTTACAGCTGCTGCTTGACTGTGCCCTCTGCCAAATCTCACTTCGACTACGCGATATTCATGTAAGCTGCCCAGGTGTCCTCACAGCTTCTGCTTGAGTGTGCCCGCTGCCACGTTTCACCTCGGCTATACGATGTCTTGCGCACACTGCTCAGGTGTCCTCACTGCAGCTGCTTGACTGTGCCCGCTGCCCCGTCTCACTTCAACAACACGATGTCTGACGCATGCTCCCCAGATGTCCTCAGTACTGCTGCTTGGTGTGCCTGCTGCCACGTCTTACTTCAACTACATGATGTCTCACGCAAGCTTCCCTTGTGTCCTCACTTCTGCGGCTTGACTGTGCTGGCTGCCACGTCTCACCTCGACTACACGAGGGCTGACGGATGCATTCCATGTGTCCTAACTGCTTCTGTTTGACTGTGCCCGCTGCACGTCTCACTTCGGCTACACGATGTCTGACGCAAGCTCCCCTGGAGTCCTCACTGCTACGTCTTGACGCTGCCGGCTGCCACGTCTCACCTCGACTACACGATGGCTGACGCATGCATCCCTGGTATTCTCACTGCTGCGGCTTGATGTGCCCTCTGCCACGTCTCACTTCGTCCACACGATGTCTGACGCACACTACCTAGGTGTCCTCACCGCTGCTCCTTCACTGTTCCCACTGCGACGTCTCACCTCGACTACACGATGGCTGATGCACGCTGCCCATCTCTCCTCACTGCTGCTGTTTGACTGTGCTATCTGGCACATCTCTTTTCGACTACACGATGTGTACGGCACGCTCCACGGCTGTCATCACTTCTGCTGCTTGACTGTACCCGCTGCCATGTTTCAACTTGGTTATAACATGTGTGTCAAACGTTCGACAGTGTCCTCCCTGCTGCTGCTTGACTGCGCGCTGCCACGTCTCTTTTCAACTACACGATGTCTGACGCATGCTCCCCAGGTGTCCTCACTGCTGCTGCTTGACTGCGCCCTCTGCCACTCTCACCTCGAGAACACGATGGCTGACGCACGCTGCCCAGGTGCCCTCACTGCTGCTGCTTGACTTTGCCCGCTGCCACTTCTCTTTTCGACTACACGATATGTGACGCACGCTCCCCGGCTGTCATCACCTCTGTTTGACTTTGCCCGCTGCCATCTCTCAACTAGGTTATAACTTGTGTCGAACGTTCTCAAGTGTCCTCACAGCTGCTGCTTGACTGTGCCAGATGCCACGTCTCACCTCGACTGCACGATGGCTGATGCACGCTTCCCAGTTGCCGTGACTGCCTCTGCTTGACTGTGCCCGTTGCCACGTCTCACCTCATTTGTACGATATCTGATGTCTGCACCCTTGGTGTCCTCACTAATGCGGCTTGAAAACGCCCGCTGCAGCTCTCACCTCAACTATACGATGGCTGACGCATGCATCATAGGTGTCAGCTCTGCTGCTGCTTGACAGTGCCCGCTGCCACGTCTCAATTCGGCTACACAATGTCTTACGCAAGCTCTTCTGGTGTCTTAACTGCTGCTGCCTGACTGTGCCCGCTGCCACGTCTCACCTCGGCTATACGATGTCTTGCGCACGCTGCCCATGTGTTCTCACTGCAGCTGCTTGACTGTGCCCGCTGCCACGTCTCACTTCAACTACACGGTGTCTGACGTATGGCCCCCAGAGGTCCTCACTGCTGCTGCTTGACTGTGCTGGCTGCCCCGTCTCACCTCGACTACACGATGGCTGACGGATGCATTCCATGTGTCCTAACTGCTGCTGTTTGACTGTGCCCGCTGCCACGTCTCACTTCGGCTACACGATGTCTGACGTAAGCTCCCCTGGAGTCCTCACTGCTACGTCTTGACGCTGCCGGCTGCCACGTCTCACCTCGACTACACGATGGCTGACGCATGTATCCTAGGTATTCTCACTGCTGCGGCTTGATGTGCGCTCTGCCACGTCTCACTTCGTCCACACGATGTCTGACGCACACTACCTAGGTGTCCTCACCGCTGCTGCTTCACTGTTCCCACTGCGACGTCTCACCTCGACTACACCATGGCTGACGCACGCTGCCCATCTCTCCTCACTGCTGCTGTTTGACTGTGCTAGCTGCCACATCTCTTTTCGACTACACGATGTGTGAGGCACGCTCCACGGCTGTCATCACTTCTGCTGCTTGACTGTACCCGCTGCCATGTCTCAACTCGGTTATAACATGTGTGTCGAACGTTGGACAGTGTCCTCCCTGCTGCTGCTTGACTGTGCGCGCTGCCACGTCTCTTTTCGACTACACGATGGCTAACGCATGCATCCCAGGCGTCCGCACTACTGCTGCTTGGCGGTGCCCGCAGCCACGTCTCACTTCGACTACACGATGTCTGACGCAAGCTCCCCTGGTGTCCTCACTGCTGCTGCTTGACTATGCTCGCTGCCACGTCTCACCTCGGCTATACGAAGTCTTGCGCACGCAGCCCATGTGTCCTCTCTGCAGCTGCTTGACTGTGCCCGCTGCCACGTCTCACTTCAACTACACGATGTCTGACGCATGCTGCCCAGGTGTCCTCACTGCTGCTGCTTGACTGCGCCTTCTGCCACGTCTCACTTCGACTACACGATGACTGACGCACGCTCCCCAAGTGTCATCACTGCTCCTGCTTGACTGTTCCCACTGCGACGTCTCACCTCGACTACACGATAGCTGACGCATGCTGCCCAGGTGTCCTCACTGCTGCTACTTGACTGTGCCCACTGCCACTCTCACCTCGAGAACACGATGGCTGACACACGCTGCCCAGGTGCCCTCACTGCTGCTGCTTGACTTTACCCGCTGCCACGTTTCTTTTCGACTACACGATATGTGACGCACGCTCCCCGGCTGTCATCCCTTCTGCTGCTTGACTGCGTCCGCTGGCATGTCTCAACTCGGTTATAACATGTGTGTCGAACGTTCGCACGTGTACTCACAGCGACTGCTTGACAGTGCCCGCTGCCACGTCTCACCTCGACTACACGATGGCTGACGCACGCTGCCCTGGTGGCCTCACTGCTGCTGCTTGAGTGTGGCCGCTGCCACGTCTCACCTCGTTTATCCGATCTCTGACGTCTGCAGCCGTGGTGTCCTCACTGCTGCGGCTTGACTAAGCCCGCTTGCACGTCTCACCTCGTGTACACGATGGCTGACGCATGCATCCCAGGTGTCTGCACTGCTGCTGCTTGACGGTGCCCACTACCAAATCTTACTTCGACTACACAATATCTGATGTAAGCTGCCTAGGTGTCCGCACTGCTGCTGCTTGACGGTGCCCACTACCAAATCTTACTTCGACTACACAATATCTGATGTAAGCTGCCTAGGTGTCCTCACTGCTGCTGTTTGACTGCGCCAGCTGCCATGTCCCACTTCAACAACACGATCTCTGACGGATGCTACGCAGGTGTCCTCACTACTGCTGTGTGATGTGCCCTCTGCCACGTCTCACTTCGTCCCCACGATGTCTGACGCACACTACCTAGGTGTCCTCACCGCTGCTGCTTGACTGCGCCCGCTGCCGTGTCTCACCTCGACTACACGATGGCTGACGCAACATCCCAAGGTGTCCTCACTGGTGCTGCTTGCCTGTGCCCGCTGCCACGTCTCACTTCGAGTACACGATGTCTGACGCACGCTATATAGGTGTCCTCACTGCTGCTGCTTGACGGTGCGCGCTGCCACGTATCTTTCCGACTACACGATGTGTGACGCACGCTCCCCGGCTGTCATCACCTCTGTTTGACTTTGCCCGCTGCCATCCCTCAACTAGGTTATAACTTGTGTCGAACGTTCTCAAGTGTCCTCACAGCTGCTGCTTGACTGTGCCAGATGCCACGTCTCACCTCGACTGCACGAAGGCTGATGCACTCTTCCCAGGTGCCCTGACTGCCGCTGCTTGACTGTGCCCGCTGCCACGTCTCACCTCATTTGTACGATATCTGATGTCTGCACCCTTGGTGTCCTCACTACTGCGGCTTGAAAATGCCCACTGCACCTCTCACCTCGACTATACGATGGCTGACGCATGCATCATAGGTGTCAGCTCTGCTGCTGCTTGACAGTGCCCGCTGCCACGTCACACTTCGACTACACAATGTCTTACGCAAGCTCCTCTGGTGTCCTAACTGCTGCTGCTTGACTGTGCCCGCTGCCACCTCTCACCTCGCCTATACGATGTCATGCGCACGCTTTCCATGTGTTCTCACTGCAGCTGCTTGACTGTGCCCGCTGCCACGTCTCACTTCAACTACACGATGTCTGACGTATGGTCCCCAGATGTCCTCACTGCTGCTGCTTGATTGTGCCCTCTGCCACGTCTCGCTTCGACTACACGATGTCGGACGCACGCTATCTAGGTGTCCTCACTGCTGCTGCTTGACTGTACCCGCTGCCACGTCTCCTCGGCTATACGATATCTCGCGCACGCTGCCCAGGTGTCCTCACTGCTGCTTCTTGACTGTGCCCTCTCCCACGTCTCACACGGACTACACGATGGCTGACGCAACATCCCTAGATACCCTCAATGCTGCTGCTTGACTGTGCCCGCTACCACGTCTCACCTCCTTTATACGATATCTGACGTCTGCACCCCTGGTGTCCTCACTACTGCGGCTTGAATACGCCCGCTGCCACCTCTCACCTCACCTACACGATGGCTGACGCATGCATCCCAGGTGTCCGCACGGCTGCTGCTTGACTGTGCCCGCTGCCACGTCTCACTTCGACTACACAATGTCTGACGCAAGCTCCCCTGGTGTCCTATCTGCTGCTGCTTGACTGTGGCCGCGGCCGCGTCTCCCTTCGTCTACACGACGTCTGACGCACGCTGTCTAGTTGTCCTCAGTGCTGCTGTTTGACTGTTCCCGCTGCCACGTCAAACTTCGACTACACGATGTCTGACGCAAGCTCCCTTGGAATCTTCACTGCTGCGGCTTGACTGTGCCGGCTGCCACGTCTTACCTCGACTACACGATGGCTGACGCATAAATCCCAGGTGTCCTCACTGCTGCTGCTTGAGTGTGCCCGCTGGCAAGTCTCACTTCGACTACACGATATCTAATGTTCGCTGCTCAGGTATCCTCACCGCTGCTGCATGACTGTGCCCGCTGCCACGTCTCACCTCGACTACACGATGAGTGACGCACGCTGCCCATGTCTCCTCACTGCTGCTGCCTGACTGTGCGCGCTGCCACGTCTCTCTTCGACTACACGATGTGTGACGCACGCTCCCCGGCTGTCATCACTTCTGCTGCTTGACTGTGCAAGCTGCCATGTCTCAACTCGGTTATAACTTGTGTGTCGAGCATTCGCAAGTGTCCTCACAGCTGCTGCTTGACTGTGCCCTCTGCCAAATCTCACTTCGACTACACGATATCTCATGTAAGCTGCCCATGTGTCCTCACTGCTTCTGCTTGACTGTGCCCGCTGCCACGTTTCACCTCCGCTATACGATGTGTTGCGCACACTGCTCAGGTGTCCTCACTGCAGCTGCTTGACTGTGCCTGCTGCCCCGTCTCACCCGGACTACACGATGGCTGACGCAACATCCCTAGATGCCCTCACTGCTGCTGCTTGACTGTGCCCGCTACCACGTCTCACCTCCTTTATACGATATCTGACGTCTGCACCCTTGGTGTCCTCACTACTGCGGCTTGAATACGCCCGCTGCCACCTCTCACCTCACCTACACGATGGCTGACGCATGCATACCAGGTGTCCGCACGGCTGCTGCATGACTGCGCCCGCTGCCACGTCTCACTTCGACTACACAATGTCTGACGCAAGCTCCCCTGGTGTCCTATCTGCTGCTGCTTGACTGTGCCCGCTGCCACGTCTCCCTTCGACTACACGACGTCTGACGCACGCTGTCTAGGTGTCCTCACTGCTGCTGTTTGACTGTGCCCACTGCCACGTCAAACTTCGGCTACACGATATCTAATGTACGCTGCCCAGGTGTCCTCACCGCTGCTGCATGACTGTGCCCGCTGCCACGCCTCACCTCGACTATACGATGGCTGCCGCACGCTGCCCAGGTGCCCGCATTGCTGCTCCTTGAGTGTGCCCGCTGCCATGTCTCAACTCGGTTATAACATGTGTGTCGAGCGTTCGCAAGTGTCATCACAGCTGCTGCTTGACTGTGCGCTCGGCCAAACCTTACTTCGACTACACGATATCTCATGTAAGCTGCCCAGGTGTCCTCACTGCTTCTGCTTGACTGTGCCCGCTGCCACGTTTCACCTCGGCTATACGATGTCTTGCGCACACTGCTCAGGTGGCCTCACTGCTGCTGCTTGACTGTGCCCGCTGCCCCGTCTCACTTCAACAACACGATGTCTGACGCATGCTCCCCAGGTGTCCTCAGTACTGCTGCTTGGTGTGCGGGCTGCCTCGTCTCACCTCGACTACACGATGGCTGAAGATTACATCGCTGGTGTCCTCACTGCTGCTGCTTGACAGTGCCTACTGCCACCTCTCACTTCGACTACACGATGTTTTGCGCACGCTTCGCAGGTCTCCTCACTGCAGCTGCTTGACTGTGCCTGCTGCCACGTCTTACTTCAACTACATGATGTCTGACGCAAGCTCCCCTGGTGTCCTCAATGCTGCGGCTTGACTGTGCTGGCTGCCACGTCTCACCTCGACTACACGATGGCTGACGGATGCATTCCATGTGTCCTCACTGCTGCTGTTTGACTGTGCCCGCTGCCACGTCTAAATTTGACTACACGATGTCGGACGCAAGCTCCCCAGGAGTCCTCACTGCTGCGGCTTCACTGTGCTGGCTGCCACGTCTCACCTTGACTACATGATGGCTGACGCATGCATCCCTAGTGCCCTCACTGCTGCTGCTTGAGTGTGCCCGCTACAACGTCTCACTTCAACTCCACGATATCTGACGGAAGCTCCCCAGGGGTCCTCACTGCTGCTGCTGACTGTGCCCTCAGCAACGTCTCACATCGACTACAGGATGTCTGACGCACGCTGCCCAGATGTCCTCACTGCTGCTGGTTGACTGTGCCCGCTGCCACTCTCACCTCGACTATACGATGGGTGACGCACGCTGCCCAGGTGCCCTCACTGCTGCTTGACTGTGCGCGCTGCCCCGTCTCATTTCAACAACAGACGATGCGTCATACGACATCGTCTGACGAGCATGCGTCAGACGATGTCTGACGCGTGCTCCCCAGGTGTCCTCACTACTGCTGCTTGATGTGCCCTCTGCCACGTCTCACACTGACTAGACGATGTCTGTCGCCCACTACCTAGGTGTCCTCACCGCTGCGTCTTGACTGCGCCCGCTGCCGCGTCTCACCTAGACTACACGATATCTGACGCACGCTGCGCAGGTGTCCTCAGTGCTGCTCCTTGATCGTGCCCGCTGCCAGGTCTCAACACGACTACACAATGGCTGACGCAACATCCATAGGTGTCCTCCCTGCTGCTACTGGACTGTGCCCGCTGCCACGTCTCACTTCGACAACACGACGTCTGACGCACGCAACCCCGGTGTCCTGACTGCTGCTACTTGACTGTGCCTACTGCTTCCTTTCACTTCCACTACACGATGTTTTACGCACGCTCCGCGGGTGTCCTCACTGTTTCTGCTTGACTGCGCCCACTGCCACGTCTCACTTCGACGACAATATGTCTGGCGCGCGCTCCCCTGGCGTCCTCACGTCTCACTTCGACAACACGACGTCTGACGCACGCGACCCCGATGTCCTGACCACTGCTACTTGACTGTGCCTACTGCCACCTTTCACTTCCACTAAACGATGTTTTAAGCATGCTCCCCGGGTGTCCTCAATGTTTCTGATTGACTGTGCCCGCTGCCACGTCTCACTTCGGCGACACGATGTCTGACGCAAGCTGCCCTGGTGTCCTCACTGCTACGGCTTGACTGACCGCTACCACCTCTCACCGCCACTAAACAAAGACCGACGCACGCTGACCAGGTGTCCTCGCTGGTGCTGCTTGAGTGTGCCCACCGCCACGTCTTACTTCGACTACACGATGTCTGACACACGCTATCTAGGTGTGCTCACTGCTGCTGGTTGAAAGTTCCCACTGCGACATCTCACCTCGACTACACGATGGCTGACGCACGATGCCCAGGTGTCCTCACTGCAGCTGCTTGACTGTGCCTGCTGCCACGCCTTACTTCAACTACACGATGTCTGACGCAAGCGCCCCTGGAGTTATCACTGCTGCAAATTGACTATGCCAGCTGCCACGTCAAACCTCGACTTCACGATGGCTGACGCTTGCATCCCAGGTGTCCTCACTGCTGCTGCTTGACTGTGCCCTCTGCCACGTCTCACATCGACTACACGATGTCTGACGCATGCTCCCCAGGTGTCCCCACTGCTGCTGCTTGACTGTTCCCAATGTGACGTCTCTCCTCGACTACACGATGGCAAACGATGACTATGCCAGCTGCCACGTCTCTTTTCGACTACACGATGTGTGACGCACGCTTCCCGGCTTTCATCACTCCTGCGGCTTGACTGTGCCCGCTGCCATGTCTCAACTCGGTTATACATGTGTGTCGAACTTTCGCAAGTGTCCGCACAGCTGCTGTTTGACTGTGCCTGCTGCCACGTCTCACCTCGAGTACACGATGTCTGGCGCATGCATCCCAGGTGTCCTCACTGCTGCTTGAGAGTGCCCACTGCCAAGTCTCACCTCGGCTATACGATGTCTTGCGCAAGCTGCTTAGGTGTCCTCACTGCAGCTGCTAGACTGTGCCCGCTGCCACGTCTCACATCGAC
Source organism: Dermacentor variabilis (assembly GCF_050947875.1). NCBI lineage: Eukaryota > Metazoa > Arthropoda > Arachnida > Ixodida > Ixodidae > Dermacentor > Dermacentor variabilis. The sequence continues at coordinate 1,863,357 of NW_027460379.1, forward strand.
TACACGATGGCTGACGCACGATGCCCAGGTGTCCTCACTGCTGCTGCTTGACTGTGCCCACTGCCAAGTCTCACTACGACTACACGATATCTGTTGTAGGCCTCTTGACTGTGCCCGCTGCCACGTTTCACCTCGGCTATACGATGTCTTGCGCACGCTGCTCAGGTGCCCTCACTGCAGCTGCTTGACTGTGCCCGCTGGCCCGCCTCACTTCAACAACACGATGTCAGACGCATGCTCCCCAGGTGTCCTCACTACTGCTGCTTGATGTGTCCTCTGCCACGTCTCACATCGACTACACGATGTCTGTCGCCCACTACCTAGGTGTCCTCACCGCTGCGTCTTGAGTGTGCCCGCTGCCGCGTCTCACCTAGACTACACGATGTCTGACGCACGCTGCCTAGGCGTCGTCACTGCTGCTCCTTGACTGTGCCCGCTGCCACGTCTCGCCTCGACTATACGATGGCTGACGCAACATCCCTAGGTGTCCTTAACACTGTGTCTTGACTGTGCCCGCTGCCGCGTCTCACCTAGACTATACGATGTCTGACGCATGCTACCAAGGTGTCCTCACTGCTGCTCCTTGACTGTGCCCGCTGCCACGTCTCATCTCGACTACACGATGGCTGACGCACGCAACCCCGGTGTCCTGACTGCTGCTACTTGACTGTGCCTACTGCTTCCTTTCACTTCCACTACACGATGTTTTACGCACGCTCCGCGGGTGTCCTCACTGTTTCTGCTTGACTGCGCCCACTGCCACGTCTCACTTCGACGACAATATGTCTGGCGCAAGCTCCCCTGGCGTCCTCACTGCTGCGGCCCGCTACCACCCTACCGGCCGCTACTGCCCGCTACCACGTCTCACCGCTACTACGCTAAGGCCAACGCACGCTGACCAGGTGTCCTCAATGGCCCTGCTTGACTGTGCCCACTGCCACGTCTCACTTCGACTACACGATGTCTGACGGAGGCTGCCCTGGTGTCTTCACTGCTGCTGCTTGACTGTTCCCACTGCGGCATCACACCTCGACTGCACGATGGCTGACGCACGATGCCTAGGTGTCCTCAGTGCTCCAGCTTGACTGTGCCCGCTGCCACTTTCACCTCGTCTAGACAATGACTAACGCATGCATCCCACGTGTCCTCACTGCTGATGCTTGACTGTGCCCACTCCCTAGTCTCACTTCCACTACACGATATCTCATTTAAGCTGCCCAGGTGTCCTCACTGCTGCGGCTTGACTACCCGCTACCACGTCTCACCGCCAATACACAAAGGCCAACGCACGCTGACCAGGTGTCCTCACTGGCGCTGTTTAACTGTGCCCGCTGCTACGTTTCACCTCGGCTATACGATGCCTTGCGCACGCTGCTCAGGCGTCCTCACTGCTGCTGCTTGATTGTGCCCTCTGCCACGTCTCACCCCGACGGCACGATTGCTGACGCATGCTGCCAGGTGCCCTCACTGCTGCTGCTCGACTGTGCCTGCTGCCACGTTTCACCTCGTTTATACGATATCTGAGGCACGCTGCCCAGGTGTCGTCACTGCTGCTCCTTGACTGTGCCCGCTGCTACGTCTCACCTCGGGTACACAATGGCTGACGCAAGATCCCTAGGTGTCCGCACTGCTGCTGCTTGATTGTGCCGTGTGCCACCTCTCTCTTCGAAAACACGACGTCTGACGCACGCTACTCCGGTGTCCTGACTGCTGCTGCTTGACTGTGCCTACTGCCACCTTTCACTTCGACTAGGTGATGTCTTACGCACGCTTTGCAGGTGTCTTCACTGCTGCTACTTGACTGTGCACGCTGTCACGTCTGAATTCCACTACACGAAGTTTGCGCTCGCTCCCCGGGTGTCCTCACTGTTTCTGCTTGAAGGTGCCCGCTGCCACGTCTCACTTCGACTACAGGATCTCTGACGCTAGCTTCCCTCGTGTCCTCACTGCTGCAGTTTGACTGTGCCCGCTGCCACGTCTAACTTCGACTACGCGATGTCTGACGCAAGCTCCCCTGGAGTCCTCACTGCTGCAGCTTGACTGTGCCGGCAGCCACGTCTCACCTCGACTACACGATGGCTGACGCATGCATCCCAGGTGTCCTCACTGCTGCTGCTTGAGTGTGCCCACTGCCAAGTGTCACTTCGACTACATAATATCTGATCTACGCTGCCCACGTGTCCTCACTGCTGCTGCTTGACTGTTCCCACTGCGACGTCTAACCTCGGCTTCACGATGGCTGGCGCACGCTCCCCGGGTGTCCTCACTGCAGCTGCTTGACTTTGCCGGTGGCCACGTCCCACCTCGACTACACGATGGCTGACGCATGCATCCCAGGTGTCCTCATTGCTGGTGCTTAACTGTGCCCACTGCCGTGTGTTACTCCGACTACACGATATCTGAGGTACGCTGCCCAGGTGTCCTCACTACTGCGGCTTGACTGTGCCCGCTGCCACGTCTCACCTCTGCTATACGATGTCTTGCGCACGCTGCCCAGGTGTCTTCACTGCTGCTGCTTGACTGTGCGCGCTACCTGGGATCTATTCGACTACACGATGTGCGACGCACGCTCCCCGACTGCCATCACCTCTGCTGCTTGACTGTGCCCGCTGCCATCTCTCAACTCGGTTATAACATGTGTGTCGAATGTTTTCAAGTATCCTCACAGCTGCTGCTTGACTATGCCCACTGTGCCACGTCTCACCTCGACTGCACGATGGCTGACACATGCAACCCAGGTGTGCGCACTGCTGCTGCTTTACTGTGCCCGCTGCCACGCCTCACTTCGACTACACGGTGTCTGACGCAAGCTCTCCTGGGGTCATCTCTGCTGCTGCTTGACTGTGCCCGCTGCCACGTCTCGCCTCGGCTATACGATGTCTTCTGCACGCCGCCCATGTGTCCTCACTGCTGCTGCTCGACTGTGCCCGCTGCCGCGTCTCACTTCGACTACACGATGTCTGACGCACGCTCACAAGGTGTCCTCACTGCTGCTTCTCCACTCTGCCCGCTGCAAGGTTTCATTTTGACTATACGATGTATGACGCACGCTGCCCAGGTGTCCTCACTGCTTCTGCTTGACTGTGCCCTCTGCCACGTCTCACTTCGACAACACGACGTCTGACGCACGCTACCCCGGTGTCCTGACTGCTGCTACTTGAGTGCGGCTACTGCCACCTCTCACTTCGAATACACGACGTCTTACGCACGCTTCGGAGGTGTCCTCACTGCAGCTGCTTGACTGTGCCCGCTGCCATGTCTCACTTGAACTACACGACGTCTGACGCATTCTTGCCAGGTGTCCTCACTGCTGCTGCTTGACTGTGCCCTCTGCCACGTCTCACTTCGACTACACGATGTCTGACGCACGCTCCCCAGCTGTCATCACCTCTACAGCTTGACTGTGCCCGCTGCCATCTCTCAACTCGGTTATAACATGAGTGTCGAACGTTCTCAATTCTCCTCACAGCTGCTGCTTGATTGTGCCCGCTGCCAGGTCTCACCTGGTTTATACGATATCTGACGTCTGAACCCCTGGTGTCGTCAATGCTGCTGCTCGACTATGCCCGCTGCCACGTCTCACCTCGATTACACGATGGCTGACGCTTGCATCCCATGTGTCCTCCCTGATGCTGCTTGAATGTGCCCGCTGCCACGTCTCACCTCGGCTATACGATGCCTTATGTACGCTCCCCAGGTGTCCTCACTGCAGCTGCTTGACTGTGCCTGCTGCCACGTCTCACTTCGGCTACACGATGTCTGACGCATGCTGCCCGGGAGTTCTCACCGCTGCTACTTGACTGTGCCCGCTGCCTCGTATCACCTCTGCTACACGATATCTGACGGCCCCTCCGCAAGTGTCCTCACTGCTGCTGCTTGACTCATCCCGCTGCCACGTCTCACTACGACTACACTATGGCTGACGCAACATCCCTAGGTGTCCTCACTGCTGCTTCTTGACTGTTCCCGCTGCCACGTCTCACTTCGGCAACACGAAGTCCGACGCACGCTACCCCGGCGTCCTGACTGCTACTATTGACTGTGCCTACAGCCACATTTCACTTCGACTACACGATGTATTACGCGCGCGTCGCAGGTGTCTTCACTGCTGCTACTTGACTGTGCCTGCTGCCACGTCTGAATTCCACTACACGATGCCTGACGCACGCTATCTAGGTGTCTTCACTGCTGTTGCTTGACTTTCCGCTGCGACGTCTCACCTCGTCTACACGATGGCTGACGCACGCTGCCCAGGAGTCCTGACTGCTGCTACTTCAATGTGCCTACTGCTACCTCTCACTTCCACTACACGATGACTTACGCATCCTACGCTGGTGTCCTCATTGAGCTGCTTGACTGCGCCCACTAACACGTCTTAATTCAACTACGCGATGTCTGACGCAGGCTCCACTGGTGTCCTCACTGCTGTGGCTTAATTCGTCGGCTGCCACGTCTCACCTCGACTACACGATGGCTGACGCATGCTTCCCATGTATCCTGACTGCTGTTGTTTGACTGTGCCCGCTTCCACGTGTAACCTTGAGTACACGATGTAGGACGCCTGCTCCCCAGGTGTCCTCACTGATGCTCCTTGACTGTGCCCTCTGCCACGTCTCACCTGATCTACACGATGGCTGACGCAACATCCCTATGTGCCCTCACTGCTCCTGCTGCTTGACTGTGCCCGCTGCCACGTCTCACCTCCACTATACGATGTCTCGCGCACGCTGCCCAGGTGTCCTCACTGCAGCTGCTTGACTGTGCCCGCTGCCACGTCTCACTTCGACTACACGACGTCTGACGCGCGCTCCCCAGGTGTCCTCACTGCTGCTACTTGACTGTGCCCGCTGCCAGGTCTCAGCTCGACTACACGATGGCTCACACATGCATCCCAGGTGTCCTCACTGCTGCTGCTTGACTGTGCCCACTGCCAAGTCTCACTTCGACTACGCGATATATGATGTACGCTGCCCAGGTGTCCTCACTGCTGCTGCTTGAATGTGCCCGCTGCCACGACTCACCTTGACTACACGACGTCTGACGCACGCTCCCCAGGTGTCTTCACCGCTGCCGCTTGACTGTGCCCGCTGCCACGTCTCACTTCGAGAACACGACGTCTAACGAAATCTACCCCGTTGTCCTGACTGCTGCTACTTGAGTGCGCCTACTGCCACCTCTGACTTCGACTACATGATGTCTTACGCACGCTTCGCAGGTGTCCTCAATTCAGCTGCTTGACTGTGCCCGCTGCCACGTCTAACTTCGGCTACACGATGTCTTACGCAAGCGCTCCTGGTGTCCTCACTACTGCGGCTTGACTGTGCCGGGTGCCAAGTCTCGCCTCGTCTCCACGATGGCTGATGCATGCATCCCAGGTGTCCGCACTGTTGCTGCTTGACTGTGCCCACTACCAAGTCTTACTTCGACTACAGGATATCTGATGTAAGCTCCCCTGGTATCCTCATTGCTGCGGCTTGACTGTGCCGGCTGCCACGTCTCATCTTGACTGCACGATGGCTGACGCATGCATCCGAAGTGTCCTCACTGCTGCTGCTTGACTGCGCCCACTGCCAAGTCTGACTACAAGATATGTGATGTACGCTGCCCAGGTGTCCTCGCTGCTGCTGCTTGACTGTGCCCGTGGCGAAGTCTCACCTCGGCTATACGATGGCTAACGCACACTTCCCATATCTCCTCACAGCTGCTACTTGACTGTGCGCGCTGCCACGTCTCTTTTCAACTACACGACGTGTGACACACGCTTCCCGGCTGTTATCAATTCCACTGCTTCACTGTGTCCGCTGCCACGTCTCACCTCGAATGCACGATGGCCAACGCACGCTGCCCAGGTGCCCTCACTGATGCTGCATGACTGCGCCCGCAGCCACGTCTCACCACATTTATACGATATCTGACGTCTGCACCCCTGGTGTCTTCACTGCTGCGGCTTGACTATGCTCGCTGCCACGTCTCACGACGACTACACGAAGGCTGACGCATGCATCCCACGTGTCCGCACTGCTACTGCTTGACTATGCCCACTGCCAAGTCTCACCTGGAATATACGATATCTGATGTTAGGTGCCCAGGTGTCCTCAATGCTGCTGCTTGACTATGCCCGCTGCCACGTTTAACCTCGGCTATACGATGTCTTGCGCAAACTGCTCAGGTGTCCTATCTGCAGCTGCTTGCCTGTGCCCCCCGCCACGTCTCACTTCCATTATACGATGTCTGACGCATGCTCCCCAGGTGACCTCACTGCTTCTGCTGCTTGACTGGGCCCTCTGCCACGTCTCACTTCGACTACACGATGTCTGATGCACGCTTCGTAGGTGTCTTCACTGCTGCTACTTGATTGTGCCTACTGCCACGTCTGAATTCCACTACCTGATGTCTGCGCAAGCTCCCCGGGTGTCCTCACTGCAGCTGCTTGACTGTACCGGCGGCCACGTCACACCTCGACTACACGATGGCTGACGATGGCTGTCCTCATTGCTGCTGCCTCACTGTGCCCAGTGCCAAGTGTTACTTCGACTACACGATATCTCATGTATGCTGCCCAAGTGTCCTCACTGCTGCGGCTTGACTGTGCCTGCTGCCACGTCTCACCTCCGCTATACGATGTCTTGCGCACGCAGCCCAGGTGTCCTCACTGCTGCTGCTTGACCGTGCCCTCTGCCACGTCTCACTTCGACTACACGATGTTTGACGCACACTGCCCAGGTGTCCTCACTGCTGCTGCTTGACTGTGCGCGCTACCACGTCTCTATTCGACTACACGATGTGTGACGCATGCTCCCCGGCTGCCATCACCTCTGCTGCTTGACAGTGCCCACTGCCATCTCTCAACTCGGTTATAACATGTGTGTCGAACGTTCTCAAGTATCCTCACAGCTGCTGCTTGACTGTGCCCGCGGCCACGTCTCACCTCGTCTGCACGATGGCTGACGCATGCATCCCAGGTGTCCGCACTGCTGCTGCTTTACTGTGCCTGCTGCCACGCCTCACTTCGAATACACGATGTCTGACGCAAGCTCCCCTGGTGTTCTCGATTCTGCTGCTTGACTGTGCCCGCTGCCACGTCTCACCTCGGCTATACGATGTCTTCCGCACGCTGCCAATGTGTCCTCACTGCTGCTGCTTGACTGTGCCCGCTTCCGCGTCTCACTTCGACTACACGATGTCTGACGCACGCTCACAAGGTGTCTCACTGCTGCTGCTTCAGTCTGCCCGCTGCAACGTCTCACTTTGACTATAGGATGTATGAAGCACGCTCCCCAGGTGTCCTCACCGCTCCTGCTTGAATGTGCTCGCTGCCACGTCTCACTTCGACAACACAACGTCTGACGCACGCTACCCCGGTGTCCTGACTACTGCTACTTGAGTGCGTCTACTGCCACCTCTGACTTCGGCTACACGATGTCATACGCACGCTTCGCAGGTGACCTCACTGCAGCTGCTTGACAGTTCCCGCTGCCACGTCTTACTTCGTCTACACGATGTCTGACGCAAGCTCCACTGGTGTCCTCACTGCTGCGGCTTGACTGTGGCCGCTGCCACGTCTCACATCGGCTACACAATATCTGATGCACGCTTCCCAGGTGTCATCACTGCTGCTGCTTGATTGTGCCCTCTGCCAAGTCTCACTTCGACTACACGATATCTGATGTACGCTGCCCAGGTGTCCTCACTGCAGCTACTTGACAGTGCCCGCTGCCATGTCTCACTTCAACTACACGATGTCTGGCGCACGCTCGCCAGGTGTCCTCACTGCTGCTGCTTGACTGTTCCCACTGCGATATCTCACCTCGACTACACGATTGCTGACGCACGCAGCCCAGGTGTCCATACTGCTGCTGCTTGACTGTGGCCTCTGCTACTCTCACCTCGACTAGACGATGCCTGACGCACGCTGCCCATGTTTCCTCACTGCTGCTGCTTCACTGTGCGCGCTGTCACGTCTCTTTTCGTCTACACGATGTGTGACGCACGCTCCCCAGCTGTCATCAAATCTGCTGCTTGACTGTGCCCGTTGCCATATCTCAACTCGGTTATAACATGTGTGTCGAGCGTTCTCAAGTGTCCTCACAGCTGCTGCTTGACTGTTCCCGCTGCCACGTCTCACCTGGTTTATACGATATCTGACGTCTGCACCCTTGGTGTCCTCACTGCTGCGGCTTGAGTATGCCCTCTGCCACGTCTCACTTCGACTACAAGATGTCTGACGCAAGCTCCCCTGGTGTCCTCACTGCTGCTGCTTGACTTTGCCCGCTGCCACGAATCACCTCTGCTATAGGATGCCTTGCCCACGCTGCCCATGTGTCCTCACTGCAGCTGCTTGACTGTGCCCACTGCCACGTCTCACTTCAACTAAACGATGTCTGACTTATGCTCGCCAGGTGTCCTCACTGCTGCTGTTTGACTGTGCCCGCTGCCACGTCTCACCTCGACGACACGATGTCTGACGCACGCTGCCCAGGTGTCCTCACTGCTGCTCCTTGAGTGTGTCCGCTGCCACATCTCACCTCGACTACACCGTAACTGACGCAACATCCCTGTGCCCTCACTGCTGCTGCTTGACTGTGCCCGCTGCCACGTCTCACCTCGGCTATACGATGTCATGCGCACGCTGCCCAGGTGTCCTCACTGCAGCTGCTTGACTGTGCCCGCTGCCATGTCTCACTTCAACTACACGATGTCTGACGCATTCTCCCCAGGTGCCCTCACTGCTGCTGCTTGACTGTGCCCTCTGCCATGCATCACTTCGACTACACGATGTCTGACGCACGCTATCTAGGTGTCCTCACTGCTGCTGCTTGACTGTGGCCGCTGCCACGTGTCACTTCTATTACACGTTGTCTGACGCACGCTCCCCAAGTGTCCTCACTGCTGCTGCTTCACTGTTCCCACTGCCACTCTCACCTCTTCTACAAGATGCCTGACGCATGCTGCCCATGTCTCCTCATTGGTACTGCTTGATTGTGCGCGCTGCCACATCGCTTTCGTCTACACGATGTGTAGACGAAAGAGATGTGGCCCGATGTGTAGCGCTCGTCCTGTGTTCTGCTTGTCCCTGTGTCAAAAATTTTTGCGCTATGTATCCCAGTCTGAACACCTTGCCTTATCATTAATATTTTTCAATGTGGTATTTTTTCAACTTCGCCTAAAAGGGCTGACATTTTTTCTGTATATAAAAATGGTGATAAACGGGGGTGTTTAACTATCGTTCCACATCTATCCTCTCCTCAATTAGTGAAGTTGGTGAGAAGTTATTTTCAAAGCGCCTAAGTATTTACTTAAAAACTTAATTTGTTGCAATATTCTCTATTTAATTTTCGCGCTGGCAGTTCGAATACCTTAGCTTTTTTATTCCTAACCGACTACAATCGTCACTCGAGTGATACGGGTAGCTTAGTTCGTTCGGTATTTTTGGACTTCACTAAAGCTTTTGATACAATTAATCATAACCTTCTTACTAAGCTAGAAGCGCAGGAAATTACCGGTACAGTACTGAAACTGCTAAAAAGTTAACTGCATGATAGAGAACAAACAGCTTTTTTGGAGGTGGTTATTCTGATAAAAATTTTTAACCAAGGTGTAACACAAGGCTCCATGCTAGCTCCCTGACTATTCTCCGTTTATATTAATGATTTACCCACGTGTCTTACATCGGCACATTGTGTACTATATGCAGATAATGCTACCATCTCGTTGCGTGACAATTCATTCACAACCTTAATCCTTAAACTAAACAATGAGCTTGACCATATTGTTGCATGGTGTTCTTCCAATCATTTAATTATGAATCCTTCAAAAACTCAGTTCATGATTTTCCGTTCTAGCCAAAGAATATTACCTAGCTTGTATGAGATAACTCTAGATGGTCATCACATTCCCGTCTCCAACTGTATAATTTTTGGGCATCAAATTAGATTCTAACCTAAAGTTTCCTCAACACATTGCCTTCATTAAGAAAAAGAGTACCCTTGGTATTAAAGCATTAATCAATTCAAGAGCATATTTCTCCAAAGACGCATTATTAGCATTATACTTTGCCTTCATTCACAGTCACAATAAGTACGCATTTTTCTTGGTGAACCAAGCAATACGCTTTATCTCTAACAGTGGGTTTTTCACAAGTGCTATTTTATGACGTAGTGAAAATAACATCTTGTTGTAACGAACTTGTTCGACTATCATTTAATAATTATGTTTTAAAAATTACTTACAAAACAGCTTTCATACCAATTCATTGATTCCAGGTACCTCATCAATAATAATAATAATACCAGGTTTGCACGTAACTCCAATTTTCTTCTGCCTACGGTTCATCCTAACTATGGGAAAATGACATCATCAGTCGCTGCTATAACACTGCCGAATGGTTTACCCATCACCATTAAATCTTCATTTCTTCATAGATTTAGTCATACTCAAGCGTTTTTATATTTATAATTAGGTTTACGTTATTCCTTACACTGCATTTGCGATTTGTATGTATTTACAGTTTTTTATGCTCTATTGATTTGTATACATACAATTTATTTTCGTTAAATTATTTTTCTTTTTTATATTTTCCCGATTGTGTTTGTTTCTTTTAGTTAGCTTGCTCTTCTTTAATACATCTCTCCATTGTTATTATTAATCGAGGGTCCCGTTGCAGCCTGACCTTGGGGCCCTCGCCTGTATATTGTCTCTTACCCATTCATTGTATTTAAAGAATAATAAACTGAAACTGGAATTGAACGAAACTGACCTAATTCTACTGCCGATACCAGCAAAACCCAAAAACATCGAAATTCTGCAACCTTATCTCTCGCTTCATGCATAGGAAAACTTTTCGAGAAGGTAGTCCAAATGTACCTTATCAGGCACGTTGTTAAGCGAACAAAGAATTAAGACTGGAGACTATTTACAAAGTATATTTACAAAAGGTAACTGCAGCGCTGGCTAGTTCAGCCGACAGCTCGAGAGCCAGAGAGCGTTCGTCATCTTCGTCGGGACGCCCACGTACGTCGGCCACAAGAAACACGTAATATTCATCTATCATTACCTCAGGCGGCAGAAGCACCGTCCCGGGGCGTCTGAATATCTGTGATAACAGGATAGTATATAGCTTGAGGCGTGCGACATGCACAATGTCAGTGGAATTTGGGGCAGATGAGGCGCTCGTACTCACTGGGGTGATTTCGTAGGTAACTTGAGTCACAGCCCGCAGCACGCGATATGGGCCTGTGTACCGAATTAGTTTTTCTGGCAGGCCAACGTGACGAGTCGGGAACCACAGGAGTGGCAGAGATCCAGGCGAAAAGTGGACGTCTCTGTGTTGGCGATTGTTCAAGCACCGTTGCTTGTCTTGAGAGGTCAGGAGCCGAGCGCGGGCAATTTCGCGGGCTTGGGCTGCCCTGGTGATGGCGTCAAGTGCATACTCGCTGGTCTCCGCTGCGGCGGATGGAAGGGATGTGTCCAGTGGAAATGTGAGTTCTCTGCGGAACAGCGTAAAAAAACGGGGAATAACTGGCTGTGTCCTGACACGAAGAATTATATGCAAAAGTTACATACGGTAGGGCAAGGTCCCAGTCAGTATGGTCGGACGCGACATACTTTGCAAGCATGTCTGTTAGGGTGCGAGTGAGACGCCCAGTGAGACCATTAGTCTGTGGATGGTAAGACGTAGTCAGTTTGTGCTTGGTGGAGCAGGACTGCAGGATGGTCGTCCATGACTTGAGAAAGAAATGCCCGACTACGGTCTGTGAGCAGTTGGTGGGGAGGACCATGCTGCAGAATCACGTCGCGTAAAAGAAAATCGGTGACACTTGTGGCGCAGCTTGATGGAAGCGCTCTGGTGATGGCGTAGCGCGTGGCGTAATCTGTCGCCCCAGCGACCCACTTGTTGCTAGACGTAAGTGCAAGCCAACGCGAAAGAATGGCTCCAAATGAATGTCGAGCGGTTGAAAAGCAGCTGGCAGGGAGCGTCGATGGTATTTTTCGGCGCTGGCATTTTTCGCACCCCGTAACGTATTTCCGAACGGAGCGGGCAAGGCCTGGCCAAAAGAAGCGTCGGGTATCTGGTCGTAGGTGCGCGAGACGCCAAGGTGACCTGCCCTTGGTAAATCGTGAATTTCTTGGAGAACAGCTGACCGGAGGTGCTTAGCAATGGCGAGGAGTAGGGAATGACCGTTGGGGCGTACATTGTGGCGGTATAATACACCATCCCGGAGAACAAACAAGCGAATTGACGAATCAGAAGGCGAAGATTCCAAGACATCAATGATGGCGCGGAAAGTGGCATCACGGCGTTGCTTGGCAACGTGTAGCAAGCCTCGGTATCGGGGTCACGGTCGCCGGGTGGTTCGTCCACTGGATAGCGGGACAAACAGTCTGCGTCTTGATGTAATCGGCCCGACTTGTACACTATTGTATACAGTATATTGCAAGAATATACAGTACAGTATGCCAGAATATAGTATATACAGTATGCAATACAGTATTGACACGGGTACTTGTCTTTATCGGGCGAGACGTTTCCCCGCCTGACAAATTTTATCGCACAGCGCAGGACGCGCTTGCATGTGTCGGAAGTTTCTGGAATGTTATAGATGGTTCTATCCACTGTCTGTGACCGAACCTTCTGGAATCTGATTGCATGTGTGCGCGACGCGAATAATATAGAACTTTGTGGAAGGCGCGCGGGTCCCAGCGATTTGTCTGGAACATTCGACGATTGATGTATAAAAGCCGACGCACTTCATCCGTTGATCAGATTTTCGACGATCGCCGACCATGTTCGCCGCTATGAATGTGCTATAAGTGTAGCCTGTTTTGTTGGCACAGGTTCGTCCAATAAAAGTTGGTTTTGTCGTTCACAGTATTGCTACTGTGTTCTTCAACGTCACCACCACGTGACATCTGGTGGAGGTGCTAGTGCGTTCATGTACCGAACGCCCCATGCAAAGCCGCGATCCAAGCCCGAAGCCCGAGGACAAAACCAGCATCGCCCAACACCAGCGGGCTAGCCGCAGACTACAAGGACTGCTCCCAGAGCACGGACTTCTACCTGAGACGACAAAGAAGATCGTGGTCCAAACAGCCCCAATGGCTGCTCCAGGGTCCCCCGTTATCCTACAACAACCACGCGACCCACGGACGTTCCATGGAGCAGCGACTGAAGACCCGTAATCCTGGCTGGAGACCAACGAACAAATTGCGACTTTCAACAACTGGGACTCCGACGACAAGCTGCGGCATGTATACTTTGCCTTAGAAGACGCCGCCGGAACGTGGTTTGAGATGCCGGGGAGTCTACCTTGACAACATGGAACCTATTCCGTAGCGGCTTCCTGCGTACCATTACTAACATCGTGCGCAAGGAAAGGGCCGAAGCCATGCTGGACGCCCGAGCGCAGCTACCTAACGAGAACGTTGCCACCTTCACGGAAGAAATGAACCGTCTGTTCCGCCACGCCGACCCGGATAAGCCCGAGGAGAACAAAGTCCGCTTTCTCATGCGTGGTGTGAAGGAAGAACTTTTTGGCGCAAGGATACGAAGCCCACCGAAGACCGTAGAAGAGTTCCTTCACGAGGCCACCAGCATCGAGAAGACGCTCGAAATGCGGAACCAGCAATTCAACCGCCGCGCGAACTCTACCAACTACACAGGAATTCAATCACAGGCCACTGACGATCTACGCGAGAATATCAGAGCGGTCGTAAGGGAAGAGCTGTAGAAGATGTACCCCAGGTCGCAGCCTCAAGTAGCCTCGATCGCCAAGATCGTCAAAGATGAGCATGAACGATCCCTTGGAGTTGCTGAGGTGCAACCAGAATCACCGCCGCCCCAGCCGGAACCTATGCCCTACGCCGCCGCCGCCCACCGCCAAAGCCCCCTGCACGACCGCGCCAGGGCTCTTTAACGCCACAATTCCGTCGTCCACCGCCACCGCCGCCAGCACGCCCGCCCGCCCGTCGCCTAACGCCGCTACGCCAGGAAGACGGACATTTGGCGCGCTCCTGACCATCGCCCGCTCTGCTATCAGTGGGGAGTAGCGGGTCACGTCTACCGCCGATGGCCATACAGGGAGATGGGACTGCGAGGGTTCGCCGTGAACACGCCGCAACCACAGCTTGGTGAACGACTTCGACATATCGCCGGCTACCTCACCACCACTCAGTGGGGCACTCAAGGAACGTCCCGTTCGCCGTCACCAGGCCGCTACCTGTCGTTGCAGCGCCGACCATACACTGGCCCAGCCCGGGGCCGGTCTGCGAGGCCATATCCGGAAAACTAAAAGTAGCAACCGATGGAGGTGCGGTTGCTGTTCGTCGAACTGACGAAGATCCCCCGCCGCCGACAACGACACCGAAGAGACTACCTCGACGACATAACAACGACACGCCGCCATCCCGACGAAGTCCGGAAGCAAAGAATACACCAACGAAAGGCAACCTGACGACGCCACGTACCAGCCACAGGTCAACGCGACGCAGCCGTGATCCGACGCCAAGACCTAATTGTAACGCAAGACAAAGAACCACCGACGTGCTTCTATACGGTCACGCAATCACCGCCTTAGTGGACACAGGGACCGATTACTGCGTAATGAACGAACACATCCCCGCCCAGTTGAAGAAAGTTAAGACTGCATGGCCCTCAAATTAAGACTGCATTGCCCTCAAATTGGGACCGCTGGAGGACACCTCATCACGCCGACTGGAATCTGCACAGCAAGAATTACCGTTCTTAACCGGACTTACCCTGTAACCTTCGTTATCCTCCAACAATCTTCACGCGACGTCATTCTCGGCATGGACTTCCTGAACCAACACGGCGCAATCGTCGACCTGAATTCGAAGTCAATAACGCTGTCGGAAGATAAAGCGACACCGCCGGAGAGCCCTAGTACTTACCACGCCTTGAGTGTGCTCGAAATTGAAGTCAGCATCCCGCCTCGCTCCAGCATTGTCGTTTCCGTCGGCACCAAAACACCTGCCGACGTAGAAGGCGTCAAGGAGGGTGACCAATGTCTACTGCTACACCATCAAATTTGCGTCGCAAGCGGGATCGCTCGACTGCACCGAATGAAAACTGAAGTGTTGCTGACAAACTTCAGCCAGGAGTTCAAGCAGGTCAACGAGGGCACGACGATCGCGTACATCGAGGAAATTCTGGAAACCAGTAATGCGTTTGTCCTCTCGGATTCCGCCGCATCTATCCCAACGACCATGGTTCCCGAACAAGATTACCACTGTAATAAGATGATTTATTATGAGGCACTAGGCACAGTCTAGTAGCACTGGCAGTAGACGAACGCTGATCACGCGCACAGCCGACACAAGAGCGCCTTCTTCGTCTTCGTCTTTACCACAATTGCCCCCGGGAGAGAAGAGGAGCCATCCTGGTGACTTACGGCGTAGGTAGGATGAGGGGGTCATAGTACGGCTTAAGTCGGTTGACATGAACCGTGTCACGCCCGCGATGCCTATGGTCGGGTGAAGGTGTGACAGGTTCTACAACATAGGTGACAGCGGAGGTACGGTCTATGACGCGGTAGGGGCCATCATAGCGTGCAAGGAGTTTGGTCGAAAGGCCAGGGCTGTGAGGCGGGACCCACAACCAAACAAGGGAACCAGTCGGGAAAACTGGTGTAAGTGCGTCACTCTCGCGCCGCAGCTTTTGACGACCTTGAGCAGCGGTCGTAAGGGTTCGCGCGAGCTGCCTACAGTCCTCGGCGTATTTGGTGGCTTCAGACACAGGCGTGCATTCGGAAGCGTCGGGTCGGTATGGGAGCATTGTGTCCATAGTACACGAGGGCTCTCGTCCATACAGCAGAAAAAAAGGCGAAAAGCCAGTGGTAGCTTGTGTGGCCGTATTATAGGCATACGTGACGAACGGCAAAACAGTGTCCCAGTTACTGTGATCCGAGGCGACGTACATAGTCAACATGTCATCGAGTGTGCGGTTGAACCTCTCTGTCAAGTCGTTCGTTTGCGGGTGGTAGGCTGTAGACTTGCAGTGAACGATGCTGCATGCAGCGAGAAGGGCTTGGACGACTTCGGACAAGAAGACACGTCCCCTGTCGCTGAGCAGTTCGCGTGGTGCGCCATGTCGAAGAACGAAGTTCCGCAAGATGAAGAACGCAACTTCGCGCGCAGAGGCTGCCGGGAGTGCGGCAGTCTCGGCGTAGCGCGTTAAGTGGTCGACACCTACAATTATCCATCGGTTACCCGAGGAACTGCAGGGAAGTGGCCCGTATAGGTCTATGCCGACGCGATCGAAGGGCCGAGCCGGGCAGGGCAGCAGCTGTAGCTCACCAGGAGGGCGCTGTGGAATTTTACGCCGTTGGCACGCCGTGCAAGCGCGTACGTACTGGCGCACGAAGTGATACATGCCGTGCCAGTAGAAACGCTGCCTTAGCCGAGTATACGTTTTCAGAACACCGGCGTGACCATTATGAGGAGCAGCATGAAAATAAGCGCATATGTCAGAACGCATGTGTCGTGGTATCACCAGGAGCCATTTGCGACCATCAGGCAAATAATTTCTGCGGTAAAGAACGTTGTCGCGGACAGTAAAGTGAGCGGCTTGGCGACGAAGTGTTCGAGAAGAGGGTGTGGCGGATGGGTCATGGAGGAAATTCAGCAAAGTTGAAAGCAGGGGATCCTTACGCTGCTCGTGCGGCATATCAGCGGCGTTGAAGGCCGACATGGATGCGAAGAGCGGAGACACTGAAGCCACATCACAAGGTAGCGGCGATCGGGAAAGCGCATCGGCGTCAGAGTGCTTTCTGCCCGATCGGTAGACAACGCGGATATCATATTCTTGTAAGCGGAGTGCCCATCGCCCTAGGCGACGTGACGAATCCTTCAACGAGGACAGCCAGCAAAGTGAATGGTTGTCGGTGACAATGTCAAAAGGGCTACCATATAGGTATGTACGAAATTTGAAGAGCGCCCAAATAATGGCCAAGCACTCCTTTTCTGTTACTGAGTAGTTGGTTTCTGCCTTCTTTAAAGTGCGGCTCGCATACGCGACGACGTACTCGTCATAGCCGTCTTTCCGTTGTGCGAGGACTGCACCAAGTCCGATACCGCTGGCGTCCGTATGTACCTCTGTAGGCGCTGTGGGATCGTAGTGTCGAAGAATCGGTGGCGAAGTAAGTAGGCGACGTAGTTGCTGGAAGGCTTCGTCACAGGAAGTTGACCACGCGGAGATGCCGTCGCTAGCGGTAAGCCAATGGGTCAGTGGTGCGATGATAGTCGCGAAATTGCGCGCAAAACGCCGAAAGTAAGAGCAGAGCCCTATAAAGCTGCGGAGCGCCTTAAGAGTAGTGGGCGTCGGAAACTCTGCGACCGCGCGAAGCTTGGCTGGGTCAGGAAGCACGCCGTCCTTCGATACAACGTGACCCAGTATTGTTAACTTGCGAGCAGCAAAACGGCACTTTTTGATGTTTAGTTGGAGGCCAGCAGAGGTGAGGCAGGTCAGTATCTCACGCAAGCGAACGAGGTGCGTCGGGAAATCTGGCGAAAACACCACGATATCATCAAGGTAGCACAGACATGTTTTCCACTTGTAGTTGCGAAGGATGGTGTCCATCATACGCTCGAAAGTAGCGGGCGCGTTGCAGAGCCCGAATGGCATTACGGTAAATTCGTACAAGCCATCGGGCGTGATGAAAGCTGTCTTCTCACAGTCATCATCTGCCATCGGCACTTGCCAATAGCCGGAGCGAAGATCCAAAGATGAGAAGTACTCCGCGCCTTGCAAGGAGTCGAGGGCGTCATCTATCCGAGGCAGCGGATAGACATCTGTACGAGTGATCTTATTGAGGCGACGGGTAATCCACACAGAAGCGTATTGACCCGTCCTTCTTGCGTACTAATACTACAGGAGACGCCCAAGGACTATGGGAAGGGCGAATGACGCCACGGTGCAGCATGTCGTCGACCTGCTCGTTAATGATCTTTCGCTCGGCTGCCGACACGCGGTATGGTCGCTGGCGTAAAGGAGGATGGGAACCAGTGTGTACGCTGTGAGTGACGGTTGCCGTACGCCCCAGAGATAGTTGGTCACAGTCAAATGACGAGCGAAAATTCTGAAGAAGCGCGAAGACTTGTTGGCGATATGGAGGCGGCAGATCGGCGTCTACGACAGATTCAAGAACGTCTGACGACGACGAGGACAATGATGATGATGATGTGCACGGCATGGGAGAAGTGAGGGCGTCGAGTTCATAACAGGCCGTGTCGTCGGAAACATCGAGAATGTGAAGCGGGCAAGGGGCTGAACACGACCGAGTGATTCGCCGCGCAGTAACGTCACATGGCAGTGAGACGGGTTACACACAAGCATTGAGGATAATCCAGACACAGCGGTGAGGACGGCAAATGGGAGAGGTAGGGCCTTGCGACGTAGAAAAATCGGCGATGGTGTAAAAAGTACTGTAGCGTCTGGCGCGGTAGAGCAAGAGACGGGCACAAGCACACACATGTCGGGTGGTATGTCCGTATCGGACACAATAGTGAGCTTGGAAGCTTTTTGTTCAGAGGGCTCAGGCAGCGGGGCATCGGCAAGCGGGAAAAGCGCTACTTCGGCCCGGGCACAGTCGATGATGGCACGATGGTGAGACAAGAAGTCCCAGCTGAGAATAATGTCATGCGAACATGATGACAACACGAGAAATTCAACAACATAGACAATGCCGTCGATGACCACCCTTGCAGTACATTGAGCGAGCGGGGCTATATGCTGTGCAGTCGCGGTGCTTAGAAGCATACCAGACAACGGCATTGTGACCTTATGGAGGCTGCGACAAAGCTTTTCGTCGATAACAGAAACTGCAGCCCCATTATCAATAAGCGCAATTGCGGCGGCTCCTTCGACCAAAACGTCCAATAAATTGCGTGGCGACTGTGCCGGCCTTGTAGAAGTCGCGAAGTTTGCAGTTCGTGCCTGCGGAACTGCAGCAACTAGTTTCCCTCACTAGGTGACTGGCGGCGACGTAAGGGGGAATGTGAGCGACGACGTGGTGATGGCGAACGATGGGTGCCGACAGGGCGTCGAGGAGGCGGCGAAAACTCGAGGTCGGGAAGCATCGCATGCCCGGTGGTATCGTGGGAATAGGCATATCCAGGCGGTGCGACAGTAGCGTTAGCAGGTGGCACGCGACGATGGCAGAAGCGCGCAACGTGGCCGGCGACACCGCAAGCGAAGCATATCGGTCGGTTGTCGCGTGTGCGCCAAGGGGTCTGAACTGGGCGTCGAGATGGAACGGGAGGCGACGCGGGAGGAGGTGCAGCTTGAAGGCGCATAGGCGCCGGAAACGAGAACCTCGGCGGCGCAGGTCGCGCGGCGACTTCGGCATAGGTCAGAGGTGCAGCCACGGGAGTGTAGGGTTGGGTGAAAGGTAAAGACCCAGCAAGTTCCTCGCGAATGGCCCGCCTAATGGGAGCAGCCAGAGATGTGTCAGGCTGGGGAGGTCCATCGTTGAGAGGCAGCATAGACAATTGGCGCGCCACCTCCTCACGAATGAAATCCTTAATCTCAACAGAGAGCGATGCTGCTGGCGTGGTGTTGGAGCGAAGTGTCAGGCCCGAGAGAGAGTCGCCAGGTGCGAGAGCGCTGCGCGCAAGGACCCTTTGTCGACGCAGCTCATCGAAGCTCTGGCAAAGAGTGACGACAGCTGCGACAGAAGTAGGGTTCCGCGCCAGGAGCATTTGAAATGCGTCGTCCTCGATGCCCTTGAGGATGTGCTTCACCTTGTCCTCTTCAGTCATGGTGAAATCGACGCGGGCGCAAAT
Source organism: Dermacentor variabilis (assembly GCF_050947875.1). NCBI lineage: Eukaryota > Metazoa > Arthropoda > Arachnida > Ixodida > Ixodidae > Dermacentor > Dermacentor variabilis. The sequence continues at coordinate 1,883,154 of NW_027460379.1, forward strand.
ATCAACGACATCCTCTATGTAGCTGGTGTAAGTCTCGCCGGGCTGTTGAGCGCGCTGGCGGAGGCGTTGTTCAGCACGGAGTTTTCGCAAGGCTGGGCGACCGAAGACTTCCGCGAATGCAGTTTTGGAAGCAGACCAGGTTTGCAGTTCCCGTTCGTGATTGTGGAACCAGAGGTTCGCAACGTCAGCAAGATAGAAGATGACGCTACGGAGCTTCGTCGAGTCATCCCACTTGTTCTGTTCACTGACGCGCTCGTAGGTAGAGAGCCAATCTTCTACGTCCGTCTCACCTGATCCGCTATAAACAGGAGGGTCCCGCTGCCGTTGCACGGCGCCGCACATGACAGGAGCGGCAGATGCGCCAAGCGGATTGTTGGGAGCGTCGTTCATAGTAGCGGCTGGAGCAGATGTTAAAGTTCGGCTGCGAAGTTCCAGGGTGAGGTCGGGGAGTGCAGCACCTTCCACCAAATGTAATAAGATGATTTATTATGCGGCACTAGGCACAGTCTAGTAGCACTGGCAGTAGACGAACGCTGATCACGCGCACAGCCGACACAAGAGCGCCTTCTTCGTCTTCGTCTTTACCACACCACAATTATCCAAATCTCCCCATGATTAAGCAACAACAGCTCAGAAGTCTGCTCCGACGATACAACGGCTGCTTTTCGACGTCATCGAGGATTCGACACACTTGTCGCAAAGCATCGCATAATCTCATAGGAGTGCGCTCGACCTCTCCGCCAGAGCCCTTACCGAGTTTCGCCGTGACAAAGCGAAGCTATAAGAGAACAAGTCGATGAAATGCTGCGCGACGACATGATCCAGCCGTCGAAAAGCCCGTGGGTATCTCCTGTAGTCCTGGTGAAGAAAAAGGACGGAACCCTACGTTTTTGCGTCGATTATCATCATCTGAACAAGATCACGAAGAAGGACGTATACCCCTTCCCACGGATAGACGACGCATTGGATCGGCTCTGCAACGCTAAATACTTCTCGTCGATGGACCTCAAGTCTGGCTACTGGCAAACAGAAGTCGACTAAAGAGAGCGCGAAAAGACCACCTTCACCACGCCAGACGGCTTCTACGAGTTCAAGGTCATGCCATTCTGATTTTGCTCGGCGCCTGCAACATTGCAGCGCGTCGTGGACAGGGTGTTAGCAGGGTTGAAGTGGCAGACCTGTCTTGTTTACTTGGATGACGTCATCGTCTTCGCTGAAAATTTCAACGATCACCTGAGGCGGCTTGCGACAGTACTAGAAGCCATCAAGTCATCAGGGCTCAGTCTGAAGCCACAAAAGTGCCGCTTCGCTTACGGTGAGCTTCTGTTCCTAGGCCACGTCATCAGGAAGTCTGGAGTTCGCCACGACCCTGCCATCGCGACGTTCCCGCAGCCCATCGACAAGGCAGTGCGTAGATTCCTTGGCGTGCGTGCCCACTACAGGCGCTTTGTCTAGGACTATTCACGCATCGCTGAGCCGCTCACACAGCTAACTAAATGTGACGTTCAGTACAAGTGGGAAACGCCGCAGGGCGACGCATTTCGAGAACTCAAATGACGCATGCAGTCACGGCCGTACTTGCGCACTTCGACGAGGACGCCGATACGGAAATTCACACGGACGCTAGTAGCCTAGTCCTCGGTGCCGTCCTAGTCCAGACAAAAGATGGTCATGAACACGTGATAGCTAACGCTAGCCGGTCGTTGTCAAAAGCGGAAGGCAATTATTGTACAACCAAAAGAATGCCTCGCCATCGTTTGGGGTACAGCGAAATTTCGCCCTTACTTATATGGCAGGCCATTCAAAGTCGTCAGCGACCATCACGCCTTGTGTTGGCTAGCGAAATGAAAGGATCCTTCAGGACGGCTGGCGCGGTGGAGCCGAATACTGCAAGAATATGATATCACTGTAACCTGTAAGTCCGGAGGAAAACACTCTGATGCCGATTGCCTATCACGTGCCCCCATTGACTCGCCGCCGCAAGATGACGAAGGTGACGACGCCTTCCTCGGCATTTTAAGCGCAGAAGACTTCGCTGAACAGCAGCGAGCAGACCCGAAGTTGAAAAAAACTCATCGAGTATTTGGAAGGGCACACCGACGTTGTCCCTAAGCCATTTAGGCGAGGATTGTCTTCGTTCTCGCTTCAAAACAACCTACTCGTAATGAAGAACTTCTCACCAGTGCATGCCAAGTATCTTCTTGTTGTTCCGTCAGGACTGCGTCCAGAATTATTGCATGCCCTATCGATACACCTCGTATTTTCCCGGGCACTATCGAGGATACAAGAATGGTATTATTGGCCGCGCCTGACCGCCGACGTCGCCCGTTATGTCAGAACATGCCGAGACTGTCAGCGACGCAAGACCCCGCCGACAAGGCCAGCAGGATTACTGCAGCCAATCGAGCCTCCTTGCCGAGCAGCAGATCGATCCAGCCTATCGGGGTGGACTTGTAGGGACCCTTTCTGACGTCAACAACAGGAAATAATTGGATCGTCGTGGCGACGGACCACCTCACCCGCTTCGCTTAAACTAAAGCTTTACCAAAAGGCAGCGCAACCGAAGTGGCGAAATTTTTTCTCGAAAACATCCGTCTGCGACATGGCGCCCCAGAAGTCCTCATCACCGACAGAGGAGCGGCTTTTACAGCGGAGCTCACTCAAGCCATTCTGCAATACAGTCAGACAAGGCTCAAGAGGGCCACAGCCTACCACCCAGAGACGAATTGTCTTACGGAGCGTCTGAATAAGACCCTCGCCGACATGCTAGCAATGTACGTCGACGTTGAACACAAGACCTGGGATGCCATCCTGCCGTACGTAACATTCGCTTACAACATGGCGGTGCAAGAGACAACACAGATCACGCCGTTCAAGCTCGTTTACGGCAGGAACCCGACGACGACGCTCGACGCCATGCTGCCGCACGTCACGGACGAGGAGAATCGTGACGTCGCTACCTATCTCCAGCGCGCCGAAGAAGCCCGACAGCTCGCTCGCCTGCGGATCATGAACCAGCAGAGGACCGACAGCCGACACTACAACCTCCGACGACGCTTCGTCGAGTACCAGCCCGGCGGTCGTGTTTGGGTATGGACCCCGATACGCCGACGAGGGCTCAGTGAAAAACTACTGCGACGCTATTTCGGGCTCTACAAGGTCATCCGACCTATTGGAGCACTGGACTATGAGGTCGTCCCAGAGGGCATTTCGCATTCACAGCGGCGCCGCGGACCATCTGAAGTGGTCTACGTGGTGCCTCTGAAACCCTTTTACGGATGCTGACGAACTTTCCTTAGTTTTTTTTTCTTTGCTACGAGTGCTTCTTTATTTCGCTTATTTCCAGCATCGGGTCGATGCTTTTCAAGAGGGGGGTATTGACACGTGCACTTGTCTTTATCGGGCAACACGTTTCACCGCCTAAGAAATGTTATCGCACAGCGCAGGACGCGCTTGCATGTGTGGGAAGTTTGTGGAATGTTATCGATGGTTCCATCCACTGTCTGTGACCGAACCTTGCTTAATCTGATTGCACGTGTGCGCGACGCGAATAACGTAGAACTTTGTGGAAGGCGCGCGGGTCCCAACAATTAGTCTGGAACATTCGACGGTTGGTGTATAAAAGCCGACGCGCTTGACCCGTTGATCAGATTTTCGCCAATCGCCGACCGTGTTCGCCGCTATCGTTGTGCTGTAAGTGTAGCTGTTTGTGTGACCAGGTTCACCCAATAAAAGTTAGTTTTGTCGTTCACAGTATTGCTACTGTGTTCTTGAGCGTCACCACCACGTGACAGTATATATTATTAGAGTATGCAAGAATATTCGTATGTATAGCAATATTCTTGCAGCCACTGAGCCCAGCGACCGGTAGGATCGGTAGGACCGGTAGGATCCTTGACTGAGGAAAGCCAATAGAGCGTGTGGTGGTCCGTAATTACAGAGAAGTGAGTGCCATACAAGTACGGGCGGAATTTGGAAACTGCCCAGAAGAGGGCCAGACATTCATGATCTGTAATCGAATAGTTGCGCTCCGCTGCTGTGAGGAGAGGGCTAGGGTAAGCAATAACGCGATCTTGACCCTTTTGGCGCTAGGCTAAGACGGCTCCGATACCGTGACCACTGGCATCGGCAGGCACCTCTATAGGAGAGGGCGGGTCAAAGTGGGCCAGTATAGGTGGCGTGGTGAGAATGTTGGTGAGGTGGGAAAACGCAGCAGTTTGAGCGGGGCCCCATATAAACGGTACGTCCTTCTTCTGAAGATCAGTAAGAGGTCGGGCAATCGCTGCGAAGTCCTTAACGAAGCGTGGGAAGTAGGCGCACAGTCCTACAAAACTTTGGATGTCTTTTATAGACTTAGGTACAGGTAAAGACGTGACAGCATGAATTTTCCCCGGGTCTGGATGAACACCGGATCCGTCGAAGAGGTGGCCCAGCACTGTAATCTGCTGACGACCGAAGTGACACTTCGAGGAATTTAATTGGAGCCCAGCCTCGCGGAAGACTTCAAGAACAGCTGATAAGCACTCAAGGTATGCCTCAAATGAAGGTGAAAATACGGGAACGTCTTCTAGGTAGCAGATGCGTGTTGACCCTTTGAACCCTTGAAGCAAACAGTCCATCGTACGTTCGAACGTTGCTGGGGCGTTGCATAGACCAAATGGCATAGCTTTCAATTGATACAGACCATCAGGAGTAACGAACGCGGTCTTCTCTTGGTCTTTTTCATCCACGGAAATGTGCCAATGACCAGACCGCAGGTCTATTGAAGAAAAGTAGTTGGCCACATGGAGACAATCGAGGGCGTCGTCCATGCGACGCAAGGGGTAGACATCTTTCTTGGTAATGCGGTTTAGATGACGATAATCTACGCAGAAACGCCTAGTGACATCTTTCTTTTTAACAAGCACCACGAGCGACACCCAAGGGCTCGACGAAGGTTCAACAATGCCTTTGGCAACCATCTTGTTAACTTCATCTTGAATAACCTTACGCTCTAAAGCAAAAACTAGATATGGCCGGCGATAAATAGGACTGGTATCACCAGTACTTCATCATCATCACCATCATCATCATCAGCCTGGTTACGCCCACTGCAGTGCAAAGGCCTCTCCCATACTTCTCCAACAACACAGGTCATGTACTAATTGTGGCCATGTCGTCCCTGCAAACTTCTTAATCTCATCTGCCCACCTAACTTTCTGCCGCCCTCTGCTACGCTTCCCTTCCCTTGGAAATCAGTCCGTAACCCTTAATGACCATCGGTTATCTTCCCTCCTCATTACATGTCCTGCACATGCCGCCCCCATTTCATTTTCTTGATTTCAACTAAGATGTCATTAACTCGCGTTTGTTCCCTCACCCAATCTGCTCTTTTGTTATCCCTTAACGTTACACCCATCATTCTTCTTTCCATAGCTCGTTGCGTTGTCCTCAATTTAAGTAGAACCCTTTTCGTATGCCTCCAGGTTTCTGGCCCGTAGGTGAGTACTGGTAAGACGCAGCTATTATACACTTTTCTCTTGAGGGATAATGGCAACCTGCTGTTCATGATCTGAGAATGCCTGCCAAACGCACCCCAGCCCATTCCTATTCTACTGATTATTTCCGCCTCATGATCCAGATACGCCGTCACTACCGGCCCTAAGTAGATGTATTCCCTTACCACTTCCAGTGCCTCGCTACCTATCGTAAACTGCTGTTCTCTTCCGAGACTCTTAAACATTACTTTAGTTTTCTGCAGAATAATTTTTAGACCCACCCTTCTGCCTTGCCGCTCAAGGTCAGTGAGCATGCAGTGCAGTTGGTCCGCTGAGTTACAAAGCAAGGCAATATCCTCGGCGAATCGCAAGTTACTAAGGTATTCTCCATTAACTCTTATCGCCGATTCTTCCCAATCCAGGTCACTGAATACCTCCTGTGAACACGCTATGAATAGCATTGGAGAGATCGTATCTCCCTGCCTGACGCCCTTCTTTATTGGGATTTTGTTGCTTTCTTTATGGAGGACTACGGTGGCTGTGCAGCCGCTATAGATATCTTTCAGTATTTTTAGATACGGCTCGTCTACACCCTGATTCCGTAATGTCTCCATGACTGCTGAGGTTTCGACAGAATCAAACGCTTTCTCGTAATCAATGAAAGCTATATGTAAGGGTTGGTTATATTCCGCACATTTCTCTATCACCTGATTGATAGTGTGAATATGGTCTATTGTTGAGTAGCCTTTACGGAATCCTACCTGGTCCTTTGATTGACAGAACTCTAAGGTGTTCCTGATTCTATTTGCGATTACCTTAGTAAATACTTTGTAGACAACTGACAGTAAGCTGATCGGTCTATAATTTTTCAAGTCTTTGGGATCCCCTTTCTTATGGATTAGAATTATGTTATCGTTTTTCCGAGATTCCGGTACGCTCGAAGTCATGAGGCATTGCGTATACAGGGTGGCCAGTTTCTCTAGAACAATCTGCCAGTCATCCTTCAACAAATCTGCTGTTACCTGATCCTCCCCAGCTGCCTTCCCTCTTTGCATAGCTCCCTAGGCTTTCTTTACTTCTTCCGGCGTTACCTGTGGGATTTCGAATTCCTCTAGACTAATCTCTCTTCCATTATCGTCGTGGGTGCCACTGGAACTGTATAAATCTCTATAGAACCCCTCAGCCACTTGAACTATCTCATCCATATTAGTAATGATATTGCCGGCTTTGTCTCTTAACGCATCCATCTAATTCTTGCCAATTCCTAGTTTCTCCTTCACTGGTTTTAGGCTTCCTCCGTTCCTGAGAGCATGTTTAAGGCTATCCATATTATACTTCCTTATGTCACCTCCCACCTCCCACCAGTACTTATGTGATGCTTAACAATTGAAGTGTGGCCCAATTGGCGATTGCTGAGGTCGAATATATCGTGGTGTTAAACCAAAAGGCGCCACAGAGCTGCTGCTTGTTGAGGTCCGCTGCAACCATAGGACGAAATTTTGCGTAAGGGCAAATAGCATCCTGCGGACATGGTGAAGAATCTGAGCAAACGTCTACGGAAAACGTCGTGACGTGGTCATCTCCGAAAGCACGGAGCGTAGCAACTGGTATGCCTTTGGGTAGAAGTTCCTTTGTACGACCAAAATTAACGACGTGGAGGCATGTCCGGTTATCGGTGGCGGTGACGACGGAGTGGGGCACAGTGATATTGCACATCAAAAGGACACCAGGAACAGGTGTGGCGATGTAATCACCATCGGGCACAAGAAAAGATGATAGCACATCGACGAAAGCCAAGGCTTTAAGCGGGAGGCGCACGAAGGCGGTCGTACTAAAGTTGTTCGGCAGTTCGGCATGAATATGCGCTAGTAGAGGAAGCTCGAGGCAAAGGGTACCGGCAAAACAGTCGATCAAAGCTGAATGCGCTGTAAGAAAGTCGAGTCCGAGGATTAGGTCATGAGGACAATCGGTCAGCACTGTAAAAAGAATAGGAACGTGGCGGCCGGTGATACTTAAGCGGGAGTCAGATTCGGTGTCCGATCCGGCATCCGACGCGCCGAAACGGCAGCCGGAATCGAGGTGTTTTGCCGTGCCGAAGCACCGGATCGGACGTCCGGCGTGCGACAAACCGGGCCGATTTGCGTCGTCCGACGAGTCCGACAACCGCACCGCGTCTGGCCGCAGCCAATGACGGAGCGGCTGGCATGTGACGTTCTCTGACGTTCCCTCCACGGAGGCGGCGCTGGCTGACCGGTTTCTCGCAGTGTTTTTTTTTTCCTTGCCTGCTGCAGTTTGTTTCCGACACGAAATAGTTACCAGTTAACTAAAATTATCTCGAACGTGTGCCTGTTATGCAAAGCAGCGCCTAGTATACTAGCACTAAGCTACTGGGGAGATCGGGAGCCGCGACGCGAGGGCATTTCACGGGCAGACATCACACACCGACCGTCTGAGCAAGGCTGCCCGCTTCGCTTGCACGTTTGCCCTTCGCAACGACTGCGTCGAGTAAGCCAATTGTATTTAATTACAGGCGACCTTAGTGTACAGTGCTAATTGTTTTGGCAAACATAAGCACTGTTCGACGAGCTCGGGTTGGATCGTAAGCGGCGTCGGCCGCAGCATCTGCCTAGCTATGCCTACCGGCCCTATCACTGCCTGTTAGTGGAGTCGTCAGTGGACAACGCGCCGTCGTGAAGTGTTCTGTCACTCGCAGGGGCATAATTTTATTGACAGTGTTCGCGTAAAACGAAGCAGTGTTGTGCAGAGTTGTTTATATTGCGTTTCACGACGTGCCTATGAAGTCAAGCTGGGGGGGGGGGGGGGAGGCTGGATCTGAGCGGAGCTTACGCGCCACTCAATATTTCCGATGCACGCACCGTGTGCCCCGAATCGTCGTATGCCGCATGCCGGAGCATGCTGCGCCGCACGTCGGATCGGACGCCGAATCTTACCGTGTGTCTCCTGCTTTATACGGGAAGTACACATTCCATTGACGTCAACAGTGCTGCCATCGGCCACGCGTGCGGCTCGAGCAGTAGGAGGCGTCAGAACTTTCCTCAGTCGACGACGGAGGTTACACCTCATTATGGACAGCTGGGCTCCAGTATCTATTAACGCCGTCTAAGGGACACCGTCGTCGTGAACATCAAATAAGTTCTGGTTCGTAGAGAGCATCAATGGAGGATTTCGACACGACGAAGATAATGCAGCACTACCTCCAGGAGCTGAATGGTCGAGTTTTCTGTCCGGGATGGGCTATAATTGGTCGGCGACGAATAGCGGCGTGGCTGAGGCGACGGGGACCGACGGCGCTGAGGTGAATGCGAGCGAGCAGGACGACTGACATCTACGGATACGTCAGAGGTAGGAGGTATACGACAGGCGAGTAATTGCGCGGGTTGGCATATGGGCGAGGAGGCCGGCAAAAGGAGCTCGAATACGGCGACGTCCAGGAGGTGGGGCAGTGGCGAGGGACGTGGCCAATGCGGAGGCAACGGAAGCAAATGGACTTGTCATCCGGAATTTTCCACTCGGTAGGGTTGCGGTATCTGGAAGGGGACTACAGATCGCCGTCAGACGAAGGAGTCGGCACCCGTCGGGCGTAAGGTCGGGAGACGGAGCAGGCAACAGAAAAAGCTAGGTTCGCAAATTCTTGCCGTACAACTGCCTAAATGAGAGGGATCGCTGGGGCTGGTTGGTCAATTGTGGGTTGAAGTGCGCATGAATGGAATGGGGCAGGACTTGTAGCCTCAAGTTCGAGGCGAACAATACCTGTGACGTGCTGATTTAATGGTGGTGAAGCGGTAAAGTCAACGCAAGACGACGTCGCAGCCGTGTTATGGAGCCAGGAGAACTGTGGAATGACGCGCCGGCTTTTCGCAAGCTCAAACCGGCGGCATTCCTTGACAATGACGTAGATGGTGGACACATTGTTGAAGACCAACATGTTGAAGGCGTCGTCCGCGGTCCCTCTGAATACGTGGCCGATTTTGTCAACCTCGGCCATTTTATCGTCGACTTTCCGGCAAAGAGCGAGCACGTCATGTATGTACGAGACATGCGATTCAGTAGAAAACTGGACTCAGGAAGCAAACTCATTTCTAGCAGCCAGCTGCCGACCGGTGGGATTTCCAAAGAGATCAACGAGCTTCTCCTTCAAAGCATCCCAGCTAGAGATCTCATCCTCGTGTGTCCGGAACCAGACAAGAGGAGTTCTGCCGAAGTAGAATAGTATATTCGCTAGCATAATATTAGGGTCCCAGCGGCTGTTTTGTCTAACACGCTCATACAGGTTAGGTCGAGCCAGTCCTCAACGTTGACATTATCTTGGCCGGAAAATATGCCAGGATCGCGGAGATTGGTAACGGTAACGTACGTTGTTGTCGGGGTTGCAGGAGTAGAAGGAGAGGAGGTGTCGTCACCGGGAGCCATGGTGGAACAAAAGACGGTGCGGCCGCCGCGGAGCTCCGTGGCGAGGACGGGGAACGGCACCCTCCACCGAAGCGTTACGCGAACAAGGGATTAAGACTGGAGACTATTTACAAAGTATATTTAGAAAAGGTAACTGCAGCGCTGGCCAGTTCAGCCGACAGCTTGACAGACAGAGAGCGTTCGTTCTCGTCGTCGGGGCGCCCACGTGCATCGGCCACAAGAAACACGCAATATGCATGTATCAATATTAAGGATTGGGGAGTCTTTCCACACTCCATGTTCGGCTTTCGACCGCGCATTTGTGTCACAATCTGCCCGGGTTCGTGAACAAGGGAAGGCTCGAGGCACCCTCCCCAGACGCTCCGCAGCGACGTGGTGCCGAACGATGACTGATCGCCGAGCTGCTGTGTTCGCCGGTGTTTATTGTTGCGGTGACCACTGGTTGCCTAACTGAGCCTGGCAGGCCACCGAGCCTGGCGGGCCAACGAAGATTATGCCCGAGGGTGCGTCACATGCTTGCTACACCCCCGTACCCCCAGTTTGTTTGTCGCCAACAAAAAACTTCTAAGTTCAATGTACGAGACTCTGCCTCCGTCCTAGCCGGGTGGACAGTGCCTGCCACCCAGGCGAGTAATGGTCCGCTGGCCTCCGCCGTCGAGTACTCCGCCTCGGCACCGGTGTTGACTGGCCGGGTGTGCCAGTGCCAGGTGCTGCCTGAGCCAGCCTCGCTCCATCCAGATAGTCCGCACTGGTCGGCCTTGTGAGTGGTGACGGGCTCGATACCGGCGCAACGGGCGCTGCACCACTGGCAACGCTTGCCACCGCTGAGGTGGGCGGCGCTCCGCTGAAAGTGACTGGTGCTGCCGCTAGTCCTCCTGCGGGCTGGAACTCGAAAGTGGCTGTCAAGGGTGTTGGCCAGGTCCCGAGGCGAGGCCTAACATGGTCGGCGTGTCTGTGCCACGTGTTCCCGTCTGGCATGCGGGCGAGCAGCGATGAGGCGCAGGCAGGAGACACCACCTTTTCTGGAGACCAGGTTGGGCCAGGATGGAAGTTCCTGGCGAAAACTGGAGCTGCTGACTCCTTATTCAGCAGCCAGCTTCTGGTTCAGCTGCTTCAGGAGCACTGTGGATCGGAGGTGCGAATGCAAGACGTCCAAGGGTGTCTTGGCCATCCGACCCAGCAGGAGATCACAGGGGGCACTGCCAGTGACATCGTGGGGCGTGATCCGGTATTGAAACAGTATCCGGGCAATATGTGTCCGGAAATCCCCTGTCTGGCCCTTCTTGAGCTTGCGCTTCATGGTTTGCACCACCCGTTCGGCTGCACCATTTCAAGCAGTGAGGGACGGCGGAACCATCATCCGGAGGATTCCGTTCTTTGTCCGACAGGCCTGGTACTCTGTGCTAGCGAAAGCAGGACTATTGTCGGACACGATGACGCCCGGCCACCCCTGGGCGGCGAAGACCTGTCGTAGCGCTGCGATGGTCGCGCCTGCTGATGGAGTGGTGACAGGTAGAACCTCCACTCACTTCGAGAAGGCGTTCACTACGACCAGGAAGTCATGGCCTTTGAAAAGTGCCCCAAAATTCAAATATAGGGGGAAACTAGCATCTCTGTAGGAACGGCCAGGGGGTGATTTCCACATGACGTGAGGCCCGCTGATGCTCCTGGCAGATTTGGCAGCTCTGCGCCATTTGAGCGATGTCCTGGTCCAGGTCAGGCCACCAAACATGGGACCAGGCCAACTGCTTCGTCTTTACCAAGCCTGGATGACCCGCGTGCAGCAACTGCAGAACCCAACTGCAGGACTTTCTGGGATCACCGACCTGGAACCCCACAGTAGGGAGCCCTGCTGCAAGCTCAGCTCAACGGCCTTATGGCTATAGGCCTGGTCAACCAATTTCCCCTCATGGGACACCGCCTTGACCACCTGAGACAGGACTGGGTCCCGGCTGGTCGCTTGCAATACCGCAGTTCTGAAGAGCGCCTCCGGGTACGCATGCTCCAGCATGTATACTTCAGCAGGTTCTGGAAAAACATAAGACACCTCTGGCAGGGACAGGTGGCTCAAGGCATCAGCAGGTCCCTGGTCCTTTCCCGGGTGGTAAACCAACTGGTAACTGTAAGCTGCCAGTCTCAAGGCCCAGCATACTCTTGAGGAGGTGCCTGCATGGGAACTACCTTGTCAGGCTCCAGTAGCCCCAACCGCGGCTTGTGGACCATGACCGCCTCTAATTTCCGGCCCCACAGATACTGGTGGAAGCGTTCGACACCGAACATGAGGGCCAAGCCTTCCTTGTCCAGCTGGCTGTAGCGTTGCTCTGCAGAACGAAGCTGACGAGAAGCAAACGACACAGGGCGTTCCTGGCCATCCTTGTTCTTTGTGCAAGGACGGCTCCCACGCCGTACGGCGATGCATCTACGGCCAGGACGGTAGGCTTAGCTGGATCGAAATGTACCAGCACTGGAGCCTTGGTGATTAGCTCCTTGCTGCGCTGGAAGGCCCGGTTCTGCTCCTTCTTCCAGTCCCATGGCTGACCATATCGAAGCAGAAGATGGAGCGGCTGTAGATGCTCCGACATGTTTGGCAGGAAACTCCAGTAGAAGTTGATGAGGCCTAGGTAGCTCTGAAGTTCCTTCTTGTTCTGGGGCTTAGGCGCTTCGAGCACAGTATCAACATTGCGGGAAGCCGGGGCTAGGCCAGCCTGGGAAATGACATGTCCCAAGTACTCAACACTGCGGGCCAGGAAAATGCACTTTTCCAGCTTGAGCTTAAGACCGGCGTCCTGCAGTCATGCCAGGATGTTGTGCAGGTTCTGTAGGTGGTCCCCGTCGTCGCTGCCAGTAATCAGGATGTCATCCAAGTATACCGCCGGTGCCTCATGCCCCTGAAGAGGCTGCCCATCTCCCTCTGAAATATGGCTGGGGCTTTGGCCTCGCCAAAGGGAAAGCGCGTGTACTGGAACAGTTCCAAAGTTGTCGATATTGTGACGTATTTCCGGGAGGCATCCTGGAGCACCAGCTGCTGGTAAGCATCTCTGAGGTCGAGCTTGCTGAACCGCTGAACCGTCCACCGGGCAATGCTGACCAGAGTTCGTCAATCCGGGGCGACGGGTATTTCTCGAGAGAGAGAATCAACTTTTATACTGAGCCATTAGTAACGGTTGGTGCGCGCTAGCACCAGATGGGGTGGAACCTGCTTCTCAGGTCCCATATGCGTCCAGCAGTTCCTGGCCCCTAGCCGCCAGCGCGAGCTGGGTCGGTAGGTCGGGGCTGGACAACGAGGTCTCCCATCGCTCCGGGGGGTTGGGGCTGGGGAGGGTGGGGGTTAGGGATGATGGGGGGTTCTTGAGCTTAGTGCACTCTGCAAGGATGTGGGCTAGAGTGCCCTTTGATCGTCTGAAAAACTGGCATGAAGCGTCATGCTCTATTGGGAACATCTTGTGCAAGAGGACGGGATGCGCTAGCTACCCCGCTTGCGTGCATCGGACGATCGTTTGCTTCATTCGGCTGAGTTGCGGATGCGGACGGGGAAGTCTACATCTGCCGCTTCTGTACATTTGTGTGATTTCTTTGTAACTTGTCACGGGGTGCGGTAGCTCTGGCTCTTCCTCGGCAGGATTGACAGTTCTCGGGCACAGTGGTCGGCGAGTGCATTGCCTTCCACTTGCGAGTGAGCCGGGACCCACACGAGCTCAATGGCCCGTCCCGGTGAATTGCACTTGGTGAGGATCGCTAGTTCCGCGGGAGAGATACTTCCCTTGCGGTAGCTTGCGTAGGCGGTCTGGGAGTCTGTGACCACGGTCCTCACTCCCGGTTGTGCGAGTGCGAGAGCGACAGCCACTTCTGCTTCAGCTGTATTCGTCGTCCTTATCGACGCGCCTGTGACCAGTTTATCGATGGTGGTGACGACCGCCGTTGCTCTGGTTCCGTGCTTGAGAAGCGAGGTGTCCGTGTAGAGAACCTCGGGGTCCTCTTCCAGCTGTCGAGCCAGTACCTTGGCCCGCGCAGAGTGTCTCTCGTCGTTTCTCCCCGGATGCATGTTTCGGGGGAGGGGCTTGGTCTTAATGTCTTTCCACGTTGCGGGGAGCGGCTCTCTTATCGGTTGCTGTTCAATTTACCATCCTATCTTGCGTAGGACGGCCCGACCGTGCTCTGTCCCGTTCAGCCTTACTCTCTGGTTGGATAGGTGTGCTTCCACCAGCTCTTCCACCGGGTTGTGGACCCGTATTCCCAGCAGCTTCTGCGTTGATGAGTAGACTGGGATGCCCATGGCGAGAGTAGCGACGGGGTTGATGGTAACCTTGAAATCCTCGCAGATCCTGACACTGCCGTCTCGCATGAGGGCTGGTACGATGGTAGTGGCCCATTCAGACGTCTTGACGTGCACCAGAATGCCCTTTCGCTGTAACCGTGGCAGCTCCTGGGTGACCGCATCCTTCAGGGTGAACGGCAGTGGGCGAGGCCTGAAAAAACGTGGCCGGGCTCCCTCAGGTACATAGATGCCACCCGACGTGCCGGCGAATGTGCCCACCCCTGGCTGGAAGAGGGACTTGAACTTTGTCAGGAGGCTGGGGACGTCTTTCACCACTTGCAGGCTGGCTTCCTGGTACTCTGGCTGTCCAATGTCCAATGCCCAATCCAACGCCCAATGTATGAATCCAGTTTAGGCACCGCAGTGTCGGCGACGACCCCTTGGTTAAGTAAAGGGCAAGCATTGCCTCCCAGTCACCAAAGCGAACGCTGACCGGTGCGTGACCCTGGAGATGGGAGATCTGCCCGTAGTAGCTGCGCAGCATTACGCCCGAAGCCTCGACGGACATGCCGGTGAAAGTACGCTTGAAGAGTTTCCCGGCCATTACTGACACGCTGGCTCCTTTGTCCAGCTCCAGGGAAATGGGGTGCCCGAAGATTTCGACGGTCAGCATGTGCGGCTTCACAAATTACGGTACAAAGCCACATGTGGAAAATCAGCGGGTCCTCGGCCACGACGTCGAGCCTGGCCGTGGAATAACTTGAGCCTGCTGCTGCACGCCCCCACCGTGTACCCTTGCGACGGCTACCCTGGCCGCAGGCTTGTCTGGTACCTGGGCTTGAACCAGGCTGCTGCTGCTCTTTGCTGTTCGTCCTCCCCCTTCGGCATACCAGGGCCAGGTGCCCAGTTTTCCCGCACGTGAAGCATTGTGCTTGAGAGAACTGGCACTGTGAGGGGCAGTGGGCACCACCACAACGACCGCAGGTACTGCGCTTTGTCGTCAATTTGTTGACCGCCGCTTCCACCGACGGTCAGCCAGTCGCACGGGCAATCTTGCCAGCGTCCTTGGCGGCAGTTTCCATTGCCATTGCTGCCTTAACGGTGTCGTCCAGCGAAGGGTCCGAAAGTTCCAGGAGTCGCGTCTGAACGGATGAGTTGTTGATGTGGCCCACGAAATGGTCCCGGAGTAGCGAGGCTAGCTGGTCCCCGAAGACGCAGACACTCGCTAACCTTCGTAGCGCAGCAACGAACTGCCCGAGGGTCTCTCCTTCCTGGCAGCTCCGGTTGTTGAAGTGGAAACGCTCCATTAGTGTGGGCGTTGCTGGGTTGAAATGAGAGCGCAGTATGGCGAGCAGCTCACCCAGCGTCTTAACATGCGGCGTGGCTGGCTCGAGAAGGTCGAGCAGGAGACTGAAGACGCGGGTACTGTAGCTGGCAAGGAAAATGCCCCGCTGTTTGGCCTCGCGTGTGTCGTTTGCCCGGAAGAACACGTGGACTTGTTCCTCGTAAATTGGCCAGGCGGACCCATCTCCCTCGAACGCCTGGAGCATTCCGTACAGCGGCATGGCGGCAGCAACGGGGGGGGGGGCGTGTTTCGCCTCTCACTGCGGCGTGGGATGATCCGTGGGTACTCGTCAACAGTGTCACGATCCGCCCGGGTTCGTGAACAAGGTAGGGCTCGAGGCAACCTCCGTTAGACGCTCCTCAGCGTGGTGGTGACGAACAATGACTGACCGCCGAGCAGCTGTGCTCGCTGGTGTTTATTGGTGCGGTGACCAATGTTGCCTAACTGAGCCTGGCAGGCCACCGAGCCTGGCGGCCGAACGAAGATTATCCCCGAGGATGCGTCACATGCTTGCTACAATTTGTGAGCAAGACGTCCTTCTACTCTTAAAATAGAAATCAATCAGCCCATCAAATGGAGGCGACCATAGTATAATCTTTGAACTAGACATCAAAAAAGCCTTCGATACTATCTCCCATCTAACCATTCTCGAAGAACTCGAGAAAACTGGATGTGGAGAACAAAGATACAATTACGTAAGATCTTTTTTCTCAAACAGTACAACAACGATAGGCATAGGGTCAATGAGATCCGCACACATCACACTAACCAACAAAGGAACTCCACAAGGCGCCATCCTAGCCCCACTATTCCTCAATATTGTCACGTGGGGGTGGCGTTGAAGAAAACAGAAGCAATACTGTGAAAGACAAAACTTTTATTCGGCGAACCTGTGTCCACAAAAACAGGCTACACTTGTAGCACAACGATAGCGGCAAACACGGTCGGCGGTCGTCGAAAATCTTATCAACGGGTCAAGCGTGTCGGCTTTTATACACCAATCGTCGAATGTTCCAGACTAATTGCTGGGACCCGCGCGCCTTCCACAAAGTTCTACATTATTCGCGTCGCGCACACGTGCAATCAGATTAAGCAAGGTTCGGTCACAGACAGTGGATGGAACCATCGATAACATTCCAGAAACTTCCCACACATGCAAGCGTGTCCTGCGCTGTGCGATAACATTTGTTAGGCGGTGAAACGTGTCGCCCGATAAAGACAAGTACACGCGTCAATACCCCCCTCTTAAAAACATCGACCCGATGGTGCAAACAAGCGAAATAAGGAAGTACTCGTAGCACAGAAAACAACAATCTAAAGTTCGTCAGCGTCCGTAAAAGGCCTTAAGACGCACCACGTAGACCAATTCAGGTCGTGTGCGGCGCGGCTGTGAATGTGAAATGCCGTCTGGCACGACCTGGTAGTCCAGTGCGCCAATACGTTGGATGACCTTGTAGGGTCCGAAATAGCATCGCAATAGTTTCTCACTGAGCCCTCGTCGGCGTATCGGGGTCCATACCCAAACACGATCGCCGGGCTGGTACTCGACGACGCGTCGTCGGAGGCTGTAGTGTAGGCTGTCGGTCCTCTGCCGGTTCTTGACCCGCAGGCGGGCGAGCTATCGGGCTTCTTCGGCGCGCTGGAGATATGTAGCGAGGTCAAGATTCTCCTCGTCCGTGACATGCGGAAGTATGGCGTCGAGCGTCGTCGTCGGGTTCCTGCCGTAAACCAGCTTGAACGGCGTGATCTGTGTTGTTTCTTGCACCGCCATGTTGTAAGCGAATGTTACGTACGGCAGGATGGCATCCCAGGTCTTGTGTTCAATGTCGACGTACATTGCTAGCATGTCGGGGAGGGTCTT
Organism: Dermacentor variabilis; assembly: GCF_050947875.1. Lineage (NCBI taxonomy): Eukaryota > Metazoa > Arthropoda > Arachnida > Ixodida > Ixodidae > Dermacentor > Dermacentor variabilis. The sequence continues at coordinate 1,900,523 of NW_027460379.1, forward strand.
ATTCAGGTGCTCCGTAAGACCATTCGTCTGCGGGTGGTAGGCCGTTGTGCTTCTGTGCCTTGTCTGACTGTATTGTAGAAAGGCTTGGGTGAGCTCCCCTGTAAAAGCCGTTCCTCTGTCATTTATGAGGTCGTCTGGGGCGCCATGTCGCAGAAGGATGTTTTCGACAAAGAATTTCGCCGCTTCAGCTGCGCTACCTTTCGGCAGTGCTTTAGTTTCAGCGAAACGGGTGAGATAGTCCGTCGCCACAACGGTCCATTATTCCCGGATGTTGACGTCGGAAACAGCCCCAACAAATCCTTCCCAATCTGCTGGAATGGGCGGCGAGGAGGTTCGATCGGTTGTAGTAATCCTGCTGACCTTGTCGGTGGTGTCTTGCGTCGCTGACAGTCTCGACATGCGTCGACGTAACGGGCGACGTCGGCGGTCAGACGCGGCCAGTAATACCTTTCATGTATCCTCAACAGCGTTCGGGAGAATCCGAGGTGCCGAGTGGTTGGATCGTCGTGTAGGGCGTGCAGTACTTCTGGACACAGCGCTGACGGTACAAGAAGGCAGCAGGCGCGGACTGGTGAGAAGTTCTTCAAGAGCAGGTTGTTTTCTTGCGTGAACGAAGACAACCCGCGCTTCAATGCCCTAGAGACAACGACGGTGTTCCCTTACAAATACTCGATGAGACCTTATAGCTCAGGGTCTTCTCATTGCTGTTTAGTGAAGCCTTCCGGGCTTATTATTCCAAGAAAGGCGTCGTCGTCATCGTCGTCTTGCGGCGGGAGATCGATGGGGGCGCGTGATAAGTAGCCGGCCTCAGAGTGTTTTCTTCCGGACTTGTATATTACGGTGACGTCATATTCCTGCAGTCTGAGGCTCCTGCAGTCTGAGTCTGAGTTAGCTAGCCAACACAACGCGTGATGGTCGCTGACAACTTTGAATGGCCTGTCATAAAGGTAAGGGTGGAATTTTGCTGTAGCCCATATGATGGCGAGGCATTCCTTTTCAGTCGTAGAATAGTTGTCTTCCGCTTTTGACAGTGACCGGCTAGCATAAGATATCACCCGTCCAAGTCCGTCTTTCCTCTGGACTAGGACGGCACCGAGGCCTAGGGTACTGGCGTCAGTCTGGATTTCGGTATCGGCGTCCTCATCGAAGTGTGCAAGTACCGGTTGCGACTGCATGCATCGTTTGATTTCTTGAAATGCGTCGGCTTGCGTCGTTTCCCACTTGATTTGACATCACATTTGGTTAGATGGGTAAGCGGCTCCGCGATGCTTGAAAATTCCTTGACGAAGCGCCTATAGTAGGCACACATGCCAAGAAATCCGCGCATTGCCTTCTTGTCGACTGGTTGCGGGAACTTTGCGATGGCAGCTGTCTTCTGCGGGTCGGGGCGTACTCCAGATATGCTGATGACGAGGCCTAGAAATAGAAGCTGATCGTAAGCGAAGCGGCACTTTTCTGGCTTCAGAGTAAGCCCTGATGACTTGATGGCCTCTAGTACTGTTGCAAGCCGCCTGAGGTCCTCGTCGAAATTTCCGGCGAAGACAACGACGTCATCCAAGTAAACGAGGCAGGTCTGCTACTTCAACGCTGCAGGCGCCGACCACACTCCGAATGACATGACCTTGAACTCGTAGAGGCCGTCTGGCGTGATGAAGGTGGCCTTTTCGCGATCTCTCTCGTTGACTTCTATTTGCCAGTAGCCAGACTTGAGGTATATCGACGAGAAGTATTTAGCGTTTCAGAGCCGATCGAATGCGTCGTCTATCCGTGGCAGGAGGTGCACGTCCTTCTTCTTGATCTTGTTCAGTCGACGATAATCGACGCAGAAGTGTAGGGTTCCGTCCTTCTTTTTTCACCAGGACTACAGGAGATGCCCACTGGCTTTTCGACGGCTGGATGATGTCATCGCGCAGCACTTCGCCGACTTGTTGCATAATAGCTTTGGGTTCTCGCGTCTAAACTCGGTAAGGCTCTGGCGGAGTGGTCGAGCGCACTCCTCGGTTATTATGCGATGCTTTGCAACTGGTGTTTGTCGAATCCTCGATGACGTCGAAAAGCAGTCTTTGTATCGTCGGAGAGGACTTCTGATCTGTTGCTGCTTACTCATAAGAATACTTGGATTTACGTCGAAGTCCGGTTCGGGGACTATGCTCATCGGGTTAGATGTGGCAGAATCCGAGAGTCAAAGGCATTGCTGGTTTCCACAATGTCCTCGACGTGCGCGATTGTCGCGCCCTTGATGTGCTTGAACTCTTGGCTGAAGTTGGTTAGCATAAATTCCGCTTTCCCTCCGTGGATTCGAGCGATCCCTCTTGCGATGCAAATTTCGCGGTCGAGCAGCAGATGTTCGTCGCCCTCGATGACGCCTTCTACGTCAGCTGGTGTTTCGGTGCCGACGGAAATAATAATGCTGGAGCGCTGCGGGATGCTCAGTTGATCGTCGAGAACACTCAAGGCGTGGTGTCTACGAGAGCTCTCCGGTGGTATCGCTTCATCTTCCGACAGCATTATCGATTTTAACTTCAGGTCTATGATTGCGCGTGTTGGTTAAGGAAGTCCATGCCGAGAATGACGTCTCGTGACCACTGTTGGAAGATAGCGAAGGTGGCAGGGCAAGTCCAGTCAGGAACGGTAATTCTTGCCCTGCAGATTCCAGTCGGCGTAATGAGGTGTCCTGCAGCGGTTCGAATTTGAGGGCCTTCCCATGACGTTTTAACTTTCTTCAACTGGGCGGCGATGTGTCCACTCATTACAGAGTAATCGGCCCCCGTGTCCACTAAGGCGGTAACTGCATGGCCGTCGAGAAGCACGTCTTGGTCGGCGGTCCTTTGTCTGGCGTTGCAGTTAGCTCTTGGCTTGGGATCACGGCTGCGTCGTGTTGAACTGAAGCTGGGACGTCGCGTCGTCAAGTCGTCTTTCGCCGGTGTAGCCTTGGCTTCCTGACTTCGTCGGGTCAGCGGCGTGTCGTTATGTCGTCGAGATGGTTTCTTCGTCGCCTTCGTCGGTGGCGGAGGATCTTCGTTAGTTCAAGGAAGAGCAACCCCAGCTCCAGCGGTTGCTGCTTTCAGTTTTCCGGATATGGGCTCGCAGTGCGGCCCCGGGCAGGGCCGGTTTATGGTCGGCGCTGCGGCGACAGGTAGCGGCCTGGTGAGGGCGAACGGGACGGTCGTCGAGGGCTCCACTGAGTGGCGGCAAGGTACTCGGGGATATCGCGAGGTCGTTCGCCAATCTGTGGTCGCGGCGCGTTAACCGCGAACAATCGGAGTCCCATCTCCCGATATGGGCATCGGCGGTAGATGTGCTCCGCTTCTCCGCAGTGATAGCAAAGCGGACGGTGGTCGGGGGCGCGCCAAACGTCAGCCTTCCTTGGAATGCCGCGTGCGGTGACGGGTTGGCGTGCTGGCGGCGGCGGTGGTGGTGGTGGTGGTGGACGGCGGAACTGTGTCGTCACTGGGCCCTGCGGTGGGCGAGGCGGGGTTACGTGACGGCGGGCTACAGCTTTATGTCTCCCCATAAAAGAAAAGAAAGAAAAATAAAGTGGGGAAGCCTGCCCCACCATGTAAGCATGGCAGGCGTAAACCAATCAAAATAAATGAATAGGGGAAGCCTATGCCATCCCAAATAAAATTTATAGAAAAGCCAATTATTGCAGGAAAAAAATCGAAGGGAAGTCTGTAGAAGTTTAGAAGAAAAAATTGAGTATGAAGTAGAAGGGAAGTAGTTAAGCGCAGGTTGGAAATTGTGCTCCTAATGAGAAATCGAACAAACCCCCCAACCACCCACCCACCTATCCGCAGCGCGGGCGAGTTTTATTTAATACAGCAAGTGAGCTTCCGCGTGCCTGGCCCACAGTAGGCCAAGTAGCCGACATGGCAGGTCGGTGATGCTGCAGGTCGTAACGGTTGCTGCCCTGGGTAAGCCGGAGTCAATCAGGTGAGTAGCAGGACCCAGCAAGATGGCCACACGATGGGGCGGGAGCAGTAGATCTCGCAGATGAAGCCAATGGCCTGTGCTGCAACCCAGTCCAGGTAGTGTCAAGAAGTGTGTGTTGAAACTTGACAGGCATGCTATGGTGACAGCGATGACGTCTAGAGGTGGGTAGTGAATGCAGCAGGACGGGAACATCAGGCGCCAAGAAGTGCGCAGGCCAACGCCTGGGGCTCGAGTAAGCTAAGGCATGGAGGTGATGGCAGCAGAGCATGATCTTCCCAGACGTCCAGGAAAGAAGGCCAGGCAGGTGGAGCTGATGCCATAGTCTGCACATGTGGCTAAGGACAAAGAGTGAGAAGGGCCAGAGTGCACACAAGGAGCAAGGGATGGTCATGCAGGCAAACAGGAGGCGAAGCCACGAAGGGTAGAAAGAAAGAAGCGAGCAAAATGAATGATGACGCATGTAGCTAGAGCCAGCTGACACGGGGAGGCCCCGCCAATAGTAGGCTAAAGCAGTGCTTTTGGCAGAAGCAAACGTGCAAAAGCAACATGGTTGAAAAGAATGAAGAGAGTAGGAATGATATAGTCGAGTTATGACGCGTCGGGAGTACGGCAAGGAGGAGGAGAGGAAGGGACGACAGAAAGGACTGCTAGGCGTGCTAGACGCAGAAGTAACGCTCCTGAGCGTCGAGAATGTAGTAGACCAGCGTAATTGGCTGGAGTCAATGACTGTACGTGGGCGTCGTCACAATACCCGAACGACGTGCGCAGTGTTCGGGCAGGTGGTAAAATAGTGCGATAGGTTCACGCATAAAGCGCCACACGTACACAAGTCGGAAGTGTGAAGGTTAAATCTGTAAAGGTATGAGACAAAATGGCCATGGCCGGTAAATAAGTGGCCAAGAAGATTATTCGGCGGACACCAATTAGGTGTGTTGTCTACACTCGGAACCCAAGGGTATAGGTGAGTGTGAGAGCCCTCGCGCTGCCATTAGCAACTCCATTGTAAGTGCGCGATGCGACGAAAGCGCGCGCGTATCGTGTTAATGGACGCCGCCGCAACGCGGAGGAGTCCCGTGGAAGCCGCCGACGTTGCAGCGGTATCTGCCAACTCCTTGCCCACGACGCCCCTGTGTCCAGGGACGTGGTGCAGGAATGTCCGCCGGCCCTGACGAACGAGCAAGGTGCGCGTCTGTTTGCATGCCCATATTCGGGAGTCACTGTCTCGAAGATGCGATAGGGCGGACAGTAATGAGAGGCAGTCAGTGTAAAGATGGACTGGAACGCTGGCCGGTAGCGAAGCTATGTACGCGAGCGCCTCGGCGAAGGCGACAGCCTCGACGCTATACGCGCATGTAGCGTTGATGACCCTGAATTTACGGATGGCTGCCAAACGACCGCTCGGGTTAAATGCAACAAATGCCGCCCCCACCGAAATACTCGTGTACGCGCCATCAGTATAGACATGGAAAGCGGAGCGGGTGACGATGCGAGCAGCGTCTGCGGGGGAGAACCGCGTAAACATGAAACAGCAGGTTTCGCTCGGGTGGTGAGTCCAACGGGTAAATGAAGAGTCAACATCGCTAGGGTGAAACGTGTCAGACCCGTAGTGCGTGATCTGACGGAGCGTAAGCAAGGAGAACTCCGCGTTGACGCGTTCTAGGTCAACCGTAAGAGGCGGACAGCGGGCTAATATTTGTAGGGCAGAAGTCCTGGTAGTATGGTAGGCGCCGGTTAACGCGATCAACAATGACCGTTGCACCGACAGGACACGGGTCTGGAGATGCGTTGTCGGGAAAGGCGGTCACCATACCGGGGACGCGTATGCAATCGCAGGCAGCAGAACCTGTCTATATAAACGATGTGAAAGTACTGGGCGCAGCATAAAATGCATGCGAACGAAAGTTAGTAATCGAGTAACCAATATCTCGGGTTTAGTCTTAAGAAAATCAACGTGGGCGTGAAGGTTCAGTTTGTTATCAAAGACCACGCCAAGGAGTTTAATGTGGTCCTGATGTTTTAGAAAAGCGCCATCCAATCGGATAGACGGACCGCGCTTAGATGTACCAATGTGCCCGTTGTTGAAGAAGACAAAGAAAGATTTTGAATCGCTAATTTTGACCTTGTTTTGCCGGGCCCAATCGCAAATCAAGGTTAAGACCGATTCTGCTAATACCTGCAATTGCAAGCGCGACGAGCCAGAGAGCAATACAACGGTGTCATCAGCGTAAGCCTGTATATGGACGCCCTCTGGTAGCGAGAGACTGAGTAAGACTGAGAATTATCAAATTCCAGAGCAGAGGGCTAAGAGGCGATCCCTGCGGCCTGCTGATGGAAGGGCGAGCCGAGATGTCCCCAGTCTTACACCGGAGGACGACCGTCCGATCTGTAAGAAAGGACTGGAGGAGGCGATATAAGTTCGTCGGGCAACGGTGCTTGCGGAGAAAAATAAAACGGCATCGTGCCAGACACTGTCAAAGGCGCCCGTAAAATCTAATGAAATCCATACTGCAGGCTTCTTGGCAGCCTTAAGGGCACTAAGCCGGTGCTTTAGGGCGTATAGGGCCAGCGGTGCACTCCGGGCATGGGTGAAACCAAATTGGTTTTCGTGGACGAGATGACGAGAGTGGAGAAATAATAGAGTCGAGAATTAAGTAGGCGTTCCAGAATTTTACCGAATAATGAATTCATTACGAGCAGACGATAGGAAGACGGAAGAGGGGGGGGCGGCCAGACTTGAGAATAAAAATGATTCGACCTGTCTTCTAGTGAGAGAGAAAGTGCCCCAGTCGGAGAGCGGCGTTGAAGATGTGGAAAATGAAGGAAGGATGGATCCGAAAAAGATTGTGCACAAACATGCCCGTTAGCCCATCTAGCCCCGGCGCCGCGCGCAGGTTGCCTAGAAGGAGGGAGTGCTCGATCTCCACGAGCGTGAAAGGATGATCGATGGGCACCTCAGGATAGGAAGAACCAGCGATCGCGCGAGTGCGGCTGTGGTAGGCGTTGTCTGCTGCGGGATCATCAACCGCAGCATGCGTACTCAATAAAAGGGCAGCTGACGCCTGGTTTGAGGTGGTAAGGGCGCCGTCCGAGGTCTCGAGCGGGGGAATGCAAGTTATAGGGCGGAGCTTCGCAAAGCCGATTGAAAAGGCCGGCCGAAGAGGGTGCGCGACGTGATGTCCGAGCACAGTGCGCGGTCGGCGGCAGCCTTTGCGCAACGAAGGCTGCGCTTATACGCCGCGAACGCCTGTGCGTACTGCGAACGAAACACCTTGCGCAAGGCAGGGTCACGTAAGCGCTGATAACGCCTGTGCATCGCGCGCACCCGCGACGGTTCCGCAGTCAACTTAGGCGTCCACAACGTCTTGGCACCCCCACTATGGGGCCGTGGCCTGTGCGCGTACCGGTGGCATAAGGTAGTATATGTACTATAAGAACGCTCAATCGCGGCTTCGAGCATCCAAGCCGACGAAAAGCGGCAGCGACATATTCGATGGAACCAGGGATGGCGGCTGAGGAGCTCCAAGATCTGCGCCCGAGCGTAGTTGGTGAGGCGCCTCTCGGGCGCACTCGCGGCAGCGCTTAATGTAAGTTCAATATAACGGTGGTCGGATAAGGTGTCCGCGTCCAAGACGGACCAACTGTACCCACCGCCTACAGTTGAGACAGACGCCAAGGTCACGTCTATCCACGAGCGGGCATAGGGCGTCTCAAAAGTCGGGAGGGAGTCGGGGAGATACGTAAGTGCAGGTTGTTAGCGCACGCAAATTGAACAAGCTGCGCGCCGCGCTCATCCCCTGAGACGAGTCCCGCTAAGCATGCTTCGCGTTGAGATCGCCGCCCAAGACAAAACTAGGTTGGATATAGCGTGAATACTTGATTGGGTTCGTCTAGTACGGGCCCAAGGGGACGATGTGGCAGCGCATATACAGCAATAACCAAAACAGAAATTCCTGCACCCTCGCAGTGTATCGCCACAACCAATTGCGATACGTAGATTGGGAAGAACTGTAGGCACGGAGCCCGTGCCAGCAGGACCACACGAGGATGGTCGTTAGCATGGAAAGCGTGGATTGCATGGGGCACATTGGTCGCTCTGTTGCCACGCGTGTGCGGGTCGGATATCAAAGCAAACGTGATGTCATGCTCGAGCATGCGGTGAATTAGGAGCTTTGTGGCATCGCAGCTGCTGGCAAGGTTAGCCTGAATGAATTTGGACGGTTGCAAATCAGCCATGTCCAATAAAGGAATAGCGGAGCAACAGCCCCAGTCCATCCAGACGCATCCAAAGTCTGGGAAACGGTAAGTCCGATCCACAAAGCGTATGTGCAACGAAAGGCCAGCGCACGCCGAAGACGCCAGGACAGAGTGGCCCAATGTCATCATTCAGCATCGGACGCCAAACATACCACAGGTCCTCCCCCACCCCCTCAAGCACCCGCGCGAGCACAGACACGGCAAACAGGAAAAACTAAAATATAAAAAGGCTCCAAAGAAAGGGACAGTAAACAAGGAGAATGAACAGCAAATGAAAAAGCAAGAAAAGTAGTCGGAAGCCGCACGGTGATCCCCCGTCAGCCCGCGACGCCAAAGGATGCACGCTCCAAGAGGGCGCACAGCACCAAGCGCCATCGGCGACCGCGAGCGACAGGGGACCGCGAAGCAGTAATGCAAAGATGGAAATATTGCGATTAACCATAGTGGGTGCGGGCCCGCAAGCGGGCTATCCTGTTTTGAAGAAGCGGGCACGTCTGAGAGCCCGCAGGGTGAGCGCTCGGTGGCCCCGCGCGCTTACACTCGCTGCAGCAGACGGCCGTATCCCCCAAGCGAACGGTGCACCGCTCGCCGAGGTACGGCCCCGCGCGGCGCGTGCATACCGCGCGCTCAGGCTGTGAACGGAGAGGACAGGCGCGCCGGAGGTGACCATAGGTGGAACAAAATGTGCACGTAGGTACGCGGAGGTCTTCCACCACGGTCGCTGAAATCCACCCTACAGCGACACGCCCGCGGCTCATAAGCGTCCGAAACGCCAGAGGATCGACTGTAATTACGTGGGAGAAGTTTCCCGAACGCTCCCGGAACGAAATCCGCACCTCACATCAGGAAGGGTCAAGTTTAAGGTCTGTGTTGCGCAGGTTGATCTGATCAAAAAGCGCGTGAGCCGGAATGTCAGGGTCGACCCCCGTAAGTTTGACCTGTGGTTTGCGACGATTTATCAGGCGAACAGACATAGCCATCTTGGTTATGGTGTTACTTTCTATAGCCTGTTGTAGATGCTGCATGGTAGCAAGGTCGTTTGATAAAACCGTGACACCATGAGGCGTTCGACGGAGCGTCAAATCAGTTAGGTTCGCCTGAACAGGGTCAATGTTGCTCTTAAGAAGACGGAACACGTCCTGCGCGGGAGTGGGCGATGGAACCAGCTGTGTTAAAAACATGATGTGAGCATGCTCACGTTTGGGTGCCGGAGCTTGCGATGGAACCAGCGTAGAAGCGATCGCCGGGGCAGACGCCGGCCCCACATGGACGAGGCCTGAAGCGCCGGCACCCGGCGCCAGAGTACTAGTCGGCACACCGGTCCGAGCAAGCGCAGCATAAGTCGACCCCGGCGGCACCAGAGAGGCAGCCTCCGGGCGCAACACCGGGCCGCCACCACGCATACGGTCCAGCTGGTCGCCGAGCTCGTCAGCGCAGCTCCACTGCCGCGCCGCCACTGCTCTAATATCAGCACATCCTTGCATCCGTTGCCTCACCAGGCCCAGGATTTGCGACCTGTGGCAGTTGGTCACCTTGCCATTAGTGTCAAACAGGACGTCTGTAATTGCCTGTTGAAAGCCCACCGCTCGGTGGTAGGCAGCAGTAAGCGCGGCATCGACCGAGCCGCGTTCCGAACTAGGCGCCGCCGCGCCGTGCGACCCATCAGAGCCAGCTGCTGGCCCGTGCCCCACTGCCACAGGAGCACCGGCTTCCTGTGAACAGATATTGAGATTGCGATTAGGCGATCGCCATCCATATCAAAACAGAAACATGCGACCGCGTCGAGCCGCCTGTGGACGATGTATCATTGCCACTGCCGGGCGGTAAGCCCGCGGCAGGCACCTTCGCGTCAGCCATACCTCGCTTGTGGGTATGAGCCATGGACCGAAGGGCCCGAACCGCCAGCCGCCACGAAGGGCGAGAAAAGCGAATTAAAGGCCTCTTTTGCCCAGATATCGGGTCTAGAGAAGGCACGATGCCTTTAACCAGTGCCTGAATAGCGAAAATTGCAAAAAGGAGCGAAGGAACCGACCTTTAGACGAGATTTCCGAGGAGCGATGCACCCAACGGACAAGCAATGTCACAGGCCGGCTCGTGACACTGTGAGGAAGGGAACAGATACTGTAGCTCCTCCCGCACGACCGCTCGGATTGTCGAGCGCAGGTCTTCGGTGGCCAGTAACTGAACTCCGGCGTAGCTTGTCGAGTTCGTGCGGCAGTTGAATTGCCGGTTCCGCATTTCCAGTGTCTTCTCGATGGTAGTGGCCTCGCGAAGAAACTTGTCGACGGTCTTCGGTGGGCTCCGTACCATTCCAGCGAAGACTTCCTCCTTTACACCATGCCTCAGTAGACGGACTTTCTTTCCATCGGACATTTCAGGGTCGGCGTGGCGGAATAGGCGGCTCATTTCTTCTGTAAAAATCGCGGTGGTCTTATTAGGCAGCTCCACTCGGGTTTCTAGTAGTGCTTGGGCTCGTTCTCGGCGTACGACGCTTGTGAATGTCTGCAGGAAGCCGTTTCGGACAAGATCCCACGTCGTTAAGGTGGCTTCTCGGCTCTCGAACCACGTCCTGGCAGCGTCTTCCGGTGCGAAGAAGACATGTCGCAGTTTATCGTCGCTGTTCACGCTATTAAGTCCAGCGAACCTCTCATACGTCCCAAGCCAGGTTTCGTGGTCCTCGAATGTTGAACCGCGGAACGTCGGAGGCTCCCTGGGCTACTGCAGGGCGATGGGGGACGCTGGGGCTGCCATTGGGGTGGCCTTGGCCACAATCGTCTTGGTCTTCTCAGGCAGAAGTCCGTGCTCCGGGGCAGCTGTTGAAGACGGCGGCTTGCTCGATGGTCCGGGAATACGTTGGTGTTCTCTTTGCGGTCCGGGCTTGGATCATGGTTTGTGGGGGGCGTCCGGTACATGAACGAAAAGCACCTCTACCAGTTGTCACGTGTTGGTGACGCTGAAGAACACAGTATCAATACTGTGAAAGACAAAACTAACTTTTATTGGGCGAACATGTGCCCACAAAAACAGGCTACACTTATAGCACAACGATAGCGGCGAACGCGATCGGGAATCGTCGAATATCTGATCAGCGGGTCAAGTGCGTCGGCTTTTATACATCAGTCGTCGAATGTTCCAGAGTAATCGCTGAAATCTGCGTGCCTTCCACAAAGTTCTACATTATTCGCGTCGCGTGCACATGCGATCAGATTACACAAGCTTCGGTCACAGACAGTAGACGGAAGCATCGATAACATTCCAGAAACTCCCGATACATGCAGGCGCGTCCTGCGCTGTGCGATAACATTTGTTAGGCGGTGAAACCTGTCGCCCGATCAAGACAAACAAGTACACGTGTCAATATCGGAATGCAGAAATTGGCACTTGTTTTTGTGGAGGACGTAGATCTAGGGCTCGTCGTATACACAGACGACATCACGCTATGGGCAACCGGAGGCTGTTACGGGCAAAAAGAGGACCCACTGCAGAAGATGATTAAGCAAGTGGAACACTTTTCTCGATAGGCGGGCATGAAATGAGCACCGGAAAAAATTTGAATGCCAAAAAAAGTGAATGCCAAATACACCAGGAGGACTGAGCACCTGGACACAAGTTTAATAATGTATGGACAGCCGCTAGGAGAGGTAAAAATACTCAGAATACTAGGCGTATGGAACGAGACGATCATTTGAGGGATCGCCAGCCGTTTTTGCGCGGGCGCGAGTAAATGTCGGCGTGAGAGAGAAAATGTGGAGGCGTTTGCCTCATGAATATATGGCCCTGCCTAGGCGCTACAGAGGAGATCTTTAGCGCGTGTTGTATGCGTTTCTCCCCTAGACATGAGAGCATTGCGAAGTGCGGTCGAGTTCGTTCACGCTCCGCCGCTGGCTGCCCACGCGGTGAGGCAGTGGGCACGGACGTCCCATTTGGGGATCGCTGTATCTGAAGTGGCAAGGTTCGGACTAGTGTTGTATTAGTCGCAGGTCGCTTTTTTCGTCGCGACGATAGATTGGATTTTTTACAAGCACTGCTCCAGGAAGGCACATGTAGTAAATGGAGGCTTCAGGAGAGCACCTGAGGTTATAATAAAGTAGGCGGCGCAGGATCTCCAGGGCACCCAAGGGGTAGCGGGGGGACAAAAGCTGGAAGCACAGTGGCCCGTGGCTTGGGGCCGCGGAGGCCGAAGCGTGCCAGGTGGTGTTCGCATAAAAAATTGGCAGTCCGCGATAGAGGACAGCCGATCTTATACACCCCTGGCACCCACACGCCTCGGCGAGCCCCAACCCACGTACCAGTCCGGGTCATAGATTTTTGTGTCCGCGTTGCCGCCTTGATGGCCTGGAGGCGCCGCCAATAATGCAAAATAATGGCACGTTATTTCAATTAGTAAAAAAACACGATTGAATAAATATAGTTACGCACAGTCACCAACTAGGACTAGGACCCGGACTGGCACGTGGGTTGGGGCTCGCCGAGGCGTGTGGGTGCCAGGGGTGTATAAGATCAGCTGTCCGCGGGCCGCCAATTTTTTATGCGAACACCACCTGGCACGCTTCGGCCTCCGCGGGCCCAAGCCACGGGCCACTGTGCTTCCAGCTTTTACCCCCCCCCCCCGCTACCACTTGGGTGCCTTGGAGATCCTGCGCCGCCTACTTTATTATAACCTCAGGTGCTCTCTTGAAGCCTCCATTTGCAACATGTGCCCTCCTAGAGCAGTGCTTGTAAAAAATCCAATCTATCGTCGCGACGAAAAAAGCAACCCGGGATACGCGGTCACGCACGACATCGTTGTAACATTTCACTGCTGTGTTCTAGATATCTGCCATTGCCACCGCCTTCTCCTCGTGCGTTGACCTACCAGACTGTGAAGATACGGCCTGGCCCACCTGTCGACCGACTGACGTCGCTGTCCTGGTAGGGCAAGCTACTGCGTCTGCGCTGTGACTCCTCGGTCCAGCGCCAGCGCACCGCATCGCTGTGGCCCTCCGGGATATGCGGTCACGCACGACATCGTTGTAACATTTCACTGCTGTGTTCTAGGTATGTAGTAGCACTTAACACTCCTCACCCCTTATTTTTTTTCTTTTATAACAATAATAATAGTTGGGGTTTTACGTGCCAAAACCACTTTCTGATTATGAGGCACGCCGTAGTGGAGGACTCCGGAAATTTTGACCACCTGGGGTTCTTTAACGTGCACCTAAATCTAAGCACACGGGTGTTTTCGCATTTCGCCCCCATCAAAATGCGGCCGCCGTGGCCGGGATTCGATCCCGCGACCTCGTGCTCAGCAGCCCAACACCATAGCCACTGAGCAACCACGGCGGGTTCTTTTTTTTAACAAGTACCGTGGCTGCGTATCCCCATATTGCTGTTTCTTGCCCAACATTCCTGTACCTCTTTGAGTGATGGGAATTGACATAGTTACCTACAGGGTTCGTATCGGCGCCTCCAGTATCTGTCACCGGAATAAGATTGATTTAACTGAGCGCTCACATGCCGTAGTCGGCTTAATCTGTGTCGTCTGCCCGAAGCCCTCGCGCGCCCTGTCAATTTTCTTAGCGCTGCGGTTGCTCTGTGATGGGGACATTGAAGCCAACCCTGGACCCAAAGTAGATGATGTATATGCGCTAATCAAAGAATTCATGGATGCTAACAAAAAGAATTTTGACACCACTGCAACTATTCTCAAAGAAATCCAGCGAGATGTTGCCGATATTAGGTCCCGAGTCTGCGCAGTTGGAAAAAATCTGCCTATTGTACCCGAAATCGGCACTGGCGTTAAAGCTGTTAATGACTCGCTTGAAGAAGTAAAAATGACTTTGTCACGTACGAATGGCGACTTAGAAGATGTTGTAGATGATCTGAATAATCGTTCACGAAGAAACAATCTAATTATCAAAGGTTTAGCTGATGTTACGAAGGAAGACTATGACGCTAGCGAGAAGTTAGTAAGAGATTTCTGTTCTACTCACCTAAATATAACCTTGCACACTGAAGACATTGAACGCGCGCATGGAATCTGGCAGCCTCGACCTGATGTTACGAGTCCGGTGATTATCAAGTTCCTAAACTTCAATACGAAAGACACACTTCGCAATACGCATAAACTCGGACATGTTGAACCTAAGATCTGGCTTGAGGAAGATTTTTCCCAAAAAATACAGTTTGGAAGGAAAATGCTGCGTGACTTCGCTAAAGAAAATAAAGGGAAGGATGACCGCTACACGATACGGTACAACAAACTGAAGCATAAAGGGCACATCTACTGCTATGATGCGGTTTCTGCCCGTGTAATTCAGGCATACACACCACAACCGCGTGCCTCAGAATGACAAACTGTACGAATCGAGCCTGTCAGAAGAAAGGCACATAAGTTATCTATTCTTCTGGCTAACTTTCGCAGCATTATAAATAAGGTTCCTTCATTACTTTGAATAGCTCACACGCGCTCTGCTGATATTATACTAGGCACAGAAACTTGGCTCCGGGGTGATATACGCAATAGCGAGTTATCACTTCCTCACTACTTGTCAATATTTCGTAAAGATAGAACTTTGTCTAGAGGCGGTGGTGTCTTGATAGCAATAAGGACTGTGTATCAACCTTCTCTTGTAGTTATTGATACCCCTCTTGAGCTGATCTTTGTAAAAACCCGATTTGAAGGCTGTACATGCTCATCGGCGTATGTGATCGGCCTCCTGACAGCAAACCCGATTTCGTTGACCACATGACCAGTGTGCTTGAATTTATTTATAATAAATATCCACAGTGTATGTTGTTGCTTGGAGGCGACTTTAAGTACCCTGCTATTAACTGGTCAATGCAATCATCGCCATTAGCACCCGCCCGGCTCGAGGTGTCTCGCTTCCTTCAAAGATTAGACTTGTTTCATTTAACTCAGTTGGTAAAGGAGCCGACACGAGGCGAAAGCACCCTTGATTTACTCCTAACAAACAATCCATCTAATGCTGTAGTTCACGTCCTTGATGAAATTAGTGACCATAGAGTAGTACATTGTTCGCACCCGCTCCCGCTTCCTAATAAACCAACAAAGCTAAAACGCATACTTAATTACAAAAAGGCCGATTTTGGAAAAATGAATAGCATGCTAACCGAGTTTGCAAGCTCCTTTTCAAACGAATTCATTAATCGTACAACTAATGACAATTAGATAGTGTTCCGTGACTTCCTTAAGAAAATCGAAAATACGCGCATCCCTGAGATTTCATTCACGTCAAGAACAAATGCCCCCTGGTTTACAAAAAAAGTCAAACATTGCCTGAATAAAACGAAAAGTGCGTATAATAAGGGCTCGCGGACCAAAACTGATTATGCGTGGAAAAAATATAAAGAATTAGCTCGCGAATCACAAACAACAATTGAAGAAGCTAAGGATCATTATTTCAATTATACCCTGCCCACTTTGTTAAAGTCTGATCCAGAAATTTTTGGCGTGTAATTAACTCTAAAGATACGGACACTGTAATAACCCTAAAGGACGGAAATGGCGGCATGGTGCCCAATGAAGCATGTGGTGACCTCTTGAACAACACTTTCAGTCAAGCTTTTACCGACGAACCGCCACTCGACCAGTTTTGTACCGTCTCTCTTTCTACGATAACTCATCCAAGCGAGCCCATCACCGTTACTGCAGCAAGTGTATCACGGGCTATTGACAGGCTCCCGCTTAGCTGCAGTCCTGGACCGGATGGCATCAGCTCTCAACTACTAAAACTAACTTCCCACGTATCATCATTTCTACTGTGTTTAATTTTCCAACAATCACTGGAGACCGGCTGTGTTCCAGATGATTGGAAGTCTGGTCATATCATACCTATATTCAAATCTGGTGAGCCCTCATGTCCAAGCAATTACCGCCCGATTTCACTGACGTCAGTTTGTTGTAAACTTCTTGAGCATATAAGTTACTCCCACATTATGAGTCATCTTAATGCAAATAATCTGTTATTCAAAAATCAGCATGGCTTCAGATACAAAAGGTCTAGCCAGACACAGTTGTTCGAACTAACCACTGACCTACATGACTCTTTGCACAATTTGC
Source organism: Dermacentor variabilis (assembly GCF_050947875.1). Taxonomy (NCBI): domain Eukaryota; kingdom Metazoa; phylum Arthropoda; class Arachnida; order Ixodida; family Ixodidae; genus Dermacentor; species Dermacentor variabilis. Next base: position 1,916,772 of record NW_027460379.1, read on the forward strand.
TTTATACTAACGCAATATTTATTGACTTCTCGAAAGCCTTCGATCGTGTTCCCCATAAACGGCTAATCATGAAAATAAACAGCCTCAGGTTAGATGAGAAAACTACCCAGTGGATTAACGAATTTTTATCTGGTCGCTCTCAATCTGTAACTATTAATAACAACCAATCTACTTTCTGCCACGTTAGGTCAGGGGTGCCTCAAGGGTCAGTGTTAGGCCCATTATTATACCTAATATATATTAATGGCATAGCTACGAATATAAGTTCATCAATACGGCTGTTTGCCGATGATTGTGTAATTTATAGACAGATAACCACCCCTGATGACGTTGCCATATTAAAAAAAGATTTAACCACATTAGCTGAATGTTGTCGCGTATGGAAGATGGAAATTAATGCAGATAAAACTAAGGTCAAGGCATTTTCTTCCAAGCTAACATTTCCATGTAACGTATGCACTCTACGCAATTGCATACTCGAACGAACGTCTTCCTTTAAATATCTGGGCGTTATTCTTACATCTGATTTAAGCTGGACCATGCATATTGAGCATATTTCTAACAAGGCAATCAAAAAACTTGGCTTTTTGAAACGCCGTCTGTACCTTGGAAACAGTGACACAAGGCTTCATGCATACATCTCCCGTATCAGAACAACCCTCGATTACGCCTCAATTATTTGAAACCCTCACACAGCTAACCTTTCTAATTGCATGGAATCAATTTAAAATAAGGCTGCCCGCTTTAGTTTGCGCTCCTACTCTCCATATCAAAGTGCGTCGGCATTAAAGCAGACCCTTAATCTTCCGGATCTTGACACACGACGGAAATATTTCCGTCTGTCTTTTTTCACTCCCTTTACTATTGTGGTTCATCTTTTTCATCTGTTCTCAACTTACCCGCCCATTATCTGTCCACCCGCAATGACCATGTATGCAAAGTGTCTCCCATATTTGCTAGGACCAAAAAATTCCAAAATTCCCCTTTGGTGTTATCAGTGAATGAATGGAACGCCCTACCTCAAGATATTGTAACAATCACTGACCCGTCTGCCTTCCAATCAGCCCTGCGCACATTTCTAAATGTATAAAATGTTCAGCTGCCACTTCTAGACTGGCCTGTGTTATATATATGTATAAATTCTAAATGTCCATTTACCCGCACCTACCTGCCACTTGTGCCTTGTTGAAAAGTGCCATGTACAGCAAATATGAATTGTACCATGTACTTTCACCCCAATTACTTTTCGTTTTTTTCTCTTTTTTACATCTTTTTTTTACAAAGTGTTTCTTCTACCGAAATCTGTGCTTGATTGTTGTCTTCAGTCATTTTTATTACAATATCATGTGTGAATTGTATCCACCCCTATGTATTGTCTCTCGGGGCCTTTAGGGTATTGAAAATAAATATTAAAAAAAATAAAACTTGTGCCGCTAAGTTTCGCACTACCGCGCACCGCGACTTCTGCAACAACAGCGAGAACGTTGCCTCTGAAGGTACATCTGACAGACTTTCTCACGCCTGCGGCCCTGATGCTGAGTCAGTCATCGTCACTGGCGGCCTTTTCAGCAGTGTCCGAGCGTAAACAAACTCGACCCCACTCGGGAATGCTGGCACGCCTAGGGACAAAGGCCTACAAAACGCACCAAGAAACCTCCTCCGTAGTGCCTAGGCAGAGTCTGATATTCAAGGAGATTTCTGTGCACGTTAAAGAACCCCAGGTAGTCGAAATTTCGGAAGTCCTCCGCTACGGCGTGCCTCATAATCAGAAAGTGGTTTTGGCACGTATAACCTCAATAAAAAGAATAGTCAAGGAGCAAATTCCCCGAAGTTTTCTCCCTCACGCCCGCTCTTACTCGCGCCTGCGCACAAACGGCTGGCGATCCCTCAAATGAACTTCTCGTGCATGTGGATACAAGACAACTTCAAGTTATCACACATGCTGTAAACATTAAAACGAACTACTACGAACGTGGTGAGAATGATCCACAGGATCACGAAACAACGAAGACGATTAAAAGAAGCATAGACAGTAAAACTGACGCTAGCATTCGTTATAGGCAAGGTAACCTATAGCCTTCCCTTTCAAAAAGTAAATAAGGCCGAAACGACGAAAGGGAACTCCATAATCAAGTCAGCGTAAGGCTGCTCTGGGGTTACAAAAAACACAAGCACCGAGAGGCTGGAGACGTTATTTGCAACACATATGAAGAACACGCAGGGAGGTGGTGGCACAGAGAGAACGCCTGAATTCGACAGAACAAGGAAGGGTCCTGCTGCAAAAGGTGGGAGATCTCCTGAGAGCGCAGTACGGCGGGGAAGAAAAAGTCTTGCTACCCAGACAAACACGAGAGAAAATTCTAGCTTCACCAATCCCAAATAAAATGAGCACGGAACACCGCCAAAGCAGAAGAAAAGCGTGGTCGAAGGCGTTACAAAACAAATACGGAAGCAATCCAGACAGATACTACATGGACGCGCATAGAGTGGCAGCAGACAAATCCACAATAGCGGCCCTGAATCAGTCCACAGCAATAATGGCCTCCATTCGGACCCCTTCGACCTGCACCGTGGAGGCAGCAGCCATAGCACTGACCCGTCGAAATGCAGAGACAAAAGAACAATCTGCATTGGCTAGAATAGCAGCTTGGGCTTGTTGGTTTTCCAACCTGGTGTTAACAGCGCAAAATGTAGACGAGAGACAAGACGAGAAGGCGACACCACAAGCGCCGCCTTGAAACCATCTGCGTTGATTATGACGGACTCCCAGGCAGCATTCCGTTATGACGGGCACCACCCCGCACAACATTCATAGAACACTAGGTACCACCTAAAATTGCACCCTATGATTATGTGGTGCCTGGTGCACTCTGGACTCGAGGGAAACGACAGGGCGGACCGAACAGATCGAGGAATAAGCATCCAAGCACCAGTCGGTCCTGTCGAGGAGCCCCTATTCACCCGCACAACATCCTCGAAAACGAAAGAGAGACAAAAATACAGCCGGTCGTACCCCTACCTTGCGGGACAATAGGCCAGGGACTTGCGTGGTTTGGAAACACATATTCATACCTGCAAATACTCATATCAAAAGAAGCCAGCAAACAAAGACACCAAGGACAACATAGGCGAAATTACTTGTACTTGCTAATTGAGTTAAAGAAACGATAATTTAGTTGAAAGGAAAGTGTATGAAAGAACTGGCCACAGGTGGGATACGAACTCACATCTTCGCATTACATGTTTGACGATCTTACCAATTGAGCTACCGCGGCGCGGTTTTCTCATCCACTTGCTAGGGTATATATGTTTTACTTCTAGAACTAAGTGTGGGAGCGTTAACCAGTGCCACCACTCACAAACCTTGGCGGCGGATGTGGAACATCCTTTCTGCCGTAGGCGCCACGAGTACGTGATCCTTTGGGTGAAGGCAACTGGTCAGTAAACCCACACATGCTACCAGAGGGCATCAATGTTGCCAGATTCAGGACCCTCGTTTTGTAACGAACGAGAAGAAAGGGAACCGGGGGGGGCCACTCCCCGTGCTAAAAACGCGTATCTTCACATAGTGGAGGGTGTACCAATTGAGTATTCGAAGGCGGAGAAAAGGAACCGGCGAGCCCGGTTCCCTTTCTCCCCCTTCCAAATATTCAATAGGTACACCCTCCACTATGTGGAGGTACGTATTTTCGGCACGGGGAGTGGCCAACTTTCGCTAACGTAACGTGGACGTGCAAACTACGGCCTCTAAATTCCAATTCCCCCCCAAGATGCAAGTGCCAAGTAAAAGGCAGTGGGAGGTATGGCTTGTTAGCGAATATCTAGAGAGCTCTTCTCAATCAGGCCCAGCGAACTGCTGAGACCAGTGGAGGCCCGGACTGAGGGACCCACGAACCACCCAAAACAACCCTGAAAAATAAATTTATGCTACTACTAGTTTTTCACACTATGTTTGGGCTTGCTACTTTTGAAGTGGCAAGGTTTTGTCTCTCTTCTTTGATGTACCTGGAAGTGGCCTTCACATGGGTGCGAGTTTTATTGTTACCAGTTCCGTTTTTAATTTGTTCTGTGTTTATATGCTTGTTCTTTCACTAATAAACTAATATTTATTAGTCAGCGCTTAGATGCATACCTTACCTAATTCTTGTCTCCCTTAGTATGGGTTCGTCTGCAATGAGCATTCACCAACTAGCGTAAGTTTCTCTGCAGCAGCATGGCCTCGTTATGTAGAAAGCTCTTTTGCCAGAATAAAGCGCCCCTCTCCAGGTCTGGCCATTATGAGCTGACAAGCGCAAAGCATACTTTCCGAAATAATGATCGTGTCTGCAAAGTATTTCATCGCTACGCGCCGCGGAAGGATCTGAAATTGAAACCGAACGCCGTTTTTCCTTCTCCTCGCGGCCACCGTGCTGCAACCCGGAGGATGACGTACTCGTGTACCTGCACCTACGTATTCTTGTCCGCAGCGTGACATCGCTCTTGGTGACACGTGACTTCGAAAATTATTCAAGACATCTGTTATCTGTGCGATCTGTTGTGTGAGTTGACAAATTTTTTAGAGAAATAATAAACTACACAAATGGAATGTGTGCGTGTTTTTTGTTTTACTTCGCACCGAAACAAGAGAGATGTACTTCCGCTTCATCTGCCTGTTCCCACGGTCGTGCAGACACGTGCGCAGGTACCGAGCTGGGTAGCTGACGCTTGTTCAGGCATTTATTTGCCTTTTAGTCAGCGTCCACGGAAAGCCTGTGCATTGTTGTCAGAAATAAACATGTAAAATAACAGCTCGCGCGCAACGCTGCCAGCGGTACTGGGCATCGCCGAAAAAAGCGAGGAGAAAAAAAGTGAAGGCGGAGTCGGTGACGTTTGTGTCACGCGATCCTCGAGGTCCCGCATGGAGAACGCCGGGAAGGATTTTTGCTTGCGGAAGCTAGACGGGGCGAGTGGAGAGAGTCTTGCTATGCAGTGGAGCTCGCCTACTGGAATCATGGGTTCGCGGTACTGAAATATTTGTCTCGGCTACTAATGATCCGATTTGAAAAATTTTTGCGGCAGAAGACTCCCTAGAGGGCACTTAACAACCCCCAGCGTATAACCGAAATTTCCTATGGGGCCTGGTGAGGGGCCCTTTAATTGAAAGCAACGGTGCCACCTCAAGTCCAGTTGTAGCATGATTGCGCAGACAATGTTTGGCAAATCTTTTCACAGGCTAGAGCCCGCTACTTTGAATCAAACAGCACAAATGAAAGGACAGGGAAAAGTAAGGTGACGCACTGGCTTTTAACTATTTGTTGTTGCCAACTGGTAGACATATTTCTCATGCCTGCACTGCTATGTTACATGCCTGCCAATCACAGCCAGTATACTGTCTCCTAGGAGATGTACACTTCTTTCTATTGCAACTACACCATCTTTGCAGGCTGATTAGTTTTTACAGCAAAGCTGTTAAGGGGCACTGACAGTGGCCGACAGGCCGACAGAGTGTTGCATCGTGCCCGGTATTGAATGTAAATTAAAGAACCAGCAATGCAGCTTGCATCAGAATCCCTGAATTTGCTTTGAAATGTAATTCTCACGAGTTATATAATGAAAGTTACCTTGCATGTGCCTCGCTCGAACATACTATCTGAGCGTTTATCTTGGCTCGTTTCTCACGCCATATTTAACCAGCTCCAGTTTGGTGGTCAGCTAGGAGGGGCGCAAATCGAGAAATATATCGCATATAGGTGTTCGGGCTAAAATTGCCCATCTAGCGTCCATGCACAACTAGTGTCTCGTCAGCGTCGGCTTCGGTGTCCATGGGCCTGAGGGGATCTCTATCATATATCCTTTCTTATCCTTCCAACAGCGCATTCAGGCATGCCTTATGTCACGGACTACGCTAACTCTCGCAAAAGTTTTTGGAGATGTGTGTATTACAGGCATGATGACGCCTACTCGCCGCGGTGCCCCTTCCTTTCGTAAGCAGAGAGGGAAAGAGGTGAGCTTTGAGGAAGGAACATGTCCTGCATTTTTGTCCATTATCACCTAACAATATTATTGGAAGAAGGGCATGCTGGTAAAGTATTATGTCCTTTGTTGATTCATTCAATTCTATGCATCCATTCTTGTCTATATGTGCCATGCCCACAAGATTAATGGGAGGCTGAAACAATTTTGAAGGTCGGGTACAAATGTATGGAGTTGATAGCGTAGGTCCATCTGATCATCAAGAGAGAGATTTAAGTTCTATGCGTAAAGTGGATACCTTATTATTGGGTTTTGAACATCTGCATTGTGAAGAGATCACATCACCACCACTTTCTGTGTTTTCAGCAGTCTTTGCTCATTTTAAGCACAATGGGTGAGTGATGTCACTCAAGTGAACAATGAGATTGCCTCCCCGCACAGCATCATCAGGAATGCTTTAAACAAGCAGCCCCATTAAGCTTAGATTTAATAGCATACTCACACATACTAATTTTCTCACTTGTAAAAAGAAATACAAGAAATAAATACAGTAAAAATAAAGAAGTAAGATGTGTAGCTGGTTCCTGAAACCAATGAGACACTTTCGCCTAAATATGCAAATCTGCTAAAGCTGTTGTTTGTACATTTGCGTGTGCGCATGCATGCGAGGGGAGGAGTAGAATAACGAGTTTTTTAAAAAGGTTGGCTCTGTTGAAGAAGAATGCGTCAAAGGTTAACAATATTGCAGTGGTGATAACAGCCTATGGGATGTGGAGGGGTTCTCACATGAAAAATAAGTGTACTAATACATATCTTTTTTGGTAGCAGAAACATAAATGGTACCAGCACTATACTGTGCTTATCTTACATTGCAGACACGTGAAGGCAGTAAGCTGCAGCGACTGCACGCTGTGGGAAATGTGAGTGCATCCATGTAAACTTGTTGAGGCTGTCATCATAACAGTAGTGATATTAAATCTGTGAGAGAGAGATGGAAAGCTCAAATCAACCGCGTGACATCTCTCTAAGGAGGCAGGACATGGCTATGGCCTCAAGGTACAAAACTGGCAGGGGAATACCAAGGCTTGAGAATAGGACAGATTTTTTTAGCTGTTTTATTATAATGCACTGCCACAAGATGATTGTGAGAAAGCAATACAGGCGATATACTCTATGTTTAGGCCAGAAACCACTTAAACGACCCTTTAGGTTTGACAAACCTTGTCTCCTTTAATAGGGATATGTAGGACCTGCTCAACTGTTACAAGCATGGTCAAATAGAAAGCTATCCTTTCAAACATAAGTATATAAAGCAAGAAGAATGCAGCGTTTAGTAAATGAGAAAATCTACAAAATGCATAGATGTCAAGTAGGAGTAAACCTAATTTTGAAGCATCGGTAAGATATCAGTGTTGTACACTGTTGTGAAGTCGGCAGTTTCGAGCGGCCACAAAGGTGCCATGGTTGGTGCCGTGCCACATGCCAGGCGAAAGTGGGGTCCAGAGCGGCGAACCAGAGATGACAAAAAAGGGTTTATATACAAATTTACATGAATCACAAGAAGGACTGTATGACCCACTATAGGAAAATCATTTCGTGTCCGAGTCTCTCCCACAATACTAATGCTCCTACTTTTTGTCCAGTTCATTTCTCCCTTGCACTCGTTGAGGGAGTTCACTGTTCGTCTTCATGGTCAATCACAACTGTTGAACCATTTGTAAAGTCCAGCCAGTGACGTCACACTATTGCGCCAAACTTCTACGTTGCGAGATCGCCCCCTCATACGAGCAACCACGTGGTAATTTGGAAGCCTCAAGTCTATGCAGTTCCCACAGAAGTCCTCGACACTGACCCCTTTTATTTATTTACTTATTTATTTATTTTCACAATACAGTGGACATCTGTCAAAGCGGGAGGGGGCTACGTGAACAGATAGAAAAAGAAGCAAACATACAAATATATACGAGGGTTACAGTCAACAAGATTCATCAAGTGGGTGGCTGTAATCAGTGGGAATTTCCAGCTAGGGCATTCCTATCATTGATTGTTTTCGGAGAAAAATTAGCTTTTGAAAGGGTTTGTTCGCGCAAAGATCGGTTTTAAATACAGGCTGTGTTCGTGGCGGGAAATTTGAGATGTGTCCTTAATAATATTGTCACGTGGTGGCGAAGTTGAAAAACTCAGTAGCAATACTGTGAAAGACAAAACTAACTTTTGTGCGGCGAACCTGTGCCCATAAAAACAGGCTACACTTATAGCACAACGATAGCGGCGAACACGGTCGGCGATCGTCGAAAATCTGATCAGCGGGTCAAGCGCGTCGGCTTTTATACAGCAGTCGACAAATGTTCCAGACTAATTGTTTGGACCCGCATGCCTTCCAAAAAGTTCTACACCATTCGAGTCACGCGATGAAATCAAATAACACAAGGTTGGGAGAGAACAAACAGCGGATAGAAGCATCGATAACTTTCCAGAAACTTCGGATAAACGCAGGCGCGTCCCGCGCTGTGCGATAACATTTGTTAGGCGGCGCAACGTGGTCGCTCGATAAATATAGTTACACCTGTCAATACCCCCCCCCTCTTAAAAAGCATCGACCCGATGCTGCAAACAAACAAAAGTAATAAAGAAAAGCACTCGTAGCAAAGAAAACAAAATAAGGAAGTTCGTTAGCGTCCGTAGAACGGTTTAAGACGCACCACGTGGACCACTTCAGATCGTGCTCGGTGCCGCTGTGAATGCGAAATGCCGTCTGGCACGACCTCATAGTCCAGTGCGCCAATGCGTCGGATGACCTTGTAGGGTCCGAAATATCGTCACAGTAGTTTCTCACTGAGTTTTCGTCGGCGTATCGAGGTCCATACTCAAACACGGTCGCCGGGCTGGTACTCGACGAAGCGTCATCGGAGATTGTAGTGTCGGCTGTCGGTACGCTGCTGGTTCTTGATCCGTAGGCGGGCGAGCTGTCCAGCTTCTTCGGCGCGCTGGAGATAGGTAGCGATGTCAAGATTCGCTTCGTCAGTGACGTGCAGCAGCATAGCGTCGAGCGTCGTCGTCGGGTTCCTGCCGTAAACCAGCTTAAATGGCGTGAGCTGTGTTGTTTCTTGCACCGCCGTGTTGTAAGCGAATGTTACGTACGGCAGGACAGCATCCCAGGTCTTGTGTTCGACGTCGACGTACATTGCTAGCATGCCGGCGAAGGTCTTGTTAAGGCGCTCCGTCAGACCATTTGTCTGTGGATGGTAGGCAGTTGTCCTCCTGTGGCTTGCCTGGCTGTATTGCAGAATGGCTTGGGTGAGCTCTGCTGTAAAAGCCGTTCCTCTGTCGGTGATGAGGACTTCCGGAGCACCTTGTCGCAGCAGGATGTTCTCGACGAAAAATTTCGCCACTTCGGCTGCGCTGCCTTTCGGTAGAGCTTTAGTTTCAGCGAAGCGAGTAAGATAGCCCGTCGCCACGACGATCCACTTATTTCCGGAAGTTGATGTCGGAAACGGTGCTAGCAGGTCCATCCCGATCTGCTGAAAAGGTCGGTAAGGAGGCTTGATCGGCTGTAGTAATCCCGCTGGCCTTGTCCGTGGTGTCTTGCATTGTTGACAGTCTCGACATGTCTTGACGTAACGGGCGACATCGGCGGTTAGGCGCGGCCAGTAATACCGTTCTTCTATCCTCAATGGCGTCCAGGAGAAACCGAGGTGCCCAGCTGTCGGATTGTCATGTAGGGCGTGCAGTACTTCTGGACGCAGCGCTGACGGAACAACAAGAAGGTTGTTGGCGCGGACTGGGGAGAAGTTCTTCTTCATGAGTAGGTTGTTTTGAAGCGTGAACGAAGATAATCCACGCTTAAATGCCCTAGGGACAGTGTCGGTGTGCCCATTCAAATTATCGATGAGGTCTTTAAGCTCCGGGTACGCTCGTTGCTGCTCAGCGAAGTCTTCCGCGCTTATTATTCCAAGGAAGGCGTCGTCATCCTCGTCATCTTGCGACGGCGGGTCAAGGGGGGCGCGTGATAGGCAATCGGCATGAGTGTTTTCTTCCGGATTTGTAGGTTACAGTGATGTCGTATTCTTGTAGTGTGAGGCTCCCCTACGCCAGCTGTGCTGAAGGGTCCTTTAAGTTAGCTAGCCAACAAAACGCGGGATGGTCCCTCACCACTTTGAATGGCCTCCCATATAGGTAAGCGCGGAATTTTGCTGTAGCCCAAATGATGACAAGGCATTCCTTTTCAGTCGTAGAATAACTGCCTTCCGCTTTTGACAGCGACCAGATAGCATAAGATATCACCCGCTCATGTCCGTCTTTCCTCTGAACTAGGACGGCACCGAGGCCTACGCTACTGGCGTCAGTGTGGATTTCGGTGTCGGCGTCCTCGTGGAAGTGTGCAAGTACCAGTCGCGACTGCATGCGTCGTTTGAGTACTTGAAATGCATCGGCCTGCGGCGTTTCCTACTTCAACTCGACATCACATTTGGTTAGATGCGTTAGCGGCTCCGCGATGCGTGAAAGGTCCTTGACAAAGCGCCTGTAGTAAACACACATGCCAAGGAATCTACGCACTGTCTTCTTGTCGATGGGCTGCGGGAACTTTGCGATGGCAGCTGTCTTCTGCGGGTCGGGGCGGACTCCAGATTTGGTGATGACGTGGCCTAGAAATAGAAGCTCCTCGTAAGCGAAGCGGCCCTTTTCCGGCTTCAGGGTATTGGAGATAGGTAGTCCTGATGACCTGATGGCGTCTAGTACTATTACAAGCCGCCTAAGGTGATATTCGAAATTTCCGGGAAAGACGACGACGTCATCAAAGTATACGAGACAAGTCTGCCGCTTCAATCCTGCTAAAACCATGTCCATCACGCTCCAGAACGTTTCAGGCGCCGAGCACAGTCCGAATGGCATAACCTTGAACTCGTAGAGGCCGTCTGGGGTGATGAAGGTGGTCTTTTCGCGATCTCTTTCGTCGACTTCTCTTTGCCAATAGCTAGACTTGAGGTCCATCGACGAGAACTATTTAGCGTTGCAGAGCCGATCCAATGCGTTGTCTATTCGCGGGAGGGGGTATACGCCCTTCTTCGTGATCTTGTTCAGACGACGGTAATTGACGCAGAAACGTAGGGTTCCGTCCTTTTTCTTCACCAAGATTACACGAGATGCCCACGGGCTTTTTTCGGCTGGATGATGTCGTCGCGCAGCATCTCGTCAACTTGGTGCCTTATAGCCTGACGTTCTCGCGTAGAAACTCGATAAGGGCTCTGGCGGAGAGGTCGAGCACACTCTTCGGTTATTATGCAATGCTTTGCGAGTGGCGTTTGTCGAATCCTTGATGACGTCAAAAAAGACTCTTTGTATCGTCGAGAGAGAGGGAGAATAAACATTTTTATTAGGTAAATGCAGCTTTGGAGAGGCGTCCTCATTCCAGAATGCCTTGCGCTGTGGCCGCGTCCTGGGCCCTCGCAATCAGCCGTTGCTGATCCTCGAGGTCGGAGCTGGCCAAGGCTCTCTCCCAAAGCTCGTTAGTGGGGTAAGGGTTCGGAGGATTTAATGGTGCCGCTCTGCAACCCCCTACTATGTGCCTGAGGGAGCCGGGCTCATCGCAGAAGTGGCATTGCGGAGAGAATTTTGTAGGGTGTCTGAGGTGATTTCTGGTTGGGTGGGGGAATGTATTAACCTGTAGAGCTCGGAGGAATCGCTCCTGCTCTCTAGGTAGTGACTTGTGTGGGGGTGCATATGTTCTGCGGGTTAGCTTGTAGTGTTGTGTGATGTCTTGGTAAGAGACTAAAGGGTGCATGCGCTCAGGTTCAGATTCCTCGGCGTCGGCTCGGTGGGTCAGATCTTGAGCCACGTGTTTGGCGACCTCGTTGCCAGGAATGCCTTGATGAGCTGGCGCCCAGATGATCATGACTGATCTCGTTGGCGGCTTTTGATTGATGATCCGGAGCGTAGTGGTATGAATTCTGCCGCTAGCAAAGTTGCGGCACGCCTGTTGGGAGTTGGTCACTATGACTTCAACCTCTGTTTGGGAGAGCGCGAGGGCTATGGCCGCTTCCTCGGCTTGGAGGGGATTGTTGCGCGTGAGCGAAATGCTGCTCCGATGTTCTGTTTTGACGACTACGGTGGCTGTTGTGGCTGCGCGTCTGGAGTAAGAAGCCGCGTCCGTGTAGGCTGTAGATGGTAAAGTTCCGTATCGCTTGTGTATGGCCAGGGCGCGGGCCTCCTTTCGCTCTGCGTGGTGCACTGGGTGCATATTGCGAGGTAGAGGACGTACGGTGATGCTTCTCCGGATGGCATGGGGTAAGCTCACAGTCTGAGGCGGAGGATGGCTCAGAGGGGCAGAGAGCCCCAGGCGTAAGAGAATGGACCTCCCTGCTTCCGTAATCGCCAGCCTTGTTCGCTGACTGGATAAATGTGCCTCAATCTGCTCCTCGGCCGTGTTGTGCACACCTAGTCGTAGTAGGCGTTCTGTGGACGTACTGATTGGCAGGCCCATCGCCTGCTTATATGCCTTTCTGATCATTGTGTTGATTTTCTTGAGTTCCGCCTCGTTGAGTAGTGCGTGTGGAATAGCGTAAGTTATTCGAGACACGACGAAGGCTTGGACAAGCCGAAGCGTGTCCGCCTCCCCCATGCCTCTTGTCTTGGTTGTTATTCGCCGGATCATGTGCGTAACTTGGGCTGTTGTATTCTTAAGCTTTTGAATTAATATTGTATTGGTGCGATCCGACTGGAAAACCATTCCCAATATCTTTACGCTCTGAGACAGAACGATGGTGTGTCCCTCCAGTTATATGTTGATAGTGCGCGAGTCGGATGTGTGCTTCTTTCGCGGTGAGACCAGGAGTAGCTCCGACTTTTGGGGGGCGCAGCTGAGCCCGCATGTCTTAGCATAGTCGCTCACCACGTCTGCAGCTTCCTGCAAGCGGTTCTCCATTTCCCCGATGGACCCTGTGGACGACCAGATGGTAATGTCGCCGGCATATACGCCATGCAGGGTCGTCGGCATATACGCCATGCCGGGTCCCTGGGATGTTATCGAGGAGCGGCGGTAGGCCTATTAGGGCGATATTGAAAAGGAGAGGGGATACCACTGCGCCCTGCGGTCTGCCGTGCCCGCCCAGTAGGAAGGGGTTTGTGGCTTTGTCCCCGACCTTTAGGATGGCTTTTCTATCTGAGAGGAAATCTCTGATATAGGAGTACGTCGAAGTAAACGACTGTGCTGTTGGTGCTTAATCATGGGGAGACTTGAATTTATGTCAAAGCCTGGTTCGGGAACTACGGTCGTCGGGGTAGATGCGACAGAATCAGAGAGGACAAACGCATTGCTAGTTTCCAGAATTTCTTCGATGTATGCGATCGTCGTGCCCTTGTTGATGTGCTTGAACTCCCGTTGAAGTTTGTCAGCAACACTTTTGTGTTTCCTCCGTGCAATCGAGCGATTCCTCTTGTGACGCAAATTTCGCTATCGAGCAGTAGACGTTGGTCGCCTTCGATGACGCCTTCTACGTCAGCAGGTGTTTCGGTGCCGACCGAAATAACTGCTGGAGCGAGGCGGGACGCTCACTTGATCTTCGAGCACACTCAAGGTGCGGTGACTAGGAAGGCTCTCCGGTGGTATCGCTTGATCTTCCGACAGCGTTATTGACTTCTACTTCAGGTCGATGATTGCGCCGTGTTGGTTCAGGAAGTCCATGCCGAAATGCCGTCTCGTGAACACTGTTGCAGGATAACGAAGGTGGCAGGGTAAGTCCGGTCATGAACGGAAATTCTTGCCGTGCACATTCCAGTCGGCTTTATGAGGTGTCCTCCAGGGGTCCGAATTTAAGGGCCTTCCCATGTAGTCTTAACTTTCCTCAACTGGGCGGCGATGTGTCCACTCATGACGGAGTAATCAGCCCCTGTGTCCACTAAGGCGGTAAGTGCGTGGCCGTCGAGAAGCATGTCAAGGTCTGTTGTTCTTTGTCTGGCGTTGCAGTTAGGTCTTGGCGTCGGATCATGGCTGCGCCGTATTGAACAGAAGTTGAAACGTCGCGTCGTCAAGTCGTCTTTCGTCGGTGTAGTCTTGGCTTCCTGACTTCGTCGGGACGGCGACGTGTTGTTATTATGTCGTCGAGAAGGTCTCTTCGTCGGCGGCCGAGGATCTTCGTCATTTCGCCGAACAGCAACCGCACCTCCATCGGTTGCTGCTTTTAGTTTTCCGGATATGGGCTCGCCGAGCGGCCCCGGGCTGGGCCAGTTTATGGTCGGCGCTGCGGTGACAGGTAGCGGCCTGGTGATGGCGAACGGGATGGTCGTCGACCGTTCCACGGAGTGGCGGCGAGGTAGTCGGCGATATCGCGAGGTCGTTCGCCAATCTGTGGTCACGGCGCGTTGACGACGAATCCTCGGAATCTCGGAATCCCATCTCCCGGTATGGGCATCGGCGGTAGAAGTGCCCGGCTTCTCCGCAGTGATAGCAAAGCGGACGGTGGTCGGGGGAGCGCCAAACGTTAGTCTTCCTTGGAACGTCCTGTGAGGTGACGGCTGGGCGTGCTGGCGGCGGGGGTGGTGGGGGACGACAGAGCTGTGTCGTCA